>NC_137788.1:124402220-125079720 GCF_963383645.1 Muscardinus avellanarius
AATAAATAAATAAATAAATAGAGGGGGGAGGGAGAGGGAGAGAAAGAAAGAAAGAAAGAAAGAAAGAAAGAAAGAAAGAAAGAAAGAAAGAATTGAGGTGCAAGGAGTTTGAACAACTTGTGGCAGGTAGTATTATCACTCATTCTACAATATGAGCTCTGGCTGGAGATATTAGGTTGGTGAGATAAAGGGCCAGATGCCAGCAAGCCTGGGGATGGTGGGGCTGGGCAAAGCAGTCTGGGAGGCGGACGTCCTGATTCCCTATGCCAGATCCCAGGGACCTGGTACCAGTGCCCTCTCTAGACTTCTGCTTTTACCGCTCTGCTTTATTCTATGTCTCTGGGAGTGTCTGCTTGTCTGCCTTCCTTCATTCCTTCTGCTTTTCATTTCATTTTTCCCCAAGGTGGTCTCCAGTTTGTCCCTGTCTGCCTCAGCCTCTCAAGTAGCTTGATCACAGGCGTGTACCACTGCATCTGCTTTTGAGGTGATGATGGAGGAAAGCCAAAAAAAGCAAACTTTTAGATCTTCATTTTTCTGGTTAAAAATAATAACTTAGATCTGTTTATGGTTCCAAAGTATTAGTGCGAGGCAGATATTTCTTCACTTTTATACTCTTTTGTCCATATTTTTAATGAGCATCCAGAATATTTTACCAGGGAATTAATATATCACTAAATTTGCTTGTGAATAAGAGTTAAAGTATTTTTTCGTTTGGTCAGGTGTGGTGGCAGGAGGATCACGGGTTTGAGGCTAGTCTGAGCCTCAAAGACTGTTCATCTCAAAATAAAAATAAAAACAAGAGCCAGGCATGGTGGTACACACTTGTAATTCCAGCATTCGGGAGGCTGAGACAGGAGGATCGCGGTTTGCAGACAGCCTCAGCTACTTAGTGAGGCCCTTTGCAACTCAGAGAGATCCTGTTTCAACATGAAGAATAAAAAATAGGGCTGGGGGTGTAGCTGAGAGGTAGAATGCCCCCGGGTTCTATCCCCAGTACTGCATGCATGCATACATACATACATACATACATACATACATACACACACTCAAGGACTGGGGATGGAGGTTAGTAATAGAGCACTTGCCTAACATGTGTTAAGCCCTGGATTCAATCGTCAGTGATGCAGTAAAATAAAATCTTGTTGTTGTCTCAATTTTAAAATTTGCATAAAGCCGGGCGTGGTGGCTCACGCTTGTAATCCCCACGCTTGGGAGGCTGAGACAGGAGGATTGCGCAGGTTCGAAGCCAGCCTCAGCTACTTAGTGAGGCTCTCAGCAACTTAGTGGGACCCTGTTTCCAAATAAAATATAAAATAGGTCTGGGAGTATAGCCCGGAGGTAGAAAGCCTCTGGGTTCCACCCCCAGTACCACCAAAAAAAAATTAAAAAAAATTAAAAAAAATAAAATTTGCATACAGGTTATTATTTCCCATTTCATGTTTGAAGCAAGATACAGCTAATGGTTGCTATTTGGAAATTTTAGGATTACACCGGAATTATCTGTGGATATTGAGAATTTTAGAATGTATATTCCTATCATGTGTACTTGTTAGTACCTTATCCCATACTCTACCACTAAGCTAGAGTCCCCAGTTTCCTTGATATATATATATATATATTTTTTTTTTTTTTTCCTTGTGGTGCTGTGTTTGGAACCCAGGGGCATTTCACCTCCGAGCTACATCCCCAGCCCATTTTTTTTTAAACAGGATCTTACTAAATTGTGAAGGGCCTCACTAAGTAGCTGAGGCTGGCTGCGAACCTGCAACCCTCCTGTCTCAGCCTCCCAAGGACTGGGATTACAAACATGTGTCACCATGCCCAGCTCTCTCTCCCCTTGATATCTTTCTTTCTTTTTTTTTTTTTTTTTTTGTGGTACTGGGGACAAAACACAGGGGCATTCTACCTCCAAGCTATATTTCAACATTATTATTATTATTATTATTATTATTATTATTATTATTATTTGGTGGTACTGGGGATGGAACACAGGGGCATTCTACCTCCAAGCTATATTTCAACATTATTATTATTATTATTATTATTATTATTATTATTATTATTATTATTATTATTGGTGGTACTGGGGTTCCTGGAAGCCCTTGTACCTCCAGGCTACACTCCCAGACCTATTTTATACTTTTTTATTTTTGGAAACAGGGTCTCTTAAGCCGGCATGGCTGGCTTCGAACCTGCATGATCCTCCTGTCTCCGCCTCCCAAGTGCGGGGATTACAAGCGTGCGCCACCACGCCAGGCTCAACCTTTTTATTCTTTATTTTGAAACAGGGTCTCACTAAGTTGCAGAGGGCCTCACTAAGTAGTTGAGGCTGGCTGCAAACCTCGATCCTCCTGTCTTAGCCTCCCAAGTACTGGGATTATAAGTGTGTGCCACCATGCCTGGCTCCTATTTTTTATTTTAAAACATGTTTTAGCTGGATGTCTTGTTCCTAAACAAGTGAGACCCTGTTTCAAAATAAAGAATAGAAAATAGGACTGGGAAGCTAGGTGTGGTGGCATACTCTAGTAATCCCAATACAGAATAAAAAATACAGCAGGGCATGGTGGCACATGCTTGTAATCCCAGCATTTGGGAGGCTGAGACAGGAGGATCCGGGTTCAAGGCCAGCCTCAGTTACTACTTAGGCCCTTTGCAACTCAGTGAGACCCTGTTTCAAAATAAAGAATGAAAAATAGGGTTGGGGGTGTAGCTCAGAGGTAGAATGCTCCTGGGTTCCATCCCCAGTACCAAAAAAAAAGAATACAAAATAGGACTAGGGGTGTAGCTTGGAAGTAGAATGCCCCTGGTTTCAATCCCCAGCAACACACACACACACACACACCTTCATGATGTCTTTTGATATTCACTGAGTGATAAATCTCTTGGATGAATTAATAATATATATCTGTCATTAAGTTGCTGAAGGTCTTTCTAAGTTGCTGAGGCTGTCCTCAAATTTCTAATTATCCTAACTCTGCCTCCTAAGTACACATTGGTACAAAACATTATTTTTTTATTTTTATTTTTTGGTGGTACTGGAAATGGAACCCAGGGGCCTTCTACCTCCAGGCTTTACTCAGACCTATTTTATATTTTATTTGGAAACAGGGTCTCTTAAACCCACTGAGGCTGGCTTCGAACCTGCTTGATCCTCCTGTCTCTGCCTCCCAATTGAGGGGATTACAAGAGTGCGCCACCATGCCCGGCTTTGGTACAAAACTAATAAAACTTATTTTACTCATTGAGTAAAGCAAACAAAATTTTGACATGCCATTAACACATTGATCAAATATATCTAGAATACTTCAAAGCTTGAATTATTAGAAAAACTGCTGATTTAACTGGTTTCCTTAAACAAAAAATAATTTTTGAAGAATTTTTAATTAAGTTTGGGTTCTCCTGTCATTGATTTTTTTGTTTCCATCCTGCAATATTTATTTTTCTTAGTTGAGACAAGTATTGTTGCAGCTGAATTAACTTTAATAAATTTTCTGGTGTTTTTAGCTTAAATATGAGTATAATGTATATATTTACTTTTTGTGGTAAAATACAATACAGGAAAGTACATCAAAGAGATATCCAGCTGAGCATGGTGACACATACCTATAAATCTTAGTATTTGGGAGGCTGAGACAGGAAGATCACATGTTCAAAGCCAGCTATTTATTTAGGCCCTCTGTAACTTAGTAAGACCCTGTTTCAAACAAAACAAAACAGTAGGGCTGGGGGTGTAGCTCAGAGGTAGAATCTGCCCCCCCCTACAAAAGCCCTTTTCTACTTGTTAAACTCCTTTATTTCCTCTAGGAGTAACTTAATCTGATTTTTATAGTTTCTATTTTCTTACCTTTTTGTGTTTGTGGTACTGGGGATGGAACCCAGGGGCATTCTACCTCTGAGCTACACTTCCAGCCCTATTTTTATTCTTTTTTTGAAACAGGGTTTCACTGAGTTGCAAAGGGCCTCACTAAGTAGCTTAAGGCTGCCCTCGAACCTTGATCCTCCTGTCTCAGCCTCACAGATGCTGGAATTACCAGTGTGGGCTACCATGCCCGGCTTCATAGTTTTCTTTATAGTTTTATTACCTAAGTAGCAAAATAGCATAGTTTAATTTTGTCCATTTTTAAACTTTTTGGTGGTGCATATCCTTTAATCCCAGTATTTGGGAGAATCATTCAAGGATAGCCTCAGCAATTTAGCAAAGCCTGTAGCAACTTAGCGAAACCGTATTTCTTTTTCTTTTTGGCGGTATTGGGGATTTAACCCAGGGGCCTTCTACCCTAAGCTATACCCCAGCCCTATTTTTTTATTCCTTATTTTGGCCCTGTTTTTTTATTCTTTATTTTGAAACAGGGTCTCATTAAGTTGTAGAGGGCCTCACTAAGTAGCCGAGGCTGCATAAGTGTGCACCACCACATTCACCTAGAGACCCTGTTTCAAAAAAAACTATATAACAGGACTAGAGGTATAGTTCAGAAGTAGAATGCTCCTGGGTTTAACTCCCAGTACACCCACACACATAAAACTTAATATTATAAGTAAAATCAAAAAATGAATTCTCTAAATGTATGACTAATGCTTTAGTACTCTATTCATTTTAACCGTAAGAAAAAGGTCAAGGCAGACTGAAATAATGGAGTATGGATCTATATTCTTCAGTTAAACTGTTCCATGGGTCACCTGTCACATGTTAGGTCCCTATTGCTGCCTTCAACCATATTTTCTACCAAGTAGGGCACTGTTGTAGGTACCTAATGACAGTCATGGTAGTGGTGAAAAGTTTAACACTTGGCTGTGTGTGGCATAGGGATTGAACCCAGGAGCCTCTGAGCTATACACCCAGTCCTACTTTATTTTTGGTTTTGAAACACTGAGTCTCACAGAGTTGCAGAGGGCCTCACTAAGTAGCTGAGGCTGGCTGCGATCCTCCTGTCTCAGCCTCCCAAGTACTAGGATTACAAGCATGTACCACCACACCCAGCTTGAAACAGATTTCTTAATGTCCTATATGCTATAAATTATATAGTGATAGGATTGACAGTTGCTTTCACAAAGATTCCTATAAATATGAATGCTATTGTATACATATATACATATATAAATACTTTTGTGACTACAAGAAACACTTCAGTCATCTCAAACATTGCCTTTTTTTTTTTTTTTTTTTTTTTGGTGGTACTGGTACCTATTTTATATTTTATTCGGAAACAGGGTCTCTTAAGCCAGAGAGGCTGGCTTCAAACCTTGGCTTTTTTTTTTTTTTTTTTTGGTGGTACTGGGGTTCCTGGAAGCCCTTCTACCTCCAGGCTATTTTTATTTGGAGACAGGGTCTCTTAAGCCAGCGCAGCTGGCTTTGAACCTGTGCGATCCTCCTGTCTCTGCCTCACAAGTGTGGGGATTATAAGCGTGGGCCACTATACCCGGCTCCAAACATTGGCTTTTAAAAAATACTTTTAGAGCCGGGCATGGTAGCGCACACTTGTAATCTCCGGGCTTGGGAGGTGGAGACAGGAGGATTGCACAGGTTCGAAGCCAGCCTCACCTACTTAGTGAGGCTCTCAGCAACTTAGTGACACCCTGTTTCCAAATAAAGTATAAAAAAATAGGTTTGGGAGTATAGCCCGGAGATAGAAAAGCCCCTGGGTTCCACCCCCAATACCACCAAAAAATAAAAAATAAAACCTTTTGTTGGTGCACTGTAGTCTCACATCATAATGCATTTTATATATTCATAGTGATAATGACTTATATGCATGCAGCACTTAGTGGGCTCTCCTAGCTCCCTCTCCACTCCTCTAAAAATTGGATCTTATAGAAATAATAAAACAACTTTCTTTTTCAGGTGAAACTTCCCCCAATGATGGAAATCATAACTGCTGAACAGCTGATGGAATATTTAGGTTGGTGTTAAAAAGTGAATAATTTATGTCTCAAAAAGTTTTCAAAGCTGAAGTATATACAATGTCACCCTTGTGAAGTGTATTATATAACCTGTTTTAAAATTATGGTTTTGAATCTGTTAATTTTTTAAAAAATCTGCCAGTATGCTCCTGTTCTTAGATGTCTTCTAACCAGTATTAAAATTATGTAACATAAATAAGGAAACAAGTAATAGCCAGATAAAAAGATGCATGTTTTGTTTGTTTGGGTTTTTTTTTGGTACTGGGATTTAACTGAAGGGCTCTACCCTCTAGCCCTATTATAATTTATTTTTTGGTACTAAGGATTGAATCCAAAGGCATTCCATCTCTGAACTATAACCCAGTCCTATTTTCTATTCTTTATTTTGAAAGTCTCACTAAATTGTGGAGAGTCTTACTAAGTAGCTGAGGCTGGCTATAAGCCTGTGATCCTCTTCTCTCTGGCTCTCTGGTACTGGGATTACAAGTATGCACCACCATGTCTGGTAGGGAGACCCTGTTTCAAAATAAAAATTTTAAGCTGGGCATGGTGTACAACTGTAATTCCAGTACTTGGGAGGCTCAGATAGGAGGATCACAGGTTAAAGGATAGCTCTAGCAGTTCAGGAGAGCCTCAGCAACCTAGACCCCATTACAAAAAGAAAAACAAAAAGATTCAGACAAAAAACCAAACTACAAAACAAAAAAGTAAAATGGTAGCCAAGCATGGTGGTGCACGCTTGTAATCCCAGCATTCGGGAGGCTGAGACAGGAGGATCGTAGTTCACCGACAGTCTCAGCTACTTAGTGCTGTCCTTCACAACTCAGACCCTGTTTCAAAGTAAAGAATAAAAAATAGGGCTGGGGGTGTCATTCAGAGGTAGAAAGCCCCTGGATTCCAACCCTAGTACTGAAAAAAAAAAAAAAAAAAAAAAAAAACTTTAGTGGTAAAGTACTTGTCTAACTTGCATGAGACCTTGAGTTTGAGCCCTAGCAACACACAGACACACCCAGTGGAAATCAATTAAAAAACAAAATAAAGCTAGCGGGTGTGATGTTGCATGCTTTTAATCCTAGCATTTGGGAGGCTGAGATAGGAAGATGGCAGTTCATGAACAGCCTAAACTACTTAGTGAGATCCTCTGCAATTCAATGAGATCCTGTTTCAAAATAAAGAGTAAGCCGGGCGTGATGGCACATGCTTGTAATCCCAGCATTCAGGAGGCTGAGACCCAAGGACCATGGTTCGTGGACAGCCTCAGCTACTTAGTGAGGCCCTCCACAACTTAGTGAGACCCTATTTCAAAATAAAGAATAAAATATAGGGCAGGGGGTGTAGCTCAGAGGTTGAATGCCCCTGGGTTTTATCCCCAGACCCGCAAAAAAAAAAATAAAATAAAATAAAATAAAAAATCGGGCTGGGGGTATAGCTCAGAGGTAGAATGCCCCTGGATTCCATCCCCAGCACCACATCAATCAATCAATCAATCAATCAGCCAGCCAGCCAGCCAACCACCCAGACTTGGTGGTACATGATTGTAATCCCAGTACTTGGGAGACTGAGAAAGGAGGATCCAGGTTTGTAGCCCGCCTCTGTTACTTAGGCCCTCCAAAACTTAGACCCTGTTTCAAGATAAAGAATAAAAAAATCAGGATGGGGGTGTAGCTGGGAAGTAGAATGCCCCTGTGTTCAATCCCCAGCACCACAAAAAAACATGAATGGATGAATGAATGAATGAATAATGCTGAGTGTGGTGGAGCATACTGGTAGTATCAGTACTTAGGAGACTGAGACAGGAGGATCACAGGTTTGTGGCCAGCTGTAGCTACTTAGTGAGGCCCTTTGCAACTTAATGAGACCCTGTTTCCAAATAAAGAATAAAAAATAGGGCTGGGGTTGTAGGTCAGAGGTAGAATGCCCCTGGATTCCATCCCCAGTGCTGTTAAAAAATAAATAAAATTTAAAAGTACCAAAATAAGTCAGGTGTGGTGGCACATGCTTGTAATACCAGCATTAAGAAGGCTGAGACAGGAAGATCATAATTCACAGACAGACTCAGGTATTTAGGCCCTTTGCAACTCAGTGAGACCTTGTTCAAAATAAAGAATAAAAGTAGGGCTGGGCACGTATAGCTTGGAGGTAGAATGCCCCTTGGCTCCACCCCCAGTAACACAAAGAAAAAATAAAAAATAGGGCTGGGGGTGTAGGTCCAAGGCAGAATGTTCCTGGGTTCAGTCCCCAGTAATAATACACACACGATAATTATAAAAATATCAGCTGGTGTGGTGATACATCTGTTATTTCAGTACTTGGAAGGTTTATGTAGGTTCAAAGCCTGCCTCAACAACTTAGCAAGGCTCTCAACAACTTAGGGAGACCCTGTTTCCAAATAAAACATAAATAATCCAGGCATGGTGTTACATGCCTGTAATCCTAGGACTTGGGAAGCTGAGACAGGAGGTTGCAGGTTCAGGGACAACTCAGCAATGTAGCAGAACTCAGAGCAACCTAACAAGACCTGGTTTCAAAAACAAAAACTAAGGCTGAGACAGGAGCATCATGGTTCGCAGACAGCCTCAGCTACTACTTAGTGAGGCCCTTTGCAACTCACTGAGACCCTGTTTCAAAATAAAGAATAAAAACTAGGGCTGGGAGTATAGCTCAGAGGTAGAATGCCTCTGGCATCCACCCCCAGTACTGCAAAAAAAAAAAAATAATAATAATAATAATAAATAAATAAAAAATAAAAAAGGGCTGGGGGTATAACTTGGAGGTAGGATGCCCTGGATTCAATCCCTAGTACCACAAGAAATAAAAATAAATAATCCAGGCATGGTGGCATTTGCCTGTAATCCCAGGTTTTGGGAGACTGAAACAAGATTACAGGTTCAAAGCCAGCCTCAGCAATTTAGCAAGGCCCTTAGCAACTTGGTGAGACCCCATTTCAAAATGAAAAATAAAATACGACTGGAGTGTAGCTCAGAGGTAGAATTGCCTCTGAGTCCAATCCCCAGTACCATAAAGAAACTAACAAATCCCCAGTACCATAAACAAACAAGCAAGCAAATAGAGTTGAGGGTGTATCTCAGAGGTAGATGTTGCCTGCATTCACCTCAGCACCATGCACACACATTAAAAAGCTTCGTTTTTTAAAATGAAAAAACAAAATTGAATTTTCAGAGTTGCAAATATTTAGAACACTGAATGTTTGAAACAAGGTCTTTACTAAAACTTGTTTGGTGAGGGTCATTGTTAGTGAGATAACACCGTTTTTGGTGAGGTAATTGGGAAAATAGTTATATTGATAGCATTGAAAGTTGATTTAACCTTTAGGACCTTTTAGTAATGTAGAAAGATGCTCAAATAAGCTAGACGTGGCCAGGCGTAGTGGCGCACTCTTATAATCCCAGCATAAATAAAGAATAAAAAATAGGGCTGGGGGTGTAGCTCGGAGGTAGAATGCTCCTGGGATCCATCCCCAGTACCGCAAATAAATAAGTAAATATATATATATATATATATATGAGTAAATAAATAAATAATAAGCTAAACATGGTGGCGCTCGCTTGTAATCCCAGTACTTGGGAGGCTGAGACAGGAGGATCAAGGGTTAGTAGACAGCCTCAGCTACTTAGTGAGGCCTCTGCAAGCTAGATCTTGTTTCAAAAATAATAATAAAAAAAAAAATAAGGCTGGGTGTATCTCTGAGGTAGAATGCCCCTGGGCTCCATCCCCAGTACTGCAAACAAACAAAAAAACAAAAAAAGATGCTCAAACATATTGTAAAAATTGAAGATAAAAGAAAATTTAAAAGCACCTAATAAGTACATTGAAAAAATATCTGAGGATAGCAGATAGTTACTGATTGTCTCTGTCCCATTTTTCCAATGTTTAAAATTTTATAATTAAAATATTAATTTTACAAACAGAATGAAAGTTACATTTACAAAAGCAATTTAACAATTTCTTTTTACAGGAGATTACATGCTTGATGCAAAGCCAAAAGAAATTTCAGAAATTCAACGTTTAAATTATGAACAGGTAATAAACATTTTTATTATATTAAATCAGAAATTTGTTATGAATCTATATGCATTTCTCTCTCTCTCCCTTTTTTTTTTTTTTTTTTTTTTTGGCGGGTCTGGGGATGGAACCCAAGGGCATTCGACCTCCGAGCTACCCCCAGCCCTATTTTTAATTCTTTAGTTTGAAACAGGGTCTCACTAAGTTGCTGAGGGCCTCACTTAAGTAGCTGAAGCTGTCCGCCAACTGGAATCCTCTGGACTTAGCCTCCTGAATGTTTAGGATTACAAGCATGCGCCACCATGCCCGGCTATGCATTTTTCTTTATGCAAACTTTTTCTATAAAGGACTAATAGTAAATATTTTGGATTTTTACATATGGCTGGTTGCTGCTGCTGCTGCTGCTGCTGCTGCTGCTGCTGCTGCTCCTCCTCCTCCTCCTCCTCCTCCGCCTCCTCCTCCTCCTCCTCCTCCTCCTCCTCCTTCTTCTTCTTCTTCTTCTTCTTCTTCTTCTTCTTCTTTTTGTGGTACTGGGGTTTGAATCCAGAGGCATTCTACCTCCAAGCTACACTCCCAGCCCTATTTTTTTATTCTTTAGTTGTGAAACAAAGTCTCATTGAGTTACAAAGGGCATTATTAAGTAGCTGAGGCAAGCTGCAAAGGGTCTCACTAAGTTTAGGAGGGCCACCATGCCTGGCTCCTTTATTTTTATAATAACCCTTTAAGTATATAAGAACTGAACTAGGCATGGTGGCGCATGCTTGTAATCCCAGGTGCAGCTCTGTACCCCCAGTACCCCCACACACATACACACAAAGTTAAAAAAATGTCTGGTATGTCATTAGGACACATTTTGCTATTTCATAGTTTCACTATGTCCATATTTCTTGGCATGTTCTTTAGAGATCCTGTTCTGTGATACAGGAGGGATCACTAGGTTCAAAATAATGGAACTGGAAGAAAGCAGGCAGAACTTTCATTTCCTCGCTATTCTTGTGTTTTTTTTTTCCTGCGGCAAGCGGGATTGACCCCAGGGGCATTCTACCTCGGAGCTATACCTCCAGCCCTAGTGTTTGTTTGTTTGTTTATTTATTTATTTATATTTTTATTTTTTTTGGTTGTACTGGTTTCCTGGAAACCCTTCTACCTCTAGGATACACTCCCAGACCTATTTTTTATTTGGAAACAGGGTCTCTTAAGCCAGCACAGCTGGCTTCAAACCTGCGCGATCCTCCTGTCTGCACCTCCCAAGCGCAGGGATTACAAGCGTGTGCCACCATGCCCGGCCTTATTTTTTTATTTTGAAATAGAGTTTCACCAAGTTGCAGAGGGCCTCACTAAGTAGCTGAGACTGGCCATGAACCTGCGATCCTCCTGCCTCATTCTCCCAGGTACTGGGATTACAAGCACGGGCCACACCACACCTGCTTCTTTACTATTCTTTACTTGGCAATAGAAGGAGGGGGAAAAATAGCTTCTTATAGTGGGAAGAAGTATCAGCCAGGGAAGAAATAAACATTGCTGGAACCTTTAACTTCATTTTCAGGCGAACATTTTTGTGTGTATGATACTGGGGATTGAACTCAGGGGCATTCTACCTCTGAGTTAGCCCCCTCCTCTAGTTCTAATTTATTTTGAAATAGGGTCTCACTGAGTTGCTGAGGCTGACTGCAAACCTTTCAAACCCTCAATCCTCCTGTCTCAGCCTTCCAAGTGCTGGGCTTCCTGGTGTGTGCCACCACACCCCTCTCCTGAGAAAAGCTTATCTGACAAGTTTGCAAATGATGTCAGCATTTTGCTTGCTTGCTTCAAGTCCATCTTGCAGTCACAGGATACAATTCCATTTTGATGATTAAGACTCTTGAGGAATGGTTGGAAATGAAGTTTTGTTTTATAGTGAGACAAATAATATCTAACAACTGCTTACATTTCTTATGTCAGGTGAAAAGCACCCTTCACTTAAAATAAGCACAGTACTTATGAGATTATTATTATACTACTATTAGTTTTGAGAATAGAATGTACCAAGCTGCCTTTTGTGGTGGCGGACGCTTGTAATCCCAGCACTTGGGAGGCTGAGACTGGAGGATCCAGGTTTGTAGACAGCCTCAGCAACCTCTTGAGGCTTTCTGCAACTTAGTGACACCCTGTTTTAAAAATAAAAAATAAAATAGGGTGAGGGCATTGTGGTGCACGCTTATAATTCCTGTATTTGGGAGGCTGAGATAGGAGGATCTCAGGTTTGGGGACAGCCTCAGCAAGTAATGAGACTCTCATTAACCTAGGGAGACCCCGTTTCCAAATAAGAAATAAAATGAGGCTGGGGGGTTAGCTCAAAGGTAAAATGCCTCTGAACTCAATCCCCAGTAAAACACACACACACACACACACACACACACACACACACACACACGCTCTCGCTCTTGCTCTTTCTCTCAGGCTGAGAGTGTAGATGTAGATTGAAAGTAGAATGTCTCTGAATCAATCTTCAGTATCACACGCACACACACACACACACAAAGAATATACCAAGATGATACAGCTGAGTCTGAGCTAATGTTTAATGTTCCACAAGTGAGAGGTAATGATGTTCTTTTATATAAGATACAGTTCAAACCTAAATTTTATTATTTATTTATTTATTTATTTATTTATTTATTTATTTATTTTGTGGTACTGGGGATGAAACCCAGGGGCATTCCACCTCTGAGCTCCATCCCCAGCCCTATTTTTTTACTCTTTATTTTGAAATAGAGTGTCACTGAGTTGCAAAGGCATTGCTAAGTATTAGCTAAGGCTGTCTGCAAACCATGATCCTCCTGTCTCACCCTCTTCAATGCTGGGATTACAAGCGGGCACCACCATGCCCAGCCTATTTATTTTTGCCATACTATCCAGGAACATTCTACCTCCAACCTATACCCCCAGCCCTATTTTATCCCTCCCTCCATCCCTTCTTCCTTCCTTTTTTCCTTCCTTCCTCCCTCCCTTCCTTCCTTCCTGGTACTGAGGATTGAATACAGGGGCATTCTACCTCCGAGCTACACCCCAGCCCTGTTTTTCATATTTTATTTTGAAAGTGTCTTAGTGATAGCCTCACTAAGTAGCTGAGGCTGGTAGAGAACCTGCGGTCTGATCCTCCTGTCTCAGCCTTCCAAGCACTGGGATTACAAGCATTCACCACCACACCCGGCTCACACCTGGCTTTTTTGTTGTTGTTTGCATTTTGATTTTTCTGAACTATGCTTCTCCCCCCCCTTTTTTGCAGAATATGAGTGATGCTATGGCAATTTTGCACAAATTGCAGACAGGCCTGGATGTCAATGTGAGGTTCACCGGTGTTCGAGTGTTTGAGTACACGCCAGAATGCATAGTATTTGATCTTCTTGATATTCCTTTGTATCATGGGTGGTTAGTAGATCCTCAGGTAAGTAGAAAAATTTAGATTATATAAATGTAAATATAGGACAATTATTAACTCTGCAAATTAATCTAAATTTATACCTTTTGATACTTATATTTTTGTGCTTTGACCTGGAATTAGGCCAACTGTGAGGTTAAGGGCACAGTCTTCTATACTACTAAGTCTGCCTAAGACTTCTTTTTTTGGGTGGGGTACCAGAGGTGGAACCCATGGGGTTTCCTACCTCTGGGCTACACTCCCAGACGTATTTTATACTTTATTTGGAAACAGGGTCTCACTAAGTTGCTGAGAGTTTCACTAAGTAACTGAGGCTGGCTTCAAACCTGTGCGATCCCCTGTCTCAGCCTCCCAATCATAAACATGATTGGGTATGTGGTTCAACTCAGCCTCCCTTTGTATCCAGGAGGATGATCTGACACCGTGTTGTTTCCTGGGGGCCCCATGAGTCACCTTGTTAGTATAAACTGTAGACGTGGTCCAAGGGACACACCATGAATAACAGAGTCATTACTGAGATTGGAGGTTATCTTAGGAACCTGGACAGAGGCTAGAATTCTCTTTGGGCAGCGCGCGCGCACGCGTGTGTGTGTGTGTGTGTGTGTGTGTGTGTGTGCGCGCGTGTGCGTGCGCGCATGCACGCACGCACGCACGTGCATGTTGTAGTCAACATTTTTTAGTACCACAAAAAATACCTAAATTCCTCCTTTTCTGTGTACCCCACCTACTTATTCCTTGTATTTGGCTATTTATTTTTATTTTGTTTTATTTATATTTTTTTGTGGGACTAATCCTAATGGCATTCCACATCCAAGCTACACCCTCAGCCCCATTTGTATTCTTTACTTTGAAAGAAAGTCTTACTAAGTTGCAGAGAGTCTCACTAAGTAGCTGAGGCTGTCTGCAAGCTGCAATCCTCCTGTCTCAGCCTCCCAAATACTGGGATTACAAGCGTGTGGCACCACATCTGGATGTGGTGCTCAGGATTGAACGCAGGATTTACCTCTGAGCTACACCCCCAGCCCTATTTTTAACTCTTTATTTTGAAACAGAGTCTCACTGAGTTGCAAAGGACCGCACTAATTAGCTGAGACTCTCTGCGAACTGCCATCCTCCTGTCTCAGCCTCCCAAATGCAGGGATTATAAACGTGCGGCACCATGTGCGGCCCCACCCCCAGCCCTATTTTATTTTTTATTTGGAAACAGGGTCTCACCAAGTTGCTAAGAACCTAAATTGCTGAGGCTGGCTTTTAACCTGCAGGTCTCCTGTCTCAGCCTCCTATGTACAGAGATTACAGGTGTATGCCACCATGGATGGCTCATGGCAATATTTTACTGCTTTGAAAAGAGATTTTCTCAATCACTCAGCATTTATCATAAGATTGCCCTATATTCCCATATCTCTAACTATACAATTCTGTGTGTGTGTGTGTGTGTGTGTGTGTGTGTGTGTGTGTGTTACTGCAAGTGGAACCCAGAGGCGTTCTACTTCCGGGCTATACTCCCAGACCTATTTATTTATTTATTTATTTATTTATTTATTTATTTATTTTTGGTGGTACTGGGGTTCCTGGAAGCCCTTCTACCTCTGGGCTATACTCCCAGACCCATTTATATATATATATATATTTGAAACAGGGTCTCTTACGCCAGCATGGCTGGCTTCGAACCTGCGCGATCCTCCTGTCTCCGCCTCCCAAGCGCGGGGATTACAAGCATGCATCACCACGCCCGGCGTCTATTTTTATATTTTATTTGGAAACAAGGTCTCACTTAGTTGCTGAAAGCCTCACTAAGTAGCTGAGGCAGGCTTTGAACCTGCACGATCCTCCTGTCTCAGCCTCCTAAGCGCCAGGATTACAAGTGTGCGCCACCACGCTCGACTTCTAACTGTACAATTCTAAATGTGAGGTGACCCTGGTTATTTTCTACTCTAGCACTCCAGATTTTCCTCTTGGCATGCATTTCAGTACTCTGGCATGAAAGCAGGTGACACATCGGAGGATGACTGAGGATAGTTTAAGGGGAACTCTTACAAAGGCATGGGTAAAGTCAACAGGATGAGCAAGGGACAGTGAGGCATCCTGGAGTTAGCAGCTGCCAGAAACTGTTGCCCCTCGTAGCTCTGGAGAGACCCAGGAAGCCCAACTGCTGAAGTAGAGCTGCAGCCAGGAGCTGGGCCTCGAGTGGAGGGGTCAGTGACAGCCACGCTGCCGGCCAGCTGGAGGGTCAAGACCATACTTCTCTGACTTCCTCCAGTGTTTCACCAGCCAGATCCATCTGATATCCATAGAGGTGGAGCTCTTGGGGACAGTGGAGAGTGGGTCTGGAGGGCAAAAGGAAGTCTCATATGTACCAAATTTTTGTATAGGCTGGAGTTCTCTGTTCCACTGATCTGTTTTATGTCTATCTCGATCCTGTTTTTTGTGGTAGTGGGGATGGAACTTAGGGGCATTCTACCTCCAAGCCAAACCCCAGTCCTATTTTTTTTATTCTTTTTATTTTTTTATTTTTTATTTTTTGGTGATACTGGGGGTAGAACCCAGGGGCTTTTCTACCTCCGGGCTATACTCCCAGACCTATTTTATATTTTATTTGGAAACAGAGTCTCACTAAGTTGCTGAGAGCCTCACTAAGTAGCTAAAGCTGTCTTCGAACCTGTGCGATCCTCCTGTCTCAGCCTACCAAGCACTGGGATTACAAGCATGTGCCATCATGCCCGGCTCTCTTTTTATTTTATTTTATTTTATTTATTTATTTATTTATTTATTTATTTATTTATTTATTTATTTATTTTTGCGGGTCTGGGGATGGAACCAAGGGGCATTCGACCTCCGAGCTACACCACTGTCCTATTTTTTATTCTTTATTTTTAAACCGGTTTTACTGAGTTACAGAGGGCCTCACTAAGTAGCTGAGGCTGGCCGCGAACCGCGATTCTCCTGTCTCAGCCTCCCAAGTGCTGCACATTTAGCTATTTTTATACTTTAAAAGAAAAGGAAGAAAAAAAATGTCATACCAACTGATAGCTCTCAAATTTGTTCTGTTTTCTGGTATGGATTTACTTTTTTAATTAAATATTTTATTTAGACATAATTGTAGAATCACATGGAGCTATAAAAAATAATGCAGAACAATGATTTGTACCTTTTATTCAGTTTCCTCGAAGGGAAATCTTGTAGTGTGTTATTTGCAGTTTTACTCTAGTAAAATATTAAATCCCAGCTGGGTGTGGTGGCGAACACTTGTAATCTCAGTACTTTGGAGGCTGGGATTGAAGCCCTCTGCAACTTAGTGAGACCCTGTTTCAAAATAAAGAATAAAGAGCTGGGCGTGGTGGCGCACAGCATTCGGGAGGCTGAGACCAGAGGATCTCAGTTCACAGACAGCCTCAGCTCCTTAGTGAGGCCCTCTGCAACTCAGTGAGACCCTGTTTCAAAATAAAGAATAAAAATTAGTGCTAGGGGTGTAGCTTGGAGGTCGAATGTCCCCAGTACTGCAAAATATATATATATATATATATATATATATATATATATATATATATATATATATTATATGTCACCATATATATATATGGTTAGGGGTGTATCTTAGAGGTAGAATGCCCCTGTGTTCAATCCCCAGTTCTAAAACAAAAATAAAAACAAAAACCATATATTTTCACACACACACATTAAATGCAGAAAATTGACATTAACAAAGTAAAATACATAAACATCCATCATCAAGAGAATCCCTTGTTTCCCTTTATAACCACACCTACTTTTCTGCCATCTCCATCTTCTTTATCCCTCCCAACCACTAGTTTGTTCTCCACTTCTATAATTTTGTTACTTCAAGAGTATTATATACACGCACATGCCTGTAATCCGAGTGCTTGGGAGACCGAAATAGGAGGATTGCAAATTTATTCCCAGCCTCTGGAATTTAGGGAAAACATGTTTCAAAATAACAATTTAAAAAGGACTGGAAAGTGTAGATCAGTGGTAGAGGGCTCCTAGATTCCACCCCCAGTACAGCAGAAAAAAAAAAAAAAACCATAGATAAAATCATACAGTATGTAATCTTTTATGATTGGCTTTTAAAAAATACTCATTAGCCACTTCTGGAGTGTCATCCAGGTTATCACATGTATTAAAACTTACTTTTTCTTAGCCGGGTGTGGTGGTGGATGCTTATAATCCCAGCGTTTGGGAGGCTGAGACCTGAGGATCATGGTTTGTGGACAGCCTCAGCTACTTAGGCCCTCTGCAACTTAGTGAGACCCTGTTTCTCAATAAAGAATAAAAAAAAAAAAAATAGGGCAGAGGGTGTGTAGTTTGGAGGTAGAATGTCCCTGGGTTTTATCTCCAGAACCGCAAACAAAACAAAGCAAAACACCTTTTTCCTAACTGTGTGTGTGTGTGTGTGTGTGTGTGTGTGTGTGTGTGTGTGTGTGTGTGTGTTTTACTGGGGGTAGAACCCAGGGCCTTTCTACCTCTGAGCTACACTCCCAGACCAATTTTTTTTTTTTTTGGTGGTACTGGGGGTGGAACCCAGAGGCTTTCTACCTCTAGGCTATACTCTCAGACCTACATATATAGATAGATAGATAGATATAGATATAGATATATAGATATTTTATTTGGCTGGGAGCCTCACTAAGTTGCTGAGGCAGGCTTTGAACCTGTGCAATCCTCCTGTCTCAGCCTCCCAAGCGCTGGGATTACAAGCATGCGCCACCACGCCTGGCTTTTCCTTACTATTATTGAATAGTAGCCCATTGTACATATGTGCCAAGTTTAACTATATACCTATTAAGATATCTGGTCTTTTTCCAGTACCTGGCTGTTATGAACTAAGCTGCTATAAGTATGGTGTACAAGTTTGTTTGTTTGTTTCTTTGGACTAAATGTCATTTTGTTTTTGCTGTTTTTTAAGAAATTACAAAACTATTTATCAGAGTGCCTGTACCAAAAGTTACAGTTCCCACCAAAAAGTTACAGTGTGAATGATCCCAATTCTTTGCATCCTTGTCAGCATTTGATGGTTGCTGTCTTTATTTTAAGCTATTCTGATAGTTATGTAGTGGTATTTCACTTTACTATTATTTATTTACCTATTTATTCATTGGAGTGGTGCTAGGAATTGAACCCAGGGGCATTCTACTTCCGAGCTGCACCCCACCCCTATTTTATTCTTTATTTTGAAACAGGGTCTCTCTAAGTTGCGGAAGCCTCACTAAGGAGCTGACTTCACTCTACTTTTAATTTGCTTGGTTCTTTTTCTTTCTTTCTTTTTTTTGCAGTACTGGGTTTGAACCCAGGGGCATTCTACCTTCAAGCTACACCCCTAGCCCTATATTTTATTCTACATTGTGAAACAGAGTCTTACTAAGTTGCTGAGGCTGGCAGTGGATCTGCAGTCCTCTTGTCTCAGCCTCTCAAATCCTGGGATTACAAGCGTGTGCCACTATTCCCGGCTTTAGCATATTGTTTTGTTGTTGTCGTTGTTTTGGCAGTACTGAGGATGAAACCCAGGGGATTCTACCTCTGAGCTACAGCCCCAACCCTATTTTTTATTCTTTATTTGAAACAGGGTCTCATTGAATTGCAAAGGGCCTAAGTAGCTGATGCTGTCCTTGAACCACAATCCTCCTGTCTCAGCCTCCTGAATGCTGGGATTATGAGCACACACCACCACACTCAGTTTAGCATATTGTTTTTAAGGCTGACCAATATATATATATTTTACTAAGTAGCTGAGGCTGTCCATGAACCGTGATCCTCCAGTCTCAGCCTCCCAAATGCTGGGATTACAGGTGTGTGCCACCACGCCCAGCTGAAGGCTAACCATATTGTAGCATATATCAGTACAGCATTCCTTTTTATTGGCAAATAATATTCCTTTCTTTGGATGTAGTATATTTTATTTATTTGTACATTACTTGATGGACATTTTTGTTTTTTGCTTTTTTGCTATTATGAATAATGCTGAATACATAATTGTGACATTAAAAATGAATAATGCTTCTATGAATATTTATTTACAAATTTTTACACAGATGTTTTCATTTCTCTTAGCTATATACCTAGGAGTAGAATTACTGGGTCATATTGTAACTATGTTCAACCCTTTAAGAAATGACCATAATACTTTCCAAAGTGCCTACCCCATTTTATATATCTACCAGCAGTATGTAAGGGTTCTGAGTTTTCCATGTCCTCACCAACACCTGCTAATTAGCTTTTTAGTATAGTTATCATAATAGGCATAGAGTCATACCTTTATTTACAGTTCTCTAATGGCTAATGATGTTGAGCATTTTTTCATGTTCTTATTGGCCACTTGTTTTCCTTCTTTGTAGAAATGTCTGTTCTGATGCTTTTCCTATTTTTTGGTTTTGTCTTGTTTTTTTGAATACTATGAATGGAACCCAGGATTATTCTATCTCCAAGCTACACCTGCAGCTCTATTTTTTATTCTATATTTTGAAACAGGGTCTCACTAAATAGCTGAGGCTGGCCAGGAACCTGGAATCCCCCTGTCTCAGCCTCCCAAGTACTAGGATTATAGGCATACATCATCATGCCTGGCCCCTTTTTCTTTTTCTTCCTTTTTTTCTTTCTCTCTCTCTGTCTCTTTCCCCTCCCTCCCTCCCTCTCTCCTTCCTTCCTCTTTCTTTCTTTCTTTCTTTCTTTCCTTCCTTCCTTCCTTCCTTCTTTCTTTCTTTCTTTCTTTCTTTCTTTCTTTCTTTTGTGGCACTGGGGTTCCTGGAAGCCCTTTTACCTCTGGGCTACGCTTCCAGACCTATTTTTTATATTTTTATTTGGAAACACAGTCTCTTAAGCCAGCACAGCTGGCTTCGAACCTGTGTGATCCTCCTGTCTCTGCCTCTCAAGCGCAGGGATTATAAGCGTGTGCCACCACACCTGCCCCCCTTTTTCTTTTTTTTCTTTCTTTTCTTTTCTTTTTTTTTTTTTTTTTGTGGTACTGGGGATGGAACCCAGGGCATTCTACTTCCAAGGTACACCTCGACCCATTTTTAATTCTTTTATTTTTGTGGCACTGGGGATTGAACCCAGATGCATTCTACCTCTGAGCTACATCTCAGCCCAATTTTATTTCGTATTTAGAAACAGGGTCTCACTAAGTTGTAGAGGGCCTTACTAACTTGTCAAGGCTGGCTTTGAACCTGCGATCCTCTTGTCTCAATCTCCCAAGTACTGGGATTATAAGCATGAGCCACTATGCCCGGCTTAATATTATTTATTTTGAAACAGGGTCTCACTGAGTTGCAAAAGGCCTCACTAAGTACCTAAGGTTGAGTGGGGCGTGGTGACGCACACTTGTAATCCCAGCATTTGGGAGGCTGAGACAGGAGGATCACAGTTCGCAGCTAGCCTCAGCCCTTTGCAACTCGGTTTCAAAATAAAGAATGAAAAATCAGGCTGGGGTGTAGCTCAGAGGTAGAATGCCCCTGGGTTCCATCCCCAGTACTGAAAAAAAAAAAGCAGTCTCTAAGACTGTCCGTGAACTGGAATTCTGGCTCCGTCTCCCAAATGCTGGGGTTATAAGCATGCGCCACCATTTGTAAGAGCTCTTGACACATTCTCAGTACAAGCCCTTATCAGGTACATAAATTGGAAATATTTTCTTCCATTTTGTGGGTTGTCTTTTCATTTTTTGCATGTTATCCTTGGAAGCACAAAAGTTTATAAATTTTTTTTCTTTATGCTTATATCCTAAGAAGGCTTTTCCTAACTGAAAGTCACCAAGATGTATTGATGTATTTCTTTCTTTTCTTTTCTTTCTTTTTTTTTTTTTTTTTTTTGTGGTTCTGGGGGTGGAACCCCAAGGGCTTTTCTACCTTCAGACTATACTCCCAGACCTATTTACTTTATTTGAAAATAGGGCCTCTAAGTTGCTCAGAGCCTCACTAAGTAGCTGAGGCTGTCTGCGAACCTTATCCTCCTGTCTCAGCCTCCCAAATGCTGGGATTACAAGTGTGCACCACCATGCCAGGCTTGAAAATTTTATAATTATTTCAAGAGATTCAGAAAAAATCATTTGACAAAATCTAAAAGTTTTGTAGTTTTAGTGCTTACATTTAGCATTTAGGAATATGATCCATTTTGAATTAACATTTGTATATATTGTGAAGAAGAGAGATAACTTTATTCTTTTGCATGTGAATAGATAGTTGTCCTAGTACTCTTTGTCCCAAAGATTGTTCTTAAGCCAGGCGTGGTGGCACTTGCCTGAAATCGCACTACTTGGGAGGTTGAGACAGGGGGATTGCAGGTTCACAGCCAGCCTCAGCTACTTAGTGAGGCTCTCTGCAATTTAGTGAGTCTCTGTTTCAAAATAAAGAATAGAAAATAGGGCTGAGGGTGTAGCTCAGAGGTAAATGCCCCTGGGTTCAATTCCCAGTAATACACACACACACAGCTAGCTGGGCATTGTGACACACACTTGTAATCCCAATACTTGGGAGGCTGAGACAGGAGGATTACAAATTCGTGGCCAGCCTCAGCTACTCAGCTACTTAGTGAGGTCCTGGGCAATTTAGTGGGACCCTGTTTCAAAAAAGATGGGGTATAGGTCAGAAGTAGAATGCCCCTGGATTCGACCCTCATTACAAATTAAATAAATAAATACTGCAAATGTTTGAATCTATGTTTGTTTGGGTTTTTTTTTGCAGTATTGGGGATGAGATCCAGGGGCATTCTGACTCCGAGCTACACCCCAATCCCTATTTTTTATTCTTTATTTTGAAACAGGGTCTCACTAAGTTCCAGAGGGCCTCACTAAGTAGCTGAGGCTGGTTTCAAACCTGCACGATCCTGTCTCAGCCTCCCAAGTACTGGGATTACAAGCTGTGCCACTACGCCCAGCCTGATTTGGAGTTTTGGAGTTGTTTCTAATCTTACCATGATTTCTGAGTAGTCATTTGTTTTCTAGATTGATGACATTGTAAAAGCTGTTGGCAGCTGCAGCTACAACCAGCTGGTGGAGAAGATCATCTCTTGTAAGCAATCAGACAACAGCGAGCTGGTTAGTGAAGGTGGGTGAATGCTCCTGCCACTTGACATTTTTATTCTTGGTAAAGTAACTTGTCTTAAAATTCATATTTTTCAAACGTCTTACCTAAGATTTCTAAAAAACACAAGTGATGCTACTTGTAGGAATTAAGCAATCATTGATAAAAGTGCCACTTGTAAAATCAGATCTAGATACTCATAAAACCCTTTGGGGTCATTTGCTAGCCTCTGTATGGTTAATTACCCTGAGGTTATTAATAATTACTGTTTTTTAAAAAGGATTATTATTTGAGAGGACTGAATGGATTTTGAATTGTATCCTTAGTACTTCAGTTGACAGAAACGAGTATTGTAGTGCTAACATATTCTATTTTAGTAGACCTCTGCCGTAATGTTTCAGTGCAATAAATATATTCAAGCCCTGTTCTGGAGTAGAGGCTGCCTCTGAACATCAGTAGGTAACTGAAATTACTAAATCCATCATCACAAAAGCAGTTTAATATTGTTTTCAGTTGCATTACAGTCAGTGATGGAGATTTGAAACCAGAACTAGCAGTTGGATATACCTTCCCACCACCACCTCATAAATACATACAAATACTGAGCTGCTGTTCTCCTTTCTTAAAGTGGAAACAAGCTGGGTGTGGGGGCACACGCTTGTAATCCCAGCATTTGGGAGGCTGAGACAGTAGGATCGAGATTCTCAGAGAGCCTCAACTCAGTGAGGCCCTTTGCAACTCAATGAGACCCTGTTTCAAAAATAAAGACTAAAAAATAGGGCTGGGGTATAGCTGGGAGGAAGAAATGCCCCTGGGTTCCATCCCCAGTACCGCAAAAAAAAAAAAAAAAAAAAAGTGTAAACAAAAGAGAAATCAGGAGAAGCAGGGGATGAGGTTTATCATTCTCTCTCAGAGTTAAAATTCTTTTGTGTGTGTGTGTGTGTGTGTGTGTGTGTGTGTGGTGCTGGGGTGGAATCCAGGGGCTTTTCTACCTCCAGGCTATACTCCTAGACCTTTTTTTTTTTTTCCTTGGTGGTACCCAGACCCATTTTATATTTTTTAATTTGGAAACAGGGTCTCTTAAGCCAGAGAGGCTGGCTTCAAACCTGTGCGATCCTCCTGTCTCTGCCTCCCAAGCGCGTGCGCCACCACGTCCTATTTTATACTTTATTTGGAAACAGAGTCTCACTAAGTTGCTGAAAGTTGCTGAGAGCCTCACTCAGTAGCTGAGGCTGGTTTCGAACCTGTGTGATCCTCCTGTCTCAGCCTCCCAAGCACTGGGATTACAAGCATGCATCACCACACCCAGCTTAGACTTAAAATTCTTTTACATGAGGTATAATAAAATTGATCATATATATATATATATATATATATATATATATATATATTTTTTTTTTTTTTTTTTTTTTTTTTTTGGTGGTACTGGGGTTCCTGGAAGCCCTTCTACTTCTGGCTACACTCCCAGACCTATTTTTATACTTTTTTATGTGGAAACAGGGTCTCTTAAGCCAGTGCGGCTGGCTTCGAACCTACGTGGATCCTCCTTTCTCTGCCTCCCAAGCGCGGCGATTACGAGCAGCGTGCGCCACCACGCCCAGCTAATTACCATATTTTAAAAAATTAGATTTAGCGACTGCAAGAATGTTTGAATATATAAAAAATAAGTACATGAATCCAGCATTGTTTTAACTAATCAGAATCCAACTAATTGTATTACTTAGTTATCCAGAAGTTTAACACATTTATGCAAAAGAGGCAAATAAAAAGAAAATACACAGCCAGGTGCAGTGACACACACCTGCAATGCCAGTACTTGGGAGGCTGAGAGAAGGATCCTGGAGGTAGAAGACTCCTCCTGTCAGCCTCCCAAATGCTAAAATTACAAGCGTGTGCCACCACACCCGGCTTGGAAGGAAATTTTAATTCAAGTTTATTCCAATCTGTTACTTGCAACAACTATAAACTCTTTCACTACAATTTAAGGCAGCAAAGTTTAAATGTTAGGAGAAAAAGAAATAAAAGCTATTATAAAAATATTTTCTCTCAGTGGGCAGTATTATGCTCACTGGAACTACGCATTCCTGTTCATGTTCTTATTACCATAGATGCGTTTCTTTATTTGGGGGGAGGAACTAAGGTTGAACTGAGAGGCATTCTACCTCCAAGATACATATTCCCAGCCCTATTTTATTTTTTATTTTGAAACAGTCTGAGTTGAAAAAAAAAAGAGAGAGAGAAGAAATAAAGGATTTTTTTTTTTTTTTTGCAGTACTAGGGATGGAACCCAGAGGCATTCTATCCATTCTATCCCAGAGCTACACCCTCAGCCCTATTTTTAATTTTTTTTATTTTTATTTATTTTTTTATTTTTGGTGGTTTTGGAGGCTTTGGTGGTTTTGGAGGCTTTCTACCTCCGTGCTATACTCCCAGACCTATTTTATACTTTATTTGGAAACAGTGTCCCACTAAGTCACAGAGAGCCTCGTTAAGTAGCTGAGGCTGGCCATGAACCTGCGATCCTCCTGTCTCAGCCGCCCAAGTACTGGGATTATAGGCATATGCCACCACGCCTGGCTAAGTTGGAATTTATAATAATCAGCTGCACTAAGTTTTTAAGCATTTTAATACCAATAATAATTCTCCTGGGCTCCAGTTTCACTTTGCCATAACTAGTTTAAAGTCTTTGGACAAGTCATTTATTCTCTGAGAGCCTGTTTCCTATTCTATAAAAAGAAACAGATGAGAAGGACCTTTCTACTGTTAAATTTTTAAATTTCACACTAACATGAAAGTAATGAATTATATCTCCACTTAATTTTTATATCTTTGAAGGGGGTTGTTAGGAAGAAGTGAGGAATGGAAAGGGCATTTTTTAGCTTAAGTTTTTTTTCTTTTTGGAAATAGGGGTTGAACCCAGGGTGATGCACTACAGAGCAAGCACTTCCCACTACGCTGTATCACAGCTCCTTTTTTTTTGCAGTCCTGGGGATGGAACCCAAGGACATGCTATATTTGAGCTATAGTCCCAGTCCTAGTTTTTATTCTTTATTTTGAAAAAGGGTCTCACTGAGTTATGGCGGGCTTCACTAAGTAGCTGAGGCTGTTTGTGAATCATGATCCTCCTGTCTCAGCCTCCCAAATGCTGGGATGACAAGTGTGCGCCACCACACCTGACTCGTTTTTTTTTTTTTTTAAATAGGTTCTTATTAAGTTGTGGAGGGCCTCACTAAGTTGCTGATGCTCTCAGGGAACCTGCGCTCCTCCTGTCTCAACTTCCCAAGTTATGAGGATTACAGGCATGTGCCACCATGCCCAACTGAAAACTCTTATTTCTAAATGTATAAACTTGAGAAGTTATAGGCATACTGTAGATTTCCTTTGATTGTAGCCTCCTTCATAATTTTTGTACTTTCCTTTTTACCTTAACTAAATTCTTGGAATTATGTGTTGTATCAGTAATTAGTACAACCACTTTGCAACTAATGCTGTGGCTTGACACCAAGAAATGGAAAAGGAGTGGAATATAACTACATTATCTTAGCCAGGCGTGGTGGCACATGCTTGTTATCCCAGCATTCGGGAGGCTGAGACCAGAGGATCGTGGTTCACGGCCAGCCTCAGCTACTTAGTGAGGCCCTTTGCAACTCAGTGAGACCCAGTTTCAAAATAAAGAATAAAAAATATATATATGGCAGGAAGTGTAGCTCAGAGGTCAAATGCCCCTGGGTTCTATCGTCAGACCCGCAAAAATAAATAAATAAATAAATATAAAAAATAACTACATTATCCTGCTGTGACTAGCCCTTACCTAACATATATATATAAAATATCTTAGCTGGGCATGGTGGTGCACACTTGTAATCCCTGTGCTTGGGAGGCTGAGATAGGATGATCGCAGGTTTGCGGCCAACCTCAGCTACTTAGTGAGGCTATCCACAACCTAGTGAGACCCTGTTTCAATAATAAAAATTTAAAAATTAGACTGGAGGTGTAGCCTGGAGGTAGAATGCTCCTGGGTTCAATCCCCAGTACTGAAACTAAAAAAATAAGAAAGAAAAAATAAACCTAATTAAACTCAAAGCCAACAGCACTTAACTCACGCCTGAACAAAGCTTACCTAGTATGTATATTCTCCATAAGGCACACCATGGCTTTTGTCTACCTAGGAAAATGAGCCAGCACTTCAGCCTTATGCTTCAAGGGTGGCGGCTGCAAACAGTAAAATCTCCAATAGAAAGCACAAGAATGCAAAAACCATGGCGCCAAATAGACCATGAAAAGGACACTTATTTATAGCATAAGAACTGAAACGAGGAAGCGGAATGTTGCCTTGTTCGACCTCAGCTGGGAATGTGTGTGCTGGGCAATTCAGATTAGATTTGGGGGTATTTATAAATAACTTTTAACCAGTAAATGAACTCAGAAATATAATTTTGTAGATAATGAAGATCAACTGTACATATATATATATATATATATATATATATATATTTTTTTTTTTTTTTTGCAGTAGTAGGAATTGAACCCTGAGGCATTCTACCTCTGAGCTACACCCCCAGCCTATTTTTTATTTTTATTTTATTTATTTATTTATTTATTTTTTATTTTTTTGCGGGTCTGGGGATGGAACCCAGGGGCATATGACCTCTGAGCTACACCCCCTGCCCTACTTTTTATTCTTTATTTTGAAATTGGGTCTCACTGAGTTGCAGAGGGCCTCACTTAAGTAGCTGAGGCTGTCCACAAACTGCAATCCTCTGGTCTCAGCCTCCCGAATGCTGGGATTACAAGCGTGCGCCACCATGCCCAGCTTTATTTTTTATTTTGAAACAGGGTCTCACTAAGTTGCACAGGCCTCACTAAGTAGCTGAGGCTGGCTTTGAATCTCCTGTCTCAGCCTCCCCCAAGTACTGGGATTATGAGCGTGTGCCACCATGCCCGGCTTGCATATATCTTTTAAAGTAAACCTCAGATAACTTCTGTATACTTCATTCTATTTCAGAAAGAAAGATAAATATCTATTTCTGAACTTCACATAATGAGTGGCATATGTTGGAGATTAAGATAAAAATGGCACAAGCTATCCTGCTGCTTTCTGTTCAGTTTTATATCTATTTCTAGTTTTAACACAAGAATTGAGCAGTTTGTGACTTAAGGATTATCTGGGATCTTTGTTAAAAATCTTAAGTCTATGGAGGCTGAGACAGGATCATAGGTTTGAGGACAGCCTCAGCAATGTAGTGAGACTCTAAGCAACCTAGTAAAACACTGTTTAAAAAAAAAGGGCACCGGGTGTGGTGTGAGGCTGAGGCAGGAGGATTGCGGTTCACGAACAGCCTCAGTTACTTAGTGAGGCCCTCTGCAACTCAGTGAGACCCTGTTTCAAGATAAAGAATAAAATATAGGGCTGGGGGTGTAGCTTGGTGGTAGAATGCCCTTGGGTTCCATTCCCCGTACCAGATAGATAGATAGATAGATAGATAGATAGATAGATAGATAGATAGATAGATAGATAGATAGATAGATAGATCGAGCTGGCTATATAGCTCCAAGACAGAATGTCCCTGGGTTCAATTCCCAGTACCCCACCAAAAAAACAAAAACAAACAAACAAAAAAAACCCCTTAGGGCTACTTAAGTAGCAACTTGCTTTTACTTTCTAAACACCTACCCCACTGGGAATGTGCACATTGAACATATATCTTCCTTTCATACCTACTTTTTAAATGGCTAGCTCCTACTTTTTTATGTAATGGGTTTCAATTTTATTGTGCCTTGTCTTACATCATAAGCTGCCTGAAATTCTTTTTGTAGGTGAGATATACTAAATACATTTATTGATTATAAAAATACAATTTTGAGCCAGCTGGGGTGGCACACAATTGTAATCCCAGTACTTGGGAGGCTGAGACAGGAGGATTGCAGGTTTGTGGCCAGCCTCAGCTACTTAGTGATGTATTTGCAACTTAATGAGACCCTGTTTCAAAATAAAGAATAAAAATAGGGGTAGGGGTTTACCTTGGAGGTAGAATGCTCCTGGACTCAATCCCCAGTACCACATGAATGAATAAAATTAATTAAAATTACAATTTACTTTACTTTCTTTTGAATGGGAATGAGTATAAATACAACTTTTATACCACAATTAGATGACTCTCCATATCGGGGCCCTCATATAATAGAAAAAATCTTATATTGATTGGCCTTTTTACATACTTGGAACACAATATAAATAGTAAAGAATAACTTTAATTTTGAAATTATTCTTCCATCTAATATTGTGCATTGATTCCTTAGGCTTTGTAGCTGAGCAGTTTCTAAATAATACAGCCACTCAACTGACATACCATGGATTATGTGAACTAACTTCAACAGTTCAGGAAGGAGAGCTTTGTGTGTTTTTTCGGAATAATCATTTTAGCACCATGACCAAATACAAGGTATGATACAGAAATAGTTATTTGTTGTTCTAAAGTAAAGGAGCTTGATTTAGAAATGTCTTTTGTTCTGCTTCAGAATAAAAGATCATAGCATAATATTCCTCACCCATCAAATTGTGAAGGTAATTATTAAATACTTCTTTACAGTGGGATGGATTAACAATTGAAGTATTACCTTGAATCAGCTTTTATGTTCCCAGTACTGAGGATTGAACCCAGGGGCATTCTACCTCTGAGCTATCCCCCTAGTCCTGTTTTTATTTTTTATTTTGGAACAGGATCTCACTAAATTGCAGGGGCCTCACTAAATTGCTGAGACTGAGCTGGGCGTGGTGGCGCATGTTTGTAATCCCAGTACTTGGGAGGCTGAGACCAGAGGATCCTGGGTCCAGGGACAGTCTCAGCTACTTAGTGAGGCCTTCTGTAACTTAATGAGACTTTGTTTCAAAATAAAGAATAAAAGCAGGGGCATGCATGGTGGCACATGCTTTTAATCCCCGCTTTTGGGAGGCGGAAACAGGAGGATTATGCAGGTTTGAAGCCAGCCTTGCTGGCCTAAGAGACCCTGTTTCCAAATAAAATATAAAATAGGTCTGGGAGTGTAGCCCAGAGGTAATAGGGTTTTATCCCCAGTACCACCAAAAAATAAATAAATAAATAAATAAATAAATAAATAAATAAATAAATAATAAAAATAGGTCTGGGGGTATAGCTGGAGGTAGAATACCCCCTAGGTTCCATCCCTAGTAATGCCAAAAAAAAAAAAAAAAAAGTTGCAGAGGCTGGTTTTGAACCTGCGATCCTCTAGTCTCAGCCTCCCAAGTACTTGGATTACAATTACTGCACCACTACACCTGGCCCATTTGTTATTTTCTAAGAGAAAAAAAAAAAACCTAGAAATAGAACAAGAGTGACTTGATAATGGATTTGTATAAGCACTAAATGTATAAGCACCAAAGGAGATTATAAGTAAAAGTTAAGATTTGCCTTAAACTGGGCCCAGTGGCGAATGCCTGTGATCCCATCTGTTCAGGGGGTCGAAGCAGGAGGGTTGTGAGTTTGAAGCTAATTTGGATAATTTAACAAGACCCAGTAGTCGGGGTTGGGGGGAGGCTGGGGGGATAGTTACTGGGGTTGGAACCCAGGAACCTTCTACCTCCAAGCTATACCCCTAGATCTATTTTTGTTTGTTTGTTTGTTTGTTTGTTTGTTTGTTTGTTTGGAAACATAGTTTTACTAAGTTGCTTAGAGCCTGGCTAAATTTCTGAGGTTGGCTTCCAACCTGTGATACTCCTGTCTTAGCCTACCAAGTACTGGGAATGCAAGCATGAGCCACCACGCCCAGCTAAGACCCAGTATTAAAAAGAAAAAAAGAAAGAAAAAAAAAAACCCGGGCATGGTGGCGCACGCTTGTAATCCCCGCGTTTGGGAGGTGGAGACAGGAGGATGGCACAGGTTTGAAGCAGCCGCGCTGGCTTACGAGACCCTGTTTCCATAAAATGTATAAAATAGGTCTGGGAGTGTAGCCCGGAAGTAGAAGGGTTTTCAGGAACCCCAGTACCACCCCCCAAAAAAAAGGGGGTCCAGGGTGGCAGTACATACATGTAATCTCAGTATTTGGGAGGCTAAGCCAGGAGGATTGCAGGTTCGAAACCAGCCTCAACAATGTAGCAAGGCCTTTAGCAACTTAGACCCTGTCTCAAAATAAAAAATAAAAAGTTCTGGAGGTGTAGCTTGGAGGTAGAATGCCTCTGGGTTCAATTCCCAGTCCCTGAAAAAGAAAACTTAAACTAAATAAGAAATCATGTCTATTTAAAAAAACATAGAGGTGAGTGTTTCGATGCACGCCTGTAATCCCAGTAATTAGGAAGTTGAAATAGGAAGACCATAGGTTTGAGGCCAGACTCAACAATTTAGGCAGGCCCTCATCAATTTAGTGAGACCCTGACTCAGAAATAAAATAGGGCTAGGAGTTTATCTTGTAGAATGCCCCTGGGTTCAATCCCTAGTACCACAAGGGGGGAAGGCGTCATGATAGTGTTTGCTGTTATCATAGTTATCAGTGTGACTCTAAATTCTTCTTATAATGCCATATGGCTCTACCAACAAAACAAAATAGAAGCCCTTACTAATCTATACCCTTTGTGTTATCTCTTACATCCACCTTTACTGTTTTTATAGGTATCACCTAATTCAGTAGTTTATAAGCTTATTCCTAGATTGCTATGATAGAATACTGATCTTACCATGTCAGTAATACAGCACAAATGTTTATTAGTACCCAGACTCTAGAAAATAAAGCTGCAAGATATATTTTGCCACTCCAGTATGCCAGTGCTTTTCTTAAGCCCAAATGGTGTCAACTCATTGCTAATCCTCCATTCCCATACCCATTGCATGCTTTCTCCTTTCCACACCTCTACTGCCATTGTTCTTACTCCTTAATCCCTATTCAGAAACTTCTCACTGCATTTTGTTATACAAATATGACAATTTTGCTTTTGTTTTATTAAATTTGTTCAGCATTTAAACTTATTCTGTCTTTTTCAGGAACTTGTATAATATTTTTCCATCTTGTGAAATGATACTATACTCTGCTTCCCCCAGAGCTGTTTACAAGTTATGTATTGCCGGGCCTGGTGGCGCACACTTGTGATCCCTAGTACTTGGGAGGCTGAAATGGGAGGATGGCGATTCGCAGACAGCCTCAACTACTTAGTGAGGCCCTCTGCAACTCAGAGAGACTCTGTTTCAAAATAAAGGATAAAAAATAGGGTTGGGGGTATAGCTCAGAGGTAAAAGAATCCTAGGTTCAATCCCCAATTCTGAAAAAAACAAAGTTACATATTAGTTGAGTATGCCAAGAGCTTTTATTTCTCATTATATTGTAGTATACTAACTAAAAACTATACTCAGAGCCAGATGGATTTGAGGAAATATCTGCTTGGTTTATGTATTATATAGATCTAGCAAGTAGAAATAATTAATACCCTCTAAATGTACAGATTAATTTTTCCTTAAATATAATATTAACTTATTTTATCCCCTCCAATTTCACCCTGGAATCACTGAGGATTGAACCCAAGATCTCATTCTTGCTAGGCAAGCATCCTACCACTTGAGCTCCACCCCCAGCCCATAGTTTTTGTTTTGTTTTGTTTTGGTGGTACTGGGGATGGAATCCTGCTACCTCCAGGCTGCACTCCCAGACCTTTTTTTTTTTTTTCTTTTTTCTTTTTGGTGGTACTGGGGTTCCTGGAAACCCTTCTACCTTCGGGCTACACTCTCAGACCTATTTTATATTTTTATTTGGAAACAGGGTCTCTTAAGCCAGCAAGGCTGGCTTCAAACCTGTGAGATCCTCCTGTTTCCGCCTCCCAAGCGCGGGGATTACAAGCGTGCGCCACCACGCCTGGCTCCATAGTTTTGATTTGTTTAATACTCCTTTTCCTTTTGTTATTCCTTATTAAGGGTCAACTATATTTGTTGGTAACAGACCAGGGGTTTCTCACTGAAGAAAAAGTTGTTTGGGAAAGCCTACACAATGTAGATGGTGATGGAAATTTCTGTGACTCTGAATTTCGTTTGCGGCCTCCTTCAGACCCTGACACTGTATACAAAGGACAGCAAGATCAAATAGATCAGGTAAATTTATTTTGCCCTCTTTACATATATTTTTTAGGCACTGGGGATGGGACCCAGGGGCATTATACCTCTGAGCTACACCCCCAGCCCTATTCTTTATTCTTTATCTTGAAACAGGATTTTACTGAGTTGCAAAGGGCCTCACTAAACATCCGAGGTTGTCTGAGAACCTCAATCCTTCTGTCTCAGCCTCCCAAATGCTGGAGTTACAAGTGTGCACCACCATGCTCAGCTTTTCCTCTTCATATTTTGTTGTTGTTGTGGGTCTGGGGTTGGAATACAGGGGCATTTGACCTCCGAGCTACACCCCTGCCCTATTTTTTATTCTTTATTTTGAAACAGGGTCTCACTAAATTGCAGAGGGCCTCACTAAGTAGCTGAGGCTGTCCTTGAACCGTGGTCCTCCTATCTCAGCCTCCCAAGTGCTGGGAGTACAAGCATGCACCACCACTCCCGGCTGAGGAGAACATTTTGAAGGATAAATTCTTGATTTAGTAAGATAGTCAAGCTATATAAATAGTATAAGGTCTTCATAGACAGTGGCCTTTGACATGTCTTCTAAGTTGTCTAAATTCTGTTATTTTAAGGTAAATGGGAGACTGGGCATGCATAGAGTAGCAATAACTAATAAAACTGATATTAAGTTAGATAATAAAACTTTTGACTACTTTGGGTTTATTTTTTTGGGGGGGGGGGTACTGGAGATTGGACCCAGGGTTGTTCTAACTCTGAGCTACACCCTCAGCTCGTATGTATGTATGTATTTGTAGTACTGGGGGTGGAACCCAGGGGCTTTCTACCTCCGGGCTATACTCCCAGACCTATTTTATACTTTATTTGGAAACAGGGTCTCACTAAGTTGCTGAGAACCTCATTAAGTAGCTGAGGCTGGGTTCCAACCTGTGCGATCTCCTGTCTCAGCCTCCCAAGCGCGGGGATTACAAGTGTGCGCCACCACACCCAACTCTGAGCTATACCCCCAGCTCTTTTTTTAGTCTTTTATTTATTCTTTTTTTATGTGTGTGTGGTACTGGGAGTGGAACCCAGTGGCTTTCTACCTCTGGGCTATACTCCCAGACCTATTTTACACTTTATTTGGAAACAGGATCTCACTAAGTTTCTGAGAGCCTCACTAAGTAGCTGAGGCTGGCTTTGAACCTGTGTGATCCTCCTGTCTCACCCTCCGAAGTACTGGGATTACAAGCCTGCACCTCCACACCCAGCACTTATCTGTTTATTTATTTACAGGGTCTAAGTTCTTGATGCTGATCCTTCCATCTCAGCCTCTCAAGTACTAGGATTACAAGTGTGTGCCACCACGCCCGGTTTATGTTGGCTATTTACTTATTTAATCTAATTTTTTTTTTTTTTTTTTTTTTAGGTTTGGGGATGGAACCCAGAGGCATTCGACCTCCGAGGCACACCCCTGCCCTATTTTTTATTCTTTCTTTTGAAACAGGGTCTCACTAAGTTGCAGAGAGCCTCACTAAGTAGCTGAGGCTGTCCGCGAACCACGATTCTCCAGTCTCAACCTCCCAAATGCTGGGATTACAAACGTACGCCACCACCCCCGGATTATTTTCCTATTTTTTTTTCTTATTCTTTATTTTGAAACAAAGTCTAAGTTGCAGAGGCCTCACTAAGTAGCTGAGGCTGTGGTGAATGGAGATCCTCCCGTCTCAGTCTCCCAAGTACTGGGATTATAAATGTGCACTATCATGTCTAGCTAATACATATTAATTTTTAATTGCCCCTATGTAATAATCCTATGGTGAGAGGGTGTGGTGGCACAGGTTTATAATCCCAGCATTTGGGAGGCTGAGACAGGAGGATCGTGTTTCACGGACAGCCTTAGCTACTTAGTGAGGCCCTCTGCAACTCAGTGAGACCCTGTTTCAAAATAAAGAATAAAAAATAGGTCTGAGGGTGTATCTTGGAGGTAGAATGCCCCTGGGTCAGTTAAGCTTTCTTGGGTTTTCTGTTTTGTCAGAATTCTCTATAGGCATGTGTTTCTTTTGTAAACAGAGGTAACTTTTTTTTTTTTTTTTACGGTACTAGGGATGGAACCCAGGGTCATACTACCTCTGAGCTATACCTCCAGCTCTATTTTTGTTTTTTTCTTTATTTTGAAACTGGGTCTCACTGAGTTACAAAGGGCCTCGCTAATAACTAAGGGTGTCTGTGAATCATGATCCTCCGGTCTCAGCCTCCCAAGTGCTGGGATTACAAGCATGTACCACCATTCTCAGATGGGTGTGGTGGTGCCTGCTTTTAATCCCAGTATTTGGGAGGCTGAGAAAGGAGGATTGCAGGTTCATGGCCAGCCTCAGGTACTTAGTGAGGTACTCCTTGACTTAGCAAGACCCTGTTTCAGAATAAAGAATAATAAACAGGAGGTGTAGCTTAGAGGTAGAATGCCCCTGAGTTCAAACCCAGTACCGCAAAAAAACCAAAACAGCCAATCTTGAAGCTTCATAGAAAAGACATTTGTATTCACACTCACTCATTCTTGAGTTTGTTCTCGGGTAAATATCAAAGCTAAAGATGATTATAATTCAATTCCTTAGGACTATCTTATGGCATTATCTCTACAACAAGAACAGCAGAGTCAAGAGATCAATTGGGAACAAATTCCAGAAGGAATCAGTGACTTGGAGCTCGCAAAGCAACTCCAAGAGGAGGAGGACAGACGGGCGTCTCAGTACTATCAGGAGCAGGAGCAAGCTGCAGCCGCGGTTGCCGCTACTACTGTGTCCACACAGACCCAGGTGAGCATTGCGTCAGCGTGCCTAAACACACGGTCACTTTAGCAATAAACATTTTCTGCTGGAGATAAAAAACAACTAGGTAGAGCTAGGTGTAGTGGCGCACGCTTGTAATTTTAGTACTTGGGAGGCTGAAAAAGGAGGATTGCAGGTTCAAAGCCAGACATGGCAATTTAGCAAGGCTCTCAGCAAACTAGTGAGACCCTATAACCAAATAAGATCTAAAATCGGGCTGGGGATATAGTTTAGAGGTAGAATGCCTCTGGGTTCAATCCCCAGTACAAAACCACAACAACTGGGTACTAGCTTTTTGTTTATGTTAGCATTTTAGCATCCATGGTTTTTTGTTTTTTTTTTTTTTTTTGGTGGTGGTGGTACTGGGGGTGGAACCCAGAGGCTTTCTACCTCTGGGCTATACTCCCAGACCTTTTGTATATTTTATTTGGAAACAGGGTCTCACTAAGTTGCTGAGAGCCTCACTAAGTAGCTGAGGCTAGCTTCGAACCCATGCGATCCTCCTGTCTCAGCCTCCCAAGCGCAGGGATTACAAGCGTGCACCACTATGCCCGGCTATCCATGGGTTTTTCATATTTCTTTTTGTGTGTTTTTTGTTTTATTGTTTGTTTTTGTGGTACTGGGGATTGAACCCAGAGTCATTCTACATCTGACCTACGCCCAACCCTTTATAAATTTGTTTTTCTTTTTTTCTTTTTTTCTTTTTTTTTTTTTTTTTGCAGTACTGGAGATTGAACCCAAGGCATTCTGTGTGGAGGTGGGGTCTTTCTAGGTTGATGAGAGTCTTATTGCTTGCTGAGGCTATCCTTAAACTTGGGATCCTCCTATGGCAGCCTCTTAAATACTGGGGTTAAAAAAGTGTACCTCTACTCCTGGCCGTAATATATTTCTCAATTATTTTTCTAGAAATTCTGATGGAAAGATATTTTTAACTTTTTTTATTAAGTTCTTTAGAACTGCAAAGAAAAAGTACAATTCAAACAAAGTACTTTCTATAATCTAGAAACAGTCTGAGGTATTGCTGGAAAGAATACAGACTTTGGAACTGGATAGATGTCCATTGGCATTCCCTGCCTCTGTTTCTTCTTAATTGTATACCTTGGACAAAGTACTCTACCTCTTATAGTATCATCTTCCCTATCTGTGAAATAAAAGGTTTTATTTAAAAAGCCGGGCCTGGTGGCGCATGCTTGTAATCCCAGCATTTGGGAGGCTGAGACCAGGAGTATTGCGGTTTGTGGACAGCCTCAGCTACATTGTGAGGCCCTTGCAACTCAGTGAGACCTTGTTTCAAAATAAAGAATAAAAAATAGGGTTGTGGGTGTAGCTTGGAGGTAAAATGCCCCCTGGGTTCCATCCCCAGTGCTGAAAAAAAAAGTTTTATTTATTTATTTATTTTGTACTGGGGATTGAATCCATGGGCATTTTAATCTTTGAGTTACACCACCTGCTGTATTTAATTTTTTTGTGTGTGGGTCTGGGGGTGGAACCCAAGGGCATTTGACCTTTGAGCTACATCCCCTGCCCTATTTTTATTCTTTATTTTGAAATAGGGTCTCACTCTCACTAAATTGCAGAGGGCCTCACTAAGTAGCTAAGGCTGTCCACGAACCACGATGCTCCGGTCTCAGCCTCCTGAATGCTGGGATTACAAGTGTGCACCACCACGCTCGGCTTCTATTTAATTTTTTATTTTGTTTTGAAACAGGGTCTTGCTAGGTTGCTTAGAGTCTCACTAAGGTGATGAGGCTGTCTAGAACATGTGATCCTTCTGTCTTACCCTCCCAAGTATTGGGATTATAGGCATGTGCCACTATACCCAGCTAAGTTAATTGTGGGGGAGAGAGCACTGGGGGTTAAACCCAGGGGCATTGTACCTCTGAGCTACACTCCTAGCCTGATTTTATTTTTTATTTGGAAACAGGGTCTCACTAAATTACAGAGGGCCTCACTAAATTCATCAAGGCTGGCTTCGACACTGTGATCCTTCTGTCTCAGCCTCCCAAGTACTGGGATTATAAGCATGTACCACCACACCCAGCTCCAGTTAATTTTAAGAACTGAAAACATGACTGTTACAAGGGTTTATACATGTTTTGAATCTTATTCAGTTAAAAAGTATTCCTCTTCTTTTATCCTGTACCACGCCAGACCTGTTTCTTTTGATGTGGATATACAAGAAAGCAAGATGCCCTTTAAGGTCTAATGAAACTAAACATTAAATTCCCCATTAAAATAAATGTATAAATTTCTCATTCTAGATCAGTTTGTGTGTGTGTGTGTGTGTGTGCGCGCGCGTGTGTGTGTGTGTGTGTGTGTAAGGCCACTGGAGATTGAACCCAGGGACATTCTACTTCTGCGCTACACCCCCAGCCCTTTTTTATTTTTGTTATTTTTTATTTTATTTTATTTATTTAGTGTGTGTGTGTGTGTGTGTGTGTGTGTGTGTGTTACTGGAGATGGAACCCGGGGACATTCTACCTCTGAGCTACACCCCCAGCCCTACTTTTTATTCTTTTATTTTGAAATAGGGTCTAACTGAGTTGCAAAGGGCCTCACTAAGTAGCTGAAGCTGTCTGTGAACCGCAATCCTCCTGTCTCAGCCTCCCAAATGCTGGGATTGTAAGTGTGTGCCACCATGCCCAGCTTTTATTTCTTATTTTTAAACAAGGTTTCTGCTGGGCATGGTCACCAGTTAGGGACATCTAGCAGTTTGGCCACAGTACCTGCTTGGAGATGTTTTGCTTGAAGTGACTTGAGAAGGACTTAGTCTCCTGGCTTACGGACCTTGGCTGCAGGGTGTGAAGCCACTTCTTCAGCCCCAGGTTGGGGAAGATATCAGTCAGCATGTTCCTGAAGGAGGTTCCTGAGAAAAGATAAGTAAGGGAGATAGGAAGCCAAAGGAGGGGGGTCTAAAAGGAGAGCGTGACTAAGCAAAAGAGGGCGACCATACAGCAATATAAGGGGGCTCATGAAGGTGGGGCTTTGAGAGGTGGCATGTACACAGGACAGAGCCAGTGGTAGGAGTTCAGGTCACGATACCCGTAGCTCCAGGGAGAGTTTTCTTACATGGTTTTTAAGAATGCCATTCATTTTTTCTGCCTTTCCTGATGACTGCAGTCGATATAGGATGTGGAGCTTCCATCAGACTGTAAGGAATTAGGGAGTCCAAACCGAGGGATGATGTCTAAGCTTAGAACATTGGTCACTGTGCTGGCTGTCTCGTCCTTTGAGGGGAAAGGTTCTACACAACCTGTTAGGGTGTCGACCATGGTAAGAAGATATTTTAGTTTTTCATGAGAGGGCATATGTGTGAAATCAGTTTGACAGTCATGTCCTGGCAAATGTCCTCTCATTTGGTGGGTAAGAAAGGAGGGGCTAAGGCCTCCTTGGGGAGAAACAGTGGCGTAAGTAGAATAAGAGGCACTGACTTTGCTAAAAAGCTATTGCAGGAGGGAGAATAAAATAGGGGGTTTAAGAAATGTTTACGTGCCGTAGGCCCAACATGTAGGGAATTATGTATTAGGTTAACTACTGCTTCGGCCTGAGCCTTGGGCAGAGCAAGTTTGTGTCGTATCATAAGCCATCTTTCCTCTGTATAGGATGTCCCAAGTTTGGTCAGGTGTTTTTGTCAGCCAGGCTGTAGTTAGGCATTATTGTGAGAAGAGTTAAAAATAATACAGGGGCTGGTGGGCTTGGTTGGGGTTGTTGTGACAGTTGTCTTGCTGTATAATCAGCTTTATTGTTTCCTTTGGCTGCCAAGGAGGAGTCTGCATGGAGGCCCCGCAGTAGATGATGGCCAGCTGAGATAGCAGGGAGAGGGAGTCTAGGAGCTTTTTAATTAAGGTGGCATTAACAATGGATGAGCCAGGCATGGTGGCACACACTTGTAATCTCAGCATTCAGGAGGCTGAGACCAGAGGGTCATGGTTCATGGCCAGCCTCAGCTACTTAGTGAGGCCCTTCACAACTTAGTGAGACCCTGTTTCAAAATAAAGAATAAAATATAGGGCAGGGGGTAGCTCAGAGGTCGAATGCCCCTGAGTTTCATCCCCAGACTGCCAAAAAAAAAAAAAAGAAAAAAAAACATTGGGTGAGCCCTTCGTGGAGAAAAAAATCCCTGCTCTCTCCAAATTGAGGCATGGCAGTGTGCTATTAAAAAGGAATTTTTGGAGCTGGTATATGTGTTTGCTGCTTGTTCTTTGCCAGGTGTAGAGCTCAAGTTAGAGCAATCAGTTCAGCCTTTTGAGAGGTGGTGCCATCCGGCAACCTGGCAGCCTCAATGACTTGAGTTAAAGTGACAACTGCATAGGCTGCTCTTCTCTTGCCCCTGGCATCAGGGCCAGAGTTGCCATCAACAAAGTAGGTAACATCTGGGTTAAGAAGGGGGGTATCCTGAAGGTCTGCTCGGGGTTAAGCTAGGGCCTCAATTACATTTAGACAGGAATGAGAATCAGGACCTAGACCCTGGCCTAGTGGTAGAAGAGTGGCTGGGTTAAGGGCTGGGGAGTGGAACAGTCTAATATCAGGATTTTCCATGAAGAACAAATAAAGTTCCTGGATGCAGGAAGGGGCTAGAAGAGGGAGTGCTAGAGGAGAGAGTAAATCTTGGAGCCTGTGTGGGGGAAAAACCTGAAGAGGCAGCTGTAGACAAATTTTGAGAGCCTATTTTGTGAGTGTGGCAGCTGCCACCAGAGCCCTGAGGCAGGGTGGCCACCCACGAGTAGTGGGGTCAAGCTGTTTGGATAAGTAGGCCGCTGGTGCCTGGGTCGGCCCCAGGAGCTGAGTAACACTCCCGTGGCTATCCCTTGCCTCTCAATGGTGTATAGCAGGAAGGCCGTAGTGGAATTGGGGAGATTTAAGAAGGGACTCCTAGAGAGCCAACAAGGCTCGGCAAACAGCTGAGGGTGAGGTGAGGGGGCCAATTGGGGTTTCCTCAGTTGCCTCATATAGTGGCTTAGCTAAAATGGTGAAGTTGGGAATCCAGTGCTGGAAAAATCCCATAAAGCCCAAGAAAGATTGGATTTGGTCAGCCAAGGTGGGTGGCTGCATGTCTCTTAAGGCCGTGACCTGGTCAACAGTTAGTCCCTGGGTGTTTGGGGTGATATGTAGGCCTAAGTACCATACCTCTGGCACTGATAACTGGGCCTTATGTGGGGTCACCCTGTAACCCCTGCTTCCGAGACAATTGAAGAGAAGGGCGGTGGGCTGTTTGGACATTTCAAGGGAGGGCTACATAGTAGAAGATCATCTACACATTATAAAAGGGAACTAGAGCCGGGGATGGTGGCGCACAATTGTAATCCCCGCGCTTGGGAGGCTGAGACAGGAGGATCACACAGGTTCGAAGCCAGCCTCAGCTACTTAGTGAGGCTCTCAGCACTGTAGTGAGACCCTGTTTCCAAATAAAATATAAAATAGGTCTGAGAGGACAGCCCGGAGGTAGAAAGCCTCTGGGTTCCACCCCCAGTATCACACACACAAAAAAAGGAACTAGGAACTAAGGGGCACTGGAGGAGGTCTTGTGCTAGAGCCTGGCCAAAGAAGTGTGGGCTATCTTGGAAAATTTGGGAAAGGATGGTCCAAGTTAATTGTTGAGCGACCTGTGTATTGGGGTCCTCTCATGAAAGCCAAAAAGGGGTTACGACTCAGAATGTAGAGGAATGTATAAAATACACATCGTTGAGATCAATAATAGAGAAATTAGTAGTAGTGGGGAGAATCTGGGATAAGAGGGTATAGGAATTAGCGACAACTGGGTAGATTGGGACCACTGCATCATTGATTGAGCAGAGGTCTTGGACTAAGCAATAAGCCTCATTGTGCTTTTTAATTGGGAGAATGGAGGTATTGTAAGGGGAATTAATAGGGATGAGTAATCCCTGGGCCAGGAAATGAGAAATGATGGGTTTAAGCCCCCATCGGTGATGGAGGGAAATGGTAAACTGGGAGCAGGCAGGGAAAATAGTGGGATTGTGGAGGACAATCTGAACCAGGGAGGGGTTAGTGTGACAACCAGAGGAGTAGTGGTGTCCCATACACTAGGGTCAACCAAATCTATAGGGAGGGGAGGTTTGGCCACCTGGTCATTGTCTGTAAAAACAGCCATTAAAAGCATATTGGGGCCGGGCGTGGTGGCGCACGCTTGTAATCCCCGCTCTTGGGAGGCAGAGACAGGAGGATCGCGCAGGTTCGAAGCCTGCCGCTTAGGAGACTCTCTTTCCAAATAAAAATGTAAAAATAGGTCTGGGATTGTAGCCCGGAGGTAGAAGGGCTTCCAGGAACCCCAGTACCACCAAAAAAAAAAAAGCATATTGGGGCTAGGCGTGGTGGTGCACGCTTGTAATCCCCGTGCTTGGGAGGTGAAGACAGGAGGATCGCTCAGGTTCGAAGCCAGCCATGCGGGTTTAAGAGACCCTGTTTCCAAATTTAAAAATATAAAAATAGGTCTGGGAGTGTAGCCCGGAGGTAGAAGGGCTTCCAGGAACCCCAGTACCACCAAAAAATAAAAAAATAAAAAAAGCATTTTGGGGAGCTGAGTGTGTTGGCACATGCTTGTAATCCCAGCATTTGGGAGACTGAGACCTGGAGGATCACGGTTTGCGGATAGCCTCAGCTACTTAGGCCCTCTGCAACTCAGTGAGACCCGGTTTCAAAATAAAGAATAAAAAATAGGGCAGGGGGTGTAGCTTGGAAGACAAATGCTCCTGGGTTCCATCCCCAGACCCATTTAAAAAAAAAAAAAAGCACATTGGGGGAACAAAATGATTGGTTAAAAATCTTGTAATCCCTGCGCTTGGGAGGCTGAGACAGGAGGAGCGCACAGGTTCGAAGCCAGCCTCAGCTAATTAGTGAGATTCTCAGCAACTTACTGAGACCTGTTTCCAAATAAAATATAAAATAGGTCTGGGAGTACAGCCCAGAGGTAGAAAGCCTCTGAATTCCACCCCCAGTACCACCAAAAAAAAAAAGTCTCTTTCTAAAGGGGGGATAGAGTAGGAAGAAATAATAAATGAATAGGGGGCAACTGTAAGGTTTTCCAAATGGCAAAACAAGGGGGTATGTAGTGCGTGGGCAGGAGGGCTTGCCATCAATCCCCTGTACCAAGGTTGGAGAAGGAAAACTGGGACTCAAAAAGGATGGAAGGACTGAGTAGCTAGCTACCATGTCGACGAAAAAGGAAATTGGCTTACCCACTACCTTGAGCGTTACCCTGGGCTCAGCAAAGATGATTGGGATTGGTAATTTGGAGCTGCCAGTCTTCAGTCAGGCCAAGTAGGGCCAGCGGTGGAGCCTGGTCTGGAAGGGTGGTCCCCCTGTGTTGAGGTAATGAGTCTCACTGCTTTTTCAAAGACAGTCACTTTTTCAGTGACCCTCCTGGCCACAGGCCGAGCATGGTCTGGTGGTGGGTGTGGCTGAGGGCAGTGCTTAGCCCAGTGTGCTTTTTTGCCACACTTGAAGCAGGCGCCTCAAGGTAGTTGTTGTTGCTGTCCGCCACCCCTAGGTGGTGCTTGTCGTGCAGAGAGTGGAGCTGCTACCGAGGAGCAGGCTTGAAAATCTGCCTTTTGGTGAAGCCAGATTGTGCGCTCTACCTCAGCCTGTTCCTCTTGGGCATTAAAGACTTTAAGTGCCATGCTGACCAAATCTCAGATAGGTGCCTGGGGGCCGTCCTTTGCCTTTTAAAATCTTTTCCAAATGTCAGGGGCTGATTGTCCAATGAAGTGGGTTGCCAACCTCAACATATCCCACCTTAGTAGATGGATCTAAGCAAGTATAGAGGGTAAAAGCCTCCTGAAGAAAAACAGCTGGTTTTTCATCTGGACCTTGGTGATTTCTTTAAGTTTCTCATTGTTAACCACCTCATAGGAGGCAGCCCATATGCCATCAAGGAGGCATAAAATCATATGATCTTTTTTACTCCCACACCCACACTGTTTGGGGCTGATTCTTCATCCCAATGAAGATCTTCAGAAGGTGCCGCAGCCACTCCAGTAGGGAGGGCAGGGTTAGTCAAATGGGCCTGGTCAGCCCGTTCTCAGGCAGCCTTGAAGATATGATCCTGTCATGAGGAGTCAAGGCAGAGGCTAAAATAACATGAAGATCCCACCGTGTGAGATCATACACTTGAATAATATCTTGGAATGCCTCAATAAAACCAGATGGATTGGAGGAAAATGAACCCAGTTTGTTTTCAATTTGAGCAAGATCTGGGAGGAAGAAAAGGACGTGGACACGGTCCACACCCTCTGCTCCAGCCACCTCGTGGAGCGGGGCCAAGAGAGAAGGGGGTCCTTGGAGCGGGTATGGTGACTTACGGGGAAGGTGAGGGGGAGGTAGGGGATGGTCCCTTAAGGGAGGATGGCGGGGAGGGCGAGGAGCAGGTTAGGTTGAGAGGCCATTGGAGGAGGGTCCAGTGGCGTATTGAGATCAGAGAAGGAGGGGTAGATGGGGAGGGGGCAGGGGCGGGACAGTGGACTCCTGTGGTGAAGGGAGATTAGTGGAAGGGTGGGGTGGTGGCCGGGTGGTGAGGGGAGATCCTGGGAATCAGAGGTGGAATCAGAAGATGGCACCTGTAACGCAGCAAAGCCATCTTGTGATGGCGACTGTGGCTCAGCAGAATTAGACGATGGCAGCTGACGGGGGTGTGGGTTTGGGTCGAATGTGTGGGAGCTTCCCAAGCCAGCAGGACCTGAGCGGTGGGCAGTGGGAACTAAGGGAGGGACGGGAGCGCAGGAAAAAGGCCTGACATAAGGGACTTCCGACCACTTACAAAAGTTGCTGAGCTCAGTCAGGATAGTAAGATCCAGAGTTCCATTTGGGGGCCACCAAGACCCATTATCCAATTCGTACTGAGGCCATACTGTGTTACAATAGAAACAGTGGTGCTTAGGGTGTAAATCCTCCGATAGCCCCAGGGTCCAGAGATTAGCGAGGACACAACCCAGCGGGAACTGGGGATCTGTTCTGGAATTTTGGCTTCCCATGTCTGGTCCGCAGGTGAGAACGGAAAACGGGAGACAGGCATCCCCGTTATCCTGATCAATGTCCGGGAATGGGGCCAAGAGGACGGGAAAGACCTCTCCATTCCCTTCTCAGGGCCTGAGGAGGACAACCTGGTTGTCTAGGAAAACTCTGATGCAGATGTGCATTTGGACAGAGAAGCTGGAGGTGATGACCTGCTAGCCAGAGAAAGGGAAGGGAATTCACCCTGTCAGAGAGCAGTCGGTCCAAGCAAGGGTCAGAGAGTCCAGATTCCAGGAAGTAGGAGGGGTCCCTTCAGGGACCCAGCAGGGACAAGCAACAGGGGCTCAGGGAGGGAGAGAAAGACCCTCCCTCTCCTGGGTTACAGCAGCAGATGTAACATTGAAATTGAGTCGGGGGTCACAAGGGAAGCAAAATCCAGCAAAGGAATGTGAGACTAGATAATTTTTAATTAATTGGTGCCTTCGGTGGAGGTCTGCTGACCCATACTGTAAGGGGCAGGGCCGATCAGTCAATAGAGTCACACCCAAGAAAAGAAGTGAGGGTATTTAAGTAGCTGGGTCTTTGGGTGGGGGCTAAGGAGGCAGGAGAATGCTGGTCCTCTGCAACATCTGGAGTCTTCCCTACTTCCGTTTCTGGCTTCCGGGGCTCCCGAGGCCTCCTGTCCCAGCTACAGGGTCCCATGAAGGGAGGGAGAGGTGACCCAACCTATTACTAGGATTATACGTGTGTCCACAATGCCCAGATTGTGTTCTTCAATATTTTTCTAAACTTTAACATAGATATTTCATAAATTAGCCTCTAATAGAGCCGGGTATGGTGACGCATTATAAAATCCCAGTACTTGAGAAGCTGAGACAGGAAGATAGTGGTTCGTGGAGAGCCTCAGCTACTTAGTGAGGCCCTCTGCAATTTAGTGAGACGCTGTTTCAAAATAAAAAAATAAAAAAAATAGGGCTGGGGTGTAGCTTTGAGGTAAAATGCCTCTGGGTTCAGTCCCAAGTACCACAGGGAGGAAAAATATTAGCCTCTAATATAACAGAAGCTTGTATGTGATTTATTGTTATAAATTCCATTTATTGCCAGGTGTGGTGGTGCACACTTTGTAATACCGGCATTTGGGAGGATGAGATAGGATAATCGCAGTTCAAGGACAGCCTTAGCTACTTAGGTCCTATGCAGCTCAATGAGACCCTGTTTCAAAAAATAAAGAATAAAAAATAGGGCTGGGGGTGTTGCTCAGAGGTAGAATGCCCCTGGGTTTCATCCTCAGTATTGCAAAAAAGAAGAAAAAAATTCCATTTATTGTGCAGGGTGTGGTGTCACACACTTGTAATCCCAGCATTCAGGAGGCTGAAACAGGAGGATGTGGGTTTGCGGACAGCCTCAGCTACTTAAGTGAGGCCCTTTGCAACTCAGTGAGACCTTGTTTCAAAATAAAGAATAAAAAATAGGGCTGGGGGGTGTAGCTCAGAGATATAATGCCTCTGGGTTCCATCCCCATTAACACACACACACACACACAAATAGGGCTGGGGGTATAGCTTGAAGGTAGAATGCCCCTGGATTTCATCCCCAATACCACACACAAAATAATGGGGGTTGGGGGTGTAGCTCAAAGGTAGGATGCCCCTAGGTTCCATCCTCAGTACCACCAAAAGAAAAAGAATAAAATATCAGGTTGGAGGTATAACTCAGAGGTATATTGGCCCTGGGTAAAATCCCCAATACCCCCCCACACATACACGCACACACAATCAATTTATTAGGGATAATGAATACATTAATTAATAATATCAACCTAGAAGGATAGAGGCAACTCCTCAGATACCCTGTAATTTAACAAATCTAAGCCTGTAGCAGTGCACATGCCTGTAATCCCAGTACTTGGGAGGCTAAGATAGGAACATCACAGGTTTGAGGCCTAGCCCAGCAATTTAACAAGTTCCTCAGCAACTTGTTGAGACTCTGTTGAACAATAAAAAAATAAAAAGGGCTGTGAGTGTAGCTCAGAGGTAGAATACCCCTGGGTTCAATTCCTAGCACTAAAAAAAGAAAAGATTATATATATACATATATATATATATATATATATATATATATATATATATATATATATATATATATGCTATGTACCAGTAGCTTCTTTGCCCCTTGATGATATATTTCACTGTTGTGGCTTTTCTAAGTTCCAGATAACTATGTTTATAAGTATCTTAGGATAGTTGGAGTAATTAATCTCCTCCCGTGTATTGTTCTTAAAGCAGGTCCAGCCAGCGCAAGCCTCGCCATCTAGTGGAAGACCATCTGGAAATGGTGACCGTAAACGGAAGGAACCTCGAGAAAAAGATAGAGAAAAGGAAAAGGAAAAAAATAGCTGTGTCATTTTGTAACAAGTGTTGGATTGTGTTGGAGCCACCTACTTGTGCAGAGAAACAAAACCACAGGAGGAAAGGGAGAGACCCCATAAATGCCGTCTGTGCCTGATTTCCCAATGGATTTTGTTCATGTTTTTCAGGGGGAAAGGTTGTTACTTTGTTACAATCAGACCTTTTCAAGTCGCACAATACACTCTTAGTGAGCTGGAGTTTCATGTTACAAGTTGGAAATGCTGTGCTGTCTTTCATGAAAAATACTGCACTTGTAGCCAAATAAGCAAATCACAGCAAATTTTGTGTCATAGTGACATTCATAACTCATATCAGTTAGTAAGCTATGTTATCTTCTAACAATGAATGGAGGTAATCAGTTTAGTCTGATTCTTCCTGAAATCTAAATATTAGCACAATAGTTTCTGAGATTTTTACAATGTTAAATTATGATCTAATCCATGAGAAACCAGGGGTTTAATATAGCAATTTAAAAAGAAAAAAAAACAAGAATAAATAATCCTTAATTGTATATTGGACTAGTTCAGCCCTTGAACAGCTTTACCTTTCTTTAGTAATGTACATTTTAGATACTATCTTAAGAACTGATAATGGAACTTGGATTCAATTTAGATAGAAAAATAAAGATTTGTATTTCTTTTCCAATAGCAAAAAAATACATAACACTGATACTTATAACCTATTCGAGTCAGATATTAATGACTTTGTAGTGTTGTGAAATTTTGAGGAATTCTGAAGTCTTCAAATAGGTAACCTGGACGATAGTTACTATTGATTAACAATATGATAAGTGAGTTGAGAAGGAAACCACAGTGGATGCTGGGCCTTGTGAATGCAAAGATGAACAAAAGGAGATGGCTCATTGTCTACCTTTTTCTAGAATTACCTTGAACCTTAAATTTTAAATCATGTTTATTGCTAGAAAATTAAATTTACATATTAAAACCAACATAAAGCACATTTCTAAAAGAAAGATAATCTCTGTACCTAGTGAAAAGACAATAAAAATCTGAGAGTAGATAAGAGTTGGGGGAATTTATGTAAAAGCAATCAGATTTTTTAACTTATGAGAACCAAATAAACCCAGAACATCTTATAGTGTTTATAGGATTCAGAAAAAAATATTTATTTAACTTTATTATGAGGCAACATATATTTTCCTGTATTTCTAGATATAGTTTGGACAACTATCCTTAATAGTCCTTTTATATACTTTATATTTAAAATTTGTTTCAGTCATTTTTAAAAGACTATGCTGCTGCAAAGTAGTTGTGTGATTTACATTCTAAGCCTCAGTAAATTTGTTAATTTAATAGTACCATAATATGACCTGAGCATCCACTTGGAGAATATTGTGGTCTGGGTTGACAAAAGACTACAAAAAATGTGGTCTAGATTTTTTAAGCTATGTCATTAACTTTCTCTATGATCTAAGACCAGTTATATGATGAGTCTATATGTAAAAAGTAAAGTCTTATTTATGGAAGAAATTATTCTGGGCAGGGGGTGGGGGATGGAAAAAAGGGCCAAGCTGTATCTTTTATATCCTTCTATTTTGCATGTCTGTTTGTTACATAATTTGTTATTTCTTTAAATTTCCTATGCTAGCATAATAAATCCTCAGAGAGCCACTTTGAGGTATAAAACTTGGATATGGAATATTTGATGAGTCTGGATAACTCAGAATATGTGTGCACTGGTAGTCAGGTATCCTATAGAGCTTTGTTGGCTTGAACCAAGTTGGCCTCACTCTGAGTTTACTCTTGATAACGCTTAATGTGTTGAAGTTGAGGAAACTCAAGCCTCCCTCAAAATTTGTTTTCCCCAGAACAGATAGTAGTAATACAGTGCATTATATTTTAATTAAAAAATAAATAAACCTTGACTAATTTAAAATGGATATTTGAGGCATATTTTCCATAATTATCAGTTTATTGCCCTTGAAGAATATATGTGTTGAATTATTCTTCTGAATTTGTTCCAAAGATAATACTGCCATTCTGCACTCCCTCTACAAGAACAAGAAAAAAATCACTCAAAACCAGCAGTGCTGCTATCAGATAAGTAGATGTCAATGTATACTTACAGAAAAAAATTTAAAAATGCATTGTGTTTGTTAATTCAGTCTTTTTTATGTAACATTTCCAACTCAGACTTTCTTACATTCCTGAAATTCAGTTTGATTTATGAGGTGTGATAATGACAAAATATTTGATTATTGTGAGGGGAAATTAAATGTTCAATTCTATTAAAAAAGACTTCTCAGAGATTCTGCTTTTCTGTCCTTGAAGGGTATAAAAAACTAGAGCTTTTATGGCTTTATTTTCTTTTACTTTGCTTAAAATAACAAGTTATATATTCAGGCGTTTAACTGCTGGTTTGCATACACAAGAATTTGATAGTGAAATTTTAAAGTGTATTTTCCAACTGGGCATGTTGGCACACACTTGTAATCCCAGCACTTGGGAGGCTGAGACAGGAGGATCGCACAGGTTCGAAGCCAGCCTCAGCTACTTAGTGAGGCTCCCAGCAATTTAGTGAGGCCCTGTTTCCAAATAAAATATAAAATAGGTCTAGGAGTACAGCCTGGAGGTAGAAAGCCCCTGGGTTCCACCCCCAGTACCACCAAAAAAAAGTTTTTTTCCCCCACAACATTTTGTCATACTTGAAATCATATACACCTCTATCAGAAGTTAGAATTTAAACCTTTTGGGGTTCAATATTTATAGCTAGATTATGGGCACATTTGAATCATCGAGTCACTGTTGGAGCTAGTGAGGGACAGATGACAAGCGGGGCCAGGCACATGCTTCCCTCTGGCCTTCAGAGAGCGTGTCTACGACCGGTGGCCAGTCTTTGTGAACATACGGAAATTCAACTCATTGTATCAACAGTGCTGCGACTTACAGTAGGTCATCAGTACTTATAAAAACACTGTGTGTTTCTGGAGTGAGACTTTAATTAGCTTCTCAAATCAAACTGGGAACTTTCCCCCTAACTTAAGTAAGAGTCAGCACTTTAAGAATCTTGGCAGCAGGCATGGTGGCACACGCCTGCAATCCAGGACTTGGGAGGCTGAGAAAACACGAGGCTCAGTGGTTTGAGGCCGGCCTCCACAACTTAGCAAGGGCCTCTGCAACCCAGTGAGACTGTTTCAAAATAAAAAATAAAATAGGGCTGAGGGTGTGGCTCAGAGGCAGAATGTCCCTGGGTCGAATCCCGGTAACACACACACACAGCAGTTTAGTGCTATTCAGTGAGGCTCTCTGAAACTTAATGAAATCTTGTTTCAAATACAATAAAGAATAAAAAATAGGGCTAGGGGTGTAGCTCAGAGGTAGAATACCCCTGGGTTCCATCCCCAGGACCACGATAAGTAATTAATTAAATTAGGACTAGCGTTTGGACTTTATCTTGTTTTTATTGTCTTGTATTTCTTGCATTTGGTTCCTTATCCCATATTATGTTTTAAATTCTTCCTCACACGTCCTGATCTTGGCTTAACTATGCAAGTTAATATCAGAGATTAGTCGACTAAAACCAACATAACCACTTTGTACTTATACAAAACCTTCTTAGCATTTTGTTTTCAATGAATCGTAATGCTCAGTTCACTGGTGAGATCTTGAGAGGAAAGAGGATTAGGAGGAAAATATTTGAGGAAAGAATACTTTGGGTACCTATATTATCATTGACATGTGAAATATATTTGTAAAATCCCACTGGTAAAAAAATTAGACGAGAACTTTCAGAACTGTCCTCAAAAAAATCTTATTTTATTTTTTATTTTTATTTTTTTGGTACTGGGGGATTCTACCTCCGAGCTACAACCCCAGGCCTATTTTTTTATTTTTTATTTTGAAACAGGATCCCACTGAGTTGCAAAGGACCTCACTAAGTAGTTGAAGCTGTTTGCGAACCATGATCCTCTTGTCTCAGCCTCCTGAATGCTGGGAATACGAGCATGCACCACCACACCCGGCTCAAACAATCTTATTTATTTAAAATTTTTGGGGGGTACTGGGGTTGGAACCCAGGGGCATTCTACCTCCGAGCTACACTCCCAGCCCTAATTTTTATTCTTTATTTTGAAACAGGATCTCACTGAGTTGCAAAGGGCCTCACTAAGTAGCTGAGGCTGATCACGATCCTCCTTGTCTCAGCTTCCCAAATGTTGGAATTACAAGTGTGTACCACCATGCCTGGCTTATTTAAATTTTCTTTTTAAAAAAAAAAAAAAAAAGCAAAAACCAAACCTGGGCATGGTGGCACAGGTTTGTAATCCCAGTACTTGGGAGGCTGAGACGGAAAAGCCTCCGTTCATAGCCAGCCTCGGCAACTTGTGAAGCCCTCCACAACTTAATGAGACCCTGCTTCAAAATAAAGAATAAAAAATAGGGCTGCAGGTGTAGCCTAGAAGCAGACTGCCTCAGGTTCAATCCCTAGTACCGCTAAGTAAGTAAATAAAATGTAAAAGCAAAAACCAAATTAAATTTTGCTTAACTTTCGTGTTCATTCTCCCCATGTGTTTTGTACTCCCAAGTAAGTGGCAGCGTATAAGCACAAAGTATTACTTATATTATCTCAAATATTACACATCTTTGTCCTTAAATATGCAGACTTTTTTCTGGGACTACAGTCTTTTTTTTTTTTCAAATTGTGTCAAATTTTGTTGAATTATCTTGTCTTTGATGGCATCAATGTCTTTGCAAAATTTATTTTGCAGTTGCTAGTGTTTGGTAGACTCTAAAGTCAAAGTCAAGAGTATTGGGGGAGTATAAAAAACACTTAAAATGTATTTTTATATATCTTTCACAGATCTAATTGTGCAAATCCTCTGCCTCTTCCTCCATGGCTGCAGTGCTATCACATTACTAATGCATGTCAGAACTCCTTTGCAGGGGTGGAATTGATTTAGATCTCTCAAATACTATCATTTTAAAATGGGCTTTTCAAATTACTTGTGTTTTTTCATGTAAAATGTAATTTGATAATGTGCAATTAAAGTCCTTTTAGAAAGTGACTGAAAACAATAGACTCATAGGAATTTTAGAGCACTTAGGTTCTCTGGTAATTTTTTTTAACTAATATCCAACACTTCTAAAATTGATAGAAAAACATGAGGAATTGAGGAATTTTCACAGGAGATAATTTAAATAAACTAAAATGTAAATTTGAAGGCTTTCTGTACAAAATAAATTGCAAAATAGAAAAGATAAAACATGAGGGCAAAATACAGGATGCTGGTAAGCTTACCTTTGAAGATCCATGTAAATTTTAATTCAGACATGTCTCTTAATCTTGGTGTTTCCGCTATGAGTTTAATAAATTGTTATATAAATATATATATTTTTACATGAAGGATCTAGTTTCTAATTTCTCTCTTTGACCTTAAGAAAATTCAACTCAAAAAACAGGGTAAGTTTTTTCAACTGTTGCCTCAAGTTCAGTTTTGTCCTGCTGTCCTGGAAAAGGATCTGACTTATCACACTAACTGATATTTTTTTAGACCTGGTACTGTCCCAGACAAAGTGTTGAAATACTATAGCAGACGTACAGACCTAAGCTTCAAAGCACTGTAGATTCATAGAACAAAAAGATGTATTGTTACTCTACAATCAGTCTTTCTACCGTATCTGATATTCTAAGGATTTCTTCAACCCAGTTTCTCACTGGTAACTTTAAGACCTTTACCTCCATCTGTACTGTACTGTCTGGCAGTGAGAGGCAGGGATGCCTTATAAATTAGAAAATGCGCAGAGCAAGATTCTTTGGGAGAGGACCTTGCCTTCTGGCTCTAGTAGCTGTTTACAGCTCCGAGTGGGAAGTCAGGAAATCCACAGGTCTGCCGGAATCCACCAGTCGGTCGCCTGCCCTCAGGAGCGCTGTGGTGGGCGCCCTACAGAGCTGCTGTCAGTGACGCGTTGTGTTTTATGACGGAGATCGGTGTTTAGTCTCCAAGAGTATGTCTCTCGATTTCGACAGTTCTTAGTGTTCTTTTTCCACATACTAGTCTATGAAGTAACCATTTTTTCAGGGTATGGAGAATATCTTAGTTTTATGGATTTTTTAAAATGAGGCTTTGAAAGCCTCCAGGGTGGTTTTTATTTTGCTCTTTCCCTCAATAAAAAATGACAACTATTGTTGTCACAGATCCACACATTCCAAGTTAGAAAATAGAGAAGAATATATGATAACTGCAGGGCAGCAGAAGGGCTCGCCTTGGCTTGCGGGTTTCAGAGGTACTGCGGAAGTCGTTCCTAATGCCAGGGAATGTGAACCTCTTTTCCTTGAACTGTGCAGAATAACTGGGTTGAAACACATATTTGGGGAATAGCAAATGAATTGGAATAATGACTGCAGAGAAAGTGTAATCGTGAAACATAAGAAGGAGAAACAGGTTTTCTTTCTCCGCTCCAGGGGTCAAGAATTTGCTGTGATGTGAGTGTCTTTGTGCCGGGCCAAGACTGACCCACTGAGTAGAGTTCTCGAAGCGATTATTATACATATTGCGTTGGAGTGCCTGTTCCTCTCTTCCTTTCTATCTTAATATTCTGTCTACTTCTGAGATAATTCAGCTGTTTTGCTTTATGACCACCTCTAATTTCAATTAAAGAATAATAGCAACCCTCTAGGATTAATAGGGAGGAGCGATGAAGCACATTGTTTGAATAAAGACACTGAAAAGCATCTACTGAGCTTAAGTTTGAACTGATTTCTAGGAAATAAATTTGTTTTAAATGCTAATTATGCTAAAACTGCTTAACTCTAAAAAGTGTCTTAAGCAAGTTTCACAACTTTAACTTTGGGAAGATAGTTCTTAAAAGGCATATTGAACACAGGTGGGAAGGTATAAAATATTTATGACAGAATTTTTCAGTATTATTCAACATTAATTTCATATTTGGTATACCACACATATAGTGTCATTGTTGTATTAAAATGTTGGATGTTTTTGTTAATGTACTTAAACTGTAACCAGTGAATAACACCTGTAGTTTTTTATTATAGATTATATTTTATTTCAATAAACTTTGATATTTAGACCACGGTCTTTCTGCTGTGTACATTCATGTCCTAAGCTAGGAAGGGGGAGGAGGAGTGGACCCTTCAACTCACACTTGCCTACAAGTCACTCATAGGATACTACACTAGCCAGCGTGGTGGTGCACGCTTGTTTTTTTTTTTTTTTTAATTCTGTTTATTTTGTGTGAGTGTGGTGGGGGGGGTGTCTGGGGATGGAACACAGGGTCATTTGATCTCCAAGCCACATCCCCTGCCCTATTTTTATTCTTTATTTTGAAACAGGGTCTCACTAAGTTGTGGAGGGCCTCACTAACTAGCTGAGGCTGTCTGTGAACTGCGATCCTCCAGTTTCAGCCTCCCGAATGCTGGGAATTCAAGCGTGCGCCACCACGCCCGGCTTAATTCTTTTATTTTATTTTTATTTTTGTGAATCATATTAAAAATGGCATACATTCAGACTGTGCTTGGTGCCCTTTCCCATCTTCTACTTCCCTTTCCCCCTCCCAATAATAAGTGTCCAGGTTCACACTTTTACACATATTCGAATGTAGCTCCTCCATTAATCAACCTCAGCCTTCTTCCTCTCCTATCCTGCCATTTCAACTTTGCTGAGGTTTCCCCTCCATTGTCTGGAGTCCCTCTGTGCCTCTAATGCTCCCTAGTTTGGGCATATTAGACCAAACATATGTCCCTTCTCTTTCTGTGCTTGGCTGTTGGCTGATCTCAACATAATGTTCTCCAGGTCTTTCCATTTTCTTGCAAATGACATGATTTTGTTCTTCTTTATAGCTGAGTAGAATTCCATTGTGTGTATTTCCCATAATTTTGCAATCCATTCATCTGTTGATGGAGATCTAGGTTGGTTCCATATTTTGGCTATTACAAATTGTGCTATTATAAACCTGGGTATGCATATGTTACTGTAGTTCTCTGATTGCAACCCCTTTAGTAAGATACCCAGGAGTGGTAGAGCTGGATCATATGGTGGATCCTTTCCCAGTTTTCTAAGGAATCTCCAGACGGATCTCCATAGCAGCTGAACTAGTTTGCACTCCCACCAACAGTGTATAAGAGTTCCTCTTTCCCCACATCCTCACCAGCATTTGTTGTTATTTGATTTCTTTATGTTTGCCACTCTAACTGGGGTTAGATGGAATCTCAGTGTAGTTTTGATTTGCATCTCCCTGATGGCTAATGATGTTGAACATCTTTTCATGTATCTATTGGCCCTTTGTATCTCTTGTGAAGTGTCTATTCAGTTCAGTTACCCATTTCTTGATTGGCCTATTTGTTTTGCTAGTATAAAGTCTTTTGAGCTCTTTGTATATTCTGGATATTAGCCCTCTATAAGAATGGTGACTGGTAAAGATTTTCTCCCATGCTGTAGGCTTTCTCTTTAGGTTCTTGATGGTTTCCTTGGATGAGAAGAAACTTTAGTTTGATGCTATCCCACTTGTTAATTCTTGCTTTAATTTCCTGAGCTTTGGAGGTCCCTGTGCCTATATGTTGGAGTGTTGAGCCTATGCCCTCCTCTAATAACTTCACCATCTCTGGTCTAATTCCTAAGTGTGTGATCCATCTCAAGTTGATTCCTGCGCAAGGTGAGAGGTAAGGATTTAATTCCATCTTTCTACAAATGGATAGCCAGTTCTCCCAGCACCATTTGTTGAAAAGGCTGTCTTTTCTCCAGTGTGTGAGTTTGGCCCCTTTGTCAAAGATCAACTGACTATAGGTGTGTGGGTTTTTTTCTGTATCTTCTATTCTAATCCACTGGTCAGTATATCTGTTATTGTGCCAGTTCCATGCGGTTTTTACTACTATTGCTCTATAGTATAATTTGAAGTCTGGGATTGTGATGCCTCCTACATGATCCTTATTGCTGAGAATTGCTTTGGCTATTCTGGGTCTTTTCTTTCTCCATATAAAATTCATGACTGATTTTTCTAGGTCTATGAAGAATGTTGTTGGTATTTTGATAGGAATTGCATTGAATCTATAGATCACTTTTGGCAGAATGGCCATTTTGATATTTATTCTGCCTATTCATGAGCACAGGAGATCTTTCCATCTTCTAAGGTATTCTTTAATTTCTTTCTTTAATGTTTTATAGTTTTTGTTATAGAGGTCTTTTACATCTTTGGTTAGATTTATTCCTAGGTGTTTTATTGGTTTTGAGTTTATAGTGAATGGAATTACTTTATTTCTTTCATTGTGGATTCATTATTGGCATAAAGAAAAGCAACTGATTTCTTTAGGTTGATTTTGTATCCTGCAACTTTGCTGAATTGATTAATCCGCTCCAGAAGTCTTTTGGTTGAGTTCTTTGGGTCTTCTAGATAAAGGATCATGTCATCTGCAAATAAGGATAGTTTTAATTCCTCTTTTCCTATTTTGAATTCCTTTGATTTCCTTCTCTTGTCTTACTACCGCAGCAAGAGTCTCAAGGACTGTATTGAAAAGGAGTGGTGATAGTGGGCATCCTTGTTACACCCCCACCACTATTTTTTGTGTGTGTGGTACTGGGGGTGGAATTCAGGGGCATTTTTACCTCCAGACTTTTTTTATACTATACTCCCAGACCTATTTTTTTATACTTTATTTGGAAACAGGGTCTCACTAAATTGCTGAGCCTCACTAAGTAGCTGAGGTTGGCTTCGAACCTGTGATTCTCCTGTCTCAGCCTCCCAAGCACTGGGATTACAAGCATGTGCCACCATGCCCGGCCCCAGCTCTAGTTTTTATTCTTTATTGAAACAGGATCTCACTGAGTTGCAAAGGGCCTCACTAAGTAGTAGCGGAGGTTGTCCACGAACCAAGATCCTCCTGTCTCAGCCTCCCAAATACTGGGATTAACTTGTGAATTACATCCCAGACACCTGCAATCTTAGTACTCAGGAGGCTGAGCAGGAGGATGGCAGGTTGGTAGTCAGCCTCAGAGAACTGGGCATGGTGGCACACGCTTGTAATCCCAGCATTCAGGAGGCTGAGGTAGGAGAATAGCAGTTCACAGACAGCCTCAGTTACTCAGTAAGGCCCCCTGCAACTCAGTGAGACCCTATTTCAAAATAATAAAAAATAGGACTGGGGTGTAGCTCGGAGGTATTATACCCTGGATTTTATCCCCAGTACCATACACACACACACACACACACACACACACACACACACACACACACACACACATAGACTTAGAATCTTACACAGGTGCTCAGCAACTTGTAATCCCAGCATTCGGGAGGCTGAGACTGGAGGATTGTGGTTCGCAGACAGCCTCAGCTACTTAGTGAGGCCCTCTGCAACTCAGTGAGATCCTGTTTCAAAATAAAGAATAAAAAATAGGACTGGGGGTGCAGCTCGGAGGCCGAATCTCCCTGGATTCCATCCCCAGACCCAGGGAGATTCGGCCTCCGAGCGCACAAGTGTGCGCTACCGCGCCCGGCTTATTTTTATTATTTTAATTGTATCCTTGTAGGGATCACGTGTGTGTGTGTGTGTGTGTGTGTGTGTGTGTGTGTGTGTGTGTGTGTTGGCAAGTCTGCTGGGGGTGTAGATAAGAGGTAGAATCATTCCCCAGTAACACACACACACACACACACACGGACTGGGGGTAGCAGTATATGACCATTACCTCAGGGATTTGGAGGCTGACACAGGAGGATGAAAAGTTTAAGACCAGCCTCTGCAATTTAGCAAGACTGTCAGTAGCCTAACAAGATCCTGTTTCAAAACAAGTGAAAAACATTTAGAAAGGGCTGGGGGTATAGAACATAAATGTGCATGCTTCCTTCTGATTCTCTCAAGGAAATAAGTGGCTGCACCAGGCTGTCCCGAGGGTTTTTTTTTAATATATATATAAAAAATATATATAAAAAACATATATATAAATATATTTATAAATATATATAAAAAACAAAAATATATACAGGGCTGGGGGTGTAGCTCAGAGTAGAATGGCCCAGGGCTCATAGAAAATTTTACTTAGTCACTGAAACACATTCAGAGATAATAAAGTCAGTGCCATTGCAACAGGCGAGGCAGTGGGTGCCGGTCTGCATCCCTGCACCACGGCAGCGCTGGAGACCCGGGTCTGCTGCGCTGGGGTCGCCGCCTCCTTGGAAGGCTGGATGTTGCAGCCAGACGTGGCAAATGCTGGCAAGTGTGGCAGATTCGAGCCTAAAGACCTGGCAGCTTGCCTGTCACTAACAAGCAACCCATGAAACAAAGGCCCCTCATAACCGGTTGGATAAAGCAGAGGGCTGCCTACAGTTTAAGGCTGGATCTTTAACCAGCCTCGGATATTTTCAGTGGCAAACAACCTGAAACTCTATTCATAGCATGTGGCTAAAACAGACCATATGGTTTAACAGATACACACCTTTATCTAGCTAGGAAAACTCTTGGAGCCTTGGAAGCGTTTATTTATTTGGTACTGGTGATGGAACCTAGGGGCATTCTACCTACAAGCGCTACGCCCTCAGCCCTGCTTTATTCATTCTGAAACAGAGTCTTGCTAAGTTCTCAGGGTCTTGCAAAGTTGCTGAGGCTGGCCTTGAATCTACAATCCTTCGGCCTCTCAAGACTTGGGAGTCAGTGGGATTCCAGGCGTGCCGCCATTGAGGCTTTTAGAGTCTGCCACCCTTGAGTCTTTCTGCCCGTGGGGTTCTGACGCTTTGGTCCCATTACAGCAGTGATAGGGGCCGGCATCATTAGTATCAAGCAGCATCATGCCCGCTTGCTGTGTGTTCACAAAGCCTCTCTCTCCCCCACCCCTCTCTCCTCTCTCTCTCTCTCTCTCTCCCTTTTTGGGGGGTGGGGGATCTGGGGATGGAACGAACCCAGGGGCATTCGACCTCTGAGCTACACCCCCTGCCTCTTTTTTTTTTTTTAATTCTTTATCCTAAAACAGGGTCTCACTAAATTGCAGAGGGCCTCACTAAGTAGCTGAGGCTGTCCGCAAACTGTGATCCTCTGGTCTCAGCCTCTCAAATGCTGGGATTAGAAGCAAGCGCCACCATGTCCAGCTAACAAAGCCTCTTTTTCGGCTTTGCAAAGAAGAGATTTGCAAGTCAGACCCACAGGTCCAACACTGGTGCCAACACTGATTGAAGCCAGGGGCATTCTACCTCTGAACTATACCACCAGCCCTATTTTATTCTTTATTTTTTAAATAAATTTTTATTGGTGCATTGTAGTCATCCATCTCAATGGGATAGAAAACTTGTGGAGATATACATGCACACGTCACCCAGTCAGCCCCCACCCAACCTCTAACCCCTCCCTCCCCCTCCCTCCTACCCATGCCTGGCTCCCTGATTGACTTTGTTATGTTTAAGTACATCATGTGCTTTAAAGAGTTTCCCTTATCCTCCCTCTTATCCCCTCAGGTATGTCACCTTCATTCTCCTCTATAGGGTCCCTTCTTCATCTAGAGTTCCTCCTGTCACCCATTTCTCCCTAATATTTTGCACATTAAGAAAGCAACTGGTTTCTTATTTTTCTGTGTGACATTTCACTGTAAATGCCATAATTTAGTTCTCCCTTATGGCTGGGCAAAATTCCACTGTGTACATATCCCATGGTTTTGAAATCCACTCTTCTGTTGAAGGACATCTTGGCTGGTTCCACAGTTTGGCAATGGTGAACTGTGCAGCTATGAGCATGGTTGTTCATGCGTTGGTTTGGTATTTTGGTTTTCATTCTTTTTGGTAGATACCCAGAGGTGGTGTTGCTGGATCATACGGTAAGTTCGTTTTCCCTCTCCTGAGGATCTTCTATACTGTTCTCCAAAGTGGTTGCACCAACTTGCAACCCCACCAACAATGTATTAGAGCTTTTAGTTCTCCACACTTATTCCCACTTACTGAAAACCTGAAAGCCAGAAGGTGAGTAACTTTGACTCACAACCAATTTTTTTTTTAAAATAGAGGTCACTTGTGTGGGAAGCCAGGGTGTAGCACGTCAGCCCAAGATGGCACCCGGGCTGACTGCCAAGGATGGTGGTCTTGGCTGGCGCATGCGCTGTTGTCAGTATCACGCGCCTCATGCATGGACTGTGACGTAACGCCTCGTGGTTAGGCCAGTACGCCTATGAGGTACCTTCTAGGGAGCATGGGATGGACATGGGCGGAATGGGATTGGTGGATATTTTGGGAACAGGCTTGGTATGGTATATAAGGAAACTGCTGCGGGGAATAAAGAGGAAGTAGCTTCATCAGCAAGTCGGCGTTCGTGTGTTTCTTCCCTAGGCTCTGCTGGTCAGAGCCTTAGGGTCACGACAACTTGGATCTCTAACTCTGCTGAGAGATGAGGGGAGGCAGCAGCAGCTTCTAGTGCTTCCTGGCCACACAGTTGAAGAAACCCACCGGCCCTTTTCTGTGAAGCAGGCCACCGCCATCTTGGCCCTCCTCCCGAGCAGCTTTCTTACGTAGCATGTTGTCCAGAATTCCTGAGCATGTGGGGCAGGAGCAGTCTATTTTGGGGGAGATTTCTCCAACAGTTCAAGGCGGGTTGGATTGGATTTATCTAGCTCTCCCGAATACTGCCGTCTCTGCCATCTTGGTCCGTCTCTTCTTTTTTATATTTTAGTTAGGAAGTCATGGCTATAAATGTCTCTATATATTGTCCCGATCAGATATTAAACCAAATTCTGATGTCCGGGGTTTCTCAGAGGAACACCTGTCCTATTTGGCTGCTGCCAGCTATTGTTGCTGTGGCTGTAGTTTTACTCCTATTTTTGGTTTTGAAACAGGGTCTCACTAGATTTCTGAGGCTGGCCTTAAATCTGCTATCCTCATGTCTCAGCCTCCCAAGTACGAGGATTATAAGCGTGCGCCACCATGCTGAGACCTCGTGTTGTATCTACATGATCCCAGCACAACCCACCTGTCAACCCATGTTTCTTTTCGAGTGGACTGAGAGCTTATGCATCATGACGATCTACTTCCTTCATCTCCTACCAACTCACCTATTCCAGAACGACCGAAGCACCTCCACATCTTGATCTTGGTCTGGAAATCAAAATTTCTTGAAATGCTTCCTTTATTCCAGTTTTCCTCCAGAATTCCCCCTTAGGCCTTTTTCAGCTCTCTTTGGACAAGTAGAATGCACTGACTGTGCACATTCACACTAATGACTATCAATACGGTTAATGACAGTATTTTTTTTTTTTTTTTGGTACTGGGGGTGGAACCCAGAGGCTTTCTACCTCCGGGCTATATTCTCAGACCTATTTTTATATTTTATTTGGAAACAGGGTCTCACTAAGTTGCTGAGAGCCTCACTAAGTAGCTGAGGCTGGCTTCGAACCTGCGTGATCCTCCTGTCTCTGCCTCCCAAGCGCGGGGATTACAAGCGTGCGCCACCATGCCCGGCATTGACGACAGTATGTTTTTGTGTGTGGCCCTGGGGACTGAGCCCAGGAGCATTCTGCCTCTGAGATACATCCCTAGTCCGATTTTTCTATTATTTATTTATTTATTTATTTATTTATTTCAGTAATGGGGATTGAACCCAGGGGCACTCTGCCTCTGAGGTCCACCCCCAGCCCTATTTTGTTTTTTATTTGGAAAAAGGGTTGAGAGTCTCACTACCTGCTGAAACTGTTCTCAAACCTGCAATCCCCCTGTCTCAGCCTCCCAACTACCGCTCTACCACACCTGGTTACCCACTGTAAGTTTTAAAGCCAAAGACATAGTCAAGAGTAATCTGCTCCGAACAACTGTGGGACGTAGCAAGCCAGCGTATTCTTGCCTTCCCTCCTTCCTGGTAGCAAACCTTGATGGCTCAAGAAGACATCCCACTCTGGATTTCCTATCTCCAGACTACTTAAGCCAAGGAAACAACCACAAAGAACACATCTCTTTTTCTTTGTATGCATGTGCGTGGTACTGGGGATTGAACCCAGAGGTGTTCTACCACTGCGCTATGTCCCCAGACCTTTTTATTTTTGTTTTGGAGATGGGGTCTCATCAAGTTGCCTAGGCCAGCCTCACCGGCGTGTGCCATCACATCCTGCAAGACACACCTCTTTATTTCTGCTTGATATACAAGCGTTCAGTTTTGTTGACGAAAACGAGTCAAGTACTAGAGACAAGACTAGCTCTTCCGTTTGTTCCAATGAGTCCCAGCGGAGGCCAGAGCGCCCGCTGGTGCCCAGCTCACCATGTCGGCGGCAGGGAACTTCCTGAGCAGGACCGGCCACAACAAAGCTGGATGTGGCGACTGCGGAAGACGGAGGCGCAAACACGGAGTCAGGCTCTGGTTGTCTGATGTCTCCGCGTATCCTCAGAGGCCCGTGTCTGGCCGGAGCTGGGAGTGCGGTCAGGGTGCTGGCCAGCTCTGCTTTGTGGTCTTGGAGGAAGAGCGGGCTAGAGCGTCTGGGAGCTGGCGGGGTCAGGCCCTTGGCAGCTTGCTGGGCTAACCAGTGCTCCTATCTTTTGGTCTTGGGCTTCAGAAAGTTCACCACAGACATAGGAACTCTCACAGTGTCAAGCCCGTTTACGTTCTTGAAGAAGTGGCGGGCCACTCTTCCTGGGGTCAGCTCCCATTTGACATTGTTCCTCATCTCCACCTCCAAGTGGCAGGCTCTCAGAAATTTCACTGTCGCCTCGCCTGCCTGGGTCTGAATCTTCTCCACTTTTCCTTGTTGTCTCAGCAACTTCTCTTCAAAAAGCTTCCTGTTTTCCGGGGATGCAAACACAGCCAGTCCCTGAGGAAGGAGTCAGTTACGACCCACGGATTTCTTCACTGAGACCAGGTCACCCTGGACTCCAGGCTCGTCCACAGACTGCGTGAGGATGAGCCCCAGGCTGGCCTTGGGCTGCGCTTCGAGTCTTCCACCAGCCCGTACACGCGGTGTGCCCGGGGCAGGCGCCGCGGCACCTTCCACCAGCGCTCCATGATGGCCGGGCCCGAGCGTGGGACACTGCAGGCTGCGGCCCGAGCAGCTGCTCCCGCAGTAGAACCCCACCAAGCCCCTAATTTACTCTTTTTTGGTGTGTGTGGGGGTTTGGGGATGAAACTCAGGTACATTCGACTTCCGAGCTACACCCTCTGCTCTATTTTTTTTTTTTTATTCTTTATTTTGAAACAGGGTCTCACTGAGTTTTAGAGGGCCTAAGTAGCTGAGGCTGTCCACGAACTGCAATCCTCCAGTCTCAGCCTCCCGAATGCTGGGATTACAAGCGTTGCACCACCATGCGCAGCAAACAGTTTTTTTTTTTTTTTTTTTCGGTAGTACTGGGGATGGAAGCCCTTCTACCTCTAGGCTACACTCCCAGACCTATTTTTTATATTTTATTTGCTAACAGGGTCTCTTAAGCCAGCGAGGCTGGCTTTGAACCTATGCGATCCTCCTGTCTCCACCTCCCAAGCGTGGGGATTACAAGCGTGCGCCATCACGCCTGGCAGCCTGTTTTATTATTTTGAAACAGGGCCTCAGTAAGTAGCTGAGGCTGACTGCGAACCTGTGATCCTCCTGTTTCAGCCTCCCAAGTATTGGGATTACAAGCGTGTGCCACCGGGCCCAGGTGACACACAGCATTTATTAGTCTTCCTTTTTTTTTTTTTTTTAATTTAGTGTTGTTGGGGGTGGAACTAGTGGCATTCTATCTCCAAGCTACAGCTTCAGCCTTATTTTATTTTTCATTTGGAAACAGGGTCTCACTAAGTTGCTGAGGCTGGCTGTGAACCTGTGATCCTCCTGTCTCAGTCTCCCAAGTACTGGGATTACTGGTGCGCGTTACCACACCCAGCTACTCTTTTTCTTTTGAAATTTGGGATCCGTCACATTTCCTGAGGACACTGCTTGCTTAGCTCATTATCCTAGAACCTTCCTAACTCCCTGCCGAAAGGCACATGGCTCCCAGCCAGGCCAAGGGAATCTTTTTCTTTTTTGTGGTACTGGGGATGGAACCCACGGGCATTCTCCCTGCCAACCTCCCGTCTCCGCCTCCTGAATGCTGGGGTTACCAATGTGCACCACTGTGCACCACCATACCCGGCCCGCGGGAAACCTTGCAGAGGTTACTACTATCTGTGGTTTTGGACTGCCCCAGCTGCTGTAACAAAAATACCATAGATTGGGTGGCTTATAAACAGATAAGCATAGCTCTCCCATCTCTGAGGCTGGGGAGCCAAGATCGAGGAACCAACATATTTGGTATGAAGGCCCACTTCAAAAACATCTGGGAACTGGCTGGCCTGGCAGAAGAGGCAAGGAAACTTTCATTTGTAAGGGCCCTGATCCCTCCCAAAGTCCAACTTTCAAATAACATTACAGTATGAGGGTTGGTATTTCAACACACACACACACACACACACACACACACACACACACACACATTTTTTGCAGTACTGGGAAGGAACCCAGGGGCTTTCTACCCCTGGGCTACACTCCCAGACCTATTTTATATTTTATTTGGAAACAGGGTCTCACTAAGTTGCTGAAAGCCTAAGTAGCTGAGGCTGGCTTCGAACCTGTGCGATCCTCCTGTCTCAGCCTCCCAAGCGCAAGGATTACAAGCGTGCGCCACCACGCCCGGCTCAACACATAAATTTTGCAAGGACATAAACAATCAACCCATAGTGTTGTGCCATTCTAAAAAGTAATGGAATTCTGGTGTGGTGGTGCACACTTGTAATCCCAGTGCTTGGGAGGCTGAGACGAGGATCATAGGTTCAAAGCCAGTCTCAGCTACTTAGGCCCTCCACAACATAGTGAGGCCCTCTGCAACTTAACAAGAACCTGTTTCAAAATAAAGAATAAAAAATAGTGCTGGGGGTGTAGCTCAGAGGTAGAATACCTCTGGGTTCAATTCCTAAATTTATTGCAAAATAAAAATTAAAAATAAAAAAAATGGATATAGCTAGGCACGCTGGTGTATTACCTATAATCCCAGTACTTGAGAGACTGAGGGAGGAGGATTGTAGGTTTGAGGCTAACCTCAGCAATTTAGCACAACTGTGCTTCAAAATAAAAAATTAAAAGGTCTGGCAAGGAGCTGGGCATGGTGGCGCATGCTTGTAATCCCAGCACTGGGGAGGCCGAGGCCGGAGGATCAGGTTCGCCGCCAGCCTCGGCTACTTGTGAGGTGTGTGGTGTGCGCTCACGTGAGTGCACTTGGTTCTGGGGATGGACCCAGGGCCCTCGACCTCCAGGATACACCCCAGCCTTAATTTGTCCTACTGGTGATGGAGCCGAGGTGCTCTTCTTCCGTGCTTTCCCCCAGCCCCATTTTATTTTTATTTTGAAACAGTTTGATGAGCCTCACTGCTTCCTGAGACCATCCTCAAACCTCAATCCTCCTGTCTCAGCCTCCCTAGTACTAGGATGACAGGTATGTACTACCCACACACGACAGCAGGCATAGTTTGACTTTAATGTCTTATGAAAATATGCGAAGGCTGACTCATCTTTTTTTGTGTGTGTGTAAGTAGAGATTGAACCCAGGGACATTCTACCTCCAAGCTACACCTCACCTTCAGCCCTATTTTTTTTCTTTCCCTTTTTTTTTTTTGGTGGTGCTGGGGATGGAACCCACGGGCATTCTACCTTCAAGCTACACACCCAGCCCTATTATTTTTTGAAACAGGTTTCACTGGGTTGCAAAGGACCTCACTAAATAGCTGAGGCTGTCCTCAAACCACGAACCACGATCCTCCTATCTCAGCTTCTCAAATGCTCCTTTTTTCAATTTTTTTTTTTTTGGTGTACTGGGGGTGGAACCCAGGCCTATTTTATATTTTATTTGGAAACAAGGTCTAAGTTGCTGAGAACCTCACTAAGTAGCTGAGGCTGGATTTGAACCTGTGCAATCCTTTTGTCTCAGCCTCCCAAGAGCAGGGATTACAAGCGTGTGCTACCACGCCCAGACATACGTATTTTTTGTATCTTTTTTTGTATGTGTGTGTGGTACTGGGGATTGAATACAGCATCATTCTACCTCCGAGCTACACCTCCAACCGGATTTTTAATTTTGAAACAGGGTCTAAATTGCTGAGGCTGGCTTCGAACCTGCGTGATCCGTCTCAGCCTCCCAAGCGCAGGGATTACAAGCCTGTGCCATCACACCTGGCTTCCTTAGCCCTATTTTATTTATTTATTTATTTAATCAGGTTTGGTAATGAAACCCAGTGTCATTCAACCTCTAAACTACACCCCCTGCCCTATTTTAAAAAATGCTTTATTTTGAAATTTGGTTACACTAAGTTGCAGGGGGCCTAAGTAGCTAAGGCTGTCCGCGAACCACGATCCTCCAGTCTTAGCCTCCTGAATGCTGGGATTACAAGTGTGCGCCACTAGGCCTGGCTTTTTTTTTTTTTTTTTTTTTTTGGGTGGTGGTGGTACTGGGGTTCCTGAAAGCCCTTCTACCTCCGGACTACACTCCCAGACCTATTTTTATATTTTTTCTTATTTGGAAACAGGGTCTCTTAAGCCAGAACAAGCGGCTGGCCTCAAACCTGAGCAATCCTCCTGTCACCGTCTCCCAAACGCAGGGATTACAAGCGTGCGCCACCACGCCCGGCCATGGCCCAGATTATTTTTAAACAGGGTCCCGTAGGTTGCTGAGTCTTGGCACTTGCTAAGGCTGCCTTCAGATCTGCAATCCTTCTGTCTCAGCATCCTAAGTACTGAGTTTACAATCATGTGTAACCAAGCATGGCAGTAAAGCTTCTTCTTCTTTTTTTTTAATGGGACTGGGGATTAAACCCAGTAGCATTCTACCTCTGAGCTACACCCCTAGCCCTGTTTTACATTATTTAGGGCCTTGCTAAGTTGTAGAGGGCCTAAGTAGCTGAGACTGGCCACGAACCTGTTGGTCCTCTTGTCTCAGCCTCCCAAGTACCGGGATTACAGGTGTGTGCCACCATGGCCCAGCTAGAGATCTAATTTTTGAAAAGCAAATGACTTCTCAGGTGCCCATCTGAAAAATAGGCAGGATCGTAAACTGAACCTTTGACCAGCAGGATTATTTTCAAGTGTTAGGCAAGCCATGTACTTAAATGCTTTACATGTCGCTCAGCACCTAGTGTTTGGCCAATGTCAGCGCTGTGTGGTGCAACTTCTGTACCAGCGAGCGAGTAGAGCAGCACGATGACCCCAAGTGGCAAAGGGCAGGGATGCTGTCAGAGGCAGCTCACTGCACTGCACTAGTGCTGCCAATGAGGAAATGAAGAATAGACCCCTACGGCACTCCTGCAGTTGCAGGGCTGGGGATGGCAGACTCTTAAATCCAGAACAGTATGAAAAAAATCAGTTCCCCAACATGTCAAAGACTCTGGCTGCCCTAGCCAGAGGTCTGAGCCATCTCACACGTACACAGCCAGGAACAAATGTCTACAAGAACCTATAAATGATTGCTCCTAGGCTGGGCGTGGTGGTGCACGCTTGCAATCCCAGCATTCAGGAGGCTGAGGCAGGAGGATCGCAGTTTGAGGACAAGCCTCAGCTACTTAGTGAGGCCCTTTGCAACTCAGCGAGACCCTGTTTCAAAAATAAAGAATAAAAAATGGGGCTGGGCCGGGTGTGGTGGCGCACGCTTGTAATCCCCGCACTTGGGAGGCAGAGACGGGAGAATCGTGCAGGTTCAAAGCCAGCCGCGCTGGCTTAAGAGACCCCGTTTCCAAATAAAAAAATATAAAATAGGTCTGGAAGTGTAAGCCAGAGGTAGAAGGGTTTCCAGGAGTACCACCAAAAAAAAAAAAAAAAAAAAAAAAAAAGGGCTAGGGTGTAGTTCAATGCCCCTGGATTCTATCTCCAGTAACATAAAAAAAATTCCTCCTCATATTCCAGAGCAGTCTCGAAGTGACCCCACACCCACCCAGACTGCTACATTCATTAAGAACCCGTGGCGGTCTGGGCTCATCACTGATTCCTATGAAGGGGCGTGGGAGCTTTCATGAAAAGCTGGTGTTAGTCTACCCTGACGGGCGCTCCTAGGGAACATGAGGGGAAAAGGCAGTAGGTGAGGGTTAAGCCTCTGCATTTCCTCTAGGTTCTGGATGGAAGCCAGGGCCTTGAGCATGCTAGGCAAGTGCACCGGCCCGAGCAGTGAAGGCTCTGCACCAGCGGAGGGCGCTGCCAGCGATGGAGGCTTACTCCCGAGGCCCAAGCGTGGAGAGGCTGCTCTTTGACCCCGACACCTAGCCAGGACTGGCTGACCACCAGCTGGGCTGGGAACTAAGCCCTAGAGAGCTGGAAACAAAGACACATACACTTCCAGGTGTGGACTTTTATTTTCACAAAAAGACAACAATGTCTTTCCACATACAAGTATTTACAAAACCCAACTGATTCACCAATCTAGAATCTGGGTTTTTTCCACTTCTCAACATAGTTGGGAACATGGAAACAATAATACCCACACAATTCCCAGAGATGGAATTTCTCCATCAGACAGTGCAGATTACCTAGAAGTGCACTTACCTGCACAACTCAGTCTAAGAACCTCAGGATATAAACCTCATGGCCGAGGCTTCAGTCATCTATTTGGTTTCATACCATGCAAACCTGAACAAGTGTGCTGCTACACTAAACTGAAAACCAGTTCTCATTTTACACTTAAAAAGGTTCAACACTTTAACAACTATACAGAATATGAAGGTTTATTTCAAAAAAGATTACATTTTTTAAACCAGGATACACAGATGCACTTAACGTAACAGTACCTTTTGCAAAAATAGGTTACATAATACTCAGAAATGCAAAGAACAATCTTATTTTCTAAAAATTAGACAGCAGACCTAAGCTTACACAGCCTTCAGGACGGAGGCTGCAACCGCTCCGTGACGAGTGACCCCAGAGCCTGACACACCCAGCCATGTGCAAATCCCCACTAGCGCAGCTGCAGACTCCACACAGCAGCCGGCAAAGCAACTTCAGTCCAGTCTCCTCAAATGTGTCTTGGTGCTGTGAGAAAAAAGGTGAGTGATACACAAAACTATGAAAAGTTACAACAGAACTATTTAAACATCTTCTCTAAAATTGAGAAAAGCAATCATGTTAAATTTTTTAAAAAAGAAAAAAAGTCTGACAGAACTCTCAAGCAAGTCAGAGGTCCTCTTCACAAGTAGTCAAGTAAAGTTTACAGGAGATTTCAATAAATTATCTTGAAACCATGTGGAGAGGGCGCGCCTTCAAAATCGCCGTGGAGGTCCACCCTTAAATGGTTTAAACCCGGAGCTGCTTCCTCTCGGCATTGAATTGCCACTAATTTGTACAATTCTATTAATTGGAGATGTGTTGCTGAAAAGGTATGAGAGGAAAAAAAACTGTTAGAGAACAAAGAATGAGTGACTGTGGCAACAGCTGCGCGGCGCTCGCCGCCACCACGTGCCGCTCAGTTGCGTCATCTGCGTTACCTGACTTCCTGTGAGCACCACACCGTCACTAACCCTGGTGCGCTCACACCGTCACTAACCCTGGTGTGCTACCAAGAGGAGCCGAGGCCTGGAAGACACAGTCCTCATCCGAGGCAGAGGCCTCCTCAGCAGTGGAGTGGGAATCTAAACGCGGGCAAGCTCACTCCAGCCCCACCCTTCTTCAGGAGCCACTTGACCAAGAACACAGGAACCAGTGGTTCGCAGTGTGGACCCTAGACTAACAGCAACCCTCCCTCAGACCACTGCAAGGGAAACTGGGGGGATCCCCAGCGATTTGCTTGAGAGATTCTGCTATACACTAACGCTTGAGGACCCTGTTTCAAAATAAAGGATAAAAAATAAATAAAAAAAAGTAGAAAGAAAATTAACTTAGGAAACAGAAGAATTTCAAAATGAAGAAAATCAATGGTGTGAACAGAACTTAAAGAGCCTGAGAACTAAAAAAATTATCTCAAAAGTCACTGGTACGCTGGGCGTGGTGGCGCACGCTTGTAATCCCTGCACTTGGGAGGCGGAGACAGGAGGATCTCGCAGGTTCGAAGCCAGCCTCACTGGCTTAAGAGACCCTGTTTCCATATAAATATAAAATAGGTCTGGGAGTGTAGCCTGGAGGTAGAAGGGTTTCCAGGAACCCCAGTAATTTAAAAAAAAAAAAAAAAAAAAAAAAAAATATATATATATATATATATATATAGTCACTGGTGATCTTTTTGTGTGTGGGGATTGAATTCGGGGGCATTCTACCTCGACCTACAGCCTCAGCCTTGATGGGATCTCGCTCAGCTGCCCGGGCTGCCCTGAACCCGCAAGCTGCCTGCCTCAGTCTGGGTGGCTGGGACTACAGGCCTCCACCACTGCACTCTGCTAACACTGCTCTCTAATGGCGGGTGACCAACAGAACAGGTGTGCCGCGGCCACGCACCAGGCGAGTGTGTCCTTTAGCACAAGGGAATGGGAAAGAGAGGAGGACGAGGGGAGGGAGAAGCTGAAGATCTGCCACTGAAGGCCACAAAGGCGACTGTGTGAGGAGGAAAATCAAGCTCACCCCTTAGTTTATGAGGAGGCTGTGGATTAAATGTCCAAAAGTTCCGTTAGTTAATGGAGAGGGAGGAAACAGAACATACAACATATCTTCGGTTTCCTTGTGTGTATGTGTGTAGTACTCAAAACTGAACCCGGGGGCATTCTCCGAGCTAAAATCCCAGTCCTATATTATTTTTATATTTATTTATTTATTTACTTACTTATTTATTTATTTTTCAGGTCTGGGGATGGAACCCAGGGGCGTTCAACCTGAGCTACACCCCCTGCCCTATTTTTATTACTTACTTATTTATTTATTTATTTATTTATTTATTTATTTATTTATTGGTGGTACTGGGGATGGAAACCAGGGGCCTTCTACTGCTGGGCTACATTCCCAGACCTACTTTTTTTTTTTTTTGGTGGTTCTGGGGCCCCTGGAAGCCCTTTTACCTCCAGGCTACACTCCCAGACCTATTTTTACATTTTTATTTGGAAACAGGGTCTCCTAAGCCAGCGGCTCGTGGCTGGCTTCGAACCTGTGCAATCCTCCTGCCTCTGCCTCCCAGGTGTGGGGATTACAAGCGTGTGCTATCACGCCTGGCTTCCCAGACCTATTTTATATTTTATTTGGAAACAGGGTCTCGCTAAGTTGCTGAGAGCCTCACTAAGTAGCTGAGACTAGCTTTGAACCTGTGCGATCCTGTCTCAGCCTCCCAAGCTTTTATTCTTTTATTCTTTATTTTGAAACAGGGTCTCACTAAGTAGCTGAGGCTGTCTGCGAACCATGATCCTCCTGTCTCAGCCTCCCAAGTGCTGGGATTACAAGCATGAGCCACCATACCCGGCTATTTTTTATTTTTGCCATACTGGAGATGGAACCCAGGAGCATTCTACTTCTGAGCTACACTCCTAGCACTATTTTATTTATTTATTTATTTTTTGGTTGTGCTGGGGATAGAACCTAGGGGATTTCTAACTAGGCTATACTTCCAGACCTATTTTATATTTTATTTGGAAACAGTCTTACTCAGTTGCTGAGAACTTCACTAAGTAACTGAGGCTGGCTTGGAACCTGTGATCCTCCTGTCTCAGCCTCCCACGTACTGGAATTGCAAACGTGCACCACCATGCCTGACTTTATTTTTTTATTTTGAAACAGGGTCTCCCTAGCCTTACACTGTGATCCTGCCTCCCAAGTACTGGGATCACAGGCAGGCTATACAGTAAACAAGATGGTTCTAACATGAGGTTAATATTCATTACCTCCTGGATTCTGACACAGAAACATACATGTATCTGCATGGACTCCACAAAATGCCAACCCAATCAACTTACAATGATACTAACGCACAAATGAATATCAGCTGCTCTGCATACAGTACTTTGGGAATTCTGAGTTAAGATGGAGGAAATGTTTGGGCAGACCTAGGATTTGTATTAACTGCAATTTATCCGAGAAAGTGAGGACTATAAAAATGAAAGGATCAAGGTGTGCTGTGTGACGAGCTATTCACCTTGAATGCTGGCCTAGCATGCCTGCTCCTGCCCGGCTGTCGCCCATCCGCCGGGCGTCGTGATAGCTCGCCCCCTGAGAGGGCGGGCCGTGCCACTCCTTCCTTGGTCCACTTGGGTCCCGTCCGTGCCGTTCAACCACATGCCGCTCTTCAGGATAGTGCTAAAGAACAACAGGAAAAGAGAAGTCGTGACGCCGGTCTCACACCAACTCAAGTATACTGGCATGCCGTTCAAGCAAATTAAGATGCGGCCCGAGGAGGTAGGAGGATGAGTGATGCAAGCACCTGAAAAGAGCTCCTCTCCACCTCACAGCGAGAAGCGACTCGCTGCAGAGCAGGGAGGAGGAAACAAATGTGCACCGCTATCGCTGCTTCTCTATTCTCTAGCACCCCGGCACTTTTGGCCTTAGTACTTCAAAATGCCTGGAGCTATGTATGAGAAAACATATGTGCACACACGTAAAAACCTTAAGACAAAGCAGGGCGGGTACACGATCAACCTGCCAGGACGACACACAAACGGTGCACAAAGTAGCAGTGGTCCTCTATCTTACGTGGACTACGCAGCGCGACAGCTCTTACGGCGCGCTGCTACCTATGACGAGGAAGAACAGAAAGGGGAACATAAAGAAACCAAACCACAGACACAAGGATTGAAGGGAGTGTGACACCTAGTCTACAGGAAATGAAAACGAAGATACAGACAGAGTTAGCTCCAACACTGGCCAAACCACTTGCAGACCAACAGTATGAAAAAAGAGAATTTTCATGGGCAGGAACAAGATCTCCTCCTCAGGACATACTTTCTAAGAGGACGGCTGAATGCCGAAGACTCATCTGTGAGACTTAACTCTAATTAATGCAGAATATCTGGACTATGTATATATTCAGCTTTATAAGTTCTGTTCAAGCCGGACATGATGGCCCATGCTTGTAACACCAGCATTAAGGAGGCCGAAGGATCTCAGTTCGCAGACAGCCTCAGTTACTTATAGTGAGGTCCTTTGCAACTCAGTGAGACTTTGTTTCATAAAAATAAAAAGACTAAAAAATAGGAGGGGGGGGGTTAGGTGTTACCTCAGAGGTAGAATGCTCCTGGGTCCCATCCCCAGTACCACACAAAAAAAGTTCTGTTCAGGTTAAAAAGCCAGAAGAACTTGTCTATCAAACAAACACACCTGCTATTAGACACATTAAAACTTACAGAGCTGTGTACCCAAACCTGTTTCATATATGTGCTAAACAAAGCAATGTACAGTGATATTAGACAGAATGCCAAAAGATTAAAAAAAATGTTTTGGGCTGGGTGTGGTGGCGCACGCTTGTAATCCCAGCATTTGGGAGGCTGAGATGGGAGGATTGCAGCAGTTCACGGACAGCCTCAGCTACTTAGTGAGGCCCTCTGCAACTCAGTGAGGCCTTGTTTCAAAATAAAGAATAAAAAGTAGGGCTGGGGGTGCCACTAGGAGGTAGAGTGCCCCTGGATTCCATTTCTGGTACTGAAGAAAAAAAAAAAAAGTCAGCAAAGTGTCACAAAAATAAAAGAATAAAAAGCAATTTAAAAGCCAACCATGAGCCGGGCGTGGTGGCGCACGCTTGTAATCCCAGCATTTGGGAGGCTGAGACAGGAGGATCGCGGTTCGTGGACAGCCTCTGCTACTTAGTGAGGCACTCCTCAACTCAGTGAAACCAGGTTTCAAAATAAAGAATAAAAAATAGGGCAGGGGCTGTAGCTCAGAGGTTGAATGCCCCTGGGTTCCATCCCCAGAGCCGTAAAAAATAAATAAATAAATAAACAAAGCCAAGCATGGTAGTACATGCTTGTAATTCCAGTACTTGGGAGGCTAGAACCGGAGGATTGCAAGTTCAAAGCCAAACTCAGCAACTTATTGAGGGTCTCAGCAACCTCATGAGACCCTGTTTCAAAATAAGAAATAAAATCAGGCTGGGAGGCATAGCTTCAAAATAAGGCATAGTTTCAAAATAAGAAATAAAATCAGGCTGGGAGGTAGAATGCCTCTGGGTTCAAGCCCCAGTATATAAAAAAAGAAGGCAATTTAAAAACATAAAATATTCTAGCCATCTACCTTTAGAAACAAGAGAACAAAAACAACACAAAAAAATTCTTATTTTGGTTCTACACTTTAAGCTACCTATGAAGGAGAGAAAAAATAATAAAACAAGCAAATACATAAAACATAGCTATCATTAGGAAGGCTCAATAACCAAATATAACAATTCTCAAAGCATAGCAGAAGGTTTAATTAAAATGAAAAAAAAAAAAATTTTTTTTTTGCAATACCAGGGATGGAGCCCAGGGGCATTCTACCTCCGAGCTACTTCCCCAGCCCTATTTTTTAGTCTTTCTATAATTTTGAAACAGGGTCTCACTGAGTTGCAAAGGGCCTCGCTAAGTAGCTGAGGCTGTCTGCTAACCGCCATCCTCTGGTCTCCGCCTCCGGAATGTTGGGATTACAAGTGTGCACCACCACACCCGGCTCAAAAAAGTAAGTTTTTCAAAGCTAGTATCTTACTTCTTTAGATTACTGATGTTTATTCACCACAAAATGGAGAAAGATTAGGATCTTTTATAAGAACTAGCTCAGTCACTCCAATTTAACAAATGTAGGCCATATCAAAATGGCACCCTAGCTGGGCGTGGTAGCGCATGCTTGTAATCCCAGATCTTGGGAGGCTGAGACAGGATGACACAGGCTCAAAGCCTGTCTTAGCAACTGAGCAAGACTATGCTTTTCAATAAAAAACAAAAAAACAAGAGAAAAAATATCTCCTATATTATTTGTATTGACTTCACAGGTTCTAAAGTCTGCTTCTAAAGAGGCGCCGACACGCCTTCCTCGACACCTACCTGGGCCCCACCGCCCCGGTCTGAGATGATTCCTCGGTCTCCCTCTCTGCTTCCGTAACTCGCAGCACTACTCCGGCCTCCAGGAGGGGCACCTCTCACGCTGTGCCCGGAGACTTCCCTCCCGGACCTTTCTGGTCTTTCAACTCTGTTAAGGACACAAAGCCACAGCTGTTCATAACCCCATTATCATTTTTAGAGGGTAAATGCACGATCCTAGGGGCACTGGTGGCTACCTGGCATCCCGCTTGTCCGCAGAGAGGCCTCCATCGCTCTTCCAGGAGGCGGGTCGAGAGGGGTTGGGTCCGGCCTCTCGGGGGTGTCTAGGGTGGGCCAAGTCCTGCCGGTCATGAATGATCACCGCTCTCCTCTCCTCTCGCTCCCCTCGCACCTCCCGTCTGTCTGTTTCTCTGAGTTCACTTCGTGGTGGTAGAGGCTCATTTCTTCTGGAATCACTGAAGTTTTTGGGATACCTTTCAAAGCCTGGGTCTTCTCTTCGTGCAGTCGGCCGAGCTTTTTTCCCTTCACTTTGGCCAACAAAGCGTTCTCGCCTATTGATGAGAAACAGAGAACACAGGCCCTAAGCACTTCCTTGGCCTTTATGTCTTAACTTTTATAACCTATGTCACTTTCTGTGTGTGTGTGTGTGTGTGTGTGTGTGTGTGTGTGTGTGTGTGTGTGTGTGTGTTAGGAACTGAACCCAGGGATATTCTCCGACTATACCACCAGCCCTATTTTTATTCTTTATTTTGAAACAGGGTCTCAATAAGTTTCGGAGGGTCTCACTAAGAAGCCGAGGCAAGCTTCAAACCTGCATGATCCTCCTGCTTCAGCCTCCCAAGTACTGGGATTACAAGCGTGTGCCACCGCACCTGGCCGCTAATTACAGACAATAAAAATTTCCTTTTAAATTGAGCTACATGTCCAGTATGATAGATGGTATATGGTAGTTGTTTTTTTGGTTTTGTTTTGTTTTTTTGTAGTTCTGGGAATTAAACTTAGGGATATTCTACCTCTGAGCTATACCCCTAGCCCTACTTTTATTTGGAAACAAAGTTACATTAGGTTGATGAGAATCTCACTACTTGCTAAGGTTGGCTTCAAACTTGTGATCCTTCTGTCTCAGCTTTCTAAGTACTGGGATTACAGGCATGCATCACCACGCCTTGCTGATAGTTTTTTTTTTTTTTTTTTAAGAATCCAGGAAAAATGTTATAAAATACTGAAGTCACTACCAAACTGAAGACTGTTTTATTCTTCCTAACAATTGAGGCACAGTTTTGAAGGCAAGAAGATAAAGCCAACCCATTTAATTTTGCTATAATGGCCTATTGGACTAATTTTAAATACATACCCATATTAACAAAATCCTAAGCAACCAAGCATACAATTTGTTCTAAACACTTGGTCTGGCTCGTTACTACTGTGAGTCCTTTTTCTTCTGTGTTGGGAATCAAACCAAGGTCTTCATACATGCTAGGCAAGCACTCTACCCCACTCAGCCACATTTCCAGCCTCAGGACTTGGTGCTCTTTTTTAAAGTAGTACTTGGGATTGGACCTAATGGCACTCTACCATTGAGCCCCACCCCCTCAAACTTTTTATGTTTTGAGATAGCATCTCACTAAGCTGCCTCGGCTGGCCTTGCATTTGCACTCCTCCCATCTCAGCCTCACAAGTACTGCATCAGCATGCTTGGCCCCATGACTAAGTGCGTGTTGTGTGTGTGTGGGGAGGGGTTCTGGGGATTGAACCTAGGGGCATTCTACCTCTGAGCTCCACCCCTAGTCTTATTTTTTATTTTGAAATAGGGTCTCACTAATTGCAGAGACGATTCTCAAATTTGGGAATTCTCCTGTCTTAGCCTCCCAAGTACTAAGATTACCATGCTCAGTTGGCATATTTCTTTCCTATTTTTGTGTGTGTGGTTCTGAGGATGGAATGCAAGGGCATTCTACCTCCATGCTAAACTCCCAGCCCTATTTTTTTATTCCTTATTTTGAAACAGGGCCTCACTGAGTTGCAGAGAGCCTCACTACTAAGAAGCTGAGGCTGGCCGCGAACTACCATCTCAGCCTCCTAAATGCTGTGATTACAAGTGTGCACCACCACGCCCAACCTTAATTTTTTTTTTTTTTTTTTTTGGTGGTACTGGGAGGATGGAACTCAGGGGCATTGTACCTCTGAGCTACACCCCAGTCCTATTTTTTAGTCTTTTATTTTTTGAAACAGGGTCTCACTGAGTTGCGAAGGGCCTCGCTAAGTAGCTGAGGCTGTCCGTGAACTGCCATCCTCTGGTCTCGGTCTCCCGAATGCTGGGATTACAAGCGTGAGCCACCACGCCGGCCTCTTAATTAATATTTTAATAGAGAATCAGAGTTAGCATTAGCAAGGCACATATACTAAAGAGAACAATTTTCAACATGTTTACCTTTCAAAAGATGAAGACTGTACTGCTGAACTCTCTGGAAACCTGCCCCTTTCCCGGTGATCGAAGTCATTAAATCTGTTCTGTTGGCGAGAGTAGTCAGATCCATGGCTGAATCGCGCATCTGTATCTAGAGACAACTTTTTATTCTCGCTCCAGTAAGGATCATCTCGCCTTGAAGAGAAATTTTTGTTTATTTATAAAATTACTTTTAAAATAATAAAAAACCACTCACTTGGAGTCATACATACCAAATGTTAGAACTGCGTGCACAAGAATCTACTAAACTCAGGATGTAACACATTCAGTGAGGAGCACAAGCTAACAGAATCAATTGCTTAGTCACAAAGTTATATAATGTTAGGGAAGTTTAAAAAAGAAAAAAAGCTAAAAAACTGCCTGTTCATTTATTTATCTTTGTGGTGCTGGGAATTGAATCCAGAGGTATTCTACTTCTGAGCTATGTCCCCAGCCCTATTTTATTTTTTATTTGGAACCAGGGTCTCACTAAGCTGATGTGGGTGGGCCTCACTGAGTTGCCGAGGCTGGCTTCAAACCTGTGATCCTGTCTCAGCCTCCCAAGTACTGGGATTACAGGCATGCACCAACACACCTTTTAAAATGATGAAATGGAAGAAATAAGTAAAACAAAACCTTTGACACCATGTTAAATAAACTCTAATCAGGCCAGGTGTGGTGGCACAAGCTTGTAATCCCAGTAATTGGGAGGCTGAGACAGGAAATGTGGTTCTTGGATAACCTCAGCTACTTAGGCCCTCCACAACTTAGTGAGACCCTGTTTCAAAATAAAGAATAAAAAAAAAAAAAGATAGGGCTAGGGGTATAGCTTGGAGGTAGAATGCCCCTGGGTTCAATCCCCAGTACTGCAAAACAAACAAACAAACAAACAACAACAACAAAACGCTCTAATCAGCAGCCCACAACTTTTTAAGTTATTTTTAACTTTGGAAAGGCAAGTCTCAAGCACAATTCATTCATTTCACACAATTAAAATAAAGCACAGAGGACTTATTACAAGAAAGTTAAATAAATGTATTAATATTTTAGTATTTTTTTTTAAACTGGGGATTGAGCCCCCAAGGCACTGAGCATTCTACGACAGATCTATGTCCCCAGCTCATCCCCCACCCTCACCCCCGTACTGGGGATGGAACCCAGGGGCATTGTACCTCTGAGCTACAACCCCCAGTCCTATTTTTTACTCTTTATTTTGAAACAGGGTCTCACTAAGTTGCAAAGGGCCTCATTAAGTAGTAGAGGCTGTCTTCCTCTCTCAGCCTCCCAAATGCTGTGATTACAAGCATGCACCACCATGCTCACTTCTAGTTTCTTTATTTTGAAACAGGGTGCTCACTAAGTTGAGTAGGGCCTAAGATGCTGAGGCTGGCTTTGAGCCTGCAATTTTCCGGTTTCAGCCTCCCAAGTACTGCAATTACAAGTCTACACCACCACATCTGGCTTATATTTCAGTATCTATCAAGAAATATTAATGTTAATGTCCCAAAGAATCCGTATTTCAGTCTTCCCAAATTTTTGACTTCCATTTTAATACTATCTGGACTACTGATAAAAATTTTCACAACAAGTCTGAGTTTAAGAACCATTACCAAAACCTACTATCACAATGTATTCAGTCATAATGAAAATCATTCAGCAAATGGAAGAAAAGCAGGCTTCTCCTCCTTGGCAGGGCACTGTACCCACTTCAGTACTGGAATCCTTCCCACGTATGTTGGCCGTGACTTTTTATTCCAGGCATGTTAGATTAGACTTTTGTGTATGTGTGTGATACTGGGATTGGACCCAGGCACATTCTGCCTCTGAGCTGGCCCTATTTATTATTTATTTATTTCTTGGTACTGGGGATGGAGCCCAGGGGTATTTTACCTCCAAGCTACACTCCCAGCCCTATGCTTTATTCTTTATTCTGAAGCAGAATCTCACTGAGTTGCAAAGGGCCTAAGTAGCTGATGCTGTCTGCGAACCACGATCCTCCTGTGTCAGCCTCCCAAATGCTAGGATTTACAAACATGCGTCACCACGTTTGGCCCTAATTTTTATTTTGAAACAGGGTCTAAATTTCAGAGGACTTCACTAGTTTACTGGGGCCGACTGCAAACCTGTGGTCCTTCCTTCTCAGCCTCTCAACTGGGATTACAGGCCTGTGCCACCACACCTGGCTGGGAGCCTATACTTTTTTTTTTGGTGGTATTGGGGACAGAACTCAGGGGCATTTTACCTCTAAGTGACATCCCCAGTCCCATTTTTTTTCTTTATTTTAAAATGGAGTCTCATTGAGTTGCAAAGGGCTTCACTAAATAGTAGCTGAAGCTGTCCTCAAACCGTGATCCTCCTGTCTAAGCCACCCAAATGCTGGGATTACAAGTGTGTGCCACCACGCCTGTCTTGAGCCTATGCTTTTTTTTGAGGGGGTGGTGGTCTGGGGATGGAACCCAGGGGAATTCGACTTCCAAGCTACATCTCTTGCCCTATTTATTATTCTTTATTTTGAAACAGGGTCTCACTAAGTTGTGGAGGGCCTCACTAAGTAGCGGAGGCTGTCTTAAGTGGGGAATCCTCGGTCTCAGCTTCCCGAATGCTGGGATGACAAGTGTGCGCCACCACAACCAGCTTGAGCCTATACTTTTTAACATTTTAGTCTTGGCTCAATGGAAGTAAGACAGCAAATATAACTGTAAAAGAAGAAAGTAAACAAGTACCTATGGTCTACATCACGAGGACGTTTCAAAGAATTCCTTTTTTCCTGTTCATAGCGAAGCTGTTGCTGTTGCCTCCTGAGCTCTTCTCGTTCTCGAGCAATTCGCTCAGCTTCCTTACGACGCTCCTTCAGGTGACATGAAGAACCAACCAATACAGAACGAAGACACGAGGTAAGTATACATGCAACTGTGTCTTACTCTGGTCATTAAAAACCATCATAGGTGAGTACTAAGCAAAAAACACACCTGGGATGAACAAATTTGATTTCGATAATCTAGATTATAGTTATTGTTCCATAACATTAAAAGGAATGGGTTGCATGGCAAGAATTTGGGAAGGTCAGATTTAGTTTAATCATTTGACTAATAAAAAAGCCCCTAAAGGGAATGAGAAATAAGATTTCTTAATATGTACAAAACTAAGTGCCTTAAACCTTGGGTTGCAATTGTGCAAAGAGAGGCATTATTTCCTTCCAGCCTTGGGAAATCATTCCCACTATGATATGTAAGAAAATATTTATTATTTCCCAAGACTGGGATAGTGACAGAGCCTGGATTACAACTACTCTGGACTCATAGTCCTATGCTCAGACTATTAGGCTGCCATTATATTGCAGAGCTGGGGTTATTACCAATTATCTAGAACAAAGTCACTATTAAATGTATTTTAACTAGTTCATTGTTGTCTTTCAGGGATACTTAATTGCTCATTAGCTGAATTCATTCTATGAAGCTTTACAATGAGTAAAGCAAATTTCAGGGCAAAAAAAAAAAAATCACAGGGTTTGGAAAAGGTGAGTTATTTAAGATGAAAAGATTTTCTGACTGCACCTGTTCAATACGAATGCGTTCCCTTTCCAAGCGTTCGCGTTCCATTCTCTCTCTCTCTAGTTTTTGCCTTTCAATTTCTAGGCGCTCTCTCTCTCTCTGTAAGCGTTCCCGTTCTTCCCGTTCACGAATTATTCTAATGCGTTCTCGCTCTCGATGCTCTCTCTCTGCAATCTCGCTTCGTCTAACAAAAATCAGTATTAGGAATACTTAAATTATGCTAGCACTGTGTAAAAGAGAATAGCTTTTGAATTTGAATTTTTCCTTGAGGTTGTCAATTTTAAACGTCAACTTAATCTCAATAGTTTTAATGTAAATGGAAAGAGAACTCAAAATAAAACTTTAAACAGATTCCATATTATTGCTTATTTATAAAACTGTTAACTAAGCAGCTAAATTTTTATAGAATAGTTGACTTTTAGATGATTTCTGTTTAAATAAAAACCCCACTATAATAGCCCACTAAATTGACATTCTAAAGAAGGATATAGTTTACATATGAGTTTTAAAAACTAGCTTCTATCAATTGTCTTTGATAGAAAACATTACAATGTCTACCATATATATTATCTTCTTATATATACTTCCTTTTGATGACTTAGGATTATTATCTTAAAACATCAATGATAACAAATGTTTTATATAATAAAACAGTGCCTTTAAAGGGCCTTTTGGAGTGGCCACTGGCTCCCAATAGATGGCTCTGGGTAACGTGCTTTTCTCAATCAGGGGCAGTTAATCATTTGCTGGGCTCAATTAGGCATATTAGATTTCTCAGAGTGTTCCTGTTGTTTCCTCACCCTCAGGCAGTCAGCATACTTTTATATCAATGAACATATCTTCCTCTAGCAATCCAGTGTCTCTCAGTGGGTCAATGGATGACTCTCATAAAAACTAACTGATGGGGAACTTTAGTGGCTAGGGACCAAGAACTCTAACTACCTTATGATGCATGAAGTATGAGGGTAGTCCCAACACTCCTCATACCTTTCACAAATGCCACACTGGACACTGATGTCATTTAAAAAACAAAAAAACCCCAAAAACTTCAGAAAACACCTGAACCTAGAACTTAACTCCATTTTTAATACATACTGGGCTTGTTTGCTGGCTTTTGCATAGTTTTTATATACAAAATTTTTCAGTAATGCAACTCCACATAAATAGAGGGAAAATTATTCTTTTGTGAGACTTCACCGAGAGTTGTTTGCCATTTCAGATGTCAACACTCTCCTGGTATGTGACTCACCAATCCAGTCTGTAATTGTAGTTTTCACAGTGAGTCTAGATAGAGTACAAACATCTGAGTATTTCATTAAGTCTTCTACAGTCATGCCTAAACATTTGCATCTGGAATATATATTTTGTTATGAATTACTTTTCTTATTTATTTACTTACTTATGTTTATCTGCCATACTGGGAATGGAAGCTAGGGGCATTCTATCCAAGCTACACCCTCAGCCCTATTTTTTATTCTTTATTTTGAAACAGGGGCTGAGTTGCAAAGGGCCTGAGGCTGTCCGTGATCTGCAATCATCCTTTATTGCCCTCCCAAATGCTGTGATTACAAGCGTGAGCCGCTTGCTTTTCTTATTTATATCATAGGTAAGTCATTACATTGATTTTCTGGAATTTATTTGTATAGGTAGGTGTGTTATACATCGATTTTATTTCAGAAGAGTGAAGAGGGAATCTGCAACAATTTTTTATTTCAAAGGGATTTAGGGCTGCATACAGTGGTGCATGCCAGTAGTCCCTGCTACTTGGGAAGCTGCGATAAAAGATCCCATGAGTTCAGGAGTTTGAGATCAGCCAAGACAACACGGTGATGCTCCATCTCAAAAATAAAATAGGAGTGTTGGTCTGCTAGGTTTGAGTCACTGCTCTAGAAGCTCCGATTCCCACACTCCTCTAGACCTTCTGTTAACAAATACAGGGAGCTAAGCATGTTGGGATTCTGGCTAAACAAGGGAGAAATGGGTTTGAGTGCTGTATAGATACTTTCCTTTTACTAGAGCTGTATGGTTATGGTTGTATTATCTAAGTTGCTAGACGCTAATACTTTTTTCCCTTTTGTGGTACTTGGGGATGGAACACAGGGGCATTCTATCTCTAAGCTATATCCTCAGCTCAATTTTATTCTTTTATTTTGAAAGAGGGTCTCCCTAAGTTGCAGAGGCTGGCTGTTAACCTGCCATTCTCCTGCCTCAACCTCTCATATACTGGGATTACAAACATGCGCCACCATACCTGGCTCCTAACACTCTTTCAAATGAAGATAAAATCCCCTAAGTAACCTGAGAAAATATAGGTTAACACTTGGAAAAAATATATTAAAAACCTGTTCATGAAAGTATTTCATTCAAGTGGCACCCAAAAATGGCTACATGAAAGTAAACTGAAACATGTTCATCTATTGAGAGAGCCTCACTAAAAATAGGAACATCTTTTAAAAAATATTTTCACAGTTTATTTTAAAGAGAATGCTTACCTAAGAATAAAGTTCAAATACAATAAGGCTCATGAAACAAATCTTTCTTCACTTGGGCACTAATCCAAATAATTTTTTTTTTTTTTTTTGGGTGCTAGGGATTGAACCCAGAGCCGTGTTACCACTGAGCTATAACCCTATTTTTATTTTTAAAGTTAGAAACAGGGCCTAAATTGCTGAGGCTGGTCATGAACCTGCGTTCCTCTCGTCTCAGCCCCCCCCCCTTTTTGGCTAAATGTGTTAAAAATTCATCACAGTATTTCAATACTGTAGCTGATACTTTGAAACTATTTTTTAAAAATCATTTTTTCCTAGAAAGTCTTTTTTTTTTTTTTTTTTAAATGGCAGCAGCTTTGGAGTAGAGGAAAGAGCATTGGACTTGGAGTCAGAAGACTTGGATCTGAGTCCCGACTCTGCCACTCATTGGCCATGTGGCACTGGAAGAGTCATTTAGCCTCTCTGGACCTCCGTTTTTTTTTTTTTTTTTTAATTAAATATTGAGCATAACTAACGCTAGAAAATTGTTAAATTGGAGATAACAGATGGAAAGCACTTTGCAAACTGTAGTGTTAAGAGAACTTAAGAAATTATTCAATAACACTGCACTTTTTTGGAGTGGCAAACAGTCTTCTCTGGGAATACAATTTCTAGAAATGCGGGTTTTAACTAGTATTAAAGATGTAACTCTACTTAAAGGTAAGTATAAAATAGACACTTCTCCTACCTTCTAAGTTCCACTGCTCGGCGCAGTCTTTCAAAACGAACTAAATGTTCTCTCAGCCTTTGTTCCTTCATCTTTTCAAAAGGCAAGATCTCTTTCCTTCTGTAGTCTTTGTCCCTTTTTTTATCTAGGCTAGCTCTTTCCTTCTCCTTGCTTCTCCCATGAATCTAAAGAAAAATAATTATAAGAACTAGAAGTTACAATAATTTGGGTTTTACTTTTCAAATTTCTTTTTTTCTTAGCTTTTCATGCTTTTTTAAATATGAAAGCATACAAAAATGGTTACAGAGATAACAGAATAATCTACTTTTGGAAACAACTGAAAGCATTTAGCATACACTCAGAGACTTACTTTCTCATATTTTCCTCTTCTTGATGGCTTACAATGATCTCCCTTAGTTTGGTCTAATATTACCATATGTCCTGGACTCTTTGAACCTAAAAGAAGAAAATTGAGAAATAAATACATGTCTAAAAATTTTTTATTGAAAAAGAAAATAAAAACGTATAAACTCTAAGTTATTAGGCAGACAGTCATAAACCAATGTATGAAATATAAAATCTACTTATTCTGAAAACTTCAAGATTTAAAATATTTTAATCCAATATACTTACAATTATACCAAAAGATCCTAGTTCAATATAAATCACTGCCCATTTTCAGTTAGCTTGAGTATTTTTACTATATCCCCAAGCTTAAGTCAGCTCACATTTAATAGTTAACTTTTTTTTTTTTTTTTGGTGGTACTGGGGTTCCCGGAAGCCCTTCTACCTCCGGGCTACATTCCCAGACCTATTTTTACATTTTTATTTGGAAACAGGGTCTCCTAAGCCAGTGCGCGTGGCTGGCTTCGAACCTGCGCGATCCTCCTGTCTCTGCCTCCCAAGTGCGGGGATTACAAGCGTGCGCCACCACGCCCGGCTAATAGTTAACTTTTTATATATTTTATTTTTGTGGTACTGGGGATGGAACCCAGAGGCCTTTACCTCTGGGCTATACCTCCGACCTATTTTATATTTTGTTTGGAAACAGGGTCTCAACTAAGTTGCTGAAAGCCTCACTATGTAGCTGAGGCTGGCTTCGAACCTACTCAATCCTCCTCCTGTCTCAGCCTCTCAAGGACTGGGATTACAAGTAGGTACCACCACGCCGGCTTTAACAGTTAACCTTTTAAAGGCACTTATCTGGAAGCATATATTTGTTTCTCAAGAGCAGAAGAGGAGAAGACAATCGACCCTACTAAGTCTCTTTTCCTACCAAAGACACCTAACAACAAAGTGTAAATATTCACCTGGATTTTTGATCTCAGGTTTTCCCTTCCACTGTAAACAGTAAGTATAGAATGCATTAGCAAGGGATCAAAAATAAAGATACATAGCATACTTATTCGCTTCTTTTCTTCATTTTTTTTAATTGATTCTGAAGCTTGGCCGCTTGCTCCATTATCATTCTTCTCTTCTTTACCTTCTACTTTCTTAGTATCCTTGCTTTCTTTTTTTTCGGATTTCTCAGATGACCTTTTCTCTTCTTTTTTGACAGAGGCTTGTGTCCTGACCATATCACCCCAGATAAGAAAACAGAATGAGAACTACTTCATTAATTAATGTACAAAAAGTCTATCTGCTTGTCAAAAAATATTTTAACTAGGCACCAAACAAAAAGTTAAATAAGAAATAAATCCTTACTTGTTACTTCTATCACTCATATTTTTTTTATCTCCAGAACTTCTTGAACTACTCTTTTCATCATTTTCTTTTTTCATTTCTTTCTTAGAAGGATCCCCTTTTACCTGAAAGGTTTAAATCAGAAAAAACAAATCTGTAATTTATTTTTCTTTTGGAGTGTGTGCGTACTACGGGGAGTTGAACCATGGGGGTGTTCTACTTCTAAACTACACTCCAAGTCCTATTTTTTTTTTTGGGGGGCGGGTCTGGGGATGGAACCCAAGGGCATTCGGCCCCCAAGCTATACCCCCTGTCCTATTTTTTATTCTTTGTTTTGAAACTGGGTCTCACTGAGTTGCAGAGGGCCTCACTAAGTAGCTACGGCTGTCTGCGAACCGCGATCCTCAGGTCTTAGCCTCCCAAATGCTGGGATTATAAGCATGCGCCACCACGCCCGGCTCTCCCAGCCCTATTTTAATTTTTATTTGAAACAGGGTCTCAGTAAGTTTTGTAAAAGGCTTCACTAAATTGTTGAGGCTAGTAGGCAACCTGTGATCCTACTGTCTCAGCCTCCCAAACACTGGGATTACAAGAATGCACCACACCATGCCCAGCTTAAAATTTGTAAGTTTTGAAGTTACACTTTCATATTTATAAAAAGTATGTTGAGCCAGGTATGGTGCACACACCTGTAATTTCAGTACTTGGGAGGATCAAGGGTTTGAGGCCAAACTCAGTGATTTAGCAAGGCCCTCAGCAATTCAAAATATAAAACAAATGGGACTGGGACTGGATGTGTAGCTCAAAGGTAGAATGCCCCTTAGGTTCAATCGCCAGTACCCCTAAAACTTATACACACAAGAAGTGTGCTGATGACAGACAAACTGGAAAAGACAGAAAATTATCAGGTAAATAAAAAGCTAACACATAAAAATAAAAAATCATTTCTAATTTTACTTCCTAACAGTATCATCTTTAAATCGAGAATTATGGATTGAATATTCCTTATCTGAAGCTCTTGGAGCTAAATGTATTTCAGGTTTCAGATTTTGGAGTATTTACAACACAGGCTTTTCTAGTTGCGTATTCTGAATCTAAAAATTTAAAGTTCAAAATGAGTTGGGTTTGTAATCCCAGTACTTGGAAGGCTGAGACAGGAGGATCACAGGTTCATGGCCAGCCTCAGCTATTTAGGCCTTCTGCAACTTAGTGAGATCCTATTTCAAAATAAAGAATTAAAAAATAGGAAGCTGGGCATGGTGGCGCATGTTTGGAATCCCAGCATTTAGGAGGCTGAGACAGGAGAACTGTAGTTCCCCAAAAGCCTCAGCTTTTAGGCCTTAGTGAGGCCTCACTTAAGGTGAAGCCCTTTTTAACTCAGTGAGACCATGTTTCAAAATAAAGAATAAATAATAGGGCTGGGGGTGTAGACCAGAAGTAGAATGCCCCTGGATTCCATCCCCAATATCATAAAAAAAAGAGAAAAAAAGAAAAAAGAAAAAGGAGATGAGAATATAGCTCTCAGAGGTCGAATGCCCCTGGATCCAGTCTCCAGTACCAAAAGGAAAAAAAAAAAAAAACGTCCAAAATCCTTCAAAGTTTGAAGCTTTTTGAACACTGATTATATTTAAAACTTTTCTGCCGGGCGTGGTGGCGCACGCTTGTAATCCCCGCGCTTGGGAGGCAGAGACAGGAGGATGGCGCAGGTTCGAAGCCAGCCGCGCGCGCTGGCTTAGGAGACCCTGTTTCCAAACAAAAATGTAAAAGTAAGTCTGGGAGTGTAGCCCGGAGGTAGAAGGGCTTCCAGGAACCCCAGTACCACACACACACACAAAAAAAAACTTTTCTGATTTTGTTTTTCCAGAACAGGAATATTCAACCTGTGCTGGCCATCACATTACTCTCCTTTTTATAAACTTTTGGACAAACTTACTTTTTCAACAGATATCAGCTGTCCATGTAGCTCAGTACGATGAAGATGTGCGATACACCTTGACACCTCTGTGCTTGAAGACATAGTTACGATGCCATAGCATTTTGCCCCAGGACTTCGAGCATTTGTAACTACCTTTGCACTAAGAACCTGTAAAATAAAATTACACTTCTTTTTAAAAAGGTTTACAATTGAATAACTACACACATTTCTAAACAGATGAACTTCAGACTTGAGGTTATTCAAATTAAACGGTAGTCAGGACATGTCAATTTAAGATAAATTCTGGGTATATGTTACCCCGTTTCATATTTTTGTGATCATCGTCTGCCTTGCTAATATGAACTTAGTAATTATTCACAAGAATAATTCAAAGTGCCAAAAAGTCATAACCCTGTTTTTGGTTTTCATTTGTCTACCCCCCCAGCAAATATACAGCCAAAACACACCAATGAAGTTATAAAACAATTAACAAAAGCAAAAAAATTAGGTTTGCACCACAATTACCTATCTGAGGTGTACTCCAAATCTCTTAGCAAGGTTCTATAGTTTAGAAATGAGTACTGACACTTTCCTGAGTCACTTTATATTTCAAAGCAAGTGTGTGTATGGGGGGGGAGGGCACCAAGTACTGTGTGCATGTATGTCACTGTCAACATGGTTTACATTAAGATGTGAGAGTATAACGCACCAATAAAAGCATATTATAAAAATAAAAATAAGTAAAGAACCAGTTCCAGGTAAAAAGCAGACCTAAAATATCCCAAAAATATATGCCCCCAAATTGAAAGACAATGCTTTCCACGTATGTGCTTTGAAATTTTTATTAACACACAAATGACACGTACTTTCAATTCTATAGGACGGATAGTTAGAAGAGACAAAACGAGGATGAATGAGTGAGAAGCGTGAGAACAATAATCTGGTGCTGAAAGACAAAGACAGTGCCAGAAGGGGTAGACAGGGAGTTTAGGAGGTTTTAAAGTGTGGATGCCTGGACACTAACAGGTTTTATCTCAACTCTGGGAAAGGCCGATTTGCCCCACAGAAATTTAGGTTTTTAAGCTCAAAGTTTTGTTATCAAGCAGATGGTATCCTAATATGATTTTAGTCCTAATAAATACCAACATTAATATATGAAGTTTTCAAAGGTAACAATAAAAGCACATAAAATAAAAAATAGAAGTTTTCATATCTTTAATAATACATTACTGAAAGCAGAACAAAAATTCTACAGCTGATTATGGAACTAAATTTTCAGTGTTCTGTATTGGACACATACAAGAGCCTTTTCTCAGGCAATCCTCAAAAAGAAAAGAAAAAAAAAAAACACACCAAAACCTCCTAAAATCAACAGGACAGGTTTTTATAACATTCATCAGTGGCTATTTATCAATATCAGTCATTCATTGTATAAATCCTTCAAGCCTATCCTGTACACAAAGTACAGCAGACAAGGTCCCTTCCCTCAAAAAGCTTTTAGTAGAGTTAGGTAAAATAATAGGATATATATGAAAAACTAAGGTAAGTAGAAAGCAAGAAAGAAACACTTCAGTCCAATGCAACATGCATTATATGAATATTCTTTACTACTTCTCTTCTTTTAGTTCTCCCCTTAAATGCCAGAGAAATCATTCCTAATGAATGAATCATAGTAAAGACCCTTCTTTTTCATGCTTAACACATACCACTTTTCTTTCACAGCATTTAGGACAACTTCTGGTTAAACACACACATGTGCATGTATGCGCACACATATATACATTTACACACACACACACACACACACACACACACACACACAGTTTTACATTTTTCTCTACCATTGAAATAATGGAATCTCTATAGGGGACATATTTGCCCTCCCCATTTATATATCCTACTGCCTGAGATCAGCATTTTATTTTCAAGGTGATCAAATTAGCCTAAGCAACGTGCTAGATCTTAGGCTAGGTACTAAAAAAAATCATGATTACTAAAACTCAGTCCTTGACTTAAATGGATTTAAGGTTTAGAACACAAAGATGCCCAGGGCTCAAAGTGAGGTTAAATGATAAAACACCATTCAACCCCTAACCCTATTGGACCATTATTCACAACTCAATAATTATACCTGTATCAATCCTAAGAGATAAAAAGTTAGAATATTTACATGATACTATTCGAATGCAATGTATTTCAAATACAGATACTAGAAAGATGAATACAAAGGTAAAAATAATGTACCTTTCCATATTTGCCAAAGAGGTTCTTCAAATCAGCAGCTTTGGTATTAGAAGAAAGTCCACTAACCCAGATATTTTTAGTTGAGCTTCCACTGCTACCACTAGTACTACTTGTACTTCCTAGAATAGATTTAATATCAAATGTTTAAGTATCTTACTCAGAATTATTTTTGCAAAATTACAAGGGGCATGTTCTTTCAAACTATAAAATCCTTCCTTTAAATTGATACTATTATTTTACTATATTCAAAATTCTATGACTTTGCTATGATTAAAATCAATCAATAAACAACATAACCAGAGAGGAAAGAAATTCTACTGCATGAGTTCTAAGTTAAAGTGGATGAAAAATCAGTTACACATCTTGGATTTTTTTTCTGTTAGGTTTTAATAATTTATACTCTAAACTAACTGTATTTAACACAAGCGACCAGGAAGCAATCTAGGAATGAACAGTCTGCTTAACTGCCTCTTCTGCAAGATTGTGGACTTTAGATCCTGAGAAACTAAAGTGGAAGAGGGAAAAGTCAGAGTAAATAATAAGTGTTTTCAAAGGTTAATAAAGACTAAATAGTTTGCCACCTTCAATCTCTTCTAGAGAAAGGGTAAGAGAAAATGAAAATTATATGCAGCTAGATAAGACTGATCAAATAAAAAACAATCTGGGGTGGGGGCTGGAGATTAGACCCAGACACATTCCACCTCCAATTTTTATTTTTCATTTTGAAAGATGGCCTTGCCAAAGTTACCAAGACTGCCCTTGAACGTGCAATCCTCTTACTCTCCCAAGTACTGAGATTACAGGCATACACCATCATGCCCCAGTAAAAAAGCAATTTTCTAAAACAAGAATAAGAGCCGGGTGTGGTGGCACACGCTTGTAATCCCAGCGTTAGGGAGGCTGAGACCGGAGGATCGTGGTTGGCGGACAGCCTCAGCTACTTAGTGAGGCCCTCTACAACTCAATGAGACCCGGTTTCAAAATAAAGAATAAAAAGTAGGGCAGGAGATATAGCTCGGAGGTCGAATGCCCCTGGGTTCCATTCCCAAACCCGAAAAAAAAAAAAAAAAAGAAAAAACATGAATTAGGCCAGAGATCTTGAAATCATTTAGCATAGGTAAATTATTATATGAATTATACTCTTCTATACTGTTTTCATGCACAATTCTTGCCTTCATAACATATAGACTGTGTATTTTAGAATACAAGCCCAGCCAGTCACCCTTTAGTGCTTTTTTCAAACATGCCATAGTAAAAGAAATAACTTCTATAACTCCATGCTATAATATGTGGGAACAATAATAAAATTTTAGTACTTTAAAAAGTTATATCACAGTATGAGTTGAAAAGTTACAGTGTTAAGTCAGGTGTGTTGGCACATACGCTTGTAATCCTAGCATTCATTCGGGAGGCTGAGACCGGAGGATCGCAGTTCGGGGACAGCCTCATCTACTTAGTAAGGCCCTCCGCAACTTAGTGAGATCCTGTTTCAAAATAAAGAATAAAGCCAGGCATGGTGGTGCACGGTTGTAATCCCAGTACTTGGGAGGCTGAGACAGGAGGATCGCACAGGTTTGAAGTCAGCCTCAGCTACTTAGTGAGGCTCTAAGTAACTTAGTAAGACCCTATTTCCAAATAAAATATAATATAGGTCTGGGAGTATAGTCTGGAGGTAGAAATCCCCTGGGTTCCACCCCCAAGTACCACCAAAATAAATAAATAATAGGACAGAGGGTGTAGCTTGGAGATTGAATGTCCCTGGGTTCCACCCCCAGACACAGAAAAAAAAAATTTTACAGCGTCAAGTTATACAAAGAGGAATCAATGGGGTTTTTTTGGTTTTTCTGTATTAAGGACTGAACCCAGGGTTGTTCTACCACTAGGCTGTACCCCTAGCCCTTAATTTTCATTTTTTTGTGATACTGGGGATTGAACACAGAGGCATTCTATCTCTGAGCTACCCTCCCAGGCCTATTTTTATTTTGAAACGGTCTTACTAAATTACTGCACACTGGCCTTGAACCTCCTGTCTCAGCTTCCCAAATACTGGGATTATAAGTATGCATCATCACACTCAAGTGAGGAATTGAGGTATTGACTAAATTTTAAAAAATATATATATATATATATTTTTTTGGGGGGGCAGTACTAGAGATGGAACCCAGGAGCATTCTACCTCCAAGCTATAACTCCAGCCCTATTTTTTAATTCTTTATTTTTGAAACAAGGTCTCACTAAGTCGCAGAGGGCCTAAGTAGCTGAGACTAGACAAGAACCCAAAACCCTCCTGTCTCAGCCTCTCAACTACTGATAGTACAAGCATGCACCACCACACTCAGCTTAAAATGTCTTTTTTTTTTTTTTTTTTTTCCCTGCGGGTTTGGGGATGGAACCCAGGGGCATTTCACCTCCGAGCTACACTCTCTGCCCTATTTTTTATTCTTTATTTTGAAACCATGATCCTCAGGTCTCAGCCTCCCAAATGCTGGATTACAAGCGTGCGCCACCTCACCCGGCTTTAAAATGTCTTTTTATTTTATTTATTTATTTATTTATTATTATTATTATTATTATTATTTTTTTTTTTTTTTTTTTTTTTTTTGGTGGTACTGGGGTTCCTGGAAGCCCGTCTATCTCCGGACTACACTCCCAGACCTATTTTTTATTTTTGGAAACAGGGTCTCCTAAGCCAGCACGGCTGGCTTCGAACCTGCGCGATCCTCCTGTCTCTGCCTCCCAAGCGCGGGGATTACAAGTGTGCGCCACCATGCCCGGCTTTATTTATTTTTTCGGTACTGGAAATGGAACCCAGGGGCATTCTACCTCTGAGCTACACCCTCAGCCCTATTTTTTATTCCTTATTTGGAATCAGGGTTTCATTGAATTGCAAAGGGCCTCACTAAGTAGCTGAGGCTGTCCACAACCTGCGATCCTATTTCAACCTCCCAAATGCTGGGATTACAAGCCTACTCCATGATGCCCGGCTCAAAATATCTTAAATATTAATGACTGATGTTTTCTATTTTAAGACAGACATTCACCTAAGGACCTGTTTTATCTTATGAAATGTGATCTTTTTTTACTAGTAATATTGATACCAGGTACACATCTACTTGAAGAAAAAATTTAAGATAGGAAAGTAGGCAGTATTTCTAAAATCATTAAGCTTCTAAGTTTAAAGGATAAGATTTTAAGCCGGGCGTGGTGGCACACACTTGTAATCCCCGCGCTTGGGAGGAGACAGGAGGATCGCGCTGGCTTTAAGAGACCCTGTTTCCAAATAAAAATATAAAATAGGTCTGGGAGTGTAGCCCAGAGGTAGAAGGGCTTCCAGGAACCCCAGTATCACCAAAAACCAAAACAAAACAAAGGATAAGATTTTATGAACATTTTGTATTTTATCTACGAACTCAAAATGTAAAAAAGTGAGTATTACAACTGTCAATTACTAGTTCAAATCACTTAATTTTCCACTATTAAAATACACTAACAAAACACATTAAATAAACCACAGAGGAGTCATATAATCCTCCTTTAAACACTCAAGAGGTATTTTAGGACTTTAAAGTTCCCGAATAATGTATTTTCCCTTAAAATACATTACTAGAAAGCAAATATTTTTCAAGTAGACATAGCATATATACAAGATAAAACCATTATACCGCATGGGCATAAGATAACTAGAGATTTTCCAAAACAAAAAGCAAACAAATACTGTATCGTAAAACTTTTAATTTAAAATAATTTTCCTATACAAGACAACCACTAACCCAAAATAAGTCAAATTAGGAAATAAATTTTAAAGCATTAAAATAGTGTATATACTGGTTATACTAATAGAATTATGGCCTGATTTAAAGAATAAAGAAAGAAAGACCAAATATTAGAGACTGATTTTCTTCTAAAACATTAAGACTTCAGCTGGGTGTGGTGGTGCTCGCTTGTAATCCTAGTACTTGGGAGGCTGAGATAAGAGGATTGAAGGTTTTCAGCCAGCCTCAAATACTTAGTGAGGCCCTCCACAATTTAGTCAGCCTCTGTTTCAAAATAAAAAAATAGGGCTAGGGTGTAGCTCAGAGTAGAATGCTCCTAGGTTCTAGTACCAGCACCACATTAAAAAAACCAAACCAAAACAAAAGACTTCATAATGCACAAGTGTTATTTATTATTTACATTTCCTCCTAGAGAACATGGAAGCAGATGTGATCATATAGAGCGGTTAAAAATCACTGCAACTAAAGATAAAATACTTCTTCTTCTTTTTTTTTTTTTTTTGGTGGTACTGGGGTTCCTGGAAGCCCTGCTACCTCCGGGCTACACTCCCAGACCTATTTTATATTTTTGAAACAGGGTCTCTTACGCCAGCGCGGCTGGCTTCGAACCCACGCGATCCTCCTGTCTCCGCCTCCCAAGCGCGGGGATTACAAGCGTGCGCCACCACGCCCGGCAAGATAAAATACTTCTAAAAATTATAATGTAAGAAAATGAAGTATCTATTAATATACAATTGATTCGCTCAAACCCGGTAAATTTCCCTAGCAAGTGAGCTTTTCACATACTCATCCCAGCTTACAAAATAGGTTACTGAAGAACAGCTTTAATCACAGAGTTTGCTATAATATATCGAACTTTATAAGTTACACAAAAGCCATCCAAACTTTTAAGTCAGTCAACAAAATGTTTAAAGACTAAATGTCAGAGAAAATACAGACAACTCTTTTTAGTGAAAATATGCAAAGTTTTTACTGAAGTAGACAGGAAACCGTTACCTTTGTCATCTTTAGAGGATATCTTGCTGTCTTTGGGTTCCTTTGAAGAGCTAAAGAGGCAAATCACCAGAAGAAATTGAAAACAGAAAACAAAAACAAAGCAAAAATCGAGCGTCTTGGTATTGACTACATTGCAATCTAGTGCTATTTTCACACAAATTAACAATTCCAAAAGCCTAGGTTATGTTTTTGAACAAATGACTCCCTTAGGATTCTTGCACTGATTTTCCCCAAGATGCCTGAAGATCTAGATTTTCTGACAATTCTATTCAGTGGATATATGGCCATCTTCTCCAGATTTCAGGACTGGGACTTGACTTCATTTTGTGTTCTTAGAACTGATAGTTGTTCATTAACCATCATCACAAGGATTTTAAAAAATAAAACAAAAAATTGTCAATTTGAAAAAAACAAAACAAAAACAAAAATAACCAGAAAAACCAAATATATGCTGACAATTCGACAATGCAATCAGTAGGACACACTGCATATTATGAAGATCTTCAATTTTTTTAAAAGTAACTTATGACGGTCAAAAATATTACAGGCAGGATCATAAGACACTAATTACTGTACATGGTCTTGAAGCCACCCCCTTAATGTAGAGTGATCTTATTGAATGCTGGAATTCAGTATCGTAAAGAACTGACATAGAAAAACAAACCTCTTTGCTTGACCTGCGGCCCCAGTAGACGAGGGCCCTTTCTTCAAAGTATCCTTTTCTTTTTCTCCAGATTCTGCTTTCTTAGCACTTTCTCTGGCTTCCTTCTCGGCAGGATCACCCTTCACGCAGTCTTCCTTCTTACCATCTTTATGGTTCGCATTCATCTCATAATCCTTGGCTTCCTTCTCCGGGCTCTGTGCAATGGCGTCCTGCCCATCTTTTGGCTTACTTGCTTCAGAATCTGTAATTTTCACATTTTTACCTGTTTCTAGGAGGTCATCACCATCAAAATCCAGAGTGATGGCATCTTCAGCCTGGATTGTGACCGAGATGTTGTCATCCTCAGCTTCTTTCACAGTCGCATTAGCTTCCATCTCTTCATGAGCTGTGTGATCAGCCTCAGCTAGGTTCCCTTCTGAAGGAAGAGGTTTAGATACTTCTTGTGTACCATCACCAGAACCTGCTATATCTAAGAGGATTTAACAGGAATAAATATGGCAAAACAAGAAGTTTAAACAATTTCATATTCATAAGCTAGAATAGGACCTAGAAAATATAAAGCCAGTTATTAGCACTGATGGAAGGTTAGGGGGAAAAAAAACACAAGGGTATTAACTAACATAAACAATCCTTTACCCAGGATCACTTATTCTTCATGGGAAAGGGATCTCTATATACAAACATCACATAATGATAGTGAGATATGGATCCATCCTTGAAGATAATAGCTCTTCCTTTCTGGTTTTAAGTTAAATGGAATATGGAAGATTTTTTTCCTTCATGGGATAGTGAGAATTGTGCCGATTTGTTTTTCAGTGCTCCAATCATCTTGGGATTTAACCCTTGTGACCTTCAGAGCTCCCACGGTGACTTCCTGGAAGGTCACATTCCGAGGAAATCAGTCTTCAAAGTGTCATCTTTCCAGGGTGTCATCTTTTTCTTTCTTCAATTCCTGGGTCGTCTGTCCAGCATCATATGGAACACTGCTACAGAAGGCTCCGAAGATGTTCCTGCTCCATAATGTCCAGGAGATTGGCTATTTCCAGTCTTCATCCTGTCCAGTCAGTCCACAATGACTGTTTTCAAAGATGTCTTGCATTCCCAAAACACAAAAAGGCCTCAGGTATGTGAGATTTTCAGTCAGTGGGTTGATTTCATTCCTCATTGCTTCAGGGTTGTTTATTCTGCCTTGCTTAGAAGCCTGTTCCACGTCCTTTCTAGTCCAGAGAAGATCCTCTGACTTCTGTCCAAGAGCTCAACCTCATGCTGATCACATGTATTGCTACTGATAGCTCTATAATTGTGTTGGATGAGATAGTTCTCCTAGAGTACTAAAACTGTCAAGACTGTGAATGTTTCTTTAAACAACAAATACAAAGTCAGTTTCCAGTTCACTCACCATTTTGGGAACTAGTTGCAGAATTCATTATGATTTATATACTAGAACTCCAATAAGCATGTAAGAGTTACTACAGCGTCAGTCTTAAGGACATAACTTACCGTGCGCTAGAAGTTATTTTTAAAATAAAATTAAAATTAAAGTAAAAAACGGCATTTTTCACTATAGTAACGGATATGTACTATTAAGTTAGAATCTACCTTAAGTGTTCAAAAGAAAATCAAGTGAAAAATTAACTGAAGATGCTAACTTAATTCACTAAATTGATAAATTTGAAACTAAACTTAATTTACAAGTAAGATTTCATATAAGGAATGTTTTCATATAATTTACTTTTCTAAATGTTAGCATGTTTTAAACTCTACTTAGCATTAAACATACCTTTCTCATTTTCTTCTTCCTCACCATCCTGAAATTTAAAGAATAATCAAATGTAAAATAAATTCATTTAAAGTTATAGTAATAGCACAAAATCTGTTAAGTTAAACTGGTAGATAATTTAATAATATTAATTAGGGATATCTATCACTAAGAAATAAGGATATTCCAATCAGACCAGGGCCCATTTAGAGAAATGTAGCACCTGCCTGGTATGTACAATTTTAGGAAAGAAAAGGGGAAATCTGTGGATGACTCCATCAACAAACAAGTAAATATTAGTTTCATTATTCAAAGCTAGTTTCTATAATCTATCAAAGAATAAAAAGGTTTCTAATTATCTTATATCACTAAGTTCACAGGTACTGTGTGTTGTATATATTACTGAGGATTGAAGCCCAGAGACATTCTGCCTCTGAGTCCTGTCCCCAGCCCTATTTTATTTTTTATTATGAAACAGGATCTAAGTTGTAGAGGCTCTAAGTTGCTGAGGCTGGCTGTGAACCTGTGATCCTCCTGTCTCAGTCTCCCAAGTATTAAGACTATAGGTAGATGTTACCGCACCTGGCTCCACAGGAACTCTATTGTCTAAAATACATTTAGTGTTCAAAATACACTTTTTCAAGGGCTTGAATGTACATTAGTAAAACAACAACAACAACAACAAAAAACACACTCATTAAGCATTTCAGACATGAGGAAGATGACCACTAGACTAGTTAGTTTCAAATTACTCTGTGTGTGTGGTGCTGGGATTGAACCAGGGGCATACTACTTCCAACCTACACTCCCAGTCCTTTGTTATTTTTGTTTTTAAATGGGATCTCACTAGATTGCTGAAGTCTCACTGCAGTGCTGAGGCTGTCCTCAAACCTGTGATCCCCCTGTCTCACCTCCCAAGTACTGGGATTACAGATGTGTGCCACTATACCCAGCTTCCAGCCAATTTTAAAATGGTATCTGTTGGCCGGGCGTGGTGGCGCACGCTTGTAATCCCCGCGCTTGGGAGGCAGAGACAGGAGGATCACGCAGGTTCGAAGCCAGCCGCGCGTGCTGGCTTAGGAGACCCTGTTTCCAAATAAAAATGTAAAAAATAGGTCTGGGAGTGTAGCCCGGAGGTAGAAGGGCTTCCAGGAACCCCAGTAACACCAAAAAAAAAAAAAAAAAAAAAAGGTATCTGTTGGCCGGGTGTGGTGGGACATGCTTGCAACCCCAGCATTTGGGAGGCTGAGACAGGGGGATTGCAATTCCAGGACAGCCTCAGCTACTACTTAATGAGGCCCTTTCCAACTCAGTGAGACCCTGTTTCCAAATAAAGAATAAGAAATAGGACTGGGGGTGTAGCTTGGAGGTAGAATGCCCCTGGTTCCATCCCTAGTACCACAAAAAATAAATAAATAAAAATGGTGTGTTATTACAAAAAAAAGGCACCCAACTCATTCGAAAAAAGTGACTTAAATTTTAAAATATTTAATATTTTTACTTCATGTAAAATATGCTATCTTGAAAACAGGAATGTGACACAGGGGAAAATATTTATTTTTCTATTAAGCTAGGCATGGTGGCACATGCTTGCAACCCCAGCATTTGGGAGGCTGAAACAGGAGAATCATGGTTCATGGAAAGCCTCAGATACTACTTAATGCAATTAGTTGAGACCCTGTTTCAAAATAAAGAATAAAAAATAAGGCTGGGGGTGTAGCTTGAAGGTACAGTGCCCTTGGATTCCATCTCCAGTACTAAAAAGGAAAAAAAAAAAAAAAGAGAGAGAAAAAATAATCAAAGAATTCTGAATTCTGACACATCTGGTTTCAAGAGGTACCATTAAGAATTTGTGACAATACTGGGCGCACGCTTGTAATACCCGGCCTTGGGAGGCGGAAATAGGGTTGAGCTGGTTTGAAGCTAGCCTTGCTGGCTTAAGAGATCCTGTTTCCAAATAAAAATATAAAATAGGTCTGGGAGTGTAGCCCAGAGGTAGAAGGGTCTCCAGGAACCCCAGTACCACCACCAAGAAAACAAACAAACAAACAAACAAACAAAAAAAAAAACTGTGACACCATTTGGGAGGCTGAGACAGGAGGATTGTCATTCACAGACAGCCTCAGCTACTTACGCCCTCTGCAACTTAGTGAGACCCTGTTTCAAAACAAAGAATAAAAAATAGGGCTGGAGGTGTAGCTCGGAGGTAGAATGCCCCTGGATTCCATCCTCAGTACAACAACAACAAAAAAAAAAAAAAAAAAGGAAAGAAAATATTACAAAAATCACTGAAGTAATCATATAAAAATAGAAACATTCTCCAAATATAAGGGCATGTAAAAGGCAAATATATATATATATTACTTTGTCGCAAATTAAAAAAAAAACTTTAAGGACTGTTTGAATATACAATGGTAATATGTAAATGCTGAGTAGTAGAAGTAGACGGTTTTAGGTCAGGTGGTGTAAGTCAGCAAAATCAAAGCCTTACAGCGCTGACTCTCAAACTTGAGCATGCATCAGAACCCTGGGAGGCATGTCAGACTGTTGGGCACTAACCCCAGGCTAGCTGATACAGAAAGTCTGAAGCAGGGCTAGAAAGTACACATTTCTAACAAGTTTCCAGTGATGCTACTAATGCTGCCAGTCCAGCGAGGACAGAGAACTATTCCTGCTTTAGAACTGACAACCTCTCAGAAAAAAAAAAAAAGAAAAACTTAAAGTAAAAATCAACAAATAAAGACTTTATATGGCACATTTATCTTACAGTCCCATTTTTGTTTCAAATATAAGCATTCATTCCTTAATATGTCAAATGTTTTACTATGTGCTCAAAATTATATCTCAATTACAATAATATTTCTAAAAAAAATTGTTCTTTGGGGAAATCACTGGAGATCGAACCCAGGGGTATTCTATCTCCAAGCTGCAAGCTACATCCCCAGCCATTTTTCTTTTGAAACAGGGTCTTGCTAAGTAACCACATGCTAGCCTCTAGCCTATTATCTTCCTATCTCAGCCTCTCATATATTGGGAATAAGAAATCACTGTAAATACTATTTTAACTAAAAATTAACATATGCAATGCATGGTGGCACACGCTTGTAATCCCAGCCTCAGCTACTTAGTGAGGCCCTTTGTAACTCAGTGAAACCCTGTTTCAAAATAAAGAATAAAAAATAGGGCTGATGGTGTAGCTCGGAGGGAAAATGACCCTGGGTTCCATCCCCAGTACTGTAAAAATAAATATTAAAATTAACATGTGTTAATGTAACTTCTATCCACAAATGAGCCATTATTTTACATGTTACAGAAACAATAAAATAAAAATACTTGAAATCAGGCTTAGGAAGTAGAATAAGCCAAAATTAATAAATCATTAGTGGCAATGTAAATAACTATAAGTATTATATTGCACAAAGAAAATTTATTTTTTCAGTAATGGGGATTAAACCCAGGGACAGTCTACCTCCAAGCTACATACCCCAGCCCTAATTTATTTTATTTATTTATTTATTTATTTATTTATTTATTTATTTATTTATTTATTTATTTATTTATTTTGTGGTACTGGGAATTGACCCCAGAGGCATTCTATCTCCCAGCTATATATCCTCAGACCAATTTTATTTCTTATTTGGGAACAGGGCCTCACTAGGCTGCTGCTGAAATCCTCATTAAATTGTTGAGGCTGTCCTTGAATCTATGATCCTCCAGTCTCAGCCTCCCAAGTACTAGGATTACAAGTGTGTGCCACCACACTTGGCCTTTTCTTGATTTTGAAACAGGGTCCCATCAAGATGTGGAGGGCCTCACTAAGTAGCTGAGGCTGGCTGAGAATCTGCAATACTCTTGTCTCAGCCTCCCCAATACAGGGATTATACCTGTACACATCATGCCTGAAATATACTTTTTTTGGGTGCACTGTAATTATACATGATGAGGTTCAGAGTGTGTGTGTGTGTGTGTGTATGCACTTAGTGTGTTTCCCTTCACATCCCATCCTAAGAATTTCTTACTAAATTGCTATATCTGAATTTACTTTTTTTTTTTTTTTGCAGTATTGGGATGAAATCCAGGGGTATTCTTCTGAGCTACACCTCCAGCCCTATTTTCCATTCTTTATTTTGAAACAGGGTCTCTGAGCTGCATAGGGCCTCACTAAGTAGCTGAGACAGTCCACGAACCGCAATCCTCCTGTCTCAGCCTCACAAATGCTAGGATAACAAGTGTGCACTACACGTCTTCCAAAGAATCTCACAATATAAGTTTCTTCACATAATGCTAACACTAGTCATACTGCATAACCTTAATTCTTATAGGAAAGAGGCTTGACCCAGCTTCCAGAAAATAAAAATGAAGATGGAACACAAAAGAAACTAGGGCTAGTAGAAAAGATGAACCACATATACAAGTACATATCACTTTACTGTGCACCATGTACAAAAACCTAACACTACTGAGGTGAAACCGAAGTCCTAAATAAGCCACAAATTCTTTGTAATAAGAACACAAACCAAGAAAGACAAGAATTTTTCCTATCTAAATCACACACACACATCCCTTATTTGAAAAGAACCCAGCCGGGCGTGGTGGCGCGCGCTTGTAATCCCAGCATTTGAGAGGCTGAGACTGGAGGATCACGGTTCGCAGACAGCCTCAGCTACTTAGTGAGGCCCTCTGCAACTCAGTGAGATCCTGTTTCAAAATAAAGAATAAAAAAATGGGCAGGGGGAGTAGCTCGGAGGTAAAATGCCTCTGGGTTCCATCCCCAGACCTGCAAAAAAAAAAAAAAAAAAAAAGAACCCCCCCCCAATTGAAAACAGATTCCTTTCAATTAACCAGTTTTGAGTTTAATTTAAAAAATATCAAATGCTCTAGAAGGCAGGTACTCATGCTGCTTACAGTGAGATAGATCTACAACCCGAAGACGAATCCTAAAAGACTTAATACAAAAAGCTCTTCTAATTCCATTTCACTGTAGGAGCAACAATGAGCACTAAGAGTCAAAGTCAAGCCTGGACATACTTTTTTTTGCGGGTCTGGGGGTGGAACCCAGGGCATTCAACCTCTGAGCTACACCTCCTGCCCTATTTTTTATTCTTTACTTTGAAACCAGGTCTGAGTTGCAGAGGGCCTCACTAAGTAGCTGAGGCTGTCCGCGAACCGCGATCCTCCGGTCTCAGCCTCCTGAATGTTGGGTTTACAAGCGTGCGCCACCACGCCCAGCTGGACTTACTTTTCAGTCAACTAAAAGTAACATGTATTTTACTACCTTCCCCTAGACTGATTTTGAGATAGGTATGTACAGGTGCTAAGAAGACACCACCTTGCCTCTGATATGTGAATACTGTATTCAGCTTGACTGAATATACTTCAAAATAACCTTAAACGAATAACTGCCTGCCATCTACCTGGCAATATGCTAAACCTCAGGAGAAATACAAAATGCTTGGCACAAAAATTTTTTTTTGTCAGTATTTTTTTTTTTTTTTTTGGTGCTGGGATGCAACCCAGAGGCGTTTTACCTTCGGGCTACACTCCCATACCTATTTTCTATTTTATTTGGAAACAGGGTCTCACTAAGTTGCTGAGAGCCTAAGTAGCTGAGGCTGGCTTTGACCTCTGCAATCCTCCTGTCTCGGCCTCCCAAGCACTGGGATTACAAGTGTGCGCCACCATGCCTGGCCACTTATTCCGTGTTTATCACTGACACAGTTTTGCTTTGTGGTATGTCATCCATCTAGACAAATTTAACATATAAAATAGAGATCACACATGGCATATCAAGAATCAAGTAAAATGATGGGTGTAAACAGTAAAGCACTACATAAAGAAAGCTTTAATGGGTGTATTCATTTCGAGTCACCCCTCCATGCCAGTCTGGTATGGAGCTGTATTTTTACTTTCTGTATTTCTATCTTTAATAAACTTCTTTAAATCTTAAAAAAGAAAGAAAGAAAGAAAGAAAGAAAGAAAGAAAGAAAGCAAGCAAGCAAGCAAGCAAGCTTTAATGGAGTAGAGTTAAACCCAACTTTGAGACACATGGATCTCATATGACAAAAATGGCCCTTTAGTTTAGTAAAACATTAGGGGCAAGGCAAAAATAGAAATCCTACACATAGCTGGGTGTGGTGGTGCATGCCTGTAGTGCCAGTACTTGGGAGGCTGAGACAGGAAGATCACAGTTTCTTGGCCAGCCTCAGCTACCTAGTGAGGCCCTCTGCAACTTAGCAAAATCCTATTTGCAAATAAAAAATAAGGCTGAGGGTATAGCTCAGAGGTAGAAGGGCCTTGGGTTCCATCCCCAGTACCACAAAAAAGGAAGAAAGGAAAGAAGGAAGAACAAATTGTATTAGTCCTAGATCCTGGCACATAGAACTGTGTGATTAGTAGTTATTTGTAATTTTTTTTTGTGTGTGTGTGGTACTGGGTGTGGAACCCAGGGGCTTTCTACCTCTGGGCTATACTCCCAGACCTTTATTTTAAATATTTTATTTGGAAACAGGGTCTCACTAAGTTGCTGAGAGCCTCACTAAGTAGCCGAGGCTGGCTTCGAACCCGTGCGATCCTCCTGTCTCAGCCTCCCAAGCGCGGGGATTACAAGCGTGCGCCACTATGCCCGACATTTGTAATCTTGTCTTACTGGACTGGAGATCTCAATACTTGAGAATTTTCTGAACATTTTTCTCTAAAATAATCTTGTTTCCTAGTGCTACTTCAATATTTTTTTTTGTGGCTCCAATTTTCACCTTTTTTTATACACAAAATTGACCAAAACAACCTTCCCAAAGGCACAATAGTATAATTAAACTAATGAAAGTAGAATCTGAATCAAATTCTATCTAGTATAATACATTTCACCTAAAGGCTAACACCTAAAGACTTTAGCCTCAAAGTCAAAACCTGAGTCCTGGCTCTGAATACATATATCCTTATCCAAGCAAACTGCTTATTATCTTTTAAAGGCAAGTAACAGAATAAATCATTACAATTTAAAAAGTTACTAAGAAAGGGAGGGCAAAGAAGGGTGAGAACTTTTTTGAATATCCCTCTCATGGCTATGACTCTGGAATCATGTAAATATTTCAATTAGATTAAAATTTCTAATTTTTTAGTTTAAAAATTACACTTACTTGAAGTAGGTTAAAGTTTAAAAGCAATACCTAAATATTGAAAATAAATGAAACACACCAGCCTAAATATATATGTTGCTGAAAGAATCATACAGAGCAGAACTAATCTAAAAAATAAGGGGCTGGCGATGTAGCACAGTGGTAAAGCACTTGCCTAAATCAGTAATTTGTTCATTCCTAGCATGGTACATCCTTATAACATACACAACTTAGAAAAAAATCTTAATTCTCAGTAATAATATTGGTGATAATGGTACTATTATTTAAAAACTATTTTGCCCGTGTGTACCATAAGATAATGGAAATTAATAACTTGGAAGTAGCTACATGAACTAAAAATTGACTTTATCTTTTCCTTTTTGTGGTAATGGGAATTGAACCCAGAGGCATTCTACCGCTGAGTTACACTCCTAGCCATTTTTATTTTTTGTTTTAAAACAGGGTCTCACTAGGTTGCTAAGAGTCTCTCTACTTGCTGAGGCTGCCCTCAAACCTAGGAATCCTCCTGTCTCAATCTCCCAAGTACTGAGATTACAGGAATGAACCACCATGAAGGCTGATTTTTAAAAGCAAAATAAATGAAAGCAACCAAATCTCCAACACATTCTCTTACACTGTAAATTGAAAAGGCATACAAACAATGAACAGCTCAGTACAAATGGACACCTCTACACCCAGATTGTTGCCCTAAAACACCATTTACAGCTAAAAGAAAGAAATGGCTAACTTAGGACAAAAGGAAGAAATGGAACATCTCTCTATATCAAAAATTAAGTAATCAATTAGACCACAAAATCATGTTGCAAAGATATGACATGCAGAGGCTATCATCAGTTAATGATGGGACAACTTAAACATTAAGTTAAATGGACATCAAGTATACATTTAACATATTCAACCCATGAATTCAAAGTGAAACAGAGGGGGGGCTTAAGAACTCACTGGTCACTCAGTGTTGGAGGTGCTAGCTCATTATTCTGAAAATTGGTAAATAAAAAGAAAGGTAGGACATAAATCCTGACTCTCTTTTGTAAACAGTATTACTAGGTAACCAAATAGACTAGGAAAAAGTTTTCTTTCTAGAGATATTCTATGACTGGTATCAAGAAAAGTCACAACCAAGCCAGGCGTGGTGGGCACATGCTTGTAATCCCAGCATTCGAGAGGCTGAGACAGGAGGATCGCAGTTCGCGGACAGCCTCAGCTACTTCGTGAGGCCATTTACAACTCAGTGAGACCCTGTTTCAAAATAAAATAAAAAAATAGGGCAGGGGGTGTGACTTGGAGGTTGAATGCCCGTGGGTTCCATCTCCAGACCCACACACAAAAAAAGTCACAACCAAACCAGGCATGGTGGCACTTGCTTGTAATCCCAAGACCTGGGAGGCTGAGAAAGGAGGATCACAGGTTCTCAGCCAGCCTCAGCTATTTAGTGAGGCCCTCTGCAACTTAGCAACTTAGTGAGACTCTATTTCAAAAAATAAATAAAAAATAAGGCTGGAGTGTATCTCAGAGATAGAACACCCCTGGGTTCAATCCCTAGTACCACCAAAAAAAAAAAAAAAAAAAAAAAAAAAAATCACAACCAGGTGTCAAGTATATCTAAATGAAAGAAAATAATTTGACCTATGAAGTGGTTATGTGTTTTAGGAGGAGGGGGGGTGTTGGCCCTTAATCTGATATAATGCCCATAGATCCTATAACCAATTTACCAATTTATAGTAAATACAGTAAGCCAAGGAACATAATGAACAACATTTCAGAATATAAGCAAAATCTAGATATTGGAAACTCAGCAACCCGAAAAACTGCACCAGATGCTTGTTTTTATAAATATTTTTACTGAAATACAGTCAAGCCCATTCATTTCTATATTGTTTATGACTGCTTTCATACTATAGTGGCAGAGTTGAATAGTTATAACATAGATCATATATATGGCCCACAAAGGCTAAAATATTTACTATCTGGCCTTGGTAAGAAAAACTTTGCCAACCCTTGCTCTACAGGATGAATAAATTTTTTTCAAGAAATAAAATACCGGGGGAAAAAATTAGAAGGAAAAACTACAGACCACAAGAAACCTAATAATTTCAATTAATCACTATGTAGGGATCTTATATCTAGATTCAAACAAGATCCATACAGAAAAAAACCCATAGCCGATTGAACATCACAATATTATCTGTAAGCCAAGCGTGGTGGCACATGCTTGTAATTCCAGCACTCAGAAGACTGAGAAAGGAGGATCGCGGTTCTCCGACAGCCTCAGCTACTTAGCGAGGCCCTCTGTAACTTAGTGAGACCCTGTTTCAAAATAAAGAATAAAAAAATAGGGCAAGGGGGATAATTCTGGGGTCGAATGCCCCTGGGTTCTATCCCCATTCCCTGACCGACAAGAATATTAATTGTATATTTAATGATATTAACATTTTAACATTAGAAATGTGAAAAAAAATGAGTTCTGTTTTGTGTGTTTGAGTGTGTTGATGGGAACTGAACCATGAGGTGTGCATCTTCGCTACTGGGGACTGAACCTAGGAGTGTACATCTGAGCTACGTCCCTTAGACATTTTTTTCCTTGCAGCACTGGGGATGGAACCCAGGGCATCCTACCTCTGAGAGACACACCCAGTCCTATTTTTTATTCTTTATTTTGAAACAGGGTCTCACTGAGTTGCAAAAGGCCTCACTAAGTAGCTGAGGCTGGCCGTGCACCTGTGATCTGGGATTACAAGCCACACCCAGCTCCTTAGACCTTTTTTAATTTTTTAAATTTTGAAACAGGGTCTCACTAGGTTGCTGAAAGTCTTGCTAAGTTGCTGAGGCTGGTCTCCGTCCTGTGATCCTCCATCTCAGCCTCCCAAGTACTGGGATTACAGGTATGTATCATCACACCTAGCGGAAAGAGGTCTCATTAAGAGATATAAGCTTAAAATTTTCAAGGTGTCTGAATTTGTTTCAAAATACTATAGAAAGGGGAAAGTGCATGCAGGAAAAGAGGAAATCAGATCAGCTATAAGTTGATAATAGTTAAAGCTGGGAGATGGTCACACACTATGTAACATCCTTAATGCATAGTCTGAATCTTCCTTCCTAAGCACCACAAATACTGGGATTATAGGCCTGTGCCACTATGATCAGCTACACTTAATTTTCTTTTCTTTTCTTTTCTTTTTTTTTCCAGTACTGGGGATGGAACCCAAGGGCATTCTACCTCCAAGTTACAACTCAAGCCCTATTTTTATTCTTTATTTTGAAACAGGGTCTCGCTAAGTTGCAGGGGCTTCACTAAATAGCTGGGGCTGGCTGCAAATGGAGATCCTCCTGTCTCAGCCTCCCAAGTATTGGGATTGCAAGTGTGCACCACCATGCCAGAGTTTCTTGATGTTCCACTACACATTGTTTATAAAGAGGGAAAAGGCCATTCTACTTAAGAGTAAACTTTTCTATAGATGTAATGTCCCAATCTTTTGACACAATATCACAATATGGTTAAATCTTGTCCTCTGAAAAGAAGTAACTTTTCTTTCACTATTGGGATGGAATAGGAGTAATGCCATGTTTATTATTTTTATTTTATTTCATTTTAATTTTTGGTGGTACTGGGGTTCCTGGAAGCCCTTCTACCTCCGGGCTACACTCCCAGACCTATTTTATATATTTTATTTATTTATTTGGAAACAAGGTCTCTTAAGCCAGCAAGGCTGACTACGAACCTGCGTGATCCTCCTGTCTCCGCCTCCCAAGTGCGGGGATTACAAGCGTGCGCCACCACACCTGGCGTAATGCCATGTTTATCTCATTAAAACTCGTAAAAACTAGAAAAAGGTACTCATCCCTTAAAATACTTTACTTTCATCTGTTAAGTTTGTAAAAGTAAGTCTCTTACTTTTTTACAGGAACCCTTAAATATGACGCTATCACACAACTTACAGTTTATACCAGTGTAGGAGGGGCCCTGATGAAAGTTAAAAAAAAAAAAAAACTAGTTGCCAAAAGAATATGAAGAGCTCTACTTCACCCTTTTGCAAATCATTAATCTAAAAAAGGCATGGCTCCAATCTGAAAGCTAATCTTCCTCATCTATTACCATGCAGAAACGAATGTACTTGGGGATAGGATGGATGACAGGCCTATAGACTTTCACAGTCCTAACATTTCTTTCCTGAATATTCCAATAACCAGAGACATTTCTTCTCTACTGCAATAAACAGAGACTTAATATACAGCCTCATTGACATCTGTGGGTGACCAGTATTTCAGAAAAGAGATCTGTAGGAAAGGCATGACCAGAGGCGACCAGCTAAGCAGTCTATGAATACAGCTCCACTAAACACTCTTCTCATAAACACTACAGAAAGGAAGGAAGTAACAGACTTGATCACTGTTCTTCTAAGTCTAGTAACCCAGGAACCGCTACCTCTACTTCAAAGTATAGCATTTGAAGAGGACACATGACATGGGTTAAGAAAGGATAATTTTTTAAATTATAGAAATTGAACTATAAATGTTTATTTATAACATCTATCTATAAACTGTTAAGCTACTTATCTATATATAAATCAAATTTTATCACACATTGAAGTGCATTTTCCATACATATACACCAAGTAAATGTCTAGAACGGAGATCTTTAAAATCATTTTTATTCTAAGTTCATCCTAAGAATGCTAAACTAACAAAAGTTTAAACAAATCTTTGAAAAAACTATTAGTACTTGTAAATGAGTTAGCTTATACCAAAGTGACAGTAAAAAAAATACAGATTACAGAATGGTTGGATGTTTTTAAATTCTGAAAATGATAGGAATCTTATAACTCCCAATTACCTTTTGGCAAGAGAAATGTCAGCTGCTAAAAGTATATTTGTATACACCATATAAATAATTCTACTAAATTTAAGGCAGTTTTATGAATTAAAGAATTATATAGTCAAAATAAGATCACTTTTCCAAGCCCTTCCACCCACAGTATCAAATTCATAGGACTAAATATAAACTTACTTGGGCTGTTAGAAAGGTATCATCTTCACCTTCTTGGGCTTCGATTTCCTACGTAAAAGGGTATACAATAGCTTTGCTTTACAAAATATCTGGGAAACATGAGAATATTTTTATGCTTATATCTGGTTATTATTTGCCTTGTATGTTGATATTGTGGGTACTAAATCAATGCTTAAAAATTTTTTAAATTAGCTACATTGTGACAGAATTAGAGAAGTCTTGAGCCTATCAGGCTAGGTGGAAGGGATGTATTTTTAGCATTATTTTCTTAAGATGTACTAATATGCTTCAAGCAGGATAAATGGTCTATTTCAAAGGAGAGATCTGAAAAATTGTCTGCCTTAAATGAGACTTTTGTAAGTAATTTTCCCATCCTTTATAATGAACTAAGAAATGCACATGAAAGTTGCTTATACCTACTAAAGTATAGGGGAAGGGGCTGGAAAAAAGCTGGCAATATCAGAGTGAAACTGGTACACTCATTCATAGTGATATAGAAAAAGATAACCTTAAAACTTCAATGCCAAAATTATAGGGGTTGTTATTAGATACACAGAGAGCAGTCTAATAAACATGAGGATTACGAAATCACATGTTACATGAAAGCACAATATAAAATAGCAATTTATGGCATGAAAACAATTATGTAAAATATATAAATATGTACAAATAAAAAATTTAAAAGGTCACCTTTTGTGATAAGGATTATAAGCAACTTTTAAAATATTTTTTAAGCCGGGAGCAGTGGTACACACCTATAATCCCAGTACTTGGGAGGCTGAGACAGGAGGATCACAGGTTTGAGGATAACCTCAGCAAGTAGCGAGACTCATCAACCTAGTGAGACCCTATTTCAAAATACAAATAGGGTTGGGGGTGTAGCTCAGAGGTAAAATGCCTCTGGGTTCAATCCCCAGTACCACAAAAAATAAAAATAATTTTTAATACTGAGACTTCCAAATTGAACTAGAAAATACTTATTATTTAAAACTTAATTTAGCTGTGTCAAGTTTTAACAAAACTGGCTAAAGACCTGACTTTCGATGTCCTCTTTCTCTATATCTTCTACTGCTTCTGCCTCTATTAATTCATGAGCTCTCTTGTTCTCTTCGGCAGAAAGTAATTCCTTGGAATGTATATTTTCTTCTTCATGTTCACCAAATTCTTCAAAGTCCTTTAGTTCGTCATTTCCATCTTGTTCATGTGCTTCTTGATTCTCCAATTCACAGTCCTTTTAATGGTAAAAAAATTTGGTACAACTCGAAGCAAAGTAGTGTAGGCCATCCACCAAATGTTTGTGATAATTTACATCTCTAGATGTGCCAATAATTTTTATATGATTTCCAGTGTTAAAGTTCAATCGTTTTACCTTACACATTAACTGTGCCTTTAAAATTAGAGGTCAGATCATTAAACAATGAATCTGAGTTCTCAAATCTCTCACAATGAAATTAACACTAATTTATTTAATTAGAGATATTTACCAAGCCACAATCTAGAAGCTGTCTAGAAGACATGACTTCAAAAAATTATATGATTTCAATTTAAAGTCAAAGTGCCCAGAAATCTTATATACTAAGACAGAAAGTTTATTTCTAATTAATAAGAAACTTCAAACTACTGTACCAATGGCTTGAGAAATATGCAAACAACTAATTTAAATATATTTTCAAATCTCTCAGTGCCACAATGCAAATTAGGTAGGAAAAATAGGTTGGATTACAGGTCTATGTGCCCTTCCAAGTTTATGGATATATGATATTTTAATGGAAACAAAACCAAGCAGTCTGCTTAGTTTCCTCTTTGATTAACTGTAGAGAAAGGGCTGAAAGCAATGAATATTTATTTCCCCTTCCTGTCCTACTCTTATAATAAGTTTAGCAGATTTGTTTTTTAAAGTTTCTGGTTCAAAGGGGGTAGGAGCAGGGACAGAACAATTAACCATCCACAACTGAACTGCAGTGAGGGAACTGAGATACCCAGCAAAGGAGGTGTGCAGGGAGAAGGGTTATGACTGCTCTGGGATGTGGACAGCGTGGGGAGCAGAATGCCCTGATTTGATCAATCTCATCAGAGTGTGAGTAAGGGAACCCTGTATTGAAATGGAGTAGCTTATTGTATAATGATTAAAAAAATAAGAACAAGAAAGATCAAGGGAACTTCACCTACTCTGAAGTGGCAGTTTTGACCAGTTGTCTCTCTTATCCACAGAAGCTACTTCTATACTATTCAGACATTCAGACAATAGGTGATATTTACCCACCACTATTGTATAAATTCCAAAATCACCAACACCAGGAGACAAGGAAACAAATTCACTTAATTCCTATTAAATACATATATTCTAGTACTTCCAAAGTGAGAAAATAAGTATTAAAAAACTGAAGATGTATTTAGAAATAATTTTTTTTTAAAATCTCCTTTGCTCTTCTAAGCATTATGACCCGGTTTGTTTAATAAAACAAAGGCATCCTTTTTAGCACATTCAAGAGAGAGTACTATTGTTCTTCCAAATAAAAGTATGTGAGTCCTTATAACATTTCAAACGACTAACATTTTTTAAGAGCTGAAGAACTAAAAGCATTTGAAAATTAAGATATTTCACAAAGTCACAATGTTTATCAGATTACAAATACTATACTTTTAATTATACACTTACTAGTGAAAACAATTAGAAAAATAACAAAGGAACATACCTACTGAAATTTATACTACACAAGTATAACCGAATACTCAAAATGAAGAGTTCTTAAAGGCTCAAACAAAAACTGATTATAGGCATGCCATCATTACTTTTAACGGATTTATGGGGAAATATTTTCTAAAATTATCTGCTTTCAAGCTTAATTTCTCAACTAAACGCCCTTTTTCGCTATGTCTGTAAAAGGTACAAAGTGTGAGCTGTGTGGTGCTCCATGGTATGTGTGGAGTGGGAAGGGTAGAGAGCTAGGAGATAGGACAATGAGGTGGGTGTGTGCACACGAGGTGACTTCATGGTGGAGCACAAGATCCAGAGACATAACAACAGGGACTGACTACACACAGAAAACAACATGGGAATAAAAGTACATAAATTGAGAGGAACTATGCTCATCAACTGATACCTGCAAAGGCCACAATACTTAAAGACCTAACAATGGGTAAGCAGACCACTTTTCATTAAAATGAAACAAAATAAAAATCCCAAATACAATTAGAAATTATTTATTGCATATCGATAGTATACAGAACTGCCACAGCCCCAATTAAAATTACATACTTTATTTTTCTGGCTGGTCAGTTTTAAAGTACATTCCTTTTTGGCCAAAGAAACATGGCTTACTTATCTTTAAAGGGCAAATGAAATTTATTGACTGATTTGTGTGTGTGTGTGGGGGGGGGTACTGGGGATTGAACCCAGAGGCATTCTAGCTTTGAGCTATACCCCCAGCCTGATTTTCTTTCTTATTTGGAAACAGGGTCTTGCTAGGTTGATTAGAATTTCACTACTTGCTGATGCTGTCATCGAACCTGAGAAATTTAGTTTGATCTTTAGTGGACAGCAACATATCAGCAACTTTCTCTCTCCATTTTAAGGTCCACATTGAATCTAAGTCCTTTTGTATGTTATATACAAAAGAAACAATGAGTAGACAAAAAAAAAAAAAAAAAGGTTACCAAAATCCTTCAAGCTGGTACCCTATCTGAAAACTAACATCAATTGTCCTGTAGTTGGTCCCCATCTCACATTTCTACTTAAAAGCCTGGACAAACAGATTCTTATTTTATTAGTTTTATGTCTCATTTAACTAAAAGTTTATTATATTTCTCAACTATGAGAGCAAATGATGCTGACAATATTCCCTGAGTCTCTCTTTTCATTTAACCTACATATTTCAAAGTCTATTGTTCAAGTAAACTACATGAAATTCATCATGCAAAACACTAGGCCCCAAATGAACATCTTAACCTGAGTAATTAACACTTTACCTTGAAAGTATCATCTTCCACAGAAGCATCTCCACTCAACTCATCTGCTTCCTGTTTTTTACCTGTGAAAGAAGGAAAATGGGCTAACAACCAATATTTTATTACTTTAAGTGCAAATGCATTCCAAGTTAACTCTGTAATATCACCACTCCCAAATCATCTGACAAAGCTAATGCCACCTGCTTACAAACCACCTGGCACAGTTGTTCCAGACAACAACAAAAGCTTTATTAACAACACTATGGTGTCTCACTATAATATGCTTTTAACTTATCATCTCAACTAACTTTACATGGTACATTTTTCTTTACACCACCTGAATTCTCTCAGAAGTAGCAGTACCTTCCAAAAGTATTCTATCAAGTGTATATGTAATCAAATACCTAAGCTCCAGACTAGTATATTTTCATAAAGCCTTTCCTAAATCTTCCTTTCCAGTGAGTTTTCTCTTTGGCACCTGGGACTGAACCCAGGGGTAGGTATTCTACCTCTGAGCTACACCCAAGCTCTCTCATTTTTTATTCTGAAACAGGGTCTCATGAACTTGCTGAGGGTATCGCTAAATTGCTGAGGCTGGTGTCAAGCCTTCATCCCTGTCAGCCTCCCAAAATGGGATTACAAGTGTGCACCACCACACGTGGCTCCAACAAGGTTTCTCTGAAATAAATTTCTAACACTTTCATCATCTTATAGTCCCGTCAGTTAATCACATATCGCTTTTTACTCTGTTTACAGACCATCTTGCCCCAACAGAGAGAAGCAAGTGCTCAAATCCAGTGACTACTTTTTGTGAACCTGCAATCTTCCGGTCTCAGCCCCCAAAGTACTGAGATTACAAGCATGCACCATCACGCCTGGCTTACAGTGACTACTTTTACGCTAGTTTTTTATATTGCCCCCCCCACCTTAGTATAAATAGTTCTGGTCACTGAAATAATGACTGGTTTAAATTATTCAAAGCAAGTAGAAGTTACTTCAAAATGAAAACAGTAAATAGATTCCAAAAGACTTTCTCTGCATTAGCTCACATCTTCAAAACGCTGTAAACTGATGTGATTTTTAAACTATTACCGGTAAAAAAAAAAAAAATCCGGGCATGGTGGCCCACGCTTGTTAATCCCAGTGAGTGGGGAGGTTGAGACAGGAGGATCAAAAGTTTGCTTCGAAAATTTGTGGCCAGCCTCAGCTATTTAGTAAGGTCTTATTTCAAAATAAAGAATAAAAAATAGGGCTGGCATATAGCTCAGAGGTAGAATGCCCTTGTTCTATCCACAGTACCACACACACACAAATTTCATTTCTTTTTTTCCGGTACTGGGATGAAGGAAGCCAACTAATGAACTTCCCCTTGCCAGCACTGATAGTGCTAGTGCAGGCTTCATGGACTTTAGGGTGGAGAGTTTAGCTGTTAGGACAAAAAGAGTGAGAGAGGCCCGAACAGAAAGACAGCTTCCCTTTTCCTAGTCTCATCTAGCCTACCTTAAAGGAAGGAAGAGCCAGGCACACAACTGTAATTCCAGTACTTGGGAGGCTCTCAGCAACTTAATGAGACCCTGTTTCCAAATAAAAAATAAAAATAGGGCTGAAAGTGTAGCCCAGACATAGAATTGCAATGAGAAACAATTATCCTCATTTTACAAAAGAGAAAACCTGATGACTGAGATTATACCCCTAGTACCACAATATAAAGAAATGAAGGAAGGATAGTAGATTTGAAGGCAGGCAGGCAAGTAGGCCTCCCTTTTCCTAGTCATTCCAACCCCTACATTTGAAAGAAAGGAAAGAAGGGAAGGAGGCAGGAAAGTCAGTCCAGAATGACCAGCCTCCCTTTGCCTAGTCTCACCAGCCCCTACCATTCACCTATTCCCAATTCTAAAACCTTTCCATGAATGAGGAAAATAAGATACAGGACATTGGTCCTTTCAAGTATGTGAAAAGCACTATAAGGAGCAAGGAGTTTCTGTTTACTCAGGTGGTACCCAAAGTTTATGAGAATCAAATGTTTGTAGTTGCCGGGTGTGGTGGCACATGCTTGTAATCCCAGCATTCGGGAGGCTGAGACAGGAGGATCACGGCTGGTGGCCAGCCCCAGCTACTTAGTGAGGCTCTCTGCAACTTAGCGAGACCCTGTTTCAAAATAAATAAAAAATAAGGGTAGGGGTATAGCTCGGAGGTAGAATGACCCTGGGTTCCATTCCCAGACCTGCAAAAATAAATAAATAAAAAAATAATAAAAATGTTTGCAGTTTAGGGAAAACAAAATCCTAGTGTACTATGCCCTAATTCTCTTTAGCATCAAATTTAACTTATATATTAGAATTCTGGCCAGGTGTTGTGCCACACACTTGTAATCCCAGTACCTAATAGGCTAAGACAGGAGGATTGCAGGTTTGAGGACAGCCTCAGCAAGACTCTAATCAACCTAGCAAGACTCTTTCTAAATAAAAATATGGCTGAGGGTGTAGCTCAGAGGGAGAATGCCCCTGGGCTCAATCCCCAATACAAAAAAAAGAAAAAAATTTATACAAAAAAAAAACCCTATCTGAATATTTTGTCCTAACATCTAAAATTAAGATTACGACAAAGGCAATCACTAAGAAAATCTATCCATTAAGAAATGTTTATTAATTTGTTAAAAGAAAAGAGTAAAGACGTCCCTTTCCTACAAAACAATCCCGGATGAGTAAGAGCTTATTAAATTTTTGTTATCACATTAGAAAAACAGTTGCAATAGTAGGAAAATCTTATGGATGCTGCCTTTTGGGAGAAAGAAACTTTAAAAATCTTGAGCACTTTTCCCCACAAACATACCAATGAATAATCTATAAATTTAGCTTTGGGAGAACTCCTTTAGTTTGCAAATGCTAAATTTACTCCTTGCAATTAAAAACTGCTTTACAATTTAGGAAGCACTTAAATAAAAAAAGTAAAACGAGTTTACCAGGCCAATTTCACAAGAGAAAGTGAGCCCGAAGTGAAATAGTTTCCTCAAACACTAGCAAAAAGCATTGCCAAAGCTGGGAGCTCAGACTTCTCAATTCATTTTATTACCTTTTACATTTCACTATGACCTACTTAAAAGACATTATTCTAGTAAGGAGTAGGTAATTAACACAATTCACAGATCTTATCCTGAATGGCAGCCTTAACATAAGAAACGACATATACTATGCATATTTCATGGTGAATTCCACTTGCTTTAGTTTACTAACAGAAAAATCAAATTACACATCAGCAACAAAAACTACCAGCAATCACTACTGCTACTTAAGTAGCATCTATGGTCCAGGCACTAAGAATGCTTTACAAAAAAATGTATTAATAATTCATTTATTTTGTCCTTTTAACTATTCTGAAAAAATTATTGGGGGGGGTACTGGAGATGGAACCCAGGGACATTCTGCCTCCAAGCTACACCACTAGCCCTATTTTTTATTATTTATTCTGAAACAGGGTCTAAGTTGTGGAAGGTGTCACTAAGTAGCTGAGGCTGGCCGCAGAACCCAGATCCTCCCACCTCAGCCTCCCAAGTGGATTACAAGCCACCATGCCTGGCCCTAAGCTAGTTAAACCTAAGCCTATTTTCACTCTTCAAAACAGCAGATCTTTGAGGAGCTACAATATATCAGGGTTTCTTTTTTTTTTATCTTTTACTGTAAATAAATATTCCAAAAACCACAGCAATAAAGTTTAAAACTATGAGATTCACAGAGATTAAGCAGCACAGCCCATGACACACAAGCAACAAGAGGCAGAGAAAGGGTATGCAAAAAGGCCTAATTTTGCTACTCCACTGTTTCTAAAGGTGGTATTACAAGAAAGCACTAGAGTGGGCGTGGGGGAGCACTTTGTAATCCCAGCATTCGGGAGGCTGAGACAGGAGGACAGCAGTTCACAGATAGTCTCAGCTACTTAGTGAGGCCCCATGCAACTCAGTGAGACCCTGCTTCAAAAATAAAGAATAAAAAATAGGGCTAGGGATGTAGCTTACAAGTGGAATGCCCCTGGGTTCCATCCCTAGTACAAAAAAGAAAAAGAAAAAAAAAAAAAGAAAGCACTAGACAGTTAACAGTACCCAGCTTATAACTTAAAAACCACAAGGATAAGACTTACAAACGTAGATAGTGATAAAACTAGAGTAAAAACCTCGTAGATACAGACTACTTAAGGAAACTGAAGTTTTGCATTCGCTTTCATAATCTGTAACTCTGAGCTTGTTTTTTTTGTGTATGTGTGGTACTGGGGTTCCCTTCTACCTCCGGGTTACACTCCCAGACCCATCTTTTTATATTTTTATTTGGAAACAGGGTTTCTTAAGGCAGAGAGGCTGGCTTCGAACCTGTGCGATCCTCCCGTCTCTGCCTCCCAAGTGCGGGGATTACAAGTGTGCGCCACCACACCCGGCTCTGAGCTTGTTTTATATATGCTAAAATTAGAGGTGGCACTGGAGATTACCAAGAGGCGCTCTACCACTGAGCTGTATCCCCAGTCCTTTTTTATTTTTTTTTTTTTGAGACAGGGTCTCAAGTTGGCCAGGCTGGACTTGAACTCTTGCCTCAGCCTCCTGAGTCTCTGGGATAGAGTTATAAGCCACAATGCAGGGCTTATAATTTCTTCCTTTGTGTCGAAAGTATTGTCCCTCCCCATATAACTCATGTGCATCTTTTTAAAAAGGATCTTGCTAAATTGCTGAGGCTGGCCTTGAACCTGTGATCCTATCTCAGCCTCCCAAGTACAACTATTACAGGCATGTACTACCATGACTGGCTGTGTGTGTGTGTGTGTGTGTGTGTGAGAGAGAGTTAGTTACTAGGAATGAAATCCTAGGGCATTTCACCTTCAAAGTATCTTTTTGTTGTTGTTCTGAAACAGGGTCTCACTAGGATGCTGACAGTGCACTCGAGCCTGTGATTCTCTTGGCTCAGCCTTCAAAGTACGGGAATTACAGAACTGTGCCCCACACCTGGTCATAGCATAGATGATGCAAGATGTGCATCATCCAGCCCAGAACCCAGCACAACACAGCACGATCAGCATATACTCAAAGCATCATTTATTTCCTGGCTGATAATAGAGTACATAAGTATTCCTGACTGATAATGGAGTAAGCAGGTTGAACACTATTAGGCCCAACTGCTACAGTTTTTTATAAAGGTCTGGATTTGTATTAGGCCCAACTGGGACAAAGGTTAAGAGTTGATCTGACAAACTAGTATTGTCTGCAACTCCAACATGTCAGTAAGACTGCATAACTTTAATGATGTCAGAAAGTACATCACCTAACTTGTAATATCTCAGACGACAAAGTCAGGAAGGGCCAGGTGTGGTGGCGCACACTTGTAATCCCAGCATTTGGGAGGCTAAGATAGGGGGATCACGGTTTGTGGACAGCTTCAACTACTACTTAGTGAGGCCCTTTGCAACTCAGTGAGACCCTGTTTCAAAATAAAGAAAAAAAAATAGGGCTGGGGGTGTAGGTCAGAGGTAGAATGCCCTGGGTTCCATCCCTAATACTGCAGGAAAAAAAAAAAAAAAAGATAAGCCAAACGGAACAACAGTTTCCAGCTGTAACTGCTCCCAAACTGCATACAGTATCCTAAAATAATCAAAAGCCATGCCTTGTAAGTTAATTGTTTACATGTGTTTTAGCTTCTCAATTAACTGCCATTTTACTAATGAAATCATATTTCTAAAGAGCCTTGTATATTGTCTTGAATACAGTCATCCAATATAGGTCAGTTTTATTTTTTTAAATCTACATCAGAAAAAAAGGAAGACAATGAAATATATTCTGCAAATGTAATTCACCTTCATATACCTGAAAAACAACAAAAGTATATTTTAAAAGTCTCTTAAGTTTATCATCTAAAGATAACCAGAATAAACATTTTTGGCATGCACTCGCATAGAGGATAAATTTAAAAGGGTAGTAAAAAACTTAACTGGTTCCTAATGGGTTAACCTTTTTAAATCAATTTTTTAAAAGTCTGCTTAACTTTCAGCACAATTGTGAGAACCAAACACCAATGTAAAAGCTTTTTTTTATTGTAAAGTATAAAGTATACAAAACACTTTGGAAACTGACAAGTGGAAAGAGAGATGAATGAAAATGGTGTTTCGAGCTTTAGTCTGAAACAGTCAGTAAATGCAACTCGAGTTGCATTTTTTTTTTTTTTTTTTTTTGCGGTCTGGGGATGGAACCCAGGGGCATTCTACCTCCGAGCTACACCCCCAGCCATTTTTATTCTTTATTTTGATGCAGGGCCTGAGTTGCAAAGGGCCTCACTAAGTAGCTGAGGCTGGCCATGAAACTGTGATCTTCCTGTCTCAGCCTCCCAAATGCTGAGATTACAAGCGTGTGCCACTGCTACCGTGGCTGGCTCCAGTTGCATTTTTAATTGACCTAGAAAAGCTTCCAGAAGATGCCTGGACCCCCAACAGAGAAAAGAAAACCAAATCTTTTTTTTTTTTTTTTGGGGGGGGGCCTGGTGTCCTGTATTCTTAAAAACTCATAGACTCTATGCACAGAGTAGATTACCATTTAGATGACTGAATGTAACTGAAGAAACCAGAAGGATAAGAATATAGGAGAGAGGTAATTATTTTCAGATTATCCAGACTAGAGAAAATATGAATTCTCTCTGCCCTTATAACACACTCTGTATATGTAAGAACCTATTTTATTGTTGAAAAGGAGGAAGGGAGAAAATGAGCACTTGCACACAAACCTACACATATTTTAGATCAACAAAATGTTCCTCTATGACAATTCAATGGAGTGGGGTTTTGTGCTATTCTTGCTATTTAGTAATTTTCTGGATTACCTAATTTTTAAAATAAACCCATTTCCCTACAGTAATGTACAAACATTACTGTAAAACATAATGTAAACTACTGTTCCAGGGTAACAGAGCTGCTATGTAAGTCTATTCAAGCTGTGGAGTTTATGATATAAACAATTAGCTCCTGTAATTGTACAACACTAACACCCTTTTATAATATGTCAAAAGCTGATGCTGGGCGTGGTAGCGCACGCTTGTAATCCCCGTGCTTGGGAGGCTGAGACAGGAGGATTGCACGGGTTCGAAGCCAGCCTCAGCTATTTAGTGAGGCTTGCAGCAACTTAGAGAGACCCTGTTTCCAAACAAAATATTAAAAATAAAGATCTGGGAGTATATCCTGGAGGTAGAAAGCCTCTGGGTTCCACCCTCAGTACCACCAAAAAAAAAAAAAAAAAAAGCTGATAAATCAATACAATCCACCCATAAACTTCATTAAAACCTTTTTCCATGCCATCAACAAAAAATCATGACTTGTTTTCCTGTATAATCAACACTTATTTTACATGACTTTATGAAAAAATTGAATAGTATTAATGTCCTTTGCTTCTAATTTAGAGTACCAAGAAGATGACTGACTTGGAAAAAGTACATATTAAAGTACTACAAGCCGGGCATGGTGGTGCATGCTTATAATCCCAGCATCCAGGAAGTTGAGACCAGAGGATTGTGGTTCGCAGACAGACTCAGCTACTTAGGCCCCTTGCAACTCAGTGAGACCCTGTTTCAATAAATAAATAAATAAATAGGGCTGGGGGTATAGCTCAGAGGTAGAATGCCCCTGGGCTCCATCTCCAGTACTACAAATAATAATAATAACATTAATAAAAAAGTACTGTACTACAAAATTTAAATCTGAAAACGCCATTATTCCTGAAAATACCATATTAACATAGTGAAATAGCTAAAAATGTACCAAAGTGCATTGGCAATAAACATATTCCAAATTAGTTTCAATGTCAATAACTGCATTATATATAATCTTGAAGAGTATACAAGTCTTTTGTTTAAATTTAGAGGTTAAAAAGTCTTAAAAAATTCCATTATCAGCCAGGCATGGTGGCGCATGCTTGTAATCCCAGCATTCAGGAGGCTAAAACCAGAGGATAGCAGTTTGCGGACAGCCTCAGCTACTTAGTGAGACCCTGTTTCAAATAAAGAATAAAAAATAGGGAAGAGGGTGTATCTCGGAGGTCAAATGCCTCTGGGTTCCATCCCCAGAGCCGTTAAAAAAAAAAAAAAAAATCCATTATCAGATGAACCAGTACTTTAAAACTATTCTTTATAACAAGCTAATGAGAAATTAGTTCTACCTGTTTAACTGCTTCTTAACACACACCCAAGTAACATGACAGTAAATCTCAATGGGTGAAACTTTCACTAAGGTACTCATTAAAAACTCCCAGCAAAGACTATAAAGACTCGGGAGAGAGCCACTCCAAGATCCAACTGTTTAACTATAAATAAATAACTTTCATAAACATTAATGTAAATAACCAGAACATACTAAAACATAATCAACACTTACTGGATGTCTGTGCTCATATTCTATAGTATAGAGAATTCAGGCTTTTTTCTCTAATTTGTAAGAACACAATCATTTTGTTTTCCTCCCGTCCCTCTTTTTGGTGCTGGGAATTGAACCCAGGGTGTCACCCACTGACCTACATACACATATACTTTCTTTCCTTCTTTTTTCTTTACTTTTTGGCAGTACTAGGGATTGAACCTGAGGCATTCTACCTCTCCAGTCCTATTTTATTATTTGAAAACATGGTCTCGCTAAGTTGCAGAGGGCCTTGATAAGTAGCTGAGGCTGGCTGTGATCCTCCTGTCTCAGCTTCCTAAGTACTAGGATTACAAGTGTGCGCCATCACGCCTGGCTTTTTAATATATATATATATATATATATATATATATTTTTTTTTTTTTTTTTTTGGGTGGTACTGGGGTTCCTGGAAGCCCTTCTACCTCTGGGCTACTATATTCATCTTCTAAAAGGACAAGCTTAATGTTTTGTTTTGTTTTTGCAGTACTGGGGGCGCAACCCAAGGGCATTCTACCTCTGAGATACACTTCTAGTCGTATTTTCTTATTTTTTATTATTCTTTATTTTGAAACAGAGTCTCACAGAGTTGCGAAGAGCCTAAGTAGCTGAGTCAGTCCACAACCACTATCCTCCTGTCTTAGCCTCCCAAATGCTGGGATTTCAAATGTGCGCCACCACACCAGCTCAATGTTTTACTTAAGTAAAAAATTTTTCCAAACACATGAACTCCTGCTTATCACTTAACTTTTGCTACCATAAGAATATCACAAGAATGTTTACTTTTCCTGACAAACTGTTATATGGAGTGTCTTGCTGATGCAAAGATTGCTTCTAAGTAATACCGCATTGCTCTTTTTCTTTTCCAATAATTTGTGCTAAAGAATATGTACATTAAGGGCCTATGAGCTTTCTTGTTCCTTTCTTATATATCCATTTTAGTTGAACAGAAAGCACTTTCCCTCTTGGGGGGTGGGGGGGATGTAACTCTTGCAGCCAGGGTCTATATGCAATGGCTAAACTTCAGACTATAAAAGCCTTACAGATGCCAGGCAAGGTGGCGCACGCTTGTAATCCCTGCGCTTGGGAGGCTGAGACAGGAGGATCGTACAGGTTCGAAGCCAGCCTCAGCTACTTAGAGAGGCTCTCAGCAACTCAGTGAGAACCTGTTTCCAAATAAAGTATAAAATAGGTCTGGGAGTATAGCCCAGAGGTAGCCCCAGTACCACCTAAAAAATAAAAAATAAAAGCCTTACAGATGAAATAGTAAAAATTTCCAGTTTTACAAAAGAGAAAACACCTATTGTAGAGAAAAAAATGACCAAGATGAAATTATTTTCAAGACAGATACCACTCAGTAAAATAAGATTTGGCAAAATTATTTATTTATTTAGGAACTGGGGCTTAAACCAGGAGCATTCTACCTGTGAGTTACAGCCCTAGCCCTATTTTTAAAATTTTTATTTTGAAAAAGTGTCTTGCAAGGTTGATGAGGTCTCACTACTTGCTGATGCTGTCTTTAAACCTGCAATCCTCCTGTCTCAGCCTCACAAGTACTGAGATTACAAGCAATATGCCACCACGCCCAGCTAAAAGGATCTTAATGCTGTAATTTACAAACTAGACTGAAAAACGGATGTTAAAAATTCACACTTAATTTCTTATATTTTTTATTTTTTTATTTTTGGTGGTACTGGGGTTCCCGGAAACTCTTCTACCTCGGGGCTACACTCCCAGACCTATTGTTTATATATTTTTATTTGGAAACAGGGTCTCTTAAGCCAGCACGGCTGGCTTTGAACCTGCGCAATCCTCCTGTCTCCGCCTCTTAAGTGCGGGGATTATAAGCGTGCGCCACCACGCCCAGCTATTTTTTTTATTTTAAAATTTGTTAAGTATGGGAATGTTAACAAGTTTCCCTATAGTAATTTGATCTCTAAAAACTATTATTATTTGGCACTGGGGATTGAACCTGGGGACATTCTACCGCCAACCAACATCCCCAAGTCTTTTTAATTTTTGTTTTGAACGAGGTCTCATTAAGGTGCTAAGGGCCTGGGGTATAGCTCATTGATACAGTGCTAGTGTAGCATGGGCAACTCTCTGGGTTTGATCCCCTAAATTGCAAAGTAAGTAAACAATAATCTTATCTATAGGCATCTTAATTGAAGTTAATTCAAAACAGGTTCTGAGTTGGGGCTCTGCATTATGTTATTTTTATTGTTAGGGTTTTGAGAATAATGCTAAGTGGATTTCAAGGAAACTAGAATTATCATACTAATAATTACTAATAAGGCTCTAAATATTAAGTAGCTGGCTACAGACAAGTAAACACAAGGTACAGATTATAACTAAACACCCTCAAGACACCTTAACCTTAAGAGTTTAAGGATGAGGTCTAAACACCTTTATAATCCATATAAAAAATTTAGCATACTGATAAAAATGTTTATTCTTCAAAAACATAAAAAATTTATGAAAAAATTTCTTCAATCTTCATATTGCTCAAATTATTTCCAAGGGCACGATACATTAAGTTCCTAATCAAAACTGAAAAAGAGGTATAAAAAAATTAAAAGCTGGTAAGAATTGAATGAATCAAATGAAGTTTACCTTACATGCTAAAATCATTAATAGTTGACTCAAAAACTTGGAACTATGACTAATACACAGCATCTGTCAAAACTATCATAATGTGCCAAATAAAGATGAATCAAAACACTACACGAAACATGGTTAATTCCTAGTATACTTTTTAATTTTTTATGCTTCCTTATTTTGAAATAGCCTCTGGTTTCTTCAGCCAAAGACTTGATGTAAACATAAGGTAATGTATTTTCATAGATGAAAAAATGTACTCTCAAAGTGATACACTCAGCCCTAGACCTTCAAGATAACCATTACTCTTCTAAATTCCATCTTCACCTCCGCCATTCCCCTCTCACCCAGGACATGGTTCTTAGCTCTTTTCAATTTCCTTTGGTACAAATAGGGGATTCAAACCTATGAAGACCCCAAGAGCCTAGTCCTGAGACCAGAACCTAAGGTCAAAACTAAATGTTCTCTTAATAGATTAATAGAGCCAACCATTGTATTCTAATTGCAATCACTCAGTGGTTATAATTTCATTCGGATCGCTTAAAGCAGCAAGGAAAGTTCAGAGTACAACAACAAAATGTTGCAGATGTTCATGACATACACTGCATGGAAATTATGGAAAGATACTGGAATATAGATATATCATGTCCACCTTCTGCCATTGTCCTTTATAGGAAGGAGGAATCTGTAATTATTAAAGATTTCACTGACCAGACATTTTTTAAAACATGGTTAAGTCCCATTCATTATCAAAATGTTCATTTCAGACCACTTTTAACTATTCACGAAATCACCATATCCTGGAAGTATACCTAGCCTATTTTAGAAGCTATAAAATAAAAATTTATAATATCCCTAGAGCTTAAAACTTTTTAAAAAGCCAATTAATCATGGGTTTTCCCTACTTTGTTAGTATGATTGGTGAGGTCTTTTTGAATTTCACTGGAAATTATTAGAATGAATAATGGCAGAAATGCAAATTAAGTTCACCAAGTCAAACAAAATACTAAACACAAAGGTTACAGAACTTTAAAATACTAAAGACAGCAAGGAGCCAAGGTGAAAGATTTGGTAGGAATTCCATTAATACTCTGCCAATTGTGGGGCAAGGTAGACATGTATTAAACTGGATTTTATTCTTCCGGTCTTCACACTATTAAGGATCATTATGCAACTTGACTTTGTACTTTTTTCGGAAGCAATAAAGAACTATTCTCACTTTCTCGTCAGCTTGAGCCGAATCGTGAGGGTTACAAGTTATCCAGAGCCTGGCAACAGTAACTTTTCTTCCTTGACCCAAGACGGCAGAGTGCCAGAGGGAAATAGCAAAGAGTAGCACTATATAAACAGGGCAAGTGGCACAAGAGCAGAGGCAAGTTATATAACCAAAATATATTTTAAAATATGTTCATAACTCGTAACAACCTTTGCCTTTGGTTGGTTTCTTGTTTGGAGTATCAGTTGAAACAGTTAATTCAATATTATCTGGATCGCCTCCTTCCTCTTCAATAGCCTACATTAGAAAGAGAAGTTAATATGCTACACAATCTATCTAAACTTATTTTATAAAAACGAAATGAAAAAATAATTAGCAAGCCTCAAGACATTAGAATTGCCAGCTATTCCGTAAACCGACTTCAGAGAGGAGTCATTACACTACACAAAAGAGCGAGGGAAACTTTCTGGGGGAGATATCATTAGGTATCAAAATCGCGTGGCGTTTTGGCTCGACCGAGCCGATAATTAAATATCACAAATCATCATACTGAGCACAGATCTCAATACACTCGACTGCAGAGGCGTCTCTAGCTACTCCAGGAAATCACTACAATTAGAGTCCCTAATGTCGCCTGCAGCGCAGACCTCCGGCTCCTCTCTCCCACGACTCCAACGTAAACCGGCAGCTAAGCAGGGATGAACAGACGATCACGCCGACGCCGACACCGGAGCCAGCGGAGCGCAGGACCCCGGCCCCGGCACCCCCGCCCGGGAGGCGGCGGCTGGCAGGTTAAACGGCAACTTCGCCAAGTCCCCGGGCGGCCGGCGGCGCTCGCGTGGCCCAGGCCGAGCCGCGGGCGGCGGGGCGGGCTCGGCGGCCCCAGCCCCGGCGCGGCCTAGGCCGCCTCCCGCCCTCGCCGGGCTCACCTGCTTCAGGCGGGACACCAGCACCGTCTTGACGCCGGTCACGTCCAGGTTCCGCCGCTTCAGCTCGCCCTTGAGGTCGATGACGCGCAGATCCGCGATCCTCTTGCCTTCCGCCGGGCCCGCGGCGGCCCCGGCTGCCACAGCGCCGGTCGCGGCAGCCATCTTAGGAGCGCGGCGCGCCGCCGAGGCAGCGAGTGGGCCGCAGGGCGGCGGCGGCGGCGCCAACTTCCACCCAGACCCGGCGGCCGCGCCGCGCCGCGCTGCGCACAATGAGCGCCGCCCCGCCCCGCCCCGATCACGCCGCCCCGCCCCGCGCCGCTCGCCCCGCCCCGTCCCGCTCCGACTGGCCCCGCGCCGCTCGCCCCGCCCCGCCCCGATCACGCCGCCCCGCCCCGCGCCGCTCGCCCCGCCCCGCCCCGATCACGCCGCCCCGCCCCGCGCCGCTCGCCCCGCCCCGCCCCGATCACGCCGCCCCGCCCCGCGCCGCTCGCCCCGCCCCGATCACCCAGCCCCGCCCCGCGCCACTCGCCCCGCCCCGCCCCGCGCCGCTCGCCCCGCCCCTATTACGTCGCCCCGCCCCGCGCCGCCCGCCGCCCGCCGCCGCGCGTGCGCACTGGCCGCCGCCGCCAACCGCCCAACGTCCGCCGCCCGGGCTCGCGGGCCCCTTGGGGAGAGCGGCGCCGGGTCCGCGCAGCCCGAGTTCACCGCCCAAGGCCCGGAGGAACCCCGGGGCTCTGAGTCCCGAGAGAGAATGGGGGCTAGGGTTGAGCCCGGAGGCGCCCCACCTCCAGGTTACACCCCAGCCCGCTTTTATCTTATTTGGAAACGGTCTCCCCGAGTTGCGGAGGGCGGAGGCTCGTGATCCCGGGACCCGGGAGGCTGACAGGACAAGCCTCCGCTCCTGCGGGAGGCCTTCCGCAGCCCGGACCCGCCTCGAAGACGGGGAGCCGGGCAGGCGGCGACGCCTCGGTCCCCGCGCTCGCGGGGCTGAGACGGGAGGCTCGCCAGGTTCGAAGCCAGCCTCGAACTGAGCGGGGCTCTCAGCACTCAGTGAGACCCTGTGTCCAAATAAGTGTAAAATAGGGTTGGGAGTATATCACGGAGGTAGAAAAGCCCCTGGGTACCACCCTCAGTATAGTAATAATAATAATAATATAGGGCTGGAGCCAGGCCTGTTAGCACACACTTGTTATTCCAATACTTGAGAGACTGAGACAGGAGAATCGGAGCCTCTAGGTTATAAGGCTCTAGCAACTTAAGGGGACCCTATTTCCAAATAAAGGATTAAAAATGAGGCTGGTCTCCTGGGTTCAATCCCAATACCGAAAGGAAAAAAAAAAAAAGGCTGGGAGTTTAGCTCGGAAACAAGTTGCCGGGGCTGGCTTCGAACCTGAGATCCTCCTTCCTCAACTTCCCAAGTACTAGGATTACAAACGTGCTCCGCCCCGCCCGACTTAGTCCAGTCATTTACAGGGCAGCCCCAGGGCGATGCGTCCCACTGGCTGTCCCTGTGAAAATGTTATGCCTTTGCCCCGATGTCTACTCTATTCCAGGGCTGCCCTGGTTACCTTGAAAAACAAAAACTTTTATTGGCCTCGGTTTGCCATCCACCCCGGTGGACCTGAAGCTCAGCGCGAAATAATTCACTGAATGACGGAATGAGTTTATAAGTACTTGTTGCCATTATCCTAAACCATGTTCACTGTTGTGTCCCCAGAATTTGGGATTCCAAGAACAGTGGCCATCTTCTTATGGAGGACTGGCCCATACAAATGAGAAAAAGTTCCTGATCATGATTTTAGCCAATATTACTTAACTACCAAATTATAAACATTTATGGAATAAAACTATCAATTCTGTAAAGTCTGTATGATGCACAATTGACTAGACTGCCATTTTCTGGTGTCCTCTGCTCCACCATTTCCTGGTTCTAAAACTGAAATCAACTGCCTAGCCTGGTGGTACACGATTGTAAATCCAGTACCTAGAGACAGGAGGATCTCAGGTTTGCAGCCAGCCTCAGCTACTTAGTAAGGCCCTCCACAACTTAATGAGACTGTTTCAAAATTATTAATAATAATAAATATATATAATAATAATAAATATAATAAATAATAATGGGGATTGAACCCAAGGGAATTCTACCTTTGGGCTACACCCCCAGCCCAATTTTATTTCTTATTTGGAAACAATCTTGCTAGTTTGATGAGTCTTACTACTTGCCGAGGCTGTCCCCAAACCTATGATCTTCCTGTTTCAGCCTCCCAAGTGCAAAAATTATAGGCCCATGCCCCACTATAAAATTTTAAAATTCAGAGCCAGGCGTGGTGGCGCACGCTTGTAATCCCAGCACTCAGGAAGCTGAGACTGAAGGATCGTGGTTCGGGGACAGCCTCAGCTACTTAGTGTGGCCCTCTGCAACTTAGTGAGACCCTGTTTCAAAATAAAGAATAAAAAATAGGGCAGGAGGTGTGGCTCAGGGGTCGAATGCCCCTGAGTTCCATCCCCAGACCAGAAAAAAAGAAAAAAAGAAAAAAAATTTTAAATTCAAACTCTGTAGACATCTTCTGGCCCAAATTCTCTCCTCCTTCCCCTGGCTCTCTTGCTCTTTCTTGATGGAGCCAGCCGGCAAAAGTACAGGTTCTGAAGAAAGGCGTAAGGATGAAAGAATATAACTCTAAGAATTTAATTCAAAGGACATTTAATTCTAGCATGGAAGATCGCTAGTCCACTCCTGGGTCGATATCTTTACTGGCCGATCACCGGGTTTATTTTCTTGTGGTCATTTATACAGTTTCTAGCTTCAGGTTACCCCGGGATACAAGAAAGACAAGTCCAAAGTTCGGGGAGGTCAAACAATACCCTGGTGCAACACAACACAAACCTCATCTTAGCTCTGACAGAACAATGGCATCATTAGTTCTGAGAGAGTCTTAATTACTTTGAAACCTCCATGACCCCAAACCTTGTTGACTCTGGGCGAAAGGATAGTCAGAAGTATTCTTTTAGTAAAGATAAGGGGAAGACCTTAATGGCTCCCCACACTTTCTCTTCTTCTTTTTTTTTTTTTTTTCACTCCTTACACCCTCTGTGGATACTTATCATTTTTGCAGTACCAGGGATGGAACCCTGGGGCATTGTACCTCTGACCTACACCCCCAGCCCTATTTTTAGTCTTTTTAAAATTTTATTTATTGCCGAGCATGGTGGCGCACGCTTGTAATCCCTGTGCTTGGGAGGCAGAGACAGGAGGATCGCACAGATTCGAAGCCAGCCGCGTTGGCTTAGGAGACCCTGTTTCCAAAAAATAAAATAGGTCTGGGAGTGTAGCCCGGAGGTAGAAGGGCTTCCAGGAACCCCAGTACCACCAAAAAATAAAAATAAAAATAAATAAATAAATTTTATTTATTTATTTTGCAGTACCTGGGATGGAACTCTGGGGCACTATACCTTGGAGCTACGCCCCCAGCCCTAAAGTCTTATTTTTATTTTTATTATTTTATTATATATATTTTATTATATATATTTTATTATATATATTTTATTATATATATATATATATATATATATATATATATATAATTTGCAGTACCGGAGATTGGAACCCAGGGGCATTCTACCTCCAAGAGACACCCCTAGCCCTATTTTTTTAAAATTATTTCTAATTTCAAAACAGGGTCTCAGTTGCACAGGGCCTTGCTTAGTAGCTGAGGCTGTCCGGGAACAGCGATCCTCCTGTCTCAGCCTTCCAAATGCTGGGGTTACAAGCATGAGTCACCATGTTCAGTTAAGCCTTTTTATTTTTGAAACAGGGTCTCACTGAGTTGCAAAGGGTCTCGCCGAGTAGCAGGGGCTGTCTGCAAACCACAATCCTCTGGGATCCAGCTCCCTAATGCTAGGATTACAAACGTGGGCACCACGCCCTGCCGAGACTTTATTATTTTTAAAAGAGGGCTCACTCGGTTTCTGAGTCTCACTAAATTGCTGAAGCTGGTCTCCAACCTGTCTTAGCCTCCCAAGCACTGGGATTAAAGGCTGTGCCCCACTGAACATGCACACACTGTGTGTGGGGGGCGGGGGGGGGGGTACTGGGGATTTGAACCTAATGGCATTCTACCTCTGAACTACATCCTAACCCTATGTTTGTTTGTTTGTTTGTTTGTTTGTTTGTTGCGGGTCTGGGGATGGACCCCAGGGGCATTTGAGCTCCGAGCTACACCCCCTGCCCTATTTTTTTTTATTTTGAAACAGGGTCTCACTAAGTTGCAAAGGGCCTCAGTAGCTGAGGCTGACCGTAACCGCGACCCTCCTGTTTCAGCCTCCCAAATATTGGGATTACAAGCATGGGCCACCATGCCCGGCTTGTTTTATTTTTTATTTGTTTATTTACTTATTTTCTTTTTGTACTGGGGGTGGAAGCCAGGGGGTTTTCTACCTCCTGGCTATACTCCCAGACCTATTTTTATACTTTCTTTGGAAACAGGGTCTCACTAAATTGCTGAGAGCCTAAGTAGCTGAGGCTGGCTTTGAACCTGTACTATCCTCTTGTCTCAGCCTCCCAAGTGCTGGGATTACAAGCGTGCACCACCACACCCAGCTCAAACAGGGTCTTGCTAGACTGCTAAGAATCTCACAATACTGTTGAGACTGCTGTAGACACAGAGGGGTTATAAGAACCCAAACAACAGTATACTTAAAGGGAATAGATTTTCATTTGGTTGTCTCCTCTTTTTTCTTTTCTTTTTGTACTGGGTATGGAACCCTGGGGCTTTCTACCTCTGGTCTACACTTCCTGACCTATTTTTTTATTCTATTTGGAAAAAGGGTTTCATTAAATTGCAGAGAGCCTCACTAAGTAGCTGAGGCTGGCTTCAAATCTGCGCAGTCCTCCTGTCTCAGCCTCCAAGTACTGGGATTATAAGCGTGTGCCACTACTCCCAGCTGGTTGACTCCTTTTAAGACAACTAAACAACAACAACAACAAACTAATAAAGGAGTTTCTTGTTGTTATTATTGTTTTAATGGTACTAAGGCATTCTACCTCTGAGTTATACCCCTATCCCTTTTGGGTTTTTATTTTTTATATATTTATTTATTGTGGGTCTGGTGATGGAACCCAGGGGGATCCAACCTCCGAACCACACCACACCACACCCCCCACTCTATTTTTTTTCTTTATTTTGACACAGGGTCTCACTAAGTTGTGGAGGGCCTCACTAAGTAGATAAGGCTGTCTGAAAACCGGGATCCTCCGGTCTCAGCCTCCCAAATCCTAGGATTACAAACATGCACCACCACGCCCGGCTGGTTTTTTTGTTTTGAAAGAGAATAAAAAATAGGGCTGGGAGTGTAGCTCAGAGGTGGAATGTCCCTCGCTTCCATCCTCAATACCACACACACACAAAAAAGTCAAGTATTTAGGAAGAAAACTAATAAATACGTAGAAGATTCTACATAGAAAACTGCAAGACTGCCGGGCCTGGTGGCGCACGCTTGTAATCCCCACGCTTGGGAGGTGGAGACAGGAAGATCTCGCAGGTTCGAAGCCAGCCTTGCTGGCTTAAGAGACCCTGTTTCCAAATAAAAAATATAAAATAGGTCTGGGAGGGTAGCCCAGAGGTAGAAGGGTTTCCAGGAACCCCAGTACCACACACACACACACACACACACACACACACACACACACACACACACACACACAACTGCAAGACTTTGTTGGGAGAATTTAAGAAGACTTAAATAATCCAGCTCATACATTCAAAAAACTCAATATTGTAAAGAGATCACTTCATCCTAAATTGATTTATTTACTCAATAAAATTCCAATCAAAATACTATTTTGGGGGGTAAACTAGAAAAATTCCTTCAAATTTCATGTGGGATGCAAATGACTAAGAATAATTAAAAAAATTTTTTTAAAATTTATTAGGTGCTAGGGATTAAGCCCAGGACTTCACACATTTGAAAAAGGAAAACAAGGTACCAGTACGTCTATGATACACTGAGGATTATTTTAAAGTGTAGAGGCAACAAACCAGTGGTATAAAACTGAGGGACCCAAAACAGATCAGATCTATGTGCTTGTTTTGGGACCAAACTGGCACTCTGGAGCAGTGATGTGAGGATAGGATTTTCAATAAATTACCCTGTAATTGCTGTTTTATAACAACACCCAAAAAATCAATTACATGTGGATTATACATCTGAATATGTAGGCTAAATTATAATGTTTTTAGAAAATTATCATGCAAACTGGGCGTGGTGGCGCACGCTTGTAATCCCGTGCTTGGGAGGCAGAGACAAGAGGATCCTGCAGGTTCAAAGTCAGCCGCACTGGCTTAAGAGACCCTGTTTCCATATAAAAATATAAAAATAGGTCTGGGAGTGTAGCCCAGAGGTAGAAGGGTTTCCAGGAATCCCAGTACCACAAAAATAAATAAATAAATAAATAAATAAATAAATAAGGCAGGGGGTGCAACTCGGAGGTGGAATGCCCCTGGGTTCCATCCCCAGACCCGCAAAAAAATAGAAAGAAAAGAAAGAAAGAAAGAAGGAAAGAAAGAGAAGAAAATTATCATGCAAAGAACATGTGAGTGCATCATGCAAAGAAATGTCTCAATGTGTAAATGCAAAATGGAAAGTATAAATAGGAAAATATTCCAGGTCAGATGTGAGCAGTCAGGTATGGTAGCTGTACCTATAAACCCAGTACTTGGGAAGCTGAGACAAGGAGGCTCTCAGGCCTTAGCAACGAAGCAAGGCTGTCGACAACTTAGCGAAACCTTATTTCCAAATGAGAAATAAAAGGGGCTGAGCATATAGCTTGAAGATAGACTGCCCTTGAGTCCAATCCCTAATTACACACACACACACACACACACACACACACACACACACACACACGATTTAAGCAGAGTATACACAGTAAACCATGAACCAAGGAATCCAGCAGGCAAGGACATTACTACCTTAATGCTCTACATTTTTAGGGCACACGGACACTGCTGTGATTTCCTGAACCAGGATTCCCCCCAACATGGTCCCACAAAGAAGAATTCTTTAGAATTCACTGTTGAATACTAGCTTGCTTTTCTATTGAGCTAAGTTACGTGAGGGAGGAGTAAATCAGTCCTTAGGTTTGTCTTCTCAAAGATAACATTAGAAGAATATTGCCCGCACTTGGGAGGCTGAGCCAGGAGGATCGCACAGGTTCAAAGCCAGCCTCAGCTATTTAGTGAGGCTCTCAGCAACTTAGTGGGACTCTGTTTCCAAATAAAAATATATATCAAAAAATAGGTCTGGGAATATATCCTGCAGGTAGAAAGCCTCTGGGTTCCACCCTCAGTACCACAAAAAAAGAAAAAAATATATATATTATATTTTTATATATATAATTTATATATATTATATATATAAATATAAAATGCTACCTTAAAATTAGAATTTCTGAGCCAGGTATGGTGGCGCACGCTTGTAATCCTGTGCTTGGGAGGCAGAGACAGGAGGATCGCTCAGGTTCAAAGCCAGCTGCACTGGCTTTAGAGACCCTGTTTCCAAATAAAAAAGTATAAAATATGTCTGGGAGTGTAGCCCTGAGGTAGAAGGGTTTCCAGGAACCCCAGTACCACCAAAAAAAAAAAAAAAAAAAATTAGAATCTCTGAGCCAGAAGTGGTGGTACACGCTTGTAATCCCAGAGCTTGGGAGATAGAAGGATTGCACAGGTTCAAAGCCAGCCTCAGCTACTTAGGCTCTCAGCAATTTAGTGAGACCCTGTTTCTAAATAAAGTATAAAATAAGTCTGAGAGTATATCCTAGAGGTAGACATGCCTCTGGGTTCCACCCCCAGTACCACCAAAAATAAAAATAAATAAATAAAATGCCATTTTAAAAAATTAGAATTTCTGCCCAGGTGTGGTGGTGTATGCTTGTAATCCCAGCATTTGGGAGGCTGAGACAGGAGGATCATGGTTCGAGGCCAGACTCAGCTACTCAGTGAGACCCTGTTTCAAAATAAAGAATACAAAATAGGGCTGGAGTGGAGCTCAGAGGCAGAATGCCCCTGAGTTCCATCCCTGGTACCGCAAAAAAATAAAAACAATAAAAATAGAATTAGACTTTCTGCTGGATGCAGTAGTACACAACTCTAATTCTAGTAACGGGAGTCTGAGACAGGAGGATTGCATTTTTGAAGACACCTTCAGCTACTTAGCAAAAACCTCAATAATGTAACAAGACCCTCTTTCAAAGAACAAAAATAATAAAAAGGACTGGGGGTGTAGCGTGGAGGTAGAGTATGCCTGGGTTCAGCAAAGAAAAAACACTTCTATTACCTAGTGATAGCAGAGCCATCTTATCTGTGTAATTGCCCTCTATGAGGTTCACGACAAAATCACCCGAAGATGCAATTCCTAAAACACGTCCACGTCATTGAGCAGCACAGGAGAGTGCACGAAGCAGCGGTGTTTATATAATCACCACTTAGAAGCCACTCAGTGTCAACTAACAGTGGATAAACAAGGTTGTATAGATCCTGACAGCGCAGCACTACACCATAGTTGACACGAGGTTAATGTCTTTACTCAACAGAAGTTTATCAAGAACACATAGCCAGCCAGGCATGGTGGCACACACTTGTAATCCCAACATTTGGGAGGCTGAGGCAGGAGGATCGCAGTTTGTGGACAGCCTTAGCAACTTAGTGAGGCCCTTTGCAACTTAGTGAAAGCCTGTTTCAAAATAAAGACTAAAATATAGGGCTGGGGGTGTAGCTCAGAGGTCAAATGCCCCCGGGTTCCATTCCAGTAATGCAAAAATAAAAAAATAAAAATAAACAAATAAGTAAAAAGGAATGGGAGTAAGCCAGGCATGGTTGCACACCATGTAATTCCATGTAATTCCAGTACTTAGCAGGTTGCAACAGGAGGATTGTAAGTTTGAGGCCAGCCTCAGCTACTGAGTGAGGCCCTCCACAACTTAGTGAGACCCTGTTTCAAAATAAAGAATATGCACCAATAAAATAAATAAATAAATAAAAATAAAAAATAAATAAAATAAATAAATAAATAAAATAAAGAATAAAATATAGGACTGGGGGTATAGCTCAGAGGTAGAATGTCCCTGAGTTCTATTCCCAGTGCTGGAAAAAAAAAAAAAGAAGCAAAAAATAAATAAAATCAGGCTAAAGGTGTAGCTTGGAGGTAGAATGTTTCTGGGTTCCATCCTCATTACCAAAAACAAGCCAATAAATATAATTAGGAATCTTAAGACTCAGGAACGGTGGCACATACCTGTAATTCCAGTACAGAGACTCACAGAGGTTGAGATAGGAGGACCACAGGTTCAAAGCCAGCTTCAGCAACTTACTGAGTCTCTTAGCAACCTAGAAAGACCCTGTTTCCAAATAAAAAATAAAATAGAGCTGGGGATATAGCTTAAAGGTAGAATTCCCCTGGTTCAATCTCCAGAACCATAGTAAATAAGCAGGCAAGCCTAGGAGAGCTGTGGATGGAGGGTACTTGCCTAGCATGTAAGGGCCCCTGGTTTTTTCTGTTTTTGTTTGTTTGGTTTGATTTGGTTTGGTTTGGTTTGGTTTGGTTTGGTTTTGCGGTACTGGGAATGGAACCCAGGAGCATTCTACCTCCATGCTCGTACTGGGGTTCCTGGAAGCCCTTCTACCTCTGGGCTACACTCCCAGACCTATTTTTACATTTTTTGGAAACAGGGTCTCCTAAGCCAGCACGCGCGGCTGGCTTCAAACCAGCGCGATCCTCCTGTCTCTGCCTCCCAAGCGCGGGGATTACAAGCGTGCGCCGCCACGCCCGGCTTATTCTTTATTTTGAAACAGGGTCTCACTGAGTTGCAAAGGGCCTCACTAGTCGCTGAGGCTGTCTCAGCCTCCCAAATGCGGAGATTACAAGCGTGCGCCAACACACCCGGCTAGGGTCCCTGGTTTTGACCCACCAGCTTTGGGAGTACCGGGGTGCTAAAGAAAAAAGAACAGGCAGGGAACTGTCTTTCCTTTTATAGTTAAGATTTCCCAAAGAGATGTCTATCTTTGCTGTTTCTTCCTTGTCATTTCACATTTTCTCTTAGCTCCCTCTTGTGCAGCTTCTGTCTCTGCTACTCGTTAACTGCTCAACTCCATAAATACTTGCAGCCGGGTGTGGTGGCGCACCCTTGTAATCCCTGCGTTTGGGAGGCTGAGACCCGAGGATCGCATTTCATGGCCAGCCTCAGCTACTTCGTGAGGTCTTTTGCAACTCAGTGAGATGCTGTTTCAAAATAAAGAATAAAAAATAAGGCTGGGTGTGTAGCTTGGAGGTAGAATGCCCCTGGGTTCCATCCCCAGTGCCGCCAAATAAATAAATAAATAAATAAATAAATAAATAAATAAATAAATAAATGCATACATAAATAAATACATAAATAGATACATAAATAAATAAATACTTCCCAGTATTATGTCCATGGTCCTTCCCTACTACCTATATATTATTCACTGTAAATTACATTTCTTGTTTGAAATTCCTTTCTCTCAATTTCTAGGCTATTGATAGGTTTTCACATTCTCCCAGCTCTGTACATATCTGCTGCATTCTTTGTAAATTCTCTGTTTCTAAGACAACATCTTATTGTTACATCTATAGAAATGTTCTAGTTCTCAGGGTTGTATGGTAGATACTTGAGGTTGACTCAATAAACACCCATTTCTCCTCCTCCTCCTCCTCCTCCTCCTCCTCCTCCTCCTCCTCCTCCTCCTCCTCCTCCTCCTCCTTTTGTGCAGTACTAGGGTTCTGAAACCCAGGGGCATTCTACATCCAAGCTATACCTGTAGCTCTATTTTCTTTCTTTCTTTCTTTCTTTCTTTCTTTCTTTCTTTCTTTCTTTCTTTCTATTTATTTATTGGTGGTACTGGGGTTCCAGGAAGCCCTTCTATCTCCGGGCTACACTCCCAGACCTATTTTATATTTTTTATTTGGAAACAGGGTCTCTTAAGCCAGAGAGGCTGGCTCTGAACCAGCGCGATCCTCCTGTCTCTGCCTCCCAAGCGCGGGGATTACAAGCGTACGCCACCACGCCTGGCTATTTTTGAAGCAAGATCTCACTAAATTGTGGAGTGCCTCACTAAGTAGCTGAGGCTGGCTATGAACCTGTGATCCTCCAGTCTCAGCCTCCCAAGCGCTGAGATTACAAGTGTGCGCCACCACGCCCAGCTAAACACCCATTTCAATCACCCATTTCCTAGCTTTCTTCTGCTATAAAGGTTGGAAAGATGAAATAGGGATGGCCATGTACACAGTGTAAGACCCTGAACTAGAGAGAGAAATCTGACAGTCTCCCTTTTCTCTTTTTTCTTTTATTTTTTTTCTCTTTCTTTCTTTTTTTTTTTTTTTTTTTTTTGTGTGTGTGTGTGTGTGTGTGTGTGTGTGTGTGGTACTGGGGATAGAACCCAGCGGCATCGACCTCCTAACTACACCTTCAGCCCTATTTTTTATTCTTTATTTTGAAACAGGGTCTCATTGAGTTGCAAAAGGACCTCGCTAAGTAGCTGAGGCTGTCCATGAACCAGGATCCTCCCTCCTCTCTCAGCCTCCCAAATGCTAATTATAAGCATGTGCCACCAAGCCCAGCTTCCCTTTTCTATTTAAAAGACTAACTGATGGGGCTAGGGATGTCCAGCCCTAATTTTTATTTTGAAACGTGGCCTCACTAAGTTGCTGAGGCTGGCCGCAAACCTGCAATCCTTCTGTTTCAGCCTCCCAAGTACTAGGATTACACACATACACCACCACACTACTACTTAAAAAAATTTTTTTTAACCTAGAACAGGTATGTAAAATTTGAAAGAGAATTTGTGATCTTTTGTGCATTTTGGGATAAAATTTACATGGCAGGGCTTAGGAGAAAGATTATGGTTACTTGCTGGTATATTTAAGCCATATCAACAATGGATTGCCTGCCTCCAGTCTTTCTATTGCATAACATAAATGAACCACATGTATATCCGCTATTCTTAGTCAAGTTAAAATGCTAACTGAAACCAGGCGTGGTGGTACAGCCTTATAATCCCAGTACTTGGGAGACTGAGACAGGAGGGTCACAGGTTCAAGGCCAGCCTCAGCAAGTAGTAAGACTCTCATCAATCTAGCAAGACCCTGTTTCCAAATAAGAAATAAAATTGGTCTGGGTTGTAGCACAGAGGTAGACTACCCCTGGGTCCAATTTTCAGTACCACAAAAATAAATAAAATGCTGATAGAAGATTGTATTATTGGGCATTTTTTTCCTCCTCATTTTCTCTACAGGGTAATCTTATCCACCATCTCAACTTCAGTGATCATCTGTACAGAATGAACTTAAAAAATTCATGTCCCAGCTGGATGTGCTGGTGCATGCATGTAATCCCAGCATTCGAGAGGCTGAGACAGGAGGATCGTGGTTTGAGGACAGCCTCAGCTACTTAGTGAGGCCCTTTGCAACTCAATGAGACCCTATTTCAAAATAGGAATAAAAAATAGGGCTGGGTGTAGTTCGGAGGTAGAATGGTCCTGGGTTCAATCCCCAGTACAAAAAAAAAAAAAAAAAAAAAAAATCCACATCCTTGTCTCAGCCTCTGAGTTTAGAATGTACACATCCACCTCTATATCCACATCCTTGTCTCAGCCTCTGAGTTTAGAATGTACACATCCACCTCTGTTCAACATTTTCGCTTGGATTTCCACCTATATATATACACATTTTCTTAAGTTTCCCATCTTAAAATAACAAAGCTTCTTAAGCATAACAAACACCTTAAAGAATAATCATGCAGAGATTATATTCAGACAAAACACTAAATTGATATTCTACATCTTATTTTTACTTATCTTCCTATTTCTTCCTAGCCTTTCTGTGATTATAGCCAGTCTCTCCAAAATGTAGCTGGATATTTGCCATCTCAAGGAAACAGAAACTTCTGGGTTGGAGAATAGATGGCCATAGCATAGTTATGGCCAGAAGCAACACGAGATCTACTTTCCCCCGGGAGGAGTCTACCTGACTCCCAGAAGAGCAGACTGTCCTTTCTTATTATTGCTTTCTGAGTAAGCACCTCTAAGTGAAAACATTTCAGATGAGATTTCTATCAGCCACCATTTGTTGAGAGGGATCTGGCTCTGCTACAGTTCTATTATTATTTTATAATGATGCATCTTTGATTATTTTAATTTAAAACATAAAAGCGTCCACCAATCTTTTGATGTATGGTTGAAATAGTCTGAACTGAAGAAAGCCCAACTAGGTTCAAAGATTGCTGATCACACAAGTGATTCACCATTAAACTTTTAAAATCCAGCCAACGAACTGGGTGTGGTGCTACACGCTTGTAATTCTAATACTTGGGAGGTTCAGATAGAAGGATCACAAGTTCAAGTTCAACCTCAGCAACTTAGAAAGACCTTGTTTCAAAATAAAAAATAAAAAGGGCTGAGGTATAGTTCAGAGACAGAACACCCCGGGGTTCAATCCACAGTAACAAAACAAACAAAAACAGTGAACAAATTTATACAAGATCAATTGCATGAATGAATACAGTTCCTCAAACCCTACTTTTATTCTCTATTGTGGTCAAGAGTCTGAGATACACAAGGAATGAAAAATCTTCCAGGCCAAGGGTACTGGAATGATGGACCAGCTATCTTTCATATTATCTTATTCCAAAGCTGTAGTGGGCAAGGCGAGGAACCCAGAGCTGTGCTCAAGTGCACCCTACTGCCCATGAGGAAACCCCTCCCATGCCACAGATCACGGCCGTGTCCCAGTTCACGGAGCTTCAACAAGCCTCCTCAAGTTTCAGTGAACAAGACTTTGCTGTGGCTTTTCAAAGGCCTTTACTTTGAATTTGGAAACTCATATTTCTTGGGCTTGAGTAATATTTAATTGAATTACCTAATTGGAGTAACACATACAACTGGAAAAACGGGTTTTGGAACAAATCCATCTGACTCATGGTAAGCATACAGACCCGTTTCTAGCAGCAGAAGTGCATGGTCATATCATACTGGAGAATGGCCGGCTGGCTGTAAGTGTCTGGTATGCCATAGCTATCAGACAGCCAATCTTATAGGGGAAGTAGAGAATATAGATTAATATAGAGAGTTAGGTAAGAGGATGCTAATAAAGAACAGTTTTTACTGTATAGATATGTAGGCAATTTGGTGTTTGTTTTTTGTGGTGCTGGGGATGGGACCCAGGTGTATTCTTCCTCTGAGCTACACCTACATTCGTATTTTATTCTTTATTTTGAAACAAGGTCTCACTAAATTGTGGAGAGCCTCATGAGGTTGCTGAGGTTGGCTTCAAACCTGTGATCCTCCTGTCCAAGCTTCCCAAGTCCTGGGATTACAGGTGTGTGCCACCAGGCCCAGCTGAATTTGTTTTATGTTGGAGTTTAGGAGGGTCTCTTCATCTGTCCATATTTTCTTTTCTGGGGATTGAACCCAGAGGCATTCTACTTCCTACCTTCTTTTCCTTCCTTCTTTTCTTTCCCCTTTTTTTTTTTTTTATGGTACTGGGGTTCCTTGAAACCCTTCTACCTCCGGGCTACACTCCCAGAACCTATTTTTATATTTTTATTTGGAAACAGGGTCTCTTAAGCCAGCACAGCTGGCTTTAAACCTGAGTGATCCTCCTGTCTCCACTTCCAAAGCGCGGGGATTACAAGCGTGCACCACCACGCCTGGCTCCGGCTGTATTTTATATTTGGAAACAAGATCTCAATAGGTTGATGAGAATCTTACTACTTGTTGAGACTGTCCTCGAACCTGTGACCTTCCTGTCTCAGCCTCCCGAGTACTGGAATTACAGGCATGCACCACCATGCTTGGCTTATCTATCTGTATTTTCATTAGTTACTTTCTATAGCTGTCATATTTTTAAAGGAAAGTTGCTCAGTTGCCTGAATGGTTTCTCCATCAGTAACTTTAAGTGAATACCCACGGCAAAGGTAAGGCTATCTGTTCATTTTCCTATCCCTGCTTGCCTGGGCTGTTAGGTTGCAATCCCTGAAGCAGTTCGGTTAATGGGATGTGGGTGTAACTCACGTAAGCCATTTTCATGCCTCGCCCTTTACAACTTCTTAAGCAATTTTCCAGTCTTAACTTTACCTCTGTTACCTTGGTGGCCTTGTGATGTGATGAAGATCAGATAGCTACAAGATGATGGTGGAGGTTCACCTGGTTTAGCTGGCATAGGATTGAGAAATCAAATTTTGTGGTATTAAGACACTACATCTGGGGGCTTGTCAGTTATACAAGATAGTGTTGATTAGTGATAATTAATATGCCAGGTCAAATAGTATCTGAATCTGATAAGATCGGTTGCCTATAGGAGAACTGGGTGATTGTTGGATAATTGTAGGATGGAAAACTTTTATGGCACGCCCTTTTGTAACAAAAATGTACATGCAGTCATGTTTTGCTTAATGATGGCTAGAAAGTCACTACATGATACAGTCTTATGGGACCACCATCATATTTGGTCCATCACTGACTAAAAATTTTTATGCAGAGAATGACCCAGATAAAGATATAGAACATTGCTGGGTATGGTGGCGCACACCTGTAATCTCAGTACTTGGGAGGCTGAGATGAGAGGACTAAAGGTTTGAGGTTAGTCTCAGCAACTTAGCAAGACCTCAGCAATTAGTAAGACTCCATCTCAAAATAAAAAAAAAAAATAGGGCTGAGGATCTAGCTCAGAGGTAAAATGCTTCTGGGTTCAATCCATAATACAAAAAAAAAAAAAAAAAAAAAAAAAGCCGGGCGTGGTAGCGCACACTTGTAATCCCAGTACTTGGGAGGCTGAGACAGTAGGATCTCGGTTGGTGGCCAACCTCAGGTACTTTAGTGGGGCCCTCTGCAATTTAGTGAGACCCTGTTTCAAAATAAAAAATAATAAAAAAGGGCTGGGGGTGTAGCTCAGAGGTAAAATGCCCCTGGGTTCCTTCCCAGGTACCACACACACGCAAAAGAAGAAGAAGAAGGAGAAGGAGAAGGAGAAGGAGAAGGAGATGATTTGTAACAGTTTAGGAGGCCACCTCTGGGTTCTTTTCCTTGGCTGAGTAATAGAAATAAAGAATCAGGAAACTCAGTTGAGAAGTAGAATTTATAAGAAGCAGAAGAGAGAAATCACTACACAGAAAAGAATGTGGCAGAGTGCTCTAGTGAGACGCTGCTAACTCCAGCCCCTGGGTCTTATATTTAGGTCTTGTTTTCTTAAGGACAGCCGGTCTGGTCTGACATCAGCAAGCTTAGTTAGCGACTCAGTGAGGGGATATATGGTGTCTCCCTCCCCCCCACCCCACCAAGTCCAGGGCTCTGTAACTTTCTAAGTCTCCGGGTCCATTTATCTCATCTCGTTGCCATGGTGACCAGCAGCATTCAGTGCACAGGCTGCCTCACTGAGCGTGCCTCCATTGCTATGGTAACAGCCTGCTTGCCGGGCAGCCTGCTTATAAAGCCAGACATGGCAGAACAGCTGGTCTGCACTCGCCATTATCAGCTCATACAGAACAGTTTTAGCAACCATGAATAACCCCTCATACTTCCTTCTGGTTAATACCTGTCTTCTCCAAAATAACCAATGTTCTGAATAACACCACGATCATATGTAATTTTACTTGTTCTTAAACTTTCATATAAATGGGTTCATATAGAATTCTCTTTCTCTCCCTTTGTTCTCTCTTCTTTTACACAAAACCTATGGAATATACATACCTAGGTTGTTGCATACCAATAGTTTATTTGGGGGGCACTGGGGATGGAACCCAGGGGCATTCTACCTCTAAGCTACACCCCCTGCCCTATTTTTTATTTTTTATTTTGAAGCAGGGTCTCACTGAATTGCAAAGAACCTCACTAAGTAGATGAAGCTGTTCATGAACCACGATCCTCCGGTCTCAGCCTCCCAAATGCTGGGATGACAAGCGTGCACCATCATGCCCGGCTTATTCTTTTTATGCAACTTGATTTAAATTTAGATTTTTGTGATCCTGGGAGTTTGTTCTTTTTATTTTATTTTTTATTTTTGTGGTACTGGGGATTGAACCCAGAGGCATTTTACCTCCAAGCTAAATCCCTGCACCTACTTTTTATTCTTTATTTTGAACAGGGTCTTACTAAGTTGCGGAGGACCTCACTAAGTAGCTGAGGCTGGCCTTGAAACTGTGATCCTTTTGTCTCAGCCTCCCAAGTACTGGGATTATAAGCATGCACCACTGTGCCCGACTATTCTTTTTTTCTTTTTAAATTACGGTGTGCTATTATATGAATATATATATATATATATATATATATATATATATATATATATATATATTTTTTTTTTTTTTTGTGGTAGTACTGGGGATGGAACCCAGGAGCCTTCTACCTCCAGGCTACACTCCCAGACCTATTTTATATTTTATTTGGAAACAGGGTCTTTTAAGCCAGCTGAGGCTGGCTTCGAACTTGTGCGATCCTCCTGTCTCAGCCTCCCAAGCATGGGGATTACAAGCGCTACCATGCCCGGCTGACATTGGTATTTTCACATATGTACACATAGTCAGTGGTAGTAATTCCATTCATAAACCTCACTCTGCCCCTCCCCTCCCCCTGGCCTCCTCCCAGGCTCCCCCGAGGTTGCTCCTCCATTATCTGCAGTCCCTCTGGTGGCCTCATTACTCCTTAGCTTGTGAGTATTACAGAAAATATGTGGCCCCTCGTTTTCTGTGACTGGCTAATCTCACTTAGCATAATGTTCTCCAGGTCCTTCCATTTTCTTGCAAATGGCATACTTTTGCTCTTCTTTATTGCTGAGTAGAATTCCATTGTGTGTATATACCATCATTTTGTAATCTATTCATCAGTTGATGGATACCTAAGTTGGTTCCATAATCTGGCAATTGGGAATTGTGCCGCTGTGAACATGGGTATGCGTATATTACTGTACTTCTCTGATATCGGGCCCTTTGGTAAGATACCCAGGAGTGTAGAGCTGGATTATATGATGGATCCATTCCCAGTTTTCTGAGGAATCTTCACACAGAGCTCCTCAACAACTGAACTAATTTTCAATCCCATCAAAAGTATAGAAGAGTTCCAATTTCCCCATATCCTCACTAACATTTATTATTATTATTTTTTTGGGTCTGGGATGGAACCCAGGGACATTCGACCTCTGAGTTATACCCCCTCCCCTATTTTTTATTCTTTATTTTGAAACCGAGTCTCACTGAGTTGCAGAGGGCCTCACGACGTAGCTGAGGCTGTTCGCGAACCATTATCTTCCTGTCTCAGCCTCCCAAATGCTGGGATTACAAGCATGTGCCACCATGCCTGGCTAACATTTATTTTTTGACTTCTTGATTATTGCCATTCTGATTGGAGATGGAGTCTCAGTGTATGTTTGATTTGCATCTCCCTGATTGCTAATGATGTTGAACACTTTTTTTGTACTTATTGGCCATGTGTATTTCTTCTCTTTTCAAATGTTTATTCAATTCAATTGCCTCTTTCTTTCTTTCTTTCTTTCTTTCTTTCTTTCTTTCTTTCTTTCCTTCTTTCTTTCTTTCTTTCTTTCTTTCTTTCTTTCTTTCTTTCTTTCTTTCTTTCTTTCTTTCTTTCTGTGGTAATGGGGATAGAACCCAGGGGCATTCTATCTCCAAGCTACACCCCCAGCCCTTTTTTTTTTTTGGGGGGGGGTCTGGGGATGGAACCCAGGGGCATCTGACCTCTGAGCTACACCCCCTGCCCTATTTTTAATTCTTTATTTTGAAACCGGGTCTCACTGAGTTGCAAAGGGCCTCACTAAGTAGCTGAGGCTGTCCGCGAACCGCGATCCTCCAAGTCTCAGCCTCCTGAATGCTGGGATTACAAGTGTGCGCCACCACGCCCGACTCCCATGCCTGTTTTTTATTCTTTATTTTAAACAGGATCTCACTGAGTTGCAAAGGGCCTCACTAAGTAGCTGAAACTGTCGCAGAACCATGATCCTCCTGTCTCAGCCTCCCAAATGCTGCAATTACAAGGGTGCACCACCACGCCCAACTAATTGCCAGCCAGCCTCAGCTACTTAGTGAGGGCCTTTGCAACTCAGTAAGACCCTGTTTCAAAATAAAGAATAAAAATAGGGCTGGGGGTGTAGCTAGGAAATAGAATGCCCCTGGGTTCCACCCCCAGGCCCACAAAAAAAAAAAAACTAAACAAAACAACAAAAAAAACCCTGTGTCTACAGGGCATAAGGTAGGCATGTCTTAGCTTTAGTAACCTTACTAAACAGCTTGCAGTACCACCTGCAGTGCATGAAGTTCTCCTTGCTCCATCTCCCTTTATTTATTTATTTATTTATTTATTTATGTATTTATTTATTTTATTTTTTGTGGGTCTGGGGATGAAATCCAGGGGCATTCAACTTCCGAGCTATATCCACTGTCCTATTTATTTTTTATTTTTTTAAAGTGGTGCATTGTATTTATACATAACATTGGGGTAAAAAACTTGGGTGGACATATATGTACACATCACCCATTTAGCCCCTACCCAGTTCCCACCCCATTCCCTCCCCATCCCTCATTCCCATGTTTGGCTTAGTGGTTGACTTCAATATCCTTTTATTTTTTATTTTATTATTTTTACAGTACTGGTGATTGAACTCGAGGCATTCTACCTCTGAGCTACACCCCCAGCACTTTATATTTTTTGTTTTGAAGCTGGGTTTTAGCCAGGTGTGGTGGCGCAAGTTTGTAATCCCAACATTCAGGAGGCTAAGACTAGAGGATTGCAGTTCACGAATAGCCTAAGCTACTTAGTGAGGACGTCCGCAACTTAGTGAGACCCTGTTTCAAAATAAAGAATAAAAATAGGGCAGGGGATGTGCCTTGGAGGTCAAATGCCCCTGAGTTCCATCCCCAGATGAAAAAAAAAAAAAAAGGAAAAGAGAAAAAAAAGAAACTAAGTTTTGCCATGTTGCTGAGCGTCTCATTATTGCTGAGTCTGTCCTTGAACCTGTGAGCCTCCTGCCTCAGCCTCCCCCGTACTGGGCTTGCAGGCCTGTGTCACCATGCCTGGCTGCTCCATCTCCTTCCTGGTACTTGGTGTTTAGGCATCCTAGTGGTCATGGAGTAGTATCTCATTATGATTTAATGTGCATTTCTTAGACAATTAATAATGCTAAACACTTTCACATGCTATTGGCAACTTGGGTGCTCTTTTGTATGAAGTACCTACTCAACTCTTGTGCCAATATTAATATTTTTAGTAATTTATAGCAGCTCTTTAAAGATTTTAGATACAGGGTCTTTCAGTCTATAGCTTCGCCATTTAATCTTTCTTTTCTCTTTGTTCTCTTCTTTATTCTTTCTTTTTTTTCCTTTTTTTTTTTTTTATTCTGGGAATAGAACCCAGGGGCATTCTACCTCCGAGCTCACCCCCAGCCCTATTTTTTAGTCTTTATTTTGAAACACGGTCTCACTGAGTTGCAGAGGGCCTCCCTAAGTAGCTGAGGCTGTCGTGAACCCGGATCCTCCTGTCTCACCTCCCGAATGCTGGGATTACAAGTGTGTGCCACCATGATGCCCGGCTACAAGTGATTTTTAAATTGTACAATTTAGTACATTCTCAGTGTTGAGCAACTATCACCTTAGTCTAGTCTAAAAATTTTTAATTATTCCTAAAATAAACTCCATAACCATTAGTCAGTGACTTCCTACTTTCCCTATCATACCACCTCTGGCCCTTGACAATGACTAGTTTGTCTTTCTTTCTTTCTTTCTTTCTTTCTTTCTTTCTTCTCTCTCTCTCTCTCTCTCTCTCTCTCTCTCTCTCTCTCTCTCTCTTTCTTTCTTTCTTTCATTTTTTGGTGGTACTGGGGCTCCTAGAAGCCCTTCTACCCGGGATACACTCACAGACCTATTTTTATACGTTTTTATTTTTGGAAACAGGGTCTCCTAAGCCAGCGCGCGTGGATGGCTGGCTTCAAATCTGCACGATCCTCCTGTCTCCGCCTCCCAAGTGCGGGGATTACAAGCATGCGCCACCACGCCCGGTCTCTCTCTCTCTCTCTCTCTCTCTCTCTCTCTCTCTCTCTCTCTATTTATTTAAGTACTGGGGATGGAAACCAGGGGCATTCTACCTCTGAGTGACACCCCCAGCCCTATTTTTATCCTTTATTTTGAAACAGGGTCTCACTGAGTTGCAGAGGGCCTCACTAAGTATCTGAGGCTGTTCCTGAACCCAGATCCGCCTGTCTCAGCCTCTCAAATGCTGGGCTTACATGCATGCACCACCATGTCTGGCTTTTTCTGTCTCTCTTAATTTAACTCTTCTGGACTTTTTTTTTTCCTCTTTCTTTCTTTCTTTCTTTCTTTCTTTCTTTCTTTCTTTCTTTCTTTCTTTCTTTCGGTACTAGGGATTGAAACCATGGGCATTTTACATTCAAGCTAGACCACCAGCCCTTTTCTTTTTCTTTCTTTCTTTTTTTTTGGGGGGGTCTGGGGATGGAACCCAGGGGCATTCAACCTTCAAGCTATACCCCCTGCCCTATTTTTTATTCTTTATTTTGAAACCGGGTCTCACTGAGTTGCAGAGGGCCTCATTAAGAAGCTGAGGCTGTCTGCAAACCACGATCCTCCGGTCTCAGCATCCCAAATGCTGGGATTACACGCGTGTGCCACCACGCCCGGCTTTATATTTTGTTTTTGAAACAGTGTCTCACTAGGTTGCTGAGAGTCTTAAATTGCTGAGGCTGGCCTTGAACCTGCCATCCTCCCGTTTTAGCATTGGGATTACAGGTGTGCGCCACCATGCCCTGTTTATTCTGGATATTTTATATAAATAGAATAATAGAATAAGTGATATTTTATACCTGCTTCATTCCCTTAGCCCAATTTTTTGAGGTTCATCCAAACGTATCTATTTGAACATTCCCTTCTGTCACCTCACATGGATCAGAAGCCAGCGTGGACATCCCATCAACTCTAGCCCAGGCTTAGCTGAGAAACTCTGATGAGAGCCACTTAAGAAACCCCGGGTGAGACATGTTACAGTGAAATATGTTGCAGTGTGTGAGGGGAGAAATAATTCCCCCAACACAACCACACAAACAGAAAAACCGCGGGTTCTTGTCCTGAGCTAAGGATAAGTATACATAGCTCGGATACTTGCTAAAGATTTAAAGAAGTTTATTAAAAAGATAGAAATACAGAAGACAGTTAAAGCCCCATGCCATTCAGAAATGGCATGGGGGGGACTCGAGTGAATACACCCAAAGACCCCTGCCTGCTGAGTGTTCTTATCCGGACCAAGTCTCTGGCTGGTCCTTTGATATGTAGATAAGCTGCCCTATCTCCATCCCTGCCGGGGATCTGCCCCTCAGAGGCGGGGCGGGGGGGGGGAGCATCCCTGTCTCGGGGCACAGACCTCCACACCTTTTGTTACACTGCCAAGATGTGTTAAGTTGCTTCTCCTGGATCTGGGATTTCCTCCCATCCTTGACGCAGTTTGTCTCTCTTTAGAAATGTAAAGAGGCCCTTTTTCCTGGCTCTCTTGACTTTCTTTACTACAAAGGATATATTTTCAAAATTGGCACTCTTTCCCAATACTGGTACATTAATACATTTTGAAACCTCTTCCCGATGCTGATACAAGACCTACCTGATGAGCCCGTGTCATTCACAGAGAAATGAAGCTGTGGATGTTTTTATTTTAGGTCACTAAGTTTGGGAAACAAAGTAGGCCTGTTACAAGCAACAGTTAACTGGAAAAAATGAAAGTATTTAAGGCAAATATAAAGTCCATAAAGCCAGGGGTGGTGGTGCACACTTGTAATCCCAGTACTTGGGAGGCTGAGACAGGAGGATCACAGGTTTGAAGTTAGCCTTGATAACTTAGCGAGGCCCTCCTCAACTTAGTGAGACCCTGTTTCCAAATTAAAAAAAAAGTTGGGCTGGGGGGTTAGCTCAGAGGTAGGATGCCTCTGAGTTCAATCCCCCATGCCACACACACACACAAAAAAATAAAAAATAAAAAATAAAGTTCATAGAAACTATGAACTTAATAGCCAACAAAGTTGAATTAGAAAACAAAACTAAGCCGGGCATGGTGGTGCACGCTTGTAATCCCCGCGCTTGGGAGGCTGAGACAGGAGGATTGCACAGGTTCGAAGCCAGCCTCAGCTACTTAGTGAGGCTCTCAGCAACTTAGTGAGACCCTGTTTCCAAATAAAATATAAAATATGTCTGGGAGTATAGCCCAGAGGTAGAAAAGCCCCTGGGTTCCACCCCCAATACCACCAAAAAAGAAAAAAAAGAAAACTAGACATATAATAGCATTTATAGTTATCATAAAGGGTACAAATCATAATCAAACTCCAGTTTTGAGTGTTTATGTACCAAATTACATGAAATTGAAACGGGGATTTGTTGCGAGAAAACCCCGGCGAGTTCTTGTCTACGGAGAGCGAAGAATGACACCCGCAGACCTCAGGAAGGGGAATAAAAGGTTTATTGGAAGCAGCAGGGAATGGGGCAAGGGTGGCTGAACACCCCCAAAGGGGCTGGAACTCTGGGTCCAGCAGCTGCCTTCAGGACAATACTTGAGAGGCTACTTTCTTCTGGAGTCCACGCGATCTGCCAGAAGGGAATAGAGAAAAGTGGCCGAACACCCCATAGGGGCGGTCGGAACTCCGGGGTCCAGTAGCTACCTTCAGGGTCACTACCCGAGTGTTGCCCGAGCCAAGTGCCCATCAGTTGCAAACTACTTTCTCCCAGAGTCCACGCGATCTGCCAGAAAAGAAGTACAGATCACCCCTAGGGGCCTGGCCAGCCATGATGTCCAGCAGAGGCCTTCAGGTCACTACTCGAGAGTCGCCCGAGCCACGTGCCCTCAGATGCACTCTGCCTTCTCTCAGGGCCAACACGACCTGCGAGAGAGAGAACAGCTCCCCAAAAGGGGAGGGGGTCCCGAGCGGGAAAGTCCCCCGCTTTTGCCATCTGACTGGCCTAAGCCTGACCGCTTGCAAGTCCGTTTGTGGTTAGGGCGACTTTGAGATTTCAAGGAGAATTTGCATAGGACATTTGCAAGTTCTTTGAAGGATCTCCTTTCAGGAATGCCAGACTTACTCTGTGGGTTTGTTGATTAGGAAACTCAGGATGGCTTTGTGAAGCTCTGGCCTTCTTATCTCCTGAGCCTTTGGAGTTTCAGGCATTTGTCGCCCCTCAGGAAACTCAGGAAATTAGCTTTTTTCTACCAAGGCCTTTTCCCTATCTGCCTATTTCCTTTCTATCTCCTCAAAATTGCTATTTATGTGTGTGGTGGGTACTGCAGATGGGAGGCTCCATCCCAGCGGATTCTACTCTGGGGTATATCCCAGACCTTTTTATTTCAAAACAAGGATGCCGGGCGTGGTGGCACACGCTTGTAATCCCAGCATTCAGGAGGCTGACACCGGAGGATCACGGTTCACGGACAGCGTCAGCTACTTAGTGAGGCCCTCCACAACTTAGTGAGACCCTGTTTCAAAATAAAAGAATAAAGCCGGGCGTGGTGGCTCACGCTTGTAATCCCCGCGCTTGGGAGGCGGAGACAGGAGGATTGTGCAGGTTCGAAGCCAGCCGCGCTGGCTTAAGAGACTCTGTTTCCAAATAAAAATATAAAATAGGTCTGGGAGTATACCCTGGAGGTAGAAGGGCTTCCAAGAACCCCAGTACCACCAATAAATAAATAAATGAATAATAAATAAGTAAATTAATTAATTAATAAAAATAAAAGAATAAAAAATAGGGCAGGGGTTGTAGCTCGGAGGCCAAATTCCCCTGGGTTCCATCCCCAGACCCACAAAACAAAATCAAAAACAAAAAAACAAACAAGGTCTTGCTAAATTACCTTGCTGGCCTCAAACCTGGCATCCTCCTGTCTCAGTCTACCTGGGATTATAGATGTGTGCTGCCATGCCCAGAAGCATCAATATTTCACAGTCATCAAGAAATATAAAGAGTCATGGACAGAACTACATTATGAGAGCCGGGCGTGGTGGCGCACACTTGTAATTACAGTACTTGGGAGACAGGAGGATCACGGTTTCGGACAGCTTCAGCGACTTAGTGAGGCCCTAGCAACTCAGGGGACCCTGTTTCAAAATAAAAAAATCAAAAATAGGGCTGGGAGTATAGCTTGGTGGTAGAATGTCCCTGGGTTCCATCCCTAGTACCACAAAAATAAATAAATAAATAAATAAAGGGTTGGGGTGTAGCTTGGAGATAGAATGCCTCTGGGTTCAATCCTTAATATTGCAAAAAAACTGTATTATGAAGAAATTTATCAAAATCGATACCAGGAGAGACAGAAATTTTATTTATTTATTTATTTTGTCACTGGGAATTGAATCCAGAGGCATTCTGCCACTGAACTACACCTGTAACCCTATTTATTTTTATTTTGAAACAGTGCCTCATTAGATTGGTGAGAGTCTCACTATTTGCTGAGGCTGTCATTGAACCTGCAATCCTCTGAGACAGAAATTTTAAATAATAATTTTTAATAGAATTAATATAGAAAATAGTTATTAAAAAGAAGTTCACCAAGCTGGGTACAGTGGTACACATCCGTAAACCTAGTATTTGGTAGGCTGAGACAAGAGGATCACAGGTTTGAGGACAGCCTTGGCAATTTAGCAATACTCTGTTTCAAAATAAAAATAAATAGGGCTAGGAGAATAGTTCAGATATAGAATGCCCTTGGGTTCTAATCTCTAGTACCACAAAGACATAAATAAATAAAAATAAAATACAAAGTATAAAGTACCGAGGTGGGGGTAGCTTGGAGGTACAATAGCTGTAGGTTCAATTCACAGTAACACACACACACACACACACACACACACACACACACACACACACACACACCTCACCAAAAAATACTAGATTCAAATTGTTTTTTCTTTTGGTGGTACTGGGATGGAACCCAGGGGCTTTCTACCTCTGGAATACACTCCCAGATTATTTTATACTTTATTTGGAAACAGGGTTTCACTGAGTTGCTGAGAGCCTCACTAAGTAGCTGAGGCTGTCTTCGAACCTGTGTGATCCTCCTGTCTCAGCCTCTCAAGCACGGGGATTACAAGTGTGTGCCACCACACTCAGCTGATTAAAATTTTTTTTTTTCTGGGCGTGGTGGTGCACGCTTGTAATCCCTGCACTTGGGAGACTGAGACAGGAGGATCACACAGGTTCAAAGTCAGCCTCAGCTACTTAGTGAGGCTTTCAGCAACTTAGACCCTGTTTCCAAATAATATATAAAAAAGGTCTGGGAGTATAGCCCGAAGGTAGAAAGCCTCTGGGTTCTATCCCCAGTACTACCAAAAAATAAAAAAATAAAAAATAAATTTTTTTTACATAGCAATACTACCAACTCATCAAAGACCATTAAGAAAGACCAAGGGTACTTAAACTATTCCATCTTCTTTTGTGGAGTACACCACTGATCCTCATACCTAACAAAAACTTGTCCCAGGAGGAAATTACAAACCAACCTCTTTTATGAATATGGTGCATAAGTTTTTGTTTTTTATTTTATTTTATCTTATTTTTTGTTTTGTTTTGTTTTGTGTGGGTCTGGGCATGGAAACCAGGGGCATTCAACCTCCGAGCCACACCCCCTGCCCTATTTTTTATTCTTTATTTTGAAACAGGGTCTCACTAAGTTGCAGAGGGCCTCACTAAGTAGCTGAGGCTGTCCAAGAACCGCGATCCTCTGGTCTCAGCCTCCCGAATGCTGGGATTACAAGTGTGCGCCACCACACCTGGCTATTTTTAATTTATTTTAATTAATTTAATTAATTTTATTTTGGGTACTGGGTATTGAATCCATGGGTGTTCTACTGCTGAGCTAAACCCTTGGCCCTATTTAATTTTTATTTTGAAACAAGATCTCACTAAGTTGCCGAGGGTCTCACTAAATTGCTCAGACTGGCCTCAAACCCATGATCCTCCAATCTCAGACTCTCAAGTACTGGGATAACCAGGTATGCGCCACCATGCTTGGAAATCTGTAATTTTAAATAAAATCTGCATAAATAAAATCCAACCAGACATTACAAAAACAACACACTAAAACCAAATAGAATTTATTCCTGAGATCCAAGATATTATTAGAAAATTTACTCGTGGTATGGTGGCACATGCTTGTAATCCCAGCATTTGGGAGGCTGAGACAGGAGGATCTCAGTTCAAGGACAGCCTGAAGGTAAGGGCCTCGCTCCAAGACTTCAGGGAGTTAGCAATAGCCTTTTGGTTTGGGGGTATGACCTCCCCAAAAGCGACCCAGCCAATGGTTTTCAGAGCAAGTTTGTGCCCAGCCATCTTGGAATCCTTTACCCACCCCAGGCAAATGCAGGCCCCAGCAGCAAATAACGGAAGTGGGTGGTAAGTATATCTTAATTTCCCCCTCTTATATGCTTTCATTTACCTGGAGAAGGAGCTTTTAGGGTGGAGGGAGGGTGCTTTGCTTTCTCCTTAGCTGGCAGAATAGCGTGCCTTTGATCCTCACACATGCTATGCTTCGACACAGAGGCCAGGCTTCTCGGGAGGTCAGAGCTGGCCACCGTGGTCTTGCCCTTTACTGAGCTGAATGGCACCCTTGGGCTTTGTTGTATGCTGCTTTGATTGAACCAGAGAAATAGCCTTTTGCAGCAGGAGAAAGTCCCCAAAGACCTGGGATTTAGCTCCACTTCAATAATAAGTGAATGTTTTCTAGCTTTAGAATGTGTTATGTTATTTGAAATAATTTTAACTATACTTTGTTTTTTGGGGTTTTTTTGTGTGTTTGTTTTTTTTTGGAGTACTGGGGATGGAACTCAGGGGTATTGTAGCTCTGAGGTACTCCCCCAGACTATTTTTTTAAAGTGGTACTGGGGATGATATCCAGGGGCATTCTATTTCCCAGCTACACCCCCAGCTCTACTTTTTTATTCTTTATTTTGAAACAGGGTCTCACTGAGTTGCAAAGGACCTCATTAAGTAGCTGAGGCTGGCTGAGAACCGTGATCCTCCTGTCTCAGCCTCCCAGTTGCTGGGATTACAAGTGGGCACCACCAAGTCTAGCTTTATACATTGGTGTTGAAGATAAATTGTTTCATATAGAGCTGGTACTTTTTGAACTTAATTGTTAAAGATTCTAAAATGCATATTTTGTACTGTAAGTTTTAACCAGTTAGGAAGATTTTATGTAACCAGTGTGAGTTACTTTTTTTGGTGTGAATTTGTTGGGGCTGCAATGTTTAGATTTGAGCTTTTGTTAACTTCTTACTCCTGGATTTTTAAGTTTGTTACTATGTTTAGGCAAATGTGCCAAGATATGGAGCATATAAAAAGTAGGGTTTTGATTTTTTTTTTTTAACAGTTTCATATTGAAGCTGAGACTTGCCATAAATAATTTGAATGGCAGGATTTGTATGTCATATGTCATTATATAAAGCTATTTCCAGAATCTTAGTAAACCTAATGTTTAGCCAGGCCGGGTGGCACACACTTGTCATCCCAGTACTTGGGAGGCTGAGACAGGAGGATTGCAGGTGTGAGAAGAGCCTCAGCACAGAATGAGACTCTCATCAACCTGTCGAGACTCTGTTTCCAAATAAAAATAAAATAGGGCTGGGGTTGTATCTTAGAGGCAGAATGCCCCTGAGTTCAATCTCCAGTACCACACACAAAAACAGAATCTCACCAAGTTGCAGAAGGCCTCACTCAGTAGCAGCGAACCTGGGATCCTCCTATCTCAGCCTCCCAAGTACTGGTGTGACAAGTGTGCACCTCCATGCCGGGACTGTAGCATACTGTACCAAGATTTTGTACCTCTTATCTTCTGCTGAAGTATTAGGAATGTTAAAATGAATTGATTAATCGTTTTCATTTTACATTTTTTTCTTTTTCTTTTTGCAGTACTGGGGATGGAACCTAGGGACATTCTACCTCTGAGCTCCAGCCCCAGCCCTATTTATTTTTATTCTTTCTTTTTCTCTCTTTTTTTCTTTCTTTCTTCCTTTTTTTTTTTTTTTGGCAAGTCTGGAAATGGAACCCAGAAGCATTTGACCTCCAAGCTACATCCCCTGTCCAATTTTTTATTCTTTATTTTGAAAAAGGGTCTCACTGAGTTGCAGAGGGCCTCACTAGTAGCTGAGGCTGGCCACAAACCTGGATCCTCCTGTCTCAGCCTCCCAATTGCTGGGATTACAAGCATACGCCTCCACACCTGACTCCGATTTTTATGCTTTATTTTGAAACAGGGACTCCTCCTGTCTTGGCCTCCCAAATGCTGAGATTGTAAGCATGTGCCCCCATGCCCAGATCTTCATTTTACATTCTTATATAATCAGGTAATATGAAATATAACTTGATGTACAATTTTGCCTATTATAGAGGGTGTCCTAATTATAGTAGTATATACACAGAAAACTTTGGCATGACAAGAGGCTGAATAAATAGCTATTTTACTTAAAAATGCCTGTGTCCCTGTGAGTCACAGGTAATGTTATAAATACCACTTGGTGTTAGTGGTAGATAGATATATTCTCTTAAAATGTTTCTTGAAATTTTATACTTAAGGCTATACATTATTGCCTAAAAGATACTTATAGGCTCTTTTTTTTTTTTTTTTTTGGTGGTACTGGGGTTCCTGGAAACCCTTCTACCTCCGAGATACACTTCCACAGGCTACACTCCCAGACCTATTTTTTAACTTTATGTGGAAACAGGGTCTCTTAAGCCAGCGAGGCTGTCTCTGAACCAGCGTGATCGTCCTGTCTCCATCTCCCAAGTGCGGGGATTACAAGCGTGCGCCACCACGCCCGGCAAGGCTCTTTTTTTTTTGTACTGAGGATAGAACCCAGGGGTATTCTACCTCTGAGCTATACCCCCAGCCCTATTTCTGTGTGTGTGTGTGTGTGTGTGTGTGTGTGTGTGTGTGTGTGTGTGTTAGAACCCAGGGGCATTGTGTCTCTGAGCTACACCCACAACCCTATTTGATTAGTGTTTTTATTTTTGAAACAGGGTCTCACTGAGCTCTAAAGGACTTTGCTAAGTAGGCGAGGCTGTCTGTGAACTGTAATCTTCCGGTCTCAGCTTTCTGAATGCTAGGATTACTGGAGTGTACCACCAGGCCTGGCTTTATTCTTTATTTTATAACAGGGTCTCACTGAGTTGTAAAGGGCCTCACTAAGTAACTGAAGCTGTCTAAGAACCGAGGTCCTCCTTTCTCAGCCTCCCAAATTCTGGGATTATAAGCATGCACCACCACGCATGGATTTTTTTTGTGTGTGGTTTTTTTGTGGCACTGAAGATTGAACCTAGGAGCATATTACTTCTGAGCTACATCCCCAGCCCAATTTTATTCTTTATTTTGAAACAAGGTCTCACTAAGCGGCGGAGGGCCTCACTAAATAGCTGAGGCTGGCCGTGAACCCGGATCCTCGTGTCTCAGCCTCCCAAGTACTGGAATTATTATGAAACAGGGTCTCACTAAGTTACAGAGGGCAATACTAAGTAGCTGAAGTTGGCCATGAACCTGCAATCCTCCTGTCTCAGCCTCCCAAATACTGGGATTACAAGCGTGTGCCACCATAGCCGGCTTCTGATTGTTTTTTTGGGGAGGACATTCTACCTCTGACCTACACCCCAAACCCTATTTTATTTTTTATTTTGAAATAGTTTCTAAGTTGTGTAAGGCCACACTAAGTTTTTAAGGCTGGCTGTGAACCTGTGATCCTCTTGTCTCAGCCTGAGGCATGGCCACCATGCCTAGCTTCAGGTCTGATCTTAATAACTTCTTTCCTTCTACTGGTTTTGGAGTTAGTTTGTTCTTACTTTTCTAAGAGCTTGAGATACATCATTAGGTTATTTATTTTGGAATCTTTCTGATTGTTTTGTGTAGGCATTCATAGTTATAAACTTTCGTATTAGATTTGGTTTCTCTCTCCTGGGGCTGAGGGTGTAGCTTGGAGGTAGAATGCCCCTGGTTTCCATCCCCAATGCCCCCCCCCACAAAATAGAGCTGAAGTTAATGGGAAAAAAAATATATATATATATGTATGTATAATATTTTTTTGGTACTGGGGTTCCTGGAAAGCCTCTACTTCCGGGCTATACTCCCAGACCTTTTTTATTTTTTTTTAAATTTGGAAACAGGGTCTCTTAAGCCAGCGCGGCTGCCTTTGAACCTGCACGATCCCCCGCCTCCCAAGTACGGGGATTACAAGTATGTGCCACCACACCCGGCATGAAATAATATTTTAAAGGATCAATATAACAAAGAGTTGGTGCTTTTTTTTGTTTTTTGTGGGCCTGGGGATGGAACCCAGGGGCATTTGACCTCCAAGATACACCCCCTGCCCTATTTTTTATTCTTTCTTTTGTTTGTTTGATTTTGTTTTGGGTTTTTTTTTTTTTTTTTTTTTTGCAGGCGTTTGGGATGGAACCCAGGGGCATTTGATCTCTGAGCTACACCCCCTGCCCCATTTTTTATTCTTTATTTTGAAACTGGGTCTCACTGAGTTGCAGAGCCTCACTAAGTAGCTGAGGCTGGCCATGAACAGCGATCCTGTGGTCTCAGCCTCCCGAATGCTGGGATTACAATCATGCGCCACCACACCTGGCTTGAGTTGGTGCTTTAAAAAGATAAACAATATTGATAAATCCTTAGCCAAAATGACCAAAAGTAAGATGTCGGGCCCGCTCGGCTAGACCGGGATGGGGCGGTGGCTCAAGATGGCGCCTAGGCATGTTGCCAAGTCACGAGGCTCACGAGGCTGGCGGTGCCCTGAGCCTGCGCAGTGAGCCCTATCAGGTGCCCTACGGATGATCAGTGACGCAGCGCCTCATGCTACCACCAGCCCGCCTATGAGAGGGTTAGAAATGTGCATGCCCTAGCTGTGGGAAGCTTGGGGTTGGTGGAGTGATGCGGGAGGGGTTATGAGACTGATATATATTTGTCTGCTGTGCGCATTGAAGAAAAAGCATTAAAGAAGAAGAAGCATCATCAGCAGAGTCGACGTTCGTGTGTTTCTTCCCTAGGCTCTGCTGGTCGGAGCCTTAGGGTCGCGACAGTAAGATGGGGTGATAGGAAGCAACTCATATACTGTTGGTGGGAATGCAAATTAGTATTACCACTATGGAATCAGTCTGAAATTTCCTCAAAAGACTTGTAATGGAGCCTGGCATGGTGGTGTATGCCTGTAATCCCAGTGTCTGGGAGGCAGAGACAGGACGATTGCAGATTCAAAGCCAGCCTCAGCAACTTAGCAAGGATCTCAGCAACTTAGTGAGAGCCTGTCAAAATTTAAAATACAGCTGGGGCATGTATCTTGGAGGTAGGATGCCTCTGGGTTTGATTCCTAGTAACACACACACACACACACACACACACACACACACACACAACGCACACCCTAATAAAAGTCAGCACACTATAGAGATACACTCATACCCATATTTATAGCAGTGCATTTCATAATAGCCAAGTTATAGAAGCAGCCCAGGTGTTTATTAGCTGATGAATGGACAAAGAATATGTGGTATATATGTAATGAAGTTTTATTCATTCATTAAGAAGAATGAACTTTCCAGATGTGGTAGCACATATTTGTGACCGCAGTACTTGGGAGGCTGAAACAGGAAGATCACAGGTCTGTGGCCGGCCTCAGCAACTTAGAGAAGCTTTCTGCACGTAGTGAAACTCACTGTGTTTCAAAGTGAAAAATAAACTGGGTGTGGTGGCGCATGCCTGTAATCCCAGTACTTGCGAAGCTGAGACAGGAGGATTGCAAGTTCAAGGACAGCCTCAGCAAGTAGTGAGACCCTCATCAACCTAGTGAGACTCTGTTTCTTTTTCTTTTTCTTTTTCTTTTTTGAGGTACTGGGAATGGAACCCAGGGGCATTCTACCTCCAATCTACACCCCCAGCCCTATTTTTTATTCTTTATTTTGAAACAGGGTCTCACTGGGTTGCAAAGGGCCTCACTAAGTAGCTGAGGCTGTCTCAGCCTCCCAAGTACTGTGATTACAAGTATAAGCCATCACTCCTGGCTACCCAGTAATAGCTTTTTTTTTCTTTTTTCTTTTTTTGTGGGTCTGGGTATGAGATCCGGAGGCATTCAACCTCTGAGCTACAACCCCTGCCCTATTTTTGATTCTTTGTTTTGAAACCGGTCTCATTGAGTTGCAGAGAGCTTCACTAAGTAGCTGGGGCTGTCTGCAAACCACGAACCTCTGGTCTCAGTCTTCCAAATGCTGGGATTACAAGTGTGCACTACCACACCCGGCTTCCAATAATAGTGTTTAAAAATTTATTTTGGCCGGGCGTGGTGGCGCACGCTTGTAATCCCCGCACTTGGGAGGCTGAGACAGGAGGATCGCACAGGTTCGAAGACAGCCTCAGCTACTCAGTGAGGCTTTCAGCAACTTAGTGAGACCCTGTTTCCAAATAAAATATAAAAAAGGTCTGGGAGTATAGCCTGGAAGTAGAAAGCCTCTGGGTTCCACCCCCAGTACCACCAAAAAAAAAATTTTTTTTCTTTTGGAAAACCCTTTTGGCTACAGCTGTGGCCTGTGAGCCTTGAAATATTGGCATTCTTTCCTTTTTTCTTCCTTCCTTTCTCTTTATTTCTCCTTTTTAATTTTTATTTATTTATTTATTTATTTATTTATTTATTTATTTTTTGGTGGTACATATAACGGTTTGAGATGTCGTTGTGGGTTCTTGTTTTTAGCTAGTTTAGAAAAAAATAGCCAGAGCCGGGCATGGTGGCTCACGCTTATAATCCCAGCACTTGAAAGGCTGAGATAGGAGGGTCACGGTTCACAGAGAGCCTCAGCTACTCACGTCCTTTGCAACTCAGTGAGACCTGGTTTCAAAATAAAGAATAAAAAAAAAATAGGGCAGGGGGTGTAGCTCGGAGGTCGAATGCCCCTGGGTTCCATCCCCAGACCCATAAAAAAAAAATTCTTTTGTAGTCCTAGGAATTAAACCCATACGCATTTCACTCTCCTGGAAATTCTGATATGTTGTGTCTCTGTTCTCATTTGATTCTAAGAATTTTAAAATTTCTCTCCTGATTGCTTCTATAACTCATGTATCATTTAAAAGTGTATTGTAAGCTGGGTGTGGTGGCGCACGCTTGTAATCCCCGCACTTGGGAGGTGGAGACAGGAGAATCATGCAGGTTCAAAGCCAGCCTCACTGTCTTAAGAGACCCTGTTTCCAAATCAAAATATAAAAAATAGGTCTGGGAGTGTAGCCTGGAGGTAGAAGGGTTTCCAGGAACCGCAGTACCACCACCAAAAAAAAAAAAAAAAAAAAGTGTATTGTAAAGTCAGGTGTGGTGGCATATGCTTCTAATCCCAGTGCTTGGGAGGCTGAGACAGGAGGATCGCACAGGTTCGAAGCCAGCCTCAGCTACTTCTTTTTTTCTTTTTTTGGTGGTGGTACTGGGGGTAGAACCCAGGGGCTTTCTACCTCCAGGCTATACTCCCAGTCCTAATTTGTATTTTATTTGGAAACAGGGTCTCACTTAGTTGTTGAGAGCCTCACTAAGTAGCTGAGGCTGGCTTTGAACCTGTGCGATCCTCCTGTCTCAGCCTCCCAAGCGCAGGGATTACAAGCGTGTGCCACCACGCCCAGCGTCTCAGCTACTTAGTGAGGCTCTCAGCAACTTATTGAGACCCTGTTTCCAAATAAAGTATAAAATAGGTCTGGGAGTATAGCCCGGAGGTAGAAAGCCCTAGGTTCTACCCCTAGTACTACACACACACACACACACACACACAGAGTAAAGCCAGGCGCTGTGGCACACACTTGTAATCCCAAGTACTTGGGAGGCTAAGACAGCCTCAGCTACTTGTGAGGCCCTCTTCAACTCAGTGAGAAGCTGTTTCAAAATAAAGACTAAAAAATAGGGCTGAGGTTGTAGCTGAGAGGTAGAATGCCACTGGGTTCAATTCCCAGTAAAGCAAAAAAAAAAAAAAAAAAAAAGTGTATTGTACAATCTTCATGTGTTTATATAGTTTCTGTATTTTTTTCTTGCTGTTGATTTATAATTTTATTCTCTCTTTGCTCTAATAATATGTAAGAAATTTTATCAACATTTTGATTAAGAACTTATCAACATTTTGTTAAGAACTTGCAGCTGGGCATGGTGGTACAAGGTACTTGGAAAACTGAGACAGGCAGTTCACAGGTTTGAGATCAGCCTCAGGATCTTCATGAGATTCTTAGGAATCTATTGAGACCCTGTTTCAAAACAAAACAAAACTAAACAAAACAAAAAGAACAGTGGGTGTGACTCAGAGATAGAATGCCCCAGGGCTCAATCCCTTGTACCAAAAACAAAACAAAAACAAAACTTGCTTTGTGGCCTCAAATGTGGTACTTTTGGAGAAAGGTTCATAAGCAGCTGAAAAGAAATTGTATTCACCTGTTGGATTAAATATTCTGTAAATGTCTGTGAAGTCCCTTTGTTTTATATTATGTTTAAATCTAATGTATCTTTGCTGATTTCATATCTGGATAATCTATTGATGAGAGAGGTGTATTGAAACCATGTAGTATTACTGTATTGGGATCTATCTGAGCCTTTCTGTAGAGCAGAGTTTGTTTAATGTAGTTAGCTGTTCCAACAATTTGGGCATAAATATTTAATATCATTATATGTTCTTGTTGGATTGTTCCCTTTATCATTTTGCAGTGACATGTTTTGTCTCCCCCCGCCCCCACCCTTTTTTGCGGTACTGGGGATGGAACCCAGGGGCATCCTACCTCCGAGATACACCCCAGCCCTATTTTTTATTTATATATATATATATATATATATATAAATATATAAATATATAAATATATATATTTTTTATATAATATATATATATATTTTTTTGCAGTATTGGGGATGGAACTCAGGGGTATTCTACATCCGAGCTTCACCCCTACCCCTTTTTTTAATTCTTTATTTTGAAACAGCGTCTCACTGAGTTGCAAAGGACCTCACTAAGTGATAATTGAGGCTGTCCTCGAACTACGATCCTCCTGTCTCAGCTTCTCAAATGCTGGAATTATAAGCATGTGCCACCACACCCAGCTCTTTATTCTTTTTATTTACTTATTTATTTTTTGGTGGTACCGAGGTTGCTGGAAGCCCTTCTACCTCCAGGCTACACTCCCAGACCTATTTTTTATTTTTGAAAACAGGGTCTCTTAAGCTTGCACGGCTGGCTTCGAATCTGCATGATCCTCCTGTCTCCACCTCCCAAGCACGGGGATTACAAGCATGTGCCACCACACCCAGCTATTCTTTATTCTTTTTATATTTCTTTATTTATTTATTTATTGTGGGTCTGGAGATGGAACCCAGGGGCATTCAACCTCCAAGCTACACCCCTGCCCTATTTTTTATTATTATTTTGAAACAGGGTCTCACTCAACCGCAGAGGGCCTCACTAAGTAGCTGAGGCTGTCGGCGAACCTCGATCCTCCTGTCTCAGCCTCCCAAATGCTGGGATTACAAGCGTGTGCCACCACACACAGTTTATTCTTTATTTTGAAACAGGGTCTCACCAAGTTGCAAAGGGCCTCATTAAGTAGTCAAGGCTATCCAAAAACTGGGATCCTCCTGTCTCAGCCTCTCAAAGCTGGGATTACAAGCGTGTGCCACCACACCTGGCTTGTTTATTATTTCTTGACATTTTAATTTTATTTCAATGTTTAATTCAATCCTTATTCTCACTAACTACTCCTCTAATGACATTTAATTTTTTCCTGAGTGCTGTTGATTATTTTATTTTCTTCTGCGTGTAGGATTTTCTTAAGTATTGCTACAATGCTGGCTTAGTAGTCTTGAATTTTTAGTTCATGCTTATAATGGAAGGTTCTTAGTTATCGTTCCATCCTGAGGGATAGCTTTTCTGGGTATAATAATCTTAGTTGGCAGTTTTGTTTTAGTTTTTGTTTGTTTGTTTTCAGTGCTTGAAATACCTTGTTCCACGCTCTCTTTGATTTTTAGAGTTTTTGGTAAGAAATCAAAAATTATTATGATTGGTTTAATGCTAAATGTGACCTGGTTTCTTTCCCATATAGCTTTAAAATTTTTATTCTTGTCTTTTTATTTTGTGGGTCTGGGGATGGAACCCAGAGGCATTTGACCTCTAAGCTATACCCCCTGCCCAATTTTTCATTCTTTATTTCAAAACAGGGTCTCACTGAGTTGCGAAGGGCCTCACTAAGTAGCTGAGGCTGTCCGCAAACCGCAATCCTCAGTCTCAGCCTCCCGAATGCTGGGATTACAAGCGTGCGCCACCATGCCTGGCTTTATCCTTGTCTTATTATTAAACATTTTAATTATAATGTGTTTTGGAAGCCGGGCATGGTGGCACAAGCTTGTAATTTCAGTACTTGGGAAGCTGAGACAGGATGGTTGCAGGTTCACAGCCTCAGAAAGTTAGTGAGGCTCTTGGCAACCTAGTGAGATCCTGTTTCTAAATTAAAAAAGAAAGGTCTGGGACTGCAGCCCAGAGGTAGGAGGCCCCTGGGTTCCATTTCAATAATAATAATAAAAAAAATAATAATATTAATATCGTGGAAAGCTTCTTTTTTATTTTATCTATTTAGAGTTCTAAATGTCTCCTGTATCTGGATGGTTTGGAAAATTTTCTGCTATTATATCACAGAAAAGGTTATCCATGCCCTTCACCTGAATTTCAGTTCCCTCTTTATTTCCAAAGATTCTTCATCTGGATCTCTTAATGTTTCCTCCAGTTCTTGTATACTCTGGCCAAGATTTCTTATTTCCTTTTCCTTGTTACTGATGCAGTGCTCATATGCTTTTTCTTCAAGGCCTAAATTTCTTTCTTCCATATGGTCTATTCTGTTGGTTAACCTCTCAACTAATTTTTTTTTCCAAAACAGGATTGAACCCAGGGCATTCTACCTCTGAGCTACACCTCCAGCCATTTTTTTTTTCTTTTTTGCAGTATTGGAGATGGATCCCAGGGGCATTCTACCTCCGAGCTATACCCTCCAGGTCTATGTTTTTATTCTTTTTTTTTTTTTTTTTGGTGGTACTGGGGGTGGAACCCAGAGGCTTTCTACCTCCGGGCTATACTCCCAGACCTATTTTCTATTTTATTTGGAAACAGGGTCTCACTAAGTTGCTGAGAGCCTCACTCAGTAGCTGAGGCTGGCTTCGAACCTGTGTGATCCTCCTGTCTCAGCCTCCCAAGCGCGGGGATTACAAGCGTGTACCACCATGCCCGGCTTTTATTCTTTATTTTGAAACAGGGTCTCACTGAGTTGCGAAGGGCCTCATTAAGTAGCTGAGGCTGTCTGTGAACCATGATCCTCCTGTCTTAGCCTCCAGAATACTAGGATTACAAGCAAGCGCCACCATGCCTGGCTATCTTTTTTTTTATTATATTTTGAAACAAGGTCTCACTAAGTTGCTGGGGCAGCCTGTGGACCTGTGATCCTCCTGTCTCAGCCTCCCAAGTACTGGGATAACAAGTGTGCGCCACCACACCCGGCTCATTTCACGGATTTGTTTGGACCTTTTATCTCTTGCTGTCTCTTTATTGAAGTGTTCTTTCACATCCTTTATTTTCTCTTTTAGTTTTTTCCTTAGGTCTTCTTTTGGTTTATTGATCATGTTAACAATCAACTTTTTAAATTTTCTAGACTTTCACCCACATGAACATACTGGGAGCCAGTTATGGGTTATGATTTGGGAGGCACCTTGTTTGCCGGTTCCTCTTGTTTGTTTTCTTTCTTTTCTTTTCTTTTCTTTTCTTTCTTCTTCTTCTTCTTCTTCTTTTTTTTTTTTTTTTGGTGGTACTGGTGTTCCTGGAAGCCCTTCTACCTCCGGGCTATACATCCAGACCTATTTTTTACATTTTTATTTGGAAACAGGGTCTCCTAAGCCAGCACGGCTGGCTTCGAACCTGCGCGATCCTCCTGTCTCTGCCTCCCAAGCGCAGGGATTACAAGTGTGCGCCACCACGCCCGGCCTTTCCTCGTGTTTTCTGAGGTCCTAATTTTGTGCATTTGATGAGATGGCAGCCTCTCCCTCTTTTATGTGAGGGTCGATTGGTGAGTAGTTATCTTTTTATAATAAATTCCAGGAGGCACATAGCTTAGCTTCCACACATATGAGGAGCATAATCAAGTTTTAGTTTCTACCATCAGGATCTCTTTAAAAAGACTATCTGTCAGTAACCGTGGTAATTTTAGAGCAAGCCATATATATCAACATATGCTATAAGAGTTATTAGTGATGATCTCTGGAATTGTGTTTCTCTAAAGAGAAACATGGGCGAGAAATAACATGGAACAGGCTAAGATGATCAAGCATTAATCAGCTTAATTACTTTAGAAAACTAAATTGAATTTGAAAATGAGATAGAAATAAACAAAATAGGAAAAAAGAAGGGAATAGAAAAGGGTCAGGGAGATAAAAGTTAAAATGGGGAGATTAAAAAGATGAATGGGAACGGTGATGGAAGAAAAGAGGTACACAGAGAGGATTTCATCACCTGAAAAAACACACAAAATTACAACGGCCAAACACCAAATGCACGGAGATGCCAGGAAGCAGTCAGTGTCGAGCAGGTAGTGGACTAAGTATAAGCAGAGATTTGGTTTACTTCTTGCTAAGGTTTTTGATTTAGAAGCCTTTCTGGAGTTTAGATTTTAGAATCTCTTACCTATGAGGAAGCTGTAACACAAATACCAAGCTGTTTGTTGCTTTCAGCTCCTACCCAAACAGGCCAAACTTGTTAGGGGAGACTCAGCTCTACCCCTCCTCCGCCGCCCTCTCGGATGAAGGAAATGCTTTAAAGCAAACTGCACCCAAAGTTGTTTGTGAATGTGTCCTGAGGTGGGAGCGGAAGTCTGAAGGGCTGCTGGCCAGCCTTCTATCCTCAGCCAGTGTTCTGGTCCAGGTTGCACGTACCCCACTCTGTGAGCCTCAGTACTGGGACAGTGTGTGGGTGCATCCGTCCATCCTCCAGCAAAACTGGTCATGGGTGAGAGGGCACAGGGCTGCAGCAGGGTGTTCAGGGACGTCACCTTCCTCCTGCATCTCATCCATCCCAGTGCCACCCGCTGTCACTTGCGCTCCTTACCAGAGTGGAGGGAGGCTGCCAGTCTTGTTTGATTGATTGATTGATTGATTGATTGCAGTACTGGGGATGGGACCCAGGGGCATTGTATCTCTGACCTATACCTGCAGCCCTAATTTTTAATCTTTTTATTTTTATTTTTTTATTTTTATTTTATTTTTGTGGTACTGGGGGTAGAACCCAGAGGCTTTCTACCTCCGGGCTATACTCCCAGACCTATTTTTGGAAACAGGGTCTCACTAAGTTACCAAGAGCCTCACTAAGTAGCTGAGACTGGCTTTGAACCTGTGTGATCTTCCTGTCTCAGCCTCCCAAGTGTGGAGATTACAAGCGTGCACCACCACGCCCGGCCTAGTCTTTTTATTTTTGAAACAGGATCTCATTGAGTTGCAAAGGTCCTTGCTAAGTAGCTGAGGCTGTCTGAGAACCGCATGAACCACGATCCTCTGGTCTCAGCCTCCTGAATGCTGGGATTACAAGCGTGTGCCACCACACCTGGCTGAGGCTGCCAGTTTTAAATCAAAGTATCCTTCCTTCTTCTCTGATGTGGCAGCCACCAGATGAAAAGTAGATCCAGTGAAAAGTAGAATAAAATGAAGCCCGCGTGGTGGCGCATGCTTGTAATCCTAGCATTTGGGAGGCTGAGACAGGAGGATCACAGTTCGTGGTCAGCCTCAGCTACTTAGTGAGGCCCTCTGCAATTCAGTGAGACCCTGTTTCAATAAGAATAAAAACTAGGGCTGGGGGTGTCCCTCAGAGAGAGAAAGTCCCTGGGTTCCATCACCAGGTCCATAAATAAATAAATAAATAAATAAGCTTTTGGATCTTGGGTTAAAAAAAAAAAAAAAGTATATCAAGAATAAGAAAAAAAAGCCGGGCGTGGTGGCGCACGCTTGTAATCCCAGCATTCGGGAGGCTGAGACATGAGGATCGCGGTTCGCCGACAGCCTCAGCTACTTAGTGAGGCCTCTGCAACTCAGTGAGACCCAGTTTCAAAACAAAGAATAAGCTGGGCGTGGTGGCGCACGCTTGTAATCCTCGCGCTTGGGAGGCGGAGACAGGAGGATCGCGCGGGTTTGAAGCCAGCCGCGTTGGCGTAAGAGACCCTGTTTCAAAATATAAAATAGGTCTGGGAGTGTAGCCCGGAGGTAGAAGGGCTTCCAGGAACCCCAGTACCACACACACACACACACACACACACACACACACACACACACACACACACACAATAGGAAGGAAAAAAAGAATAAGAAAAAATAGGAAAAAAAAAAAAGAATGTCTAGCAAGCAGAAATGGCTCAGGAATTCCAAACAAACTCTTCATTTTTGTTCTTATTTCTTGTTATTGGTGTACTGTAATCACACATCCTGATGAAGTTCAGATTGATAGACATGCACACAGGCTCCCTGGCCTCCCCGCTCCCACCCGGCTCCCACCCGCCTCGCTGGCGCTCCCATGCACAGCACAGGGATCCACGCTGATGCATCTGTGTACGTAAATCAAGCCCTGCGAAGTGCTTCCTTCATCTCTCTCCCTCTCTCCCTCTCCTACCTGCCTCCCTCCCTGAGGCCCCTCAATCACTCCAATGGGTTTCTCTTTCTTTGTCTGGAGACCCTCTTTGTTATTTATTTTTATTTTTATTTTTAATTTTTTGTGGTACTGGGGGTGGAATCCAGGGTCTTTTCTACCTCTGGGATATACTCCCAGATCTATTTTATATTTTATTTGGAAACAGGGTGTCACTAAGTTGCTGAGAGCCTCACTAAGTAGGGGAGGCTGGCTTCGAACCTGTGAGATCCTCCTGTCTCAGCCTCCCAAGCGCAGGGATTACAAGCGTGTGCCACCACCCCTGGCTGGAGACCCTCCTTTATCTCAAAATTCTCCCTAGCTTCTACACATGAGGGAGACACCCTGCCTTTCACTTTCTGTGACCAAATAATACCACTTAGCACGTTATTCTCCAGTCCGTCCATTTTCCTGCAAGTAACACGAGTCTGCTGTTTCCCCACTTCCACTGCCGCTGCTGGAAAGGGCCACCACTCAGCCCGGCACTGGGCCCCTCTGTAGTGTGGGACTGCATTCTGTTCAAATTGTGCGTTTGCTGGGCAGCAGTGCCTGGTTTTCCTGTATTTTTTTGTCTTTCAAAAAAGTCTGGGGGAGCCGGGCATGGGGGGGCGCACACTTGTAATCCCAGCATTCAGGAGGCTGAGACGGGAGGCACACGGTTTGCGGACAGCCTCAGCTACTTAGCGAGGCCCTTTGCGACTCAGTGAGACCCGGTTTCAAAATAAAGAACAAAAAATAGGGCTGGGGGTGTGGCTTGGAGGTAGAATGCCCCTGGGTTCCATCTCCAGGACCGCAAATCAATACATAAACACATGGTTGGTGGACCTTCTTAGGCTCATTGGAGTAGCTTCTCCTCACACACAGCCACCACGCACAAGGCGCTGCCCAGGCCTGTTCCTCCTCCTCCTCCTCCTCCTCCTCCTCCTCCTTCTCTTCTCTCTCTCCCCCTTTTTTTTTTTTTTCTCATGGTACTGAGATTGAACCCAGGAACATTCTCCTCTGCCTAGACCCTCAGCCCTATGTGTGTGTGTGTGTGTGTGTGTGTGTGTGTGTGTGTATTTCACAAGGGATGGATGGAACTTGGGGGCATTCTACCTCTGAGCTACACCCCCAGCCATATTTTATTCTTTGATTTTGAAACAGGGTCTCACTAAGTTGCAGGAGACCTCACTAAATTGCTGAAGCTGGCCTCAAGCCTGTGATCCTCCTGTCTCAGCCTCCCAAGCACTGGGATTACAGTCCTATGTCGCTGAGCCCAGTAAATTAAATCTTATCCAATTCTAGCAATCAATATTTCTGGCTTTGACCTACTTCTTAGCTCTTTTTTGTTTGTTTGTTTTTTGGATCTGGGGATGGAACCCAGGGGCATTTGACCTCCGAGTTATATCCCCTGCCCTGTTTTTTATTCTTTGCTTTGAAACTGGGTCTCACTGAGTTGCAGAGGGCCTCACTAAGTAGCTGAGGCTGTCCGCGAACTGCGATCCTCAGGTATCAGCCTCCAAATACTGGGATTACAAGCGTGCGCCACCACGCCCGGCTTTTTTTTTTTTTTTTTTAATGTAGTATTGGAGATTAAAGCTAGGGGGATTCTACCTCTTGGCTAAATACTTCCAGCCTTTTTTTTTTTTTTTTTTTTTAAAACAGGGTTTCATTAAGTTATCGAGGGACTTGCCAAGTTGCTGAGACTGGCCATGAACCTGATATTCTTCTGTCTCAGCCTCCCAAGTATGGAGGTTATAGGTGTGCACTACCACATTCTGTTCTGGTTGCTAGCTCTTTGAGTTGCCCATTGGCATTTCCCCACATCCTTTCTGCCTCAATTTGCTGCTGTAGAAGTGTTATTCTGATCCATTCTTGGGGAGCAGCTACAATATAGTGGGTTCCTCTAATCCATTTTTCTTTACCTCTGAATTGTTTTGCATTAACTTTTATGTGGTGTGAGGGGACAGTCAAATTCATTGTAAAGCTTTTGAAACATAGCATCATTTATTAAAATTCTATCCTTTCATGCCGGGCATGGTGGCACATGCTTGTAATCCCCGTGCTTGGGAGGCAGAGACAGGAGGATCGCGTAGGTTCGAAGCCAGCTGCACTGCCTTAAGAGACCCTGTTTCCAAATAAAAAGTATAAAATAGGTCTGGGAGTGCAGCCCGGAGGTAGAAGGGCTTCCAGGAACCCAAGTACCACCACCCCCCCAAACAAAATTCTATCCTTTCCACACTGAATTACCTTGAAAATCAATTGAGCATACATACACACTTACTTTGATCCCTTTCTGAACCCTGTTGTACCCACTGAGCTATGTTTTTATCCTCACAAGACTGCCACACAGTTTTGATTACTGTGGCTTCGTAATTTCTTGAAATTAGATAATCTAACTTACTGTATTTGTTTCTCTTTTTGAAAATTTTTGCTCCTTTACAAGGGTCCTTTATATTTCCACATATATTTTATTTATTTGTTTGTTTATTTGGTGCTGGAGGTTGAACCCAAGGGCATTTTACCTCCAAGATACACTTCAGCCCTAATATATATATATATATATATATATATATATATATATATATATATATATATATATATAGTGTGTGTGTGTGTGTGGTACTGGGGATGGAACCCAGGGGCATTTCTACCTCCAGGCATACTCCCAGACCTATTTTATACTTTATTTGGGAACAGGGTCACACTAAGTTGCTGAGAGCCTCACTAAGTAGCTGAGGCTGGCTTTGAACCTATGCGATCCTCCTGTCGCAGCCTCCCAAGTGCTGGGATTAAAAGCATGTGCCACGACTCCCGGCTTATTTTTATTTTTTAAATAAGGTCTCGCTAGGTTGATGAGAGTCTCACTATTTTCTGAGGCTGTCCTCTAACCTGCAATCCTCCTGTCTTAGCCTCCCAGGTCCTGGGATTACAAGTGTGCACCACCATGCCCATGTCACATATATTTTTAAATCATCTTTTCAATTTCTCCGGGAAAGTATTCTAGGCTGGGTGTTGTGGTTTATGCCTGTAATCCAAGTACTTGGGAGGTTGAGACAGGAGGATCACAGTTTTGTGGTGAGCCTTAGCAACCTAGCAGGTCCTAAGCATCTTAGCAAGACCCTCTTTCAAAAGAGAGTCTTGCTAAGTAGCTGGGGCTGGCTGCAACCCAGTGATCCTCTTGTCTCAGCCTCCTAAGCACTGGGATTACAAACCTGCACCACCGTGTCTGGCTGGTGGTGTGTAACTTTCAACATACAATCTTACATATATCTTGTTAGATTAAACCACAAGTAATTCATGCTTTTGAGCTATGTTGAATAGTGTTGTTTTAAATTTCACTTTTTAAATTATTCATTAGTAGTATACAGTAGAAAATACTGAGACTCTCATCAACCTAGGAGACCCTGTTTCAAAAATAAAAATAAAATCTATACAATTACCTTAGTAGTAGTATAAGGTAATTATGTAATATTTACCTTATATCTTGAAACTCCCTTTCTCTTTCCTTTCTTGCATCCTTCTCCTCCTTTCTTCTTCTTCTTCCTCCTCTTCCTCCTCCTCCTCCTCCTCCTCCTCCTTCTCTTCTCCCCCCACCTCCTCCTCCTTCTTTTTTTTTGTGGTACTAGGGATTGAACCCAGGAACATTCTCCCCTAGAAGTACACCCCTAGACCTTTTTTTGTGTGTGTGTGGTACTGGGGATGGAACCCTTCTACCTCCAGGCTACACTCCCAGACCTATTTTATATTTTATTTGGAAACATGGTCTCTTAAGCCAGAGAGGCTGGCTTCGAGCCTGTGCGATCCTCCTGTCTCTGCCTCCCAAGCGCAGGGATTACAAGCGTGCGCCACCACGCCCCGCCGCTAGACCTTTTTAATTTTATTTTGAGGCAGGGTCTTTCTAAACTTCCCAGGCAGGCTTCAACCTTTGATAATCCTGACTCAGTCTCCTGAGAAGCTGGAATAATTACAAACATGCACCATCATGCCTGGCTCTAAATATTTCTAAACTTACAAGTTCTAGAAACCTGTCTCAGCCTCTCAAGTACTGGGATTACAGGTGTGTACCACCACACTTGACTTTTATTCCCTGTCTCTTGAGGTCAATTCTCTAGCAAGCCTTATCCAGGACTACTCAAGGCATACCTATTAAAATCCTCTCCATGTATTACAAGTTTTCCCATATAGACATTCCTGTTGGAATTGTAGTATTTGTCTCATGTAACTAGTATCTTTATAACTAGGAGCAACATGTTTTAAAACCAATGGCCAGCCGGGCGTGGTGGCGCACGCTTGTAATCCCCGCGCTTGGGAGGCGGAGACAGGAGGATCGCGCAGGTTCGAAGCCAGCCGTGCTGGCGTAAGAGACCCTGTTTCAAAAATATAAAATAGGTCTGGGAGTGTAGCCCGGAGGAAGGAGGGCTTCCAGGAACCCTAGTACCACCAAAAAAAAAAAAAAAAACAAAAAACAAACAAACAAAAACCAATGGCCTTGGTGAGCATGCTGGCACAAGCTTCTAATCCCAGCACTTGGGAGGCTGAGACGGAGGATCCCAAGTTCAAAGCCAGCCTTGGCAATTTAGCAAGGCTCTCAGCAACCCAGTGAGACTCTGTTTCCAAATGAGAAATTTAAAAAATGGGCTGGGGGTGTAGCTCAGAAGTAGAATGCCTCTGGGTTCAATCCTCAGTACAATAAATAAATAAGCCTATGGCCTTCATTTTACCTAGCCTTTGGATTTGGGACAGGTTGTACCAGCAGGTCAGGAGGGAATGTTGTACCTGTGGAAAAAAAAATCCTCTTACAAAACTCCTCTCTTGACTTGGTGAGAAAGTAGACAGTCCTTGCTTTCTAGAAGGTTTTCCTAGTTAAAAAAAACCCAACACTTATGAGGCAGTTTACATCAATATCAGCATCCCCTCATACATCTATTATTAGTGGGGCCAGTCCCTTTTGTTAAGGAGTCATAGGCAGATCTCACTGTATCCCCAATCTCATCTTTTATTTATTTATTTATTTTTGGTACTGGGGATAAAGCCCGGGGACATTTTATCTCTGAGCTACACCCCAGCCCTATTTTTTAGTCTTTATTTTCTTTGAAACAGGGTTTCACTAAGTCATGGAGGGCCTAAGTAGCTGAGACTGAATGTGTTCTGTGATCCTCCTGTCTCCGCCTCCCAAGTGCTGGGATCATGAGCATGGGATCATGAGCATGCACCACCACACACAGCTCAGTTTTTTTTTTCTTTCTTTTTTCTGTACTGGGGAGGGAACCCAGGGGCATTCAACCTCCTAGCTACACCCCCAGCGCTATTTTTTTATTCTCTATTTTGAAACAGGGTCTCACTGAGTTGCAAAGGGCCTCACTAAGTAGTAGCTGAGGCTGTCCTCGAACTGTGATCCTCCCGTCTCAGCCTCCCAAATGCTGGGATTACAAGCATGTGCCACCATACCTGGCAGGTATTCACATTTTAAAATGCAGGCATTAGTCAGGCATAGTGGCACACTGTACTTGTCATCCCAGTACTCGGAAGGCTGAGATAGGAGGATGGCAGGTTCCTGGCCAGCCTTGGCAACTTAATGAGGCTCTTAGCAACTTGATGAGACTTTTTAAAATAAAAAAGAATGCGGAGCATTGAGTATCATAGTGCACGCTTGTAATCCCAGTACTTAGGAGGCTAAAACAGGAGGATTGCAGTCACAGTCAGCCTCAGCTCCTTAGCGAGGCCCTCTGCAACTCAGTGAGACCCTGTTTCAAAATAAATAATAAAAACTAGGGCTAGGGGTGCAACTCAGAGGTAGAATGTCCCTGGGTTCTATCCCCAGTACCGCAAAAATAAAAAATAAAAAATATAAAGCCGGGCGTGGTGGCACATGTTTGTAATCCCAGCATTCGGGAGGCTGAGACAGGAGGATCACAGTTCGCAGACAGCCTCAGCTACTTAGTGAGACCCTGTTTCAAAATAAAGAATAAAAATTAGCTCAGGGGTCAAATGCTCCTGGGTTCCATCCCCACACCAGCAAAAAGAAAAAGAAAAGTGAATACTCACCAATTCCTTGCCACAAGCGCCACTTTCAATGAATCAATCCTCTTTTACTGAGACGAACATTTTCCTTACCAGGGTTCTTTTCTACAAAGAATGACACTCAGAGACAGCAGGAAGGCGAGCAGGGCAGTGTTGGAGGACGGGAGGGAAAGAGGCCGAGCACCTTGCGGCCCGGGGAACCTGGAGTCCAGCAGCTGCCTCTGCACAAGCCTTGGGAGCAGCCCGGCCACGGCTGTCAATTGCAAACCACTTTCTCCCCAAGTCCACAGAGCTGCAGCCACCCAGGGCCTCGGTGGCCTCCATGCCAGCGGGGTCTCTGGCCCCCACGCCTCAGTTAAACACCACTTCCTCAAAAGCCAGCAAAACCTGCGAGAGAGAGAGAAAAGCTCCGAAAATGAGGGGCTCCCGGGACGGTGCTGTTTCGAGTGGCTGGTGTACAGGCTTAGATGCGTCTCTGAGTTTCCCTTCCAGCTGGGTCCCAGAGGAGGGCTCCTGGGGCTTAGCGTCCTTCTTCCGCCTCCTTCTGTCAGCTGAGCCTCCTTCTCGCCGACACTCTTCCCGGAATCGCTCATCCTCAGGAACAACCTCAGTTCTGCAAACCTCTGGTCACCCTCAGGAGACTTTTGATCTGGTTAGCACTTGACCTTCGGGAGGTCTGGTTCTTTTGGGAGTTTTAGAAGTTCCTTAGCATCTGTTGCCTCTCCAGCCCTATCTGCTTACTTCTTTTTACCTCCGCAATATTACATTTGCTTATTTATGCAGATGTTTGCGGCGCTGGCCTCTGGGGACTGTCTACATGGACACGTGTAATCATTAGGGCAGAAATCTAAATGTATTATGACTTTAGGGGGCAAAAAAGAAAATTAGGCCAGGATACGAAACTTGAGCCAGAGGTAATTTTGACACAGAAATACATAGCATAGAATCCTGGATAAATAAGCTAGGCATGGTGATGCACGCTTGTAATCCCTGAGCTTGGGAGACTGAGACAAGAGGATCGCACAGGTTCGAAGCCAGCCTCAGCTACTTAGTTGAGGCTCTCAGCAACTTAGTGAGACCCTGTTTCCAAATAAAGTATAAAATAGGTCTGGGAGTATAGCCCGGAGGTAGAAAGCCTCTGGTTCCACCCCCAGTACCACCACCACCACCAACAACAAAAAGAATCCTTGATAATTTCTAGATGTGAGCACATTCAGCTTTAGATTCCTTGTAACCAAAGCCCACAAAGAAATTCAGTCAGTGACTAGATTTACCATGTCAATAAAGCAATATGTCTGCACTTGGGAGGCTGAGACAGGAGGATCGTGCAGGTTCGAAGCCAGCCTCAGCAACTTAGTGAGACCCTGTTTCCAAATAAAATATAAAATGGGTCTGGGAGTATAGCCCGGAAGTAGAAAGCCTCTGGGTTCCACCCCCAGTACCACCAAAAATAAATAAATAAATAAATAAAGCAATATGTCTCAGAAGCAGAAATATAAATTTTCCTTATATTGAAATCTGAAAGAAATATTATTAAAGGGACACTGTGTGACAGTGAGCCAGGCATGGTGGTACACGTATATAATTCCAGTGTTTGGAAGGCTGAGACAGGAGGATTGCGGTTCACGGATGGCCTCAGCTACTTATTGAAAAAGGCCCTTTGCAACTCAGTGAGACCCAATTTCAAACAAATAAAGAATAAAAAATAGGGCTGGAGGTGTAGCTCGGAGATAGAATGTCCCTGAGTTCCATCCCCAGTACCGCAAATAAATAAATAAAAAGGAATTTAAAAATAGAGCTGGGAATGCAGCTCAAAGTTAAAATGCCCTTGGGTTCAATCTCCAGTACCTTAAATAAATAAATAAATAAATAAATAAATAAATAAATAGGGCTGGGGATGTAGCTCAAAGGTAGAATGACTTTAGGTTCAATCTCTAGTCACACACAAACACACACACACACATATGAGTCTTTTTTTTTTTTTTTTTTAGCCCATTTGTTGACCAACCAGCTGTTTTATTTTTTTGTTTTTTTGGTGGTACTGTGGTTCCTGGAAGCCCTTCTACCTCCGGGCTACACTCCAGACCTATTTTACATTTTTTTTTTTTTTTTTTTTTGAAACAGGGTCTCTTAAGCCGGCGCAGCTGGCTCCGAACCTGCACGATCCTCCTGTCTCCTCCTCCCAAGCGCGGGGATTGCAAGCCTGTGCCACCACGCCCGGCCCAACCAGCTGTTTTTATTGGTGCTTTCTGGGTACAAAAAAACCCATGCTCAGTGGCATTGTTGGAAGCCACAATCTGGACCCTGGGGGCTTAAACGTTGATGGATTTGTGTTAGGCAATTCTGTTTTTTCCAGCAGACAGACATTCTGTATTTTTCTTCAGGTAGGAGCCTGGCTCTATAATTCTGGAACCAGTTTTTGATCACATGCACTTCACAGTGGAATTTGTGGCCAGTTCTCTCATTGTATAATCCGGATAAGGCTTCTGATTAAAAATCTTCTGCAATTCTTGCAATTCTTCCTTAGCAAACTTATGTCGCTGTTTTATTATTTTCCTTTCTGTTCCACCACTGTTGTGACTATCTTCTTCATTTTCTCTTCCATCTCCTCCTCCTTCTTTTTCTTCTTCAGATGAGGAATTATTGGAAGCCATGGTGAATCTCTAGTCCCATAGGACACGCAGCGACCGGTGTAGCCCTGTACCCTCAGCCACTCAGGGGAGGCTGAGGCCAGAGGATGGCAGGTTGGAGGCCAAATTCCACAATTTGTGAGATGACGTGTCAAAATAAAAAGTGAAGAGGCGCCAGGTGCAGTGGCGCATGCTCGTTAATCCCAGCATTCGGGTGGCTGAGACCAGAGGATCACGGTTCGCGGACAGCCTCAGCTACTTAGTGAGGCCCTTTGCAACTCAGTGAGACCCAGTTTCAAAATAAAGAAAAAAAAAAATAGGGCTAGGGGTGTAGCTCAGAGGAAGAATGCCCCTGGGTTCCATCCCCAGTACCTTAAAAGAAAAAAAAAAAAAAGTGAGGAGGCCTTGGGTTGTACTCAGGGTCCCAAGGCCTTTATTAGTGGTCCACATATATGAGTCTTTATTGCACAGATCAAAAGTGAATCCATGGATCGCGCACGTTTGAAGCCAGCCTCAGCTGGCTTAAGAGACCCTGTTTCCAAATAAAATATAAAATAGGTCTGGGAGTGTAGTCCTCAGGTAGAAAGCCTCTGGGTTCCATCCCCAGTACCACAAAAAAATAAAAATAAAAAAAATCCCACCTCTATTTTCTATTTGTTGAATTACCTTCATTCTCTATTATCATTTTATAAAATGTTTATCTTGGTCTCTTCCATGTTACAAGTTTCCCACAAATACCTAGCAGTTCTTGGTTGTCAACAAATATTCACAAATGCTGAGTATTAAAACTGAACGTGAAGTCTGTGTAAAGGGTGCTGCCTGCCGCCGGGCGGGCGTGGGCAGGTGGGGCTTGTGGAAGAGAATGTGAACTATGTATCGCAACTTCCTGCACCTGCTGCTCTCCTTGGCCTCATCTGGTTCAATGTGTTTTTACACAAGTCCCGACCCCGGTTTTTAGCATAGCACTTGAAGGCCTTGTGGATGCCACATTTCCTTTTGTGCTGAAGAGAGGGGCGGACAGGTTTGCCTATGCCACCGGGAAGCTTAGTTGTTCTCTTCCTTTATCGCTTCTGCGTTTTATTCTTTGCGCCCTTGTCTTTGGCCCTTGTGCTTGTCTCGGTTTCTGCAAGGTCTAAGTCACTCGCTTATTGATGGCAGCCTTCTCAGGCAGTAGCTCTGATATGCCTTTTTTTTTTTTTTTAATTTCCCAAAACAATCATGAGTTCTCTCATTTCTATCTTTCAGAGATTTGGTGGAATAACTTTCTGCCTGATGGTCTGCTTGGATCTTTTTGGTTGGGGTTTGTACTGTTTTAATTCTTTGCTCATTTGTTAATGTGATGTTGGGGATGAAGAAATACATGTGGCTACCCTAGTGTTTCTACTGGAAGAGAAAATTTAGTTAAAGAAAATGTTCTGTATGGTGATCTGCTTAAATGTAATATATATATATATATATATATATATATATATATATATATATATATATATATTTGGTGGTACTGGGGTTCCTGGAAACCCTTCTACCTCCGGGTTAAACTCCCAGACCTATTTTTTTTTTTTTTTTGGTGGTACTGGGGTTCCTGGAAGCCCTTCTACCTCTGGGCTACACTCCCAGACCTATTTTTATATTTTTATTTAGAAACAGGGTCTCCTAAACCAGCGCGCGCGGCTGGCTTCGAACCTGCGCGATCCTCCTGTCTCTGCCTCCCAAGCGCGGGGATTACAAGCGTGCGCCACCACGCCCGGCTAACAGACCTATTTTTTTAAATTATTTTTATTTGGAAACAGGGTTTCTTAAGCCAGTGAGGCGGGCTTCAAACAAACATGATACTCCTGTCTCCGCCTCCCAAGCGCAGGGATGAGCCACCATGCCCAGCTTTTTTTTTTTTTTTTAAGAAAAGAAATCCAGAAATTTTAGAGCTTTTCATGTTCTGTAAAATGAGCTTAATTTTAAATTTTAAGGTGTTTAAGTAACTTTGATTCAGTAGGTGGCACTCTTTCCTAGTTTTAACTCAGTCCTAAATTAGAGTTTGAAGGGTTCAGAGTGGAAAGATTTGATCTGTATGACTGGAATAAAAAAGGTTTCAGTTTGGTCCTCATCTCAATTTTAGTCATTAATTGAAAAATCAAAAAACTGATCAATTAAATTGATTTTAAGCCAATTAAAATCTCTAAATCTTTACAAATTTTTGTGACATTAGCATAATAGTGACTTATTCTCTACTCAGAGTTAAAAATAAACTGGGTATGATAGTGCAGATGCTGATGCTTACACTTCTGACACAGGAGGGTCACAGGTTCAAGTCTGGACTCAGCAACTTAGTGAGACCTGTCTCAAAAAATAAAAATAAAGCCGGGCATGGTGGTACACACTTGTATTCCCAGCATTTGGGAAGCTGAGACAGGAAAATTGCGGTGGCCAGCCTCAGCTATTTAGTGAGGTCCTTTGCAACCCAGACCCTGTTTCAAAATAAAGAATAAAATATAGGGTTGGGGGGTGGAGCTCAGGGGTAGAATGCCCCTGGGTTCCATCCCTAGTACTGCAAAATAAATAATTAAATAAAAATAAAAAGGCCTGGGGATGTAGCTCAGATGTAGGATGGTCTGGGTTAGCTGGGCGTGGTGGCGCATGCTTGTAATCCCTGCACTTGGGAGGCTTGCAGGTTCGAGGCCAGACTTAGCTGCTTAGTGAGGCCCTCTGTAATTTAATAAGACCCTCTTTATTTATTTATTTTTATTTTTATTTTTTGCGGGTCTGGGGATGGAACCCAGGGGCATTCAACCTCCGAGCCACACCCCCTGCCCTGTCTTTTTATTCTTTATTTTGAAACAGGGTCTAAGTTACAGAGGGCCTCACTAAGTAACTGAAGCTGTCAATCCTCCAGTCTCAGCCTCCCAAATGCTGGGATTACAAGCATGTGCCACCACACCTGGTGTAAGGCCCTCTTTAAAAGGATAAGCCGGGTGTGTTGGTGCACGCTTATAATCCCAGCATTTGGGAGGCTGAGACAGGAGGATCAGGTTCATTGACAGCCTTGGTTACTTAGTGAGGCTCTTTACAACTCAGTAGTGAGATCCTGTTTCAAATAAAGAATAAAAAAACATGCCCAGCTGTCCTAACTTCTTAATAAGCAAAAACTTGTGGACTTTTTTCCTTATTACTAACAGAGTTGAACACTTTAGAAATATGGATTTTCAAAATAGTATTGCAGCTGGACGTGGTGGCGCACGCTTGTAATCCCCTCACTTGGGAGGAGGAGATAAGAGGATTGCACAGGTTCAAAGTCAGCCGCGCTGGCTTAAGAGACCCTGTTTCCAAAGAAAAAGTATAAAATAGTTCTGGGAGTATAGTCTGGAGATAGAAAGGTTTCCAGAAACCCTAGTACCACCAAAATAGCATTGCAAAATCAATCTAAAAGAGCAACATAATGTAAAAAAAAAAAGTTCAGATGTAAGCCAAGCCTATGTATGATTAACTTTGACCAACTCTATAATAATAGTGGTAATTAACAGGTTAAAGTCTTCTGAAGCCAGGCATAGTGGGCACACTTGTAATCCCCGCGCTTGGGAGGCTGAGACAGGAGGATCACACAGGTTCGAAGCCAGCCTCAGCTACTTAGTGAGGTTATCAGTAACTTAGTGAGACCCTGTTTCCAAAATAAAGTAAAAATAGGTCTGAGAGTATAGCCTGGAGGTAGAAAAGCCCCTGGATTCCACCCTCAGTACCACACACACACAAAAAAATCTCTTGAAACAAGGTCTCAAGAAGTTGCAGAGGGTATAATAAAGTTGCTGGGGATGGCCTTGAACCTGGAATTCTATTTTAGCTTCCCAAATACTGGGATTACAAGTCTGTACCATCAACCCCAGCCACACTAAATTATTTCTGAGAATGATTTTCAGTCAATTGGGACTCCTTGGTTGTGATCCTAGACATAAATCACCAATGATGAATGTGGCTTTCTTCTTTAATTTTCTATACTTTTATTTATTTATTTATTTATTTATTTATTTATTTATTTATTTTGGGTAGCACTGGGGTTCCTGGAAGCCCTTCTACCTCCGGGCTACACTCCCAGACCTATTTTATACTTTTTTGTTTCGGAAACAGGGTCTCTTAAGACAGCGCCATCCTCCTGTCTCCGCCTCCCAAGCGCGGGGATTACAAGCGTGCGCCACCACGCCTGGCTTTATAGTTTTATTTGAAAAAATATGCTCTCACATCCATGCGTGATGGTACATGCCTGTAATCCTAGTATTTGGGAGGCTGAGACAGGAGCTCGCAGTTTTGAGAACAGCCTAGTAAGTAGTGAAACTCCCATCAATCTAAGCGAGACCTGTTTCAAAATAATAATAAAAGAGGTCTTGGGTGTAACTTTGAGGTAAAATGCCCCTGGGTTCAATGTTTATTATCATAAAACAAACAAACCAAAAGCTCTCATAAAACCAGATGTCCTCAAACATGCCCAGAATTGTCCTGATACCAGAAATATTTCAGGATACCTGAGATTTCAAATGTTCATCTACAAAATTCCTGTCACTCTCTATCCCCTTTTAAAGCCATAATTTATGTTATCAGTTTTCAGAAATTGGGCCATATAGGTAGTTTTAGTTATTTTTTCCTACTTTTTATTTTTGTGGTTCTGGGAATAGAACCCAGGGACAAACTGTGATCTTCCTATCTCAGCCTCCCGAATGCTGGGATTACAAGCATGTGCCACCATGCCCAGCTAGTTTTAGTTATTGATAATTCAAATATATCTTGAAAGTTATATTCCAAAGATATTAGAGAAATTTACAGATTGATAAATATTCCTCAAATTTGTCTTTTGAGCTGCGCGTGGTGACATAAGCTTGTAATCCCTGCGCTTGGGAGGCTGAGACAGGAGGATCGCGCAGGTTCAAAGCCAGCCTCAGCTACTTAGTGAGGCTCTCAGCAACTTAGTGAGACCCTGTTTCCAAATAAAATATAAAATAAATCTGGGAGTATAGCTCAGAGGTAGAAAGCCTCTGGGTTCCACCCCGAATACCACCAAAAAAAACAAAACAAAACAAAAAGTGTCTTTTGAGATTGCCTTTAAACTAAATAGCTCCTCAATTTTTCAAAGTCTATGATTCCACTGACTTCAAAGCCATTTAGAAGCAGGAAACGAAGCTTATTGACATTCTTTCTCTGTCTCTCTCATTTTGCATGTAAAATAATGATTATAGAGTTGAGTGTGGTGGCGCACACTTATCATTTCAGTACTTGGGAGGCTGAAACAGGAGGATCACAGGTTTGCAAGTTCTCAGTCTCAGTTACTTAGTGAGGCCCTCTAAAACTTAGTGAGACCCTGTTTCAAAGTAAAGAATAAAAAATAGGGCAGGAGGTGTAGCATGGTGATAGAATGCCCCGGGGTTCAATCTGAAGTAACACACACACACATACAAATAATAATGGTTATAAAGTACTACATATAGTACATAAGCTAAATACAGGCTCTGTTTGTTTGTGTATTTTTGTAGTACCCAGGATGGAACCCAGGGGCATTCTACCTCTGAGCTACAACTCCAGCCCTATTTTTTATTCTTTATTTTAAAACAGGGTCTCACTGAATCGCAAAGGGCCTAAGTAGCTGGGGCTGTCGATGTACTGCGATGCTCCTGTCTCAGCCTCCTGAATGCTGGGACTACAAGCGAGCATCACCATGCATGGCTTTTGTTTTTAATTTTTTAATTTTTTCTGGTACTGAGGATTGAGCCCAAGTGTGTTCTACGTCTCATCTACACCCCCAGCTCCATTTTATTCTTTATTTTGAAATGGTCTCAATAAGTTGTGGAGAGCCAAAGTCGCTGAGGCTAGCCATGAACCTGTGATCCTCCTGTCTCAGCCTCCCAAGTTCTGAGATTATAACTGTTCACCAACATACTCATCTATTATTTAATTTATTTTATTTTATTTTATTTTATTGTGGTACTGAGGGTTGAACCCAGAGATATTCTACCTCTGAGCTACATCCCCAGCCTTTTTTAGTTTTTTTTTTTTTTTTAATAGGGTATCACCAGGCATGGTGGCTCATGCTTATAACTCCGGTACTTGGGGGGGTAAGACAGGAGGATCACAGGTTCAAGGACAGCCTTGGCAAGTAGTGAGACTCATCAACCTAGGAAGACCCTGTTTCAAGATAAAAATTAAATAGAACTGGGAGTGTAGCACAGAGATAGAATGCCCCGAGTTCAATTTCCAGTACCAAAACAGTAAATAAATAACTAAAACAAAAAAAAACATAAATAAAAACAGAGTCTCACTAGGTTGCTGAGGGTCTTGCTACATTGCTAAGGCTGTCCTCGAACCTGCGATCCTCTTGTCTCAGCCTCCCAAGTACTGGAATTACAGGCCTGCGCCACTGTGCTCGGCTGCTAAACAAAATTTTAATGAGCAACTGTACTACTACAGCTGAATCAATTGCTTTGGGATCTAGGGCACTTTCAGTTTCAATTTCCAGTGATATTTTGGTAAGTGAATAAGAAAACGAGATGTTGGGAGGCACTGCGTATGTGCACCAGTGTCTCCGAAGTCCTTTGAGTTCTTTCAAAAGCATCTCTTGTGAGGGAGCACTTGAGTAAACGTCTTCAGCAAATTCGCAAGGTCTGTGCCTCTCAGGCGCTGAGCGTCCCAGCTTGCTGGAGTTTCCACCTTTTACTTTACTCACAAAGCTGACCACAGAGTTAGTCACAAGCTATTAAAAGTTTGTACAGTTTCAAAGGATGCAATGGATGCTGGACATCCCAGTGCTACCTTCAGAATTTGGTAATTTGTAGAAAATTTCTTTTTTCCTGTCTATTGAAGGGAGCTCATTGATTCATCTTGGTATTGAGGAGCTCAAGCTCCTCAAGTTTCTGCCCGGCAGATGTAGACTTTGCTGGCTGTGTCTGCAGGCCAATTTGGTAAACATTATTTTGCTGCAGTTTCAGGAATGCAGAATTTGGCTTAGAGTATATTTGGATAACCCTGTTCTTTTTACAAGTAAACAAATTAATTTTCAGAGATCTCAAGTAATTTTATTAAGATTAAGTGTTTGTGGTTTCTTAGTGGCAAAAGTGAGATTAGAAACCAGGTTTGGTGGCACATGCGTGTAATCCCAGCATTCTGGAGGCTGAGACAGGAGGATCATAGTTCAAGGACAGCCTCAGTTACTTAGTGAGGCCCTTTGCAACTCAGTGAGACCCTGTTTCAAATTAAAGAATAAAAAATAGGAGCGAGGCGTGGTGGCCCACGCTTGTAATCCCAGCATTTGGGAGGCAGAGACCAGAGGATCACGGTTCGCGGACAGCCTCAGCTACTTAGTGAGGCCATCCCCAACTTAGTGGGACCCTATTTCAAAAATAAAGAATAAAAGAAAAAGGGCAGAGGTTGTAGCTTGGAGGTCAAATGCCCCTGGGTTCCATCCCAAACCAGAAAAAAAAAAAAAAAAGAATAAAAAATAGGACTGGGGTGTAGCTTGGAGGTAGAATGCCCCTGAGTTCCATCCCCAGTTCCACAAAAAAGTAAAAAAAATAAAAAATTAAAAAGTAAATTAAATTTAAAGAATTGAGGCTAGAACCTCAATCTTTTTCAGTACTGTTCAATAAATATATTAAATGCTATTTTTCTACCAGAGAAAACTTTCTTTATTTTAGTGTTTTGGGAGAGACAGGTGTATATATAAATAATAATAATAATAATAATAATAATAATTGTTATTATTATTATTATTATTGTTGTTATTATTTGGTTCTGGAGATTGAACCCAGAGGCATATACCTCCAAGTTATGCACCTCTAGCCTGATGTTTTTTCTTTCTTTCCTTCTTTGTCTGTTCTTTGTGGTAGGTACTAGGGATTGAACCCAAGGGCATTCTGCCTCTGAGCCACACTTTCAGTCATATTTTTTATTCTTTATTTTGACACAGATTCTCACTAAGTTGTGGAGGGCCTTACTAAGTAACTGAGGCTGGCATGAGCCTGCCATCCTCCTGTCTCAGTCTCCCAAGTACTGGGATTATAAGCATGGGTCACCATGTCTGGCCCAATTTTATTTCTTATTTGGAAACTGCGTCTCACTGGGTTGCTGAGAGCCTTGTTAAGTTACAGAGGCTGATTTGAACCTGTGACCCTCCTGCCTCAGCCTTCCAAGTACTGGGACTACAAGCGTGCATCATCATGTCTGGCATATGTATAAATAATAAAAGAGGAGTATAAACTGGGCATGGTTGTGAATTGTAATCCCAGTACTTGACAGGCTTAGGCAGGTTCAAGGACGGTCAGCAAGTAGTCAGCCTCTCAGCAACCTAATAAGACCCTGTTTTAAAAAAAAAAAATGAGCCGGGCGTGGTGGTGCACGCTTGTAATCCCTGCGCTTGGGAGGCTGAGACAGGAGGATCACATAGGTTCGAAGCCAGCCTCAGCTACTTAGTGAGGCTCTCAGCAACTTAGTGAGACCCTGTTTCCAAATAAAATAGAAAATAGGTCTGGGAGTATAGCCCGGAGGTAGAAAGCCTCTGAGTTCCACTCCTAGTACCACAATAAATAAATAAATAAATAAATTAAATTAAATAAAACAAAAAACGAAAGTGGGCTGGGTGATATAGCCTCGAGTTAGAATACTCCTGGGTTCAGTTTCTAGTAACACACACACACACACACACACACACACACACACACACACACACACAAAAAAAAAAAAAGTATACACTTAATCAAAGTGAATACAAAGGTAGGAGTGATTATTTTGGAGAGTATTTTTTTGTTTTGTTTTGTTTTGTTTTGTTTTGTTTTTTGCAGGTCTGGGGATGGAACCCAGGGGCATTTGACCTCCGAGCTACACCCCCTGCCTTATTTTTTTTTTTATTCTTTATTTTGAAACAGGGTCTCACTGAGTTGTAGAGGGCCTCACTAAGTAGCAGAGGCTGGCCGCGAACTGCGATCCTCCAGTCTTAGCCTCCCAAAAGCTGGGATGGCAAGTGTGTGCCACCACGCCCGGCTTTGAAGAGTATTTTGAGACCAAAGGAACAGTAGGTACAAAGGCAGGACAATGAGAATGGAGACATATCTCGCAGGAAAGGGTGAGACTGGGATTCTCTTGGTCTGTTGAACAAAAAGAGCCAATAGGAAAGCGAGGAGATGGTAATGGAAATATAAGGATGTTCACCGGAAGGAGGAGGCGGAGGAAATGCCATCCAGAGCGATGGGGAGGAAAAGGGGGCCCCTTCCGCTGACACAGGTGAGGAGTGATTGTGCAGATGGAACCGCGATTGTTAGCTTCAGGGGACAGTGGTGTTGGGGCAATGCTTTCAAAAAAGATCCGGAGAGGTTTGAGACCTCCACTGATATCTAAGCAGAGGCAGGACAGTATGGTGGAAGCGGTAGTTTGACTTGGCACTGGGGAATCTGGATTTTGAAGGGTTTATTTGTCAGGCCAAGGATTCAGGACTTTTACCTTGGGAGTGATGGAGGGTCAGTGAATGATTTTAAGAATGTAGCGTCTCAATTAGTTTCTGCCTTACTCGGACAGTGTTTGAAGGTGGAATTGTTAGTAGTGTGCCATAAAGGTGGGAACCGACGCTTACAAAGCAGGAAGCTATCATGTGTAATCATGTGAGAGCTACCCCCCCCCCCACACACACACATATGAGCTGCGTTTATTCCTCCAAACACACTCTGACAGGCCCTGCTGCCTCAGTTGTTCCTCTTTTCTGCCTTGGGCTTCCTGTTTTTGTTTTGTTGCCCACCCTGGCATTAAGTCAGCAACTATTTTGATTCTTATCCCTCTACCCAGCCATTTCCAAACCTTTCAAATAGGTAGAGGCCCTGCCTCACACAAGAGGAATCCAGGTCATTCAATGGACAAGCCGGAGACTTGCCCCCACTCCAGTTAACAAACCTATTTTCATTTGTACAATCATTTCTTTATCTACTATTTCTTTCCCCATCCAAGGATCCAAGGTGATTTCTGCCATCTGAACTTTGAATCTTATTTCCTTTACCTCCTGGGGATTTTTTCTTCTTTTCTTTTCTTTCTTTCTTTTTTTATTGCGGGTCTGGGGATGGAACCCAGGGGGCGTTCGACCTCCAAGGTACACCCTCCAGGTCTTTTTTTTTATTCTTTATTTTGAAACCAGGTCTCACTGAGTTGCAGAGGGCCTCACTAAGTAGCTGAGGCTCCAGTCTCAGCCTCCTGAATGCTGGGGTTACAAGCGTGCGCCACCATGCCCAGCTCATCCTGGGGATTTTTCTACAATGGCATTCCTCTATTTTCATTATCTTTCCCTTCTGCCTCTTTCACTTCAACATACCAAGAGGATTCAAGTCTTACCTTTTCTTGACTCCAAATCGTCCTAGACACATGTCTTCCTTTTTGTCCATTTACTATCAATTTCATGAAATAAATGGTACTGAACTGCGATCCTCTGGTCCCAGCTCCCTGAATTCTGGGATTACAAGTATGCACCACCACACCCGGCTTTTAATAGTTTTTTATAGTGTGTGTGTGGTTCTGGGGACAAAGAAGCCCAGGGGCATTCTACCTCCAAGCTACATCCCCAGCTCTATTTTTTATTCTGAAACAAGGTCTTACTAAGTAGCTGAGACTGTCCACAAACAGATCTTCCTGTCATAGTCTCCCAAACGCTGGGATCACAAGCATGCGCCACCACGCCCGGTTTAGCTTTCTATAGTTTTAAGTTCATTTTGGTGCACTCTTGTAATCCTAGTTCTTGGAAGGCTGAGACAGGAGGATTATAAATTCCAGTTCAGTCCCAGCAATTTACTGAGACCCTGTTTCAAAATAAGAAATAAAAACCCAGGTGTGGTGGCACATGCCTATAATCCCAGTTTTTGGGAGGCTAAGACAAGGAGGATCATAGTTGAAGGCCAGATTTGGCAATGTAGTGGGGTCTTCCCCAACTTAGTGAGACCTTGTTTCCAAATAAAAAATAAAATAGGGCTGAGAGTGCAGCTCAGAGGTAGGATATTACCGGTTGCATCCCTAGAATCAATCTCTCTCTGTCCCTGTCTCTCTCTCTCTCTCTCTCACACACACATAAATAAATAAATAAATAAATAAATAAATAAATAAATAAAAGGGCTTGGGTGTAGTTTGGGAGTAAAATGCCCCTGGATTCAATTTCCAGTACCAAGAGGTCAGAAAAAAGCTAGAAATGGTGGTGCATGCTTTTAATTATAGTTCTTTGGGAGGTTGAGACAGGAGGATGGCGCAGGTTCAAAGCCAGACTCCCTGGCTTAAGAGACCCTGTTTCCAAATAAAAGTAGGTGTCTGAAAGTATAACCCAGAGGAAGAAGGGTTTCCAGGAACCCCAGTACCACACACACACACACACACACACACACACACACACACACACACACACACACGACAGAAATGAAAGTCCTCCTTAAAAAAAACTAAGCTAAGCCGGGTATGGTGGCGCACGCTTGTAATCCCCGCACTTGGGAGGTTGAGACAGGAGGATCACGCAGGTTCGAAGCCAGCCGCGCTGGCTTAAGAGACCCTGTTTCCAAATAAAAAAATATAAAATTGGTCTGGGAGTGTAGCCCAGAGGTAGAAGGGCTTCCAGGTACCCCAGTACCACAAAAAAACAAAAAAAACAACTAAGCTAAGACAAGGCACTTTGTAACTCAGTGAGACCCTGTTTCAAAAATAAAAAGCCGGGAGTGGTGACATATGCTTGTAATCCCAGCATTCACGGTTTGCGGGCAGCCTCAGCTACTTAGGGAGGCCCTCTGCAACTCAGTGAGACCCAGGTTCAAAATAAAGAATAAAAAATAGGGCAGGGGGTGTAGCTCGGAGATCGAATGCCCCTGGGTTCCATCCCCAGACCCGCAATAAATAAATAAATAAATAAATAAATAATAATAGGGCTGGGGGTTTAGCTCAGGGGTACAATGCCCCTGGGTTCCATCCCTAGCAACACACACACACACACACACACACACACAGAATAAAAAAAATAGGGCTGGGGTTGTAGCTCAGAGGCAGAATGCCCCTGAGTTCAAGCCCCAATACTCCCCCACCAAAAAATTAAACTTCTTATCCTATATAAGAAAAGTCAATCAATTGAAATCCATGTTTCTTTCCTCAACTCTTGGCTATTTCCCAGTATACTGCATTCAACAGACTCTACAGAGCATTTTGCTTCTTGCCATCAGGTATAGGATTCCATGTCTTTGGATATGCTGATCTTATTGGCTAGAATGCCATTTCTATTTGTTTTATTTATTTATTTATTTATTTTGTGGGGATGGAACCCAGAGGCATTTGACCTCTGAGCTATACCCCCTGCCCTATTTTTTATTCTTTTTTTTTGTGTGTGTGGGTCTGAGGATGGAACCCGGGAGCATTTGACCTCCGAGCTATACCCCCTGCCCTGTTTTTTTTTTATTCTTTAATTTGAAACTGGGTCTCAGTAAGTTGGGGAGGGCCTCACTAAGTAGCTGAGGCTGTCGCAAACCGTGATCCTCCGGTCTCAGCCTCAGGAATGTTGGGATTAAAGTGTGAGCCACCACGCCCAGGTTATTTGTTTTATTTTATTCTCTCCTTCCATGTTGCAAAACTTTACTTCCTTGAAGTTTGTCAACAGTGTAGCATCTTTGTGTTCTCAAAGTACAATCACATTATCTTAACCCTTCCAGATTTTAGTGTAAATAATGGATTTACTTCCTAGATTTTGTAAAAAAAAAAAAAAAAAAAACCTGCAAATAGGGTGGCTATAATGTATTTACTACTTACAGTGCCGAGCACAATGTCTAGCATAAAGTAAGTGCTTAATAAATGTGGTAAGTGTTGTAGCAGGCAGGGGTGGTGAAGAATATGTAGAGGAATGGGTGGTTTCAAACTATTTCAGAGGCAGAAGTGGAAGAGCTTATTTTTATTTATTTAGCGGTACTGGGGATGGAACCCAGGGGCATTCTACCTTTGAGCTACACCCCCCAGCCCTATTTTTTATTCTTTATTTTGAAACAGGGTCTCACTGAGTTGCAAAGGACCTCCTCACTAAGTAGCTGAGGCTGTCTGCAACCTTGATCCTCCTGTCTCAGCCTCCCAAATGCTGAGATTACAAGCATGTGCCACCACAACTGGCTTGGAAGAGTTTATTGAGTGATAAGGAGTGAGACAGAGAGAATACTGTTAAAGATGACCTTTAGGAAGCCAGGCATGGTAGCACACATTGTAATCCCAGTACTTGGAAGGCTGAGACAGAGGATGGCCAGCCTCAGCTACTTAGTGAGGCCCTCTGCAAGTTAATGAGAACCTGTCAGTAAAAATAGAGAGTTGGAGCCAGGCGTGGTGGTGCATGCTTGTAATCACAGCGCTTGGGAGGCTGAGACAGGAGGATCGCACAGGTTCCAAGCCAGCCTCAGCTACTTAAGTGAGGCTCTCAGCAACTTAGTGAGACCCTGTTTCCAAATAAAATATAAAATAGGTCTGGGAGTATAGCCCAGAGGTAGAAAAAAGCCCCTGGGTTCCACCACCAATACCACAAAAAAAAAAAAAACAAACCCCCAAAAAACTAAGAATATAGAGTTGGGGTTTAGAATGCATTCAGGGGTAGAATGCCCCTGGGTTCAATCCATTGAACTTTAGGTTTCTAGTTTGGATGACTTGGTGCTATTGACAGGAAATAGAGATGAATGGCCTATAAATAAATAAACTGACATTTATCCATTTTTGTAGGTTGTAATATATTAGAGATGTTTATTTGCAATACAAATACAATGTGATCAACAAGTATAACTTTAGATTTTCCAGTAACCACATTAAAATTAAAAAAGTGAAATTAATCAACTAATTAATTAATCGATATGGGGATTGAACCCGGAGGCATTTTACCCTCAAGCTGTAACTCCAGTCTGTTTTATTTCTTATTTTGGAAACATGGTCTCAGTTGGTTTCTGAGAGCCTCACTAAGTTGCTGAAGCTGTCCCAAAATCTGCAGTTCTCCTGCCTCAGTCTCCCAAGTACTGAGATTAAAAGTATGCACCACCACACCTGGCTTGAAGGTTATTTTAATAGTGTATTTTATTCAACTTGGGTTTTTCAGCTCGATTATTAACATTTTGGGCCATAGTATCTTTCACTGTGAAGGACTGTCTTCTGCATGTAGATTTTTTTTTTTTTTTTTTTGGTGGTACTGGGGTTCCTGGAAGCCCTTCTACCTCCGGGCTACACTCCCAGACCTATTTTTTTATATTTTTTATTTGGAAACAGGGTCTCTTAAGCCAGCGAGGCTGGCTGCTAACCAGCATGATCCTCCTGTCTCTGCCTCCCAAGCTCGGGGATTACAAGCGTGCGCCACCACGCCCGGCTGCATGTAGAATGTTTAATGTAGGATGTTTAGCAGCCTCCCTGGCTTCTACCAAATAGATGTCACTAGCCACGCCCATCCTCCCTGAGTTGTGGCAACCAACAATATCTACAGATGGTATGAAGTGTCCCCTAGGGGAAATTATCTCATCTTGAGAACTTTTTATTTTGGTACTGAGGATTGAACCCAGGGGCATTCTACTTCCCAATTATACCCCCAGCTCTATTTTATTTTTTATTTTGAAACGGGGTCAGTTTTGCTAAATTGGTGAAGGTGGCTTGAGTGTGCAGTCCACCTGCTTTAGCTTCCCAAGTACTGGGATTGGGCATGCACCATGCTGAAATCCACTTTTTTTTTTTTTTTTTTCCCGATACTGGGGAGGGAACCCAGGGGTATTCTATCTCTGAGCTACACCCCTAACCCTATTATTTATTTATTTATTTACTTATTTATTTATTTATTTATTTATTTTGTGGTACTGGGAATGGAACCAAGGAGTATTCTACCTCCAAGCTACACCCCTAGCCCTATTTTTTATTCTTTATTTTTTTGAAATGGTCTTGCTGATTTGCAAAGGGCCTCACTAAGTAGCGGAGGCTGTCTGCGAACCGGGATCCTCCTATCTCAGCCTCCCAAATGCTGGGATTATGAGGGTTTGCCATCCCGCCTGGTCCTGAGAATTATATAGAAAACATGAGTGAATAAAAGCAAGTATTAAGGAAAATGAGTTGATGCACAAGAAGGGAATTAATGTTTATTGAATACGTAATTGGTAAAGTTTGGAGCTTTATATAAATGGTCTCATTTAATCTCAGAAAACCCTTTTAAGACAAGTAATGTCCCAAGGTTTAATAAATCGGACAGCTGTTAAGCGGCGTCAGTGGGTTTTTGAAAGGAAGTCTGATTGACTCCAAAGCCCATACTCTGTCTCTACATCTTCCCAGCGCACGCAAGGAAGCGTTTGCCATCTACTGATTTTCATAAAATAATTAAGGTTCCTGCGATTGTATCGGAAGAGTTCCCAGAATGTCACCGCGTTAGCCTGATTCCGGAAGCAAATCACTTCCACAGCGAGCTGTCGCGATCTTTTTTGTCATTAGCGCGTGCGATTGGGTATGGCTTGTTGTGAAAGACACTAACCCATGATATTTTGTTTCAAGTGTACCTTAGCATAGTCAATCATTCTATAGTTGTAACTTTTAGTTAGGAAAAAAAAAGAAACAAGATGTAGTCAGAATTAGGCTCAGATATTGAACGCACAATCCCCGAAGAAAATCAAATAATGAGCTTTGTAACGCCGTTCGGTCTCGCCCACAGGACTGCTGGAGCGAGCACAAAGGGGCAGGGCCGCGGCGGAGGGGCGGGGCTGGCGGCCCCAGGGTCTGCGCAGGCGCAGAAGGAACAGCTGGTAAATGGGGGCGTGACCTACGGCGCGCTACTTTCCGGGCTGTCGTAAAGGCCCTGAGTGTCGTGCTCGCTCAGCAGGGGAGGGATTGGTTAGGCGGCGGCGGCGGCGGCGGCGGCAGAGGCTGGAGAGCAGCGCTAGCGGCGGCGATGGTGGCGAGGCGTTGGGTGTGCGCAGCATAGAGCTCCCCACAGCCCCGGAGCCGGGCTTCCCGTAGGACGACGCGAGGCACGCTGAAGACCGGCCGGGTTCGCGGGGCCGAGCCCCGGCGCCGCCGCACGGACGGTCCTCGGTGGCGGTGACAGACGCTGCCCGGGAGCCAGGGCCTGTTAGGCCGAGCCCCGAGCCGGGTCGCCGGCTCGCCCGCGCCCGCGCCCCGGCGCCCCTGTCTTCCTTCCAGGGCCGCCGGTTCCGGGACCCCGGGCGAGGGTGGCTAATGATTAAGGTGAGGGAAGCAGGGGGGAGGGGAGGCCGGGCCGCGCGTGCGCGCCGCGGGGGAGGGGCCGCCGGCCGGCGAGGGAAGGGCTGCGGCGGAGGCCGGCGGCGTGCGGGCGTCCGCGGCGGGCTCCGTGGTGCCGGGGCCGGCGCTGGCCGCCGGCACACCCACAGCTTCCACCGGGCAGCGCGGGGGCCGGGTCTGTGCGCCCCTCGCCGCGCCCGGGAGCGGGGGATCCGGGCTGAGACCCGGCGTGGGAGTGCGCCTGACAATGGGGCGCCGGGGCGAGCCCGGCCCCGGAGTTGGAGGCGCCCGCTAAGTCCGCCCGACGGTTGGGGAGTCGCCTTCTCTGCGGTCCGGACCCAGAAGTGGTGGACGCGAGGCCGGCGGGGCGTGGAGTTGCCTTTGGGTCGTTAAGAAGAGAGGCTTGATATTTTTACGATTGGCTTTGGCTCGTGTGTCAGAGTCAGCAGTGCTACGGTGGGAATCCGTTCGGACGGACCCTAGAAATCCAGGTCTGTCATCCTAGTTCGTAAATAGGTTATCGTTGAGCCTCGCAGGCATTTCATAATGCAAGTGTTAAGTTTTAACGTTTAAAAAAATAGCAGGAAGTGGAGGGTATTGGTTGAATGTGTTCCTGTGTGTACTGTGGGATGACTCCATTGTACTGGTGTGAGCTTTCCTGTTTCTTGATTCATGTGCAGTATGAATTTAGAACTCTTGAGTAGTGACGTGCCAGCTGATCTAGAGCTGTCGAACCTCACTTAATCCAAACTTACTTCACGTAGTGTTTTATTTTTGGATTTTCTTGTTTTAGGGGCCTCTTTAACCAGAAAGAACAGGCTGGGAAAAAGATAAGCAAAGGTTCCATTTCCTTTCTATTGTGTGTGTGTGTGTGTGTGTGTTTGCAAAATGTTGCAATTTTCAGATTTTATACAAGTTTTTACTGTAATACTGCTTTTTGTGAGCTTTATTAGAATGAAGATTCACTTTTTGATAGTTTGTTACTTTGTATTTATTAGTGAAATGTGTCAGTAGAAACTATATTGAATAATAGTCTTTGGTTACATTTGTGAGGCAAAACAGATGAGAAGGAAACTCTTTGCTCTGAATAGAATATATATTTTTTTTGGTGGTTCTGGGGTTCCTGGAAGCCCTTCTATCTCCGGGCTACACTCCCAGACCTATTTTTACATTTTTATTTGGAAACAGGGTCTCCTAAGCCAGCACGCGCGGCTGGCTTCGAACCTGCGCGATCCTCCTGTCTCTGCCTCCCAAGCGCGGGGATTACAAGCGTGCGCCACCACGCCCGGCTGAATAGAATATTAAATTGTGTTTTTTAAAGCTTCGAATTGTTTTGCTGTGTTACTCTTGCCGTGTAACCTTGGACAGATGATATCATCATCTTCCTACTCTTCTGTTTGCCACCTAAAAGTCACAGTAATATTCTAAGAATTTGTGAGGATGTTATGCAATGGTTCGAATAATGTAGGAAAATCTAGGAAGACTCTTACCTTGATTATCAGGTGCCTCTTTTTTTTTTTTTTTTTTTGGTGGTACTGGAGGTGGAACGCAGAGGCTTTCTACCTCCGGGCTATACTCCCAGCCCTATTTTATATTTTATTTTATTTTATTATTATTATTATTATTTTTTTGGTGGTACTGGGGTTCCTGGAAGCCCTCCTTCCTCTGGGCTACACTCCCAGACCTATTTTATATTTTTGAAACAGGGTCTCTTATGCCAGCACGGCTGGCTTCGAACCTGCGCGATCCTCCTGTCTCCGCCTCCCAAGCGCGGGGATTACAAGCGTGCGCCACCACGCCCGGCTTATATTTTATTTTGAAACAGGGTCTCACTAAGTTGCTGAAAGCTTCACTAAGTAACTGAGGCTGCCTTTGAACCTATGTGATCCTCCTCCCAAGCGCGGGGATTACAAGTGTGCGCCATCATGCCCGGCTATCAGGTGCCTCTTATGGGTGTGGATCCTTCTGCTATTTTCTATTAGTTGGTGTCTGATTGATGGTCCCTTGTTTTTCAGTTGTTTCACTAGAAATAAGACTTTTGTTTGTTTGAGATACTTGGACTCATTCTTTGTTGCCTAGACTGGCCTGCATTCCTGGGCTCAAGGGATCCTTCTGCTTCAGCCTCCCCAGTAGCCGGAATTACAGGCACACACCACTGCACTTCAGCTTAGAGTTTTGTTTTGTTTTGTGGTACTGGGGATTGAACCCAGGGGCATTCTCTCTTAGTTACATTCTCAGCCATATATATATATATATATATATATATATATTTTTTTTTTTTTTTTTTTGCTGGTCTGAGGCTGGAACCCAGAGGCATTTGACCTTTGAGCTACACCCCCTACCCAATTTTTTATTCTTTATTTTGAAACAAGGTCTCACTGAGTTGCGAAGGGCCTCACTATGTAGCTGAGACTGTCCAGCGAACCTCGATCCTCTGGTTTCAGCCTCCCGAATGCTGGGATTTCAAGCGTGTGCCACCATTCCCGGCTTAAATTTTTTAAATTTTTTATTTTTTGTGATACTGGGGATTGAACCCAGGGGCATTCTGCCTCCAAGCTATCCCCCAACCCTATTTTTTATTCTTTATTTTGCAACAGGGTCTCGCTAAGTCATGGAAGGCCTCACTAAGTAGCTGAGGCCGGCTGTGAATCTGTGCTCCTCCTGTCTCAGCCTCTCAAGTACTGGGATTAACAAGCATGCACCACCATAGCCTGTTTATTTTTATTTCAAAACAGGATTTTGTTTGGTTGGTTGAGAGTCTCACTCTTGCTGAGTCTGTCTTCGAATGTGTGATCCTTCTGTCCCAGTACTGGATTACAGGCATGAGCCACCATGAGTGGTTTTTGTAAAGTATATTATAGTAGAGGTTAAACCTTAACTAATTTCATTTTGGAATTCTTGTTCTACAGATAGAGATATAGCTCTACTGATCCTTAAAATAAAAGAACAGCAATTTGTATAAAGCAAAGGAATACTCATTTAGCAGGTATTAAGTAGTTATTTTTACTTTCAAATTAAAAAGTGTGGAAAACTCAGTGAATCAAGCCATTTAGACTTAGATTTTTTTTGGGGGGGGCGGGTCTGGGGATGGAACCCAGGGGCATTTGACCTCCGAGCCACATCCCCTGCCCTATTTTTATTCTTTATTTTGAAACAGAGTCTCACTAAGTTGCTGAGGGCCTTACTAAGTAGCTGAGGCTGTCCGTGAACCAGGATCCTCCAGTTTCAGCCTCTGGAATGCTGGGATTACAAGTGTGCGCCACTATACCCGGCTTTCTTAGATGTTCTATTTTTGTTAAAAAGGGTTTTTGAGCCGGGCATGGCGGCACACGCTTGTAATCCCAGCAATTGGGAGGCTGCGATAGGAGGATCACACAGGTTCAAAGCCAGCCTCAGCTACTTAGTGAGACCTGGTTCCCATATAAAATATAAAAATAGGTCTGGGAGTATAGCCCGGAGGTAAAAAGCCTCTGGGTTCCACCCCCAGTACCACACACACAAAAAAGGTTTTTGGTATCATGATTTACTTGAGGGGTAATAATATGTGTCCCTGTCTTAGCCCCCATCCTTACCATGAGCTAGTACCTAATAAGGGGGGAAATGATAGTACTAACACATGATAGTAATTAAAATATACTATAACTTGACATTAACTTTGTGGGTAACATATCTTTTTTTTTTTTTTTTTTGCGGTACTGGGGATGGAACCCAGGGGCATTCTACCTTCAAGCCCCTACAGAGCTAGAAACAGGCGATCTGAATTTTTAATTTTAACCCTTCCTGGGCTTCATAGCTCTTTGAACTGTTAAAATGAGAAATATAGGATATATAACCCTGGTTTATTTTAGATTATATATAACTCTGGTTTATTTTAGATTCCAGATTTAATGGCTTCTCTTTTTATGTTATTTTTGGTATTCATTGTTGTAAATCATTATCAAATCCCCAGAAGGAATATATATTTTATATATGTATGTTTAAAACCTGTGATAAAGCCATGTTTTTTTTTTTTTTTCTTCTAGTTAATATAGCTCCTGGTAACATTCTTCAAATCATCATCCAAATCAATTTGTTTCAGAAAACTATAAACTATAATTATTGTTCAGTAAAAGTTCAGAATTAAATCTCAACATCTTACATTTCTGTTCTTCCTTACCTAATCTCACAGTTTCATAGTAACAGCTGGCCCAAGTGTCTACAGGTACTCAGTTCATACCATTAGATGAGGCTCGAGCTACAAATTAAAACAAAAATGAATACTTAGCTGAGCTTACATATTTTCGGGAGGAGATACTGGAGACTGAACCCCTGGATATTCTACCTCGGAACTACACATTGAGGCCTTTTTATTTTTATTTTATTTGTTGGTACTGAGGATTGAACTCAGAGGCATTCTACCTCTGAGCTACACCTCTGGTCGTAGTTTATATCTACTTATTTATTTACCTTTTGCAGTACTGGGAATTGAACTCAGGGGTATTCTACCGCCAAGCTACACCCCCAACCCTGGTTTCTTTTCCTTTCCTTTCCTTTCCTTTCCTTTCCTTTCGTTTCTTTCTCTTTTTGCAGTACTGGGGATTGAACCCCCAGGAGCATTCTTTCTCTGAGCTATATTTGGCCCTCTTTTTTTATTCTTTATTTTGAAACAAGGTCTCACTAAGTTGCAGAGGCCTTATTAAGTAGCTGAGGCTGGCTGCAAAACTGTGATCCTCCTTTCTCAGCCTTCTAAGTACTGAGATTATAAGCATTTGGTATATTCTTTATTTTGAAACAGGGTCTCACTAAGTTGTGGAGGGTCTCATTAGGTAGCTGTGGTTGGCTGCGAACCTACAATCTTTCTGTCTCAGTCTCCCATACATTTGGCATTACAAGTGTATGCCACCATGCCTGGCTGTTTACTTTTTATGATTTTTAATTTTTTAATTTTTTTTGCGGTACTGGGGATTAAACCCAAGGGCATTCTACCTCCAAGCTATACCCCCAGCCCTATTTTTTATTCTTTTTTTTTTTTTTTTTTTTTTTTTGGTGGTATTGGGGATGGAACCCAGGGGCATTGTACTTCCGAGCTACACCCTCCAGCCCTATGTTTTAGTCCTTTTTATGTTTGAAACAGGGTCTCACTGAGTTGTGAAGGGCCTTGCTAAGTAGCTGAGGCTGGCTGAGAACTGTGATCCTCCTGTCTCAGCCTCCAAAATGGTAGGATTTCAAGCGTGCACCACCACACCTGTTTTTTTTTTTTTTATTTTGAAAAAGGATCTCTTAAGTTATTGAGGCTGGCCTCCAACCTAAGATTCTCTCAAGTATTACGATTGCAGGTGTGCGCACCACTCATGTCTCTGAGCTTATGTTTTAATTCGAGGCACTGCATTACTAGTTAGTCTTTCAAGTATTTGTTTGAATGTCTTATGTCCTAGGCGCTGTGACTGATCTTCAGTGAGGAGGGCACTCAGCTCTTATGGCTTGAACACTCTGTTGAGTGGAAACAATAAGCAAAATGATTTCAGGTAGGACTTTATAATAGAACATGAGAGGGAGAGTGGAATTCTGCTGTGGATTGAGGGTAGAGTGACTGTTTTTTCCTGTCTTTCTTTTGTGTTGGGGATTGAATTCTACACCCTAAGCCTTATTTTATTTTGAAACAGTGTCTTGTTGGGTTGCTGAGCCTCTCTCACTACTTGCCGAGGCTGTCCTCCCATCTATGATCCTCACGTCTCAGCTTCCCAGGCACCTGAGGTTACAGATGTGCGCCACACCCAGCTTAGGGGTGAACATTTTTAGAGGTAAAGTGTGTGTGTGTGTGTGTGTGTGTGTGTGTGTGTGTGTGTGTGTGTGTGGCATTCTACCTCTGAGCTATATCTCCAGCCCTATTTTTTTCTTTTTATTATTTTTGCTATACTGGGGATTGAATCCAGGGGCATTCTACCTCTAAGCAACACCCCCCAGGCCTGTTTTTTATTCTTTATTTTAAAACAGGGTCTCACTAAGTTGCAGAGGGCCTCACTAAGAAACTGAGGCTGGCCCCAAATCCGTGATCCTCCTGCCTCAGCCTCCCAAGTACTGGGATTACAAGCCTATCTATCATGCTCAGCATTTTTTATTTTGAAAAAGGGTCTCACTAAGGGGTGGGGCTCCTGAGGGTGCTGAGGCTGGGCATAAACCTGCAATCCTCCTGTCTCTGTTTCCCAAGTACTGGGATTACAGGCATGTATGTAGTACTGTGCCCACCAGTAGAGGTAATAATTTGATTTTTTTTTTTTTTTTTTTTTTTGGTGGTACTGGGGATGGAATGCAGGGGCCTTCTACCTCCCGGCTACACTCCCAGACCTATTTTATATTTTATTTGGAAACGGGGTCTCTTAAACCAGCTGAGGCTGGTTTTGAACCTGCATAATCTTTCTGTTTTAGCCTCCCAAATGCAGGGATTACAAGCGCAGGGGTTAGGATTGCAAGAGTGTACCACCACACCCGGCTTATAATTTGATTTTTTAAATTTTAGTGACAGAATCAGTCATAATGAAGTCGGGCGTGGAGGTGCACGCTTGTAATCCCAGCATTCAGGAGACTGAGACAGGAGGATCGTAGTTCATGGACAGACTCAGCTACTTAGTAAGGCCCTTTGCAACTCAGTGAGACCCTGTTTCAAATTAAAGGATAAAAAATAGGGCTGGAGGTGTCGCCCAGAGGTAGAATGCCCCTGGGTTCATCCCCAAGACTGAAAAAAAAAAAAAAATCAGTCATAGTGACAGACTAGAGGAAGACTGCTGTAGATAAAAGGAACAGCAAATGCAAATGGATTTGATTGTGGAGAATCTACAAGCGTATATTATTTGGTGTTTCATTATTACCAATAGGTGATATAAGCAGATTAAATATATTTCATATATAGCAACCTAATACAAGTCAGTCTTTGTTTTAATCAGGACTCAAACCAATTGAAGAAAGTCATTTTTGAAGCACTTGGGGGACATCTAAATATGACTATTAGATGACATCAAGAAGCTATTGTATTTTTGATAGGGGTGATAATGGCATTTCTATGTAGGAAAATACCCACATTAGATGGAGATTGAGAAATGAGAGAGAAAAATTGGTAGATGGCTATAATTTGTTTATAAATACTTGTGAGCCAGTTGTGGTGGCGCACACTTATAATCCCAGTACTTGGGAGGCTGAGGCAGGAGGATCGCAGGTTCGCAGCCAGTCTCAGCTACATAGTGAGGCCCTCCACAGGCAGCCTCAGCTAATTAGTGAGGCCCTCCACAACTTCGTGAGACCCTGTTTCAAAATAAAGAATAAAAAATAGGGGTGGGGGTGTAGCTCAGAGGTAGAATGCCCTGACATTCAATTCCCAGTACCTCAAAAACAACAATAACAAAACTTGTATAGCTGGGTGTAGTGGTGCACACTTGTAATTCCAGTACTTGGAAGGTTGAGACGAGGAAGTTGAGGACATCCTGAGTAAGTAGTGAGGCTAATCAACCTAGCGAGATCTTGTTTCAGAATACAAATAAAGGATAGGGCTGGGGTGTAGCTTGGAGAATACCTCTGGGTTCAATCCCCAGGACCAAAAAAAGATTTTTTTATATATGATGGAAATTCACTTGCACATTATCACAGGCAGTTACTACTACATCTTGGTATATTTCATAGACATTTTTTCAGCTGTACATGGGTATTGTATTGCTTTATCTTTTAACCTAATCCCCCCCCCCCCCGCCCCATACTGGGAATGGAACCCAGGGGCATTCTACCTCCCAGCTCGCGATCCTCCTGTTTTAGCCTCCTAAATGCTGGGATTACAAACATGTTCCACCATGCCCTGCTGTCTTGTGTGTGTGTGTGTGTGTGTGTGTGTGTGTGTGTGTGTGTGTGTGTGTGTTATGTCCTATGTTTTATTCTTTATTTTATTTATGGTGCTTTTTTTTTTTGTGGTACTGGGGATGAACCCAGAGGCATTCTACCTCCGAGCTACACCCCCAGCTCTATTTTTTATTTTTTATATTGAAACCAAGTCTCACTGAGTTGCAAAGGCCCTCACTAAGTAGCTGAGGCTGTATGAGAACCGTGATTCTTCTGTCTCAGCCTCCCAAATACTAGGATTACAAGTGTCCACCACCACATCTCACTCTTTTCTCATTTCTTAGTGGTAAAATTATATATAAATATGTGAACAAATAGAGCTTTCACATATTTGAATAGATTCATTTTACAAAACCAAAGTCTACTTTTTTTAATTTGGTACTAGGTATTGAACCCAAAGACATTCTACCTCCAGACTATAACCCCCAGCCTGATTTTATTTCTTATTTGGAAACAGGGTGTCAGTAAATTGCTGAGGACCTTGTGAAGTTACCAAGGATGGCTTCGAACCTGCGATCCTCCTGTCTCAGCCTCCCAAGTATTTGGATTGCAAGCATGCACCACCATGCCCAGTTCAAAGTCTACTTCAATAATTATGTTGTTGTTTTTTAATCTAGGAATTGGATCTTGGAGCTTTCTACCACTGAGCTACACCCCAGCCCTTTTTTGCTTTTTATTTTGAAATTAGGATTATGTTAAGTTGCCAGGGGGCCTTTGTTGTTGAGGCTGGCCTTGAACCTGTGGTCTCCCTGTCTCAGCCTCCTAAGTATTGGGATTGCTAGTGTGGGCTACCATGCTCAGGTGTGATATAATATTTTATTAGAGATGCCTATAATGCATACAGTTCATTATCATGAAGTTGATTGCATTTTCTGTGAAATCACTTTTTTGGGGGAGTACTGAGGATTGAGCCCAGAGGCATTCTACCTCCAAGTTATACCCCCAACCTGATTTTATTTCTTATTTGGAAACAGGGTCTAAGTTGCGGGGGGCCTTGCTAAGTTGCTGAGGCTGCCTTCAAACTTGTGGTCCTCTTGTCTCAGCCACCCAAGTACTGGGATTACAAGCATGAGCCACCATGTCTGGCTTTACATTTTTAAAAGAACTAGATATATTGTCAAAATTCACCATTTTCCCAGGCTTGGTGCTTATAATCCTAGTATACAAGGGAGGTTGAGACGGGAAAAGCACAGGTTTGCAGCCAGCCTTAGCATTTAGGCCCTTCTCAACTTAGTGAAACCCTGTTTCAAAATAAAAATAGGGCAGGGGTTGTAGTTCAGAGGTAAAATGCCCCTGGGTTCAATCTCCAGACCCTAACAGTGGCAATTTGTATTTATGATTATCTTCTAGCTATTTCTCAGTGCTTTTTTTTTTGGCGGTACTGGGGATGGAACCCAGGGCATTCTACCTCTGAGCAACACCTGCAGCCCTATTTTTTCTTCTTCTTCTTTTTTTTTTTTTTTGGTGGTACTGGGGTTCCTGGAAGCCCTTCTACCTACGGGCTACACTCCCAGACCTATTTTATATTTTTATTTGGAAACGGTCTCCTAACCTGCGTGATCCTCCTGTCTCCGCCTCCCAAGTGCAGGGATTACAAGCGTGCGCCCGGCCTTATTCTTTATTTTGAAACAGGATCTCACTGAGTTGCAAAGAGCCTCACTAGTAGCTGAGGTTGTCCTTGAACTGTGATCCTCCTGTCTCAGCCTCTGGATGATGAAATTACCAGTGTGCACCACCACACTCAGCCTCTAATACTCTTATCCTTATTCTCCACCTAAGGAAATTGTGGAGGGCCTCACTGAGTTGCTGAGGCTGCCCAAAAACCTTGATTCTCTGTCTCAGCCTCCCAAGGACTAGAATTGCAGGCATATCCAGCCACATTTTCTTTTACATGTCATTATTGGGAATAATTCCTTTGTTCATATTTTGTTATAGCTAGAGAATAATCCTTGTGACAGTGTCTCGTGAGAGAAGATGCTAATAGAACTGACTTTATCCCATTCTGCTTTTACAAAAATGACTAGATGATGATGCATGAAAAATCTTTAGAATCCTTTAAATTAAGGTCAGAAAACTTTGATGTTTAAGCATTAAAAAGGGTGATTAGATTGTACCAGAATCTCAGAATATTAATGGATGTTTTATATCTAGACAAATTAGGGCTTTATGTTTATTAAAATTTTTAAGGAATTTTGCTAATCTAAGCTTTTATGATTATTTTCAGGTGCTCGTTTTGTTATTCAACTTCTATGCAGTCTCTTTTCTGCACAGTATCATTTGAGAATATGGTGAACAGTCCATTTATTCTTTCATGAAATTATGGCTAAAAATAGATTTTGGGATCCATGTTATAGGCCAGTTTTTAATTGTAAATCTCATTGTATGTTGTTTACTATATATTTCTAGATACGCTTGAGGTCTAATTTCTGTTGTTTTGCTTTTAAAGAAAATTTGGATGTGTTGCATACCTGTAATCTCAGTACTAGAGAGGCTGACATAGGAGGATACAAGTACAAGGATATCCTCAGCAATTCAGCAAAACTCTAAGCAACCTAGTGAGACCCTGTTTCTAAACAAAAAATAAAAAGAGCTGGGGATATAGATCAGAGGTAGAATGCCACTAGGTTCAATCCCCAGAACTCGCAACCTCCCCTCCCACTGTAAACTCAGTACTTGAGAGCTCTTGAGACAGGAAGATTGCAGGTTAGAAGCCAGCCTCACAGCAGTTTAGCGAGACTCTTTTTACAAATAAAAAATAAAAATGGGTGGGTGTGTATCTCAAAGGTAGATACACAGGTAGGTTCAATTCCCAGCAAAACACACTCACGTATACACACACACACACACACGTACACACACAAAGAATGAAAAAGATTTTTTTTTTTTTGCGGGTCTGGGGACGGAACCCAGGGGATTCGACCTCCGAGCTATACCCCCTGCCCTATTTTTTATTCTTTATTTTGAAACAAGGTGTCACTAAGTTGCGGAAGGCCTCACTAAGTAGCTGAGGCTGTCTATGAACTGTGATCCTCCGGTCTCAGCCTCCCGAATGCTGGGATTACAAGCCTTCACCACCACACCCAGTGAAAAAGATATTTTCTAGCCATGGTGGTGCATGCCTGTAATCCCAATACTTGGGAAGCTGAGATAGGAGTATGGCAGGTTAGAGGCCAGCCTAGCAATGTAGCAAGGCTCTCAGCAACCTAGGGAGACTTTGTTTGAAAATAAAAAAATAAGCTGGACGTGGTGGCGCATGCTTGTAATCCCAGTACTTGGGAGGCTGAGACCGGAGGATGGCACTGGTTCAAAGCCAGCCTCAGCTACTTAGTGAGGCTCTCAGCAACTTAGTGACACCCTGTTTCCAAGTAAAATATAAAATAGGTCTGGGAGTGTAGTCTGGAGGTAGAAGCCCCCTGGGTTCCATCTCCAGTACCACACACAAAAAAAGGCTTAACGTGTAGCTGAGAGGTAGAACACTCCTGGGTTCAATCCCCACCCCCCCCAAAATATTTATTAATTAATTTATAAATTAAAATAATAAGCTCATTGGGTATAAATATAAATGTTTTATGAAATAACTATTTTTCATAACAAAAACTTACATCAAGAAGAGCTGCATTAGCCAGACGTGGTGGCACAGGCTTGTAATCCCAGCATTCGGGAGGCTGAGACCTGGAAGCTGAAACCAGAGGATCGCAGTTCGCTGACAGCCTCAGCTACTTAGTGATGCCCTCTGCAACACAGTGAGACCTGGTTTCAAAATAATAAAGAAAAAAAATAGGGCAGGGGGTGTAGCTCAGAGGTGAATGCCCCTGGGTTCCACCTCCGGACCCGCAAAAAAAAAAAAAAAAAAAAAAAAAAAAAAAGAGAGAGAGAGAGATTTGTATATTTGCAAATTTCTTCAATGTCTGGCTTGATAGAAAACAACTGGATTCCACATCATTTTTAGTGTTTATGTGTTCTGTAACTTATAATTCTCTCTCCCTGTGGATGAGTAATGGAGTTGAGGCCATGCTGCCTGATGAGAGATAGTTTAGTGTTAATGTTGAAGATTACAGGAAAACATAGGGATTTACAAATGGTAGATTCTTCCCTCCTTATTAAATTGGAATGCATTCTGAGAGTGAGTTTTGTAATTCTGCAGACCTTTGGCTAGTTTTACAAATGTTGAAGATATCTTAAAAAGTCCTCTCAGCTGGGCGTGGTGTGCACTACTGTAATCCCAGTGGGGGAGGCTGAGACAGGATCTAGGTTCAAGGCCAGCCTCAGCTACTGAGTGAGGCCTCTGCAACTCAGGGAGACCCTGTTTCAAAGTAAAGAATAAAAAGTAGGGCTGGGGGTGTAACTCGGAGATAGAATGCCCCTGGGCTCAATCTCCAGGACCTCAAAAAAAAAAAAAAGCCCCCTCATTTTCTTTCTTTTTCAACAATAATCATTCTAGACAAATGGTTTGATTTTGACTTTTTTTTGTCTTTGCGGGTCTGGGGATGAAACCCAAGGGCATTTGACATCTGAGCTGCACCCCCTGCCCTATTTTTTATTCTTTATTTTGAAACTGGGTCTCACTGAGTTGCAGAGGGCCTCCGGAATGCTGGGATTACAAGTGTGCGCCACCACGTCCAGCGATTTTGAATGACATTTTAAAGAATAGATTATTTTCAGATCATCATATTTTGTCTTAAACATTTTTAGGTCTGTTTCACCATTAAATATACTGTTCATTCAGCGAACCTCTGAGATACAAAATAGGACAGTCAGTGTTGTTTCTTCCCGTCCTACTCTCTTGTATTCTTCTTGGAAAACCTTTTCTGTTCATCTTCACCTTCAGAATCCGATTAAGGCGCTCCTCCCGTTTGTTTCAGCACGTGTAGTGCATTTTAATTGCCTGCTGATATCTCCCTAACTGCTAAGCTATAGCTTTTTTCTTGGTACTGGGCATTGAACTGAGGCACATTCTACCTCTGAGCTATACCCCCAGGACCCCCAGCCCTTTTAAGTTTGAAATAGAAATAGGGCTTTGCTAGGTTGCTGAGGCTTGCCGACTTGCTGAGGTGCCTGCGTGTGTGTGCACATGCATACGCACTTTCATTTGGTGCACAGCAATTAAATGCCACGCGGAGGCATCGAGTGATAACATACTCATGCACAGCTCTTGGAGCACTTCCCTCTGGTCCCTTCTCCCCGTGTCCCCTTCCTGCTGAGGCTGGGGTTGAACTTTCACTCCTCCTGTCTCAGTCTCCCAAGTACTGGGATTACAGGTGTGTGCCCAAATAACTTCTTAAGGACAAGTCTGTGTCTTATTTATTTTTGTGTTTATAATAATTGGGATATTTTGGACCATTTACATCATTCTGAAAGTGTTCATGGTACAATGTATTCGTCTGTTTGGGCTGCTATAACAAATTACTACAGACTGAGTGCCTTAGACAACAGAACTTTTTTATTTTCTCACAGTTCTGGAGGCTACAAGTCCTATATCCTGGGGTGACCCAAGCCCTCCCTCCTTGCTCTACAGTTCAACCTCCTGCGCACTCACGTGGCTCTTTGTCAGGCTCTTTGTCAGTGTGTGTGCATCCCTGGTGTGTCTTTATGTTTCTGAATTTCCTTTTGTACTGACACCAGTCAGAATGGATTAGAACCCACTGGTGTGACCTCATTTAACATTACCTCTCTCTTAAAGGTTCCTTCTTCAAATAGACAAGGTTAGTAAGGTCTAGGACTTGAACATATGAATTCTGGGGGATCCAAGTCAATTCATAATACATAGATACTTAGATTTGGCATACATTCCAAGCTGAAGATGATTTCTTATGGTTCATCACCAAACAGGTTGTCAAAGTTGAAATCAAAAGCCAGGCGTGGGGTTGCACGCTTGTAATCCACGCGCTTGGGAGGCTGAGACAGGAGGATCGCACAGGTTCGAAGCCAGCCTCAGCTACTTAGTGAGGCTTCAGCAATTTAGTGAGACCCTGTTTCCAAATAAAATATAAAATAGGTCTGGGAGTATAGCCTGGAGGTAGAAAGCCTCTGGGTTCCATCCCCAGTACCACAAAAAACCCCCAAACAAACAAACAAACAAACAAAAAACAAAGTTGAGATCAAAGATTTCTAGCTTGTATAGGAAAAAGTGGCTTCTAGATTTTTGTCTTAATTCCCACTTTAGTCCTTGTAACGCTTAATGATTTATGACCCTACACTAGGTGCGAGCTACCACGCCTGGCTATTGCTGAACATTTTAACACAAGAAACATGTTTATTTGCAAAATTTCCAGTAGTAATTTAGAAAGGTGACCCAAGTCAGTAATTCTTCTTTAGCAGTTCCCTGAATTAAATATGATTTCCCATCGTATACAGATGCCTGGCCATCCCAGTGGCCCTTTCTAGTCCCATGGTAGTCCCAGCATTAGAGTCCCACTTGCCTCCCATGAAGGTTTTTGGAGATACTGGCAGCAGTGAGGGAACTGACAAGTGAGCCTGGAGTGCAGAGTAAATGCCATAGTGACTCATTTTGCTGGTTGGATTTTTTTTTTTTTCCGTACCAGGGATGGAACCCAGAGGCATTGTACCTCCAAGATACACTCCCAGCCCTTTTTTTTTTTTTTTTTTTGGTGGTACTGGACTTCCTGGAAGCCCTTCTACCTCCAGGCTACACTCCCAGACCTATTTTTACATTTTTATTTGGAAACAGGGTCTCCTAAGCCAGCGCGGGCGACTGGCTTCGAACCTGCGCGATCCTCCTGTCTCTGCCTCCCAAGCGCGGGGATTACAAGTGTGCGGATTACAAGTGTGTGCCACCACGCCCGGCCCAGCCCAATTTTTTGATGAGGTTGTCCAGAACCGGGATCCTCATATCTCAGCCTCCTGAATGCTGGAATTGCAAGCCTGTGCCACCACGCCTGGCCTTGTTTCCTGTTTTCTGGAGGATTAGGGGAACCTTGTAAATAATACCTTAGTGCCCCTCCCCCCTTTTTGTGGTACTAGAGATTGAACCTATGAGCATTCTACCTCTGAATTACTCCCTACCACTTTTTATTTTTTTGTTTGGAAACAGGGTCTTGCTAGGTTGCTGAGAGTCCTACTATTTGCTAAAGCTGTCTGAACCCAAATCCTCCTTTCTTAGCCTCAAGTACTGGGATTATAGACATGTGCCACCACACCCAGCCCTAATTTTTATACTTTATTTTGAAATAGGGTCTCACTAAATTGTGGACCTAAGCTGAGGCTGGCCGAGAACCCTGATCCTCCTGTCTAAGCCTCCCAAATACTAAGATTACAAGTGTGTGCCACCCCACTGGACTCTTAGACTCTTGACAGTGCAAGCAAGACCCTGCTTCAAAGTAGCCTCAGCTACTTAGTGAGGTCACCCTCTGTAACTGGTGAGACCCTGTTTCAAAATAAAATAGGGTTGGGAGTATAGCTCAGAGGTAGAAAGCCCTTGGGTTCAGTCCCTGGCACCAGAAAAAAAAAAAAGCGATTTACTTTTATATTGCAATGGTGATGCAGTTTCCCCTACAAATAATATATTACCCATGTATGTTTGTCACTACTAAGAGACCAACATTGGTATATCACTGCTAACTAAGTTCCAGGTAGTACTTGAAGGTAGTCTCCTGCATTCACTTTCTCATTCTTTTCTTTTTTTTCATAACTATAGTTTTGAGGAATGCCAGATATTTTGTAGACTGCTCCTTGATTTGCTTTGTGTAATGTTTTTCTTAGAGTTTGACGGGTTACTGGTTTTGGGCAAGAACACCTCAGACGTGAAGCATCCTTACCATGTGGGGGTGCTCTCCATCAACACGACTTACCACTGATGACACTGACTGACCACCGGCCAGGTTTCTCTATAAAGCTACTGCATTGTTACCTGAGGTTGATGGAGCTGGGACTATTGCTCTATCTCCTAGGAGGAATATCTAAATGAACTTCTTCTGTAAGGAACGTTTATTTTATTCAGTATGGACTCATGGATATTTAACTTTAACTTGGGCTAGCATCCAATACTGCATTACTTATTTTGTTGCTAAAATTGTCCCAGTTTTGGCCATTGGGGGCTCTTCAGGATGGCTTTAGTTTCCCTGTAACATGCCTTACTTTTTTGTTTGTATTTTACTTTCTAGTACTTGACATTTTTTTATATTCACTTCTTACCCCCTTCCCAGCTCTAGAATCTATCATTTCTTCAAGGAGCTCCTGTGTGTTTTATTGGAAGATATTATTAAAAGTCAGAATCTGGGGACTAGGCTCCTCTTCCACTTTTTGCTTAACTCTGTTAATGCAGAATGCCTGGAAGTTTGAATATGGATATTTGGATGACTGGTGGAGAGATATTAACATCACACATTGATTGGTATCATAGTACTTGGTATTATAATTTTTGTGTTGACTGTCTTCTGGGGTGTGTGTGTGTGTGTGTGTGTGTGTGTGTGTTACTGGGGATTGAACCCAGGGGCATTCTACCTCTGAACTACAACCCCAGCCCTTTTTATTTTGAAACGGTCTCGCTATATTGTTGAGTCTTATTAAGTTGCTGAGTCTGCCCTTGAACCTGCAATCCTATTGTCTCAGTCTACAGGTTCAAGAGCAGCGTCAGCAGTTTAGTGAGGCTCTCAGCAACTTAACAAGACCCTGTTCCAAAATAAAAAATAAAATAGGGCCATGAGTGTAGCCCAGAGGTAGAGGCTTCTGGGTTCCATTCACAATACAGTAAAATAAATAAATAAATAAATAAATACACTTTTTAGCTGGGTGTGGTGGTGCACAGTATTTGGGAGGCTGAGACATGAGAATCACAGGTTTGATGACAGCCTCAGCAGTGTAATGAGACTTTCCACAACCCAGTGAGACTCTGTTTCAAAACCAAAAATAAAACAGGGCTAGGTGTATATGTTGCAGGTAGAATGCTCAGGGGTTCCATTCCCTGTACCACACATATCCACAAAAGTACATATACACATACACATGCACTTTTCATGATAAAAGTGTTAGAAAACTTCAGAAGGAATATATACTTATTGTAGGGGCAAGCAAGTTGGGAAAAGTTAAATTATTTATATCATTTTTTTTTTTTTTTGTGGTGGTACTGGGGATGGAACCCAGGGGTCTTTTACCTCTGGGTTATACTCCCAGACCTATTTTATATTTTCTCTTTGGAAACAGGGTCTCTTTTTTATTTTTTTATTGGTGCATTGTAATCATATATCACATTGGAATACAAGACTTGAGAGGATATACAAGCACACATCATCCAATTAGCCCTCATCCAGCCCCCATCCCATTCCCTCCCCCTCCCTCGATCCCATGCTTGTTTGGTGATTAACTTTGACACATTTGTTTATGTGTTTTAAAACTCCTGTTTTAAACAGGAGTTTAAAACTCCTGCGTTTTAAAGAGGCTCCATCCTCCCCTATTCCATACCCTCTGATTGATCACCTTAGTTGCTTCACTATAGGGCCCTTTCTTTTGGTGGTACTGGGGTTCCTGGAAGCCCTCCTTCCTCCGGGCTACACTCCCAGACCTATTTTATATTTTTGAAACAGGGTCTCTTACGCCAGCACGGCTGGCTTCGAACCTGCGCGATCCTCCTGTCTCCGCCTCCCAAGTGCGGGGATTACAAGCGTGCGCCACCACGCCCGGCTATAGGGCCCTTTCTATAGCTCAACCTCTTGTTGCCCCTTTCCTCCTAGTTTTTGCTGATTAGGGGAAGCATCTGATTTTTATTTTCTGCGGTATTTCTCTATGCATGCTGTGTTGCAAGTACTGATCCCACTCTTGATGACACCAGTAGTGGCCTGGCTACCCGGTGGACTTATCCAGACCTTGCTGGCTCAAGCAGTGGCCTTGCCTCATGGGAGGCCCCGATTCTGGTCTCCCTGGCCCTAGCACCGGCCTTGCCTCATGGCAGGCTCTGATGCTGGCCATTGGCCCCGGCACCGGCCTAACCCCTTGCCAGGCTCTGATCCTAACCTCAGAGGCCCCAACACTGGCCTAGCCTCACGGTAGGCTCCGATCCCGGCCTCGCTGGCCCCAGCACCGGCCTAATCCCTCGGCAGGCTCCAATCCCAGCCTCAGAGGCCCCAACACCGGCCTAGCCTCATGGCAGGCTCCGATCCCGGCCCCGGCACCAGCCTAACCCCTCGGGAAACAGGGTCTCTTAAGCCAGCGGAGGCTGGCTTTGAACCTGCGCGACCCTCCTGTCTCAGCCTCCCAAGCGCAGGGATTACAAGTGTGCGTCACCAAGCCTGGGTAAATTATTTTATTCTGATCTTAAGAAAATGCCCCCTCTCTGAATGAAAACAAACAAACGAAAAAAAAAAAAAAAGGATGCTAAGGAAAACTACAATGGAAAAGGAGAACTTCTATTAATAGGAACTGCAGACTTTATGGAGCATGTTTTTCTTAATCATTGTCATCAGTAATAATAGTAATATTCATATTATTTTGCTATAACTGCTATGATTTTGATTTTTTTTTATGGTACTGAGGATACCAGGGCTTTTCTACCTCCGAGCTATACTCCCAGATATATTTTATATTTTTTTGGGTCTGGGGATGGTACCCAGGGGCATTTGACCTGTGAGTATCTCCTGTCCTATTTTTTATTCTTTATTTTGAAACAGGGTCTCACTGAGTTGAAGAGTGTCTCACTAAGTAGCTGAGGCTGTCCATGAACCGCAATCCTTTTGTCTCAGCCTCCTGAATGCTGGGATTACAAGCCTGTGCCACCACACCCCGCCCAGACCTGTTTAATACTTCTTAAAATTATTTATTTATTTATTGGTGGTACTGGGGTTCCTGGAAACCCTTCTACCTCCGGGTTACACTCCCAGACCTATTTTTATATTTTTTTATTTGGAAACAGGGTCTCTTAAACCAGCGCAGCTGGCTTCAAACCTGCGAGATCCTCCTGTCTCCGAATCCCAAGCGCGGGGAATCCCAAGCGCGGGGATTACAAGCTTGTTTTATACTTTTTTGGAAACAGGATCTCACTAAGTTGCTGAGAGCCTCAGTAGCTGAGGCTGGCTTAGAACTGGTGCAATCTTGTCTCAGCCTCCCAAGCACTGGGATTACAAGCAGGCGCCACCACACTCGGCTATAATATTGATTTGTTTAAAGGGAAATCTAAAGCTACATGATATCCCATTAAGCTTATTTACTTTTGTTTATTTTGCAGTACTGGGGCTTGATCCCAGGGCCTCATGCATGCTAGACAAGTACTTTATCATTGAGTCTTTTACTAATGTAATGGATATAATTTCTAGCTCTTTTCCCCATACTGCCAATTTTGTGGGGAGGGGCAGCACTGTGAATCAAACTCAGGACCTTGCACATGCTAGAGAAATGCTCTACCATTAAGCTGCACGTCCCTTTTTATTTTGTTTTGCTATATAATCTCACTGATTGCCCAGACTGTCCTCAGAGTTTTGATCCTCCCACCTCAGCCTTCTCAGTAGCTGGGATTATAGACTTGTGCCACCATACCCAGCTATAATGGTTTTTCAGTTGTGAAAGTTACTTAGAAATGATTTATAGGCTTTCAGGGCAGATAAAAGGGAATTGGTGTCCCTTTCCAGCTTTAGCTGGAATTTGGGTCTAATTGGAACTTTAAATATTTTTGCTTTGATAGTTTGTTAAACATTTTAGAAAATGAGTGAACTGGTTTTAGGAGCTTATTGCTGAATTCTCCTTTGTAAAACCTGATTTGTGGCCAGACATGATGGCACATGCTTGTAATTCCAATACTTTGGAGGCTGAGGTAGGAGGATGGCTGGTTCACAGCCAGCCTCAGCTACTTAGTGAGGCACTCTGCAACTTAGTGAGACCCTGTTTCAAAAAATAAAGAGTAAAAAATAGGGTTGGGCGTGTTGCTTGGAGGTAGAATACCCCTGGGTACAATCCCCAGTACTGAAAACAAACAAAACCCAAAAAATCAAACACCTGATTTGAAATAGTGACTGCAGGGTTTTTTTTTTTTTTTTTTTTGGTGGTACTGAGGATTGAACACTGGAGACATTCTACCTCCGAGCCAGCTCTTTCTTTCTCTCTCTCTCTCTCTCTCTCTCTCTCTCTCTCTCTCTCTCTCTCTCTCTCTCTTTCTCTATTTATTTTTGCAGGTCTGGGGATGGAACCCAGGGGTTTTCGACCTTCGAGCTACACCCCCTGCCCTATTTTTATTCTTTATTTTGAAACAGGGTCTCACTGAGTTGCAGAGGTCCTCACTAAGTAGTTGAGGCTGTCCGCAAACTGCGATCCTCCAGTCTCAGCCTCCTGAACGCTGGTATGACAAGCGTGCGCCACCACGCCCGACTTATTCTTTCTCACTAAAGACACAAAACCAGAAAACCTACAGCTCCAGCTTTGGAGTGTGTCGGCTGCATTTCTCCCCACACCTCAGCACTGGCTGAAGGGAGCGCCCTCTCTGCCTCTCCCCACTCACACCCCTCGTGTTTGCCTTGGGCATCTGCCCTGTGAGCCAGAGGCCCCATGCCTGCCTCCTTGTTCTTACATTAGCCATCTTGTCTAGTAGACTACTTATGGCATATTGTATTTTGGTTAGCTATTTATACCCATAAATTCTGTTTTGATACCAAACTGAGCTTCTTGGAGGATGGGCACCTCTGTATTCTCTCTCTACCCACAGATTAATGGTCAAAACTCTAAGCCCACCATAGTTTGGTTCCACTCTGCCTGCCTGCCTGCTTGCTTGCTTGCTTGCTTGCTTGCTTTCTTTCTTTCTTTCTTTCTTTCTTTCTTTCTTTCTTTCTTTCTTTCAACTGGTACTGGGGATTGTGGGGATTGAACCCAGGAGACTTCTACCTCTGAGTTACACCCCAGCTCAATTTTTTTTTTTTTTTAATTTTTAAACAGGGTCTCACTAAGTTGCAGAGGACCTCACTAAGTAGCTGGGGCTGGCTGCGAACCTGTGATCCTCCTGTCTCAGCCTCCCAAGTACTGGGATACAAGCGTGGCCCACCATGCCCAGCCACTCTACCTTTTTCAAACAGTTTTTTCTGCTTTTCACAAGGAAATGCTAATTTTAGTGAGATTGTTCTCTTCAGAGTCTTCTGTAAACCTCAATGATTTTAGTTTTCGTATTTTTTATTTTGAGCTCTTCATTCTTTACCATCCTTTAACATCTTTGTTACAGATGCTTATTTGTAAGGAAAAGACCAAACCAGTTATATTGACAAAATTATTATTATGTGTGTAATATTGAAGATTCAACCCAGGGGCATTCTACCTCTGAGCTACACCTTTATATTTTTTAATTTTAAAAATTTAATTTTTTAATTCAACCTCTTAGCTACACCTCCTGCCCTGTTTTTTATTCTTTATTTTCAAACGGTCTCACTAAGTTAATGGAGTGCCTCACTAAGTAGCTGAGGCTGTCGGCGAACCGTGATCCTCTGGTATCAGCCTTCTGAATGCTGGAATTACAAACGTGCACCACCATGCTCGACTAAATTTTAAATTTTAAGTGAGGCATGGTGGCACACATCTGTAATCCCAGTATTTGGAAAGCTGAGACAGGAGGATCACAGGCTCAAGAATAGCCTCAGCAGCAAAGGTAGCAAGACTCAGCAACTTACTGAGACCCTGTTTCAAAAACAAGCAAAAATAAAGAGGACTGGGTTTATATAGCTTTGGGGGTAGAATATCCTGGGTTCAACACTCCATATCAACCCCCCATGCACATAGAAAAATTTGAAACTAGGTCTCACTGAGTTCGCGCACACTGGCCCCCAAACTGTGTCATCCTCCTGTGTCATCCTTTCAAATACTGGGATTAGGTAAGGGCATGTGCTGCTGTGTCCAGCTATCAAAATATTATTTTAAGATGTTAAGTGTGGTGTTGCATAGGCTTTACTTAGTAACGTGGTTTAATTGTATATTTACCTCTTTTATTTTTTATTTTATTTTTTTATTTTTGGTGGTACTGGGGTTCCTGGAAGCCCTTCTGCCTCTGGGCTACACTCCCAGACCAATTTTTTTTAAATATTTTTTTTTATTTGGAATCAGGGTCTCTTAAGCCAGCGTGGCTGGCTTTGAACCTGTGCGATCCTCCTGTCTCAGCCTCCCAAGCACAGGGATTACAAGCGTAGGCCACCACGCCCGGCCCTATTTACCTCTTTTAAATTATGAAGCATCATAGGGATGTTAAAGTAGATATTTTTATTATAAAAATATGAATCATCTTTAAGTTGGCATCTGTCACTTTAAAAAAATAAGAACTCTTCAGTTCACTGAATTCCAGTCTCCAAGGAACCCTGAAGTTGTTCAAAGTTCAGTTTTGGACACTGGAAGTTTAAATAACAGAAATCTTTAAGAGTAGTTTCTAAGTTTGAAACTTTGAAAGTGGGCTGACGGATTATTTGAAGTGTCAAGATGTAAAGACTATGGAGGTTTGTTTTCCTTGAAGTTTTTTGAGCTATCATTGACTCTTGGTAGTTAACCAACAATAATTATCTCTCTCTCTTTTTTTTCCCCCTTCAGTATAGGTAGTTGAACCCAGGGGAGTATCATTGAGCCATCCATTCACCCATCCATCCATCCAGTGGTGCTAGGAACCCAGGGGCATAGTACCTCTGAGCTACACCCCTGGCCCTATTTTATTTATTTGAAAACAGGATCCTACTAGTTTGCTAAGAGCCTCACTAAGTTGCTGAGTCTAGTTTTGAGCCTGTGATCCTCCTTCCTCAGCCTTACAAATACTGGGATTATAGGCCTGTACCACCATGCCTGGAATTATTTTTTATTTTAAGACAGGTCTTGGTATGTTACCCAGGCTGGCCTCAAATTACTATCCTCCTACCTCAGTCTCCTGAATAGCTGGAATTGCAGGATGTGCTGCTGCTCCTAATTATTATACTTTATCTTTTCTTATCTTTCTTTTTTTTTTTGTTGTTGTTGCAGTACTGGGGACTGAACCCACATTCTGTTTCTGAGCTACATCCTGAGTCCTATTTTTTATACTTTAAGCTGCAGAGGGCCCCCCTGTGTAGCTCAGGCTGGCTGTGAACCTGCAATCCTCCTGTCTCAACCTCCCATGATTATTATACTTTTAATGATGGCAGAATTTTGTGAAATAGTATGATAATGAATAATTACTTTCCAAGCATTATTTTTGTGGTACTGGAGATTAAGCCCAGAGGCATTCTACTTCTGAGCTACGCTCTCTAATCTTGTTTATTTTTTTAAATATAGAAACAGGGTCTCACTAAGTGGCAGAGGGCCTCATGAGGTTGCTGCAAACCTGAGATTCTCTTGTCTCAGCCTCCCAAGTACTGGGATTATAGACATGCGTCCTGTGCATGGCACGAGCATCAAAATTTCTAAGCAAGAATAAGTTCAGAAACTGAAGGCTACCATCGATATTGAAGAAATAATCAGCTCTCAAATTTTATAGCTCCATTCAAATTTGCCAACATTATGCCATCTCTGTCTTTGCCCATTCTGTCATTAAGCTGTCCATGATTGGTGATCATTTCTGGTTACTAAGGAGGAATTTTATGCCTCGTCAAGATTTCCAAACAAATCATGCACCACCTCATGACATTTCTATAAAAGATGGATCACCTTTATGATGGTGGTTCTATACGATTTTATTTTCTAAATGAGGTCATAGTTGTCTTCATTTGTGTGAGTACACTCTGGTGTTTAAACAACGAAATTGCCTAGGCATACATTTCTCAGAACAGTTCTAAGTATCCTAAGTGCTGCATGGCTCTATTTGATTTGTTCTCATCATTTCCTGTGTGTGTGGTACTGGGGATTAAAAAACTAGGGGCATTTTCACTCAAGCTACACCTCCAGCCCTATTTTTTATTCTTTATATTGAAACAGGGTTTCATTAAGTTGTGGAGGCCTCACTAAGTAGCTCAGGCTGGCCTAGAACCAGGGTCCTCCTGTCTCAGCTTCCCAAGTAAGTACTAGGATTACAAGCATGTGCCACCATGCCTGGCTTCAAGTGCAATTTTTTGTGTTTGATTTTATTTTGGAAGTCTCTTCTTCATTGGGCTTACTGTGTGTAGGACATCTGATATGCACTTTCTCATTTATTAATTATTATTATTGTTATTATTATTATTATTATTATTATTATTATTATTATTTTGCGGTACTAGGGGTGGAACCGAGGGGCATTCTACCTCTGAGCTACACCCCAGTCCTATTTTTTATTCTTTAGTTTTTCTGGTTCTGGGGATGGAACCCAGAGGCATTCAACCTCTAAGCTACACCTCCTGCCCTATTTTTTATTCACTTTGAAACTGGGTCTTTGAAACTAAGTAGCTGAGTCTGTCCTTCAACCATGATCCCTCCTTCTCAGCCTCCCAAATGCTGGGATTACAAGTGTGCACCACCATGCCCGGCTTATTCTTTATTTTTTTATTTATTTTTGTGTGGGTCTGGGGCTTGAACCCAGAGGCATTTGACCTCCGAGCTATACCCCCTGCCCAATTTTTTATTTTTATTTTGAAACAGGGTCTCACTGAGTTGCAAAGGGCCTTACTAAGTAGCTGAGGCTGTCCGCGAACCATCATCCTCTGGTCTCAGCCTCCCTAATGCTGGGATTACAAGAGTGAGCCACCACACACCCAGTTTATTCTTTATTTTTGAAACTGGTTCTCACTGAATTGCAGAGGACCTCACTAAATAGCTGAGGCTGTCCTTGAACCTTGATCCTCCTGTCTCAGCCTTTCAAATGCATGTGCCACCCGGCCTGGCTCTAAATGCTGCCATTTTACAACAGTTTTCAGAGTGTCACTTCCTCTTCATTTGATATCAGGCTGCAAGCTAGTAATCTTAGTACTTGGGAGACTGAGACTGAAAGGAGTGCAGGTTCATGGCCAGCCTCAACTACTTAGTGAGGCCCTCCACAATTTAGTGAGACTTTGTTTCAAAATAAAAGAATAAAAATAGGGTTGGGGGTGTAGCTCAGAGGTAGAATTCCCCTGGCTTCAATCCTCAGTCTCACACACACACACACACACACACACGCACATAAAAGTCCAGAGTGATGCCATTTTTTTGGGAAATACCTTCTTTGCTAATGAAGTTTGGTTACTTAGAATTTTTGTTTTGTTTTGCGGGTCTGGGGATGGAACCCAGGGACATTCGACCTCCAAGCTACACCCTCTGCCCTATTTTTTATTCTTTATTTTGAAACCAGGTCTCACTGAGTTGCAGAGGGCCTCACTAACTGAGGCTGTCCAAGAACTGCGATCCTCCTGTCTCAGCCTCCTGAATGCTAGGATTACAAGCTTGAGCCACCACGCCCGGCTACTTAGAATATTTAACAAGGCATAATGTCTCTACTATCTTGTTGGGAATAGTAGCAGTTTTAAAGCTATTAGATAGGAGGGAGTATTCTGTTAGGCAATTGGTTTAATATCCTTCAACTGGCAAATAATTTATCAATTCAGAAGGAATTATATTTTTTATATATGTAAAGATTATATGTAAAAGATAGATGTCCAAGAACCTGTGATCCTCCTGTCTCAGCCTCCCTACCAACAGGTGTGTGCCACCACACCTGGCCACTACCAGCTCTTTTTATTTTCTCTTTGAAGCAGGATCTTGCTGCATTGTTGAAGCTGGCCTCAAACCTGCAATTATCTTTTCTGGGCCTTTCAAGTACTGGTATTACAGGCATATGCCACAGTGCCCAGCTTAAAGAAGCTTATTTGTAATGTAAATTGCTTTCTTAGTATAAAGTTTATTTAGGAATAGTTGTTCAGATATAATTAGTATGCTTATGGATGAAATCAGCACAATGTAAAACTATAGTTTTATTACTGAAACTGTACAGTAACAAGCCAGTTGTAATGTCGCTGGGTAAGTGGACAGGTCTCATCTTACTTGCCTCCTTTGAAACTTTGATCAGCCAATACTTTTTACAGAAGTAAGTCTCCATGATTTCATCAAATAGCAAATAGTTCAAACTATTCTTTATTGATCCTTTGTTCTTATTTGGTTTTTAGTTATAATATACAGTATTACGATTTGTTTTCATGAACTTACCACTTTTTCTCAGTATCAAATAAAGCATGAAGTTGTATCTTGCTTAGAACCTCTTAGTTAATATGGAATTATAACTGCATGCCAGAGAACAATTATTGGTTTACAGACATAAAGCATACTACATGTGAAGTCATACTTGTTCTAACTCCCTAAAACTGGTTAAAAACCAGAGCAGATTTCACCGGAAAGACCTTATTGTTTTGGCTTCAGGGCATAAAATGATGAAAAGAAATTGAGTTTAGTAAATGATGCTGTGAATCACTTCTTTGGAAGTTCATTTATGGATCTATGTTCTCAGAGTTTGCCTCTTTTTTTGCCAAGTTTTCATCACCTCTCAGTATGTCCATTAGGACCTTTGAGCGTGGCTCAGTAATTAAGAATGAAGAGTCAGCCAGGCGTGGTGGCGCACGCTTGTAATCCCAGTGGTTGGGAGGCTGAGACAGGAGGATCACACAGGTTTGAAGCTAGCCACAGCTACTTAGTGAAGCTCTCAGTAATTTAGTGAGACCCTGTTTCCAAATAAAGTATAAAATAGGTCTGGGAGTATAGCCCGGAGGTAGAAAAGTCCCTGGGTTTCACCCCCAGTACCACAAAAAAAAAAAAAAAAAAAAAGAAGAGGTGCACACTTGTAATCCCAGCATTTGGGAGGCTGAGAGAGAAGGATCACATTTTGAGAACAGCCTCAGCTACTACTTAGTTAGGCCCTTTGTAACTCATTGAGATCCTGTTTCAAAATAAAGAATAAAAATAGGGCTAGAGGTGTAGCTCAGAGGTAGAATGCCCCTGGGTTCTATCCCCAGTACGGAAAAAAAAAAAAAAAAAAAAAGAATGAGGAGTCTAAAGTGGCAGCTCTTTCCTCCTCACCAAGTAAAGGCTGTCTCCTCAGAGATTCAACTTGGTGTAACTGCTAGGAGACCTGGACTTCTCAAAGAACCCTAGGTCTTTCCAAAAGACATCCTGACTCTTCTGTTGCTAGTGGGGTTCATAATTATCTCATGCCCAGAGATCATATTTTCCTCTTGACCTTTGCCAACAGCTTACTAAGATGTTTCAGTGGTTTTAGTACATTCACAGGATTGAACAGCCATCACCACAGCCAAATTTAGAACATTTCAGTTCGTCAAAGAGAAACCCTAAGCTGAGCATGGTGGCAAACTTCTGTCATCCCAGTATTTGGGAGGCTGAGACAGGAGGGTCACAGGTTCAAGACCAACCTCAGCAACCTAGTGAGACTCCCAGCAACAACAACAAAAAATAAGGGCTAGAGGCATGGTGGCACATGCCTGTAACCCTAGTACTTGGGAGTCTGAGACAGGAGGATTACAGGCTTGAAGCCAGCTTCAGCATCTTTGTGAGGTTCTCAGCAACTTGATACAATACTGTTCCCAAATAAAATAAAGTGGGCTAGGATTGTATCTTTGAGGTAGCATACCCCTGGATTTAATCCATAGCACCACAAAAAGGGGGGAGCGAGGAATGTAGGTGAGCTCAGTGGTTATGTAGACTGCCCCTGGGCTCAAAAAAGAAACCCTATAGTTTTGGGGCTTGGTAACCTAATCTTCCTGTCATCCCCAGCCTTAACCACTAATCCGCTTTATATCTGTATAGATTTGCCTGTTCTGGGCATTTTATATAAAAGGAATCTCATACTATGTAGTTTTTTATGATTGGCTAATAATGCTCATTTATTAGGATGATATGTAACTGTTTATCCATATTGTAACTTGAATTGGTCCTTCATTTCTTTAACTAGGTAATAATGGTATCACTAAGTAATTATGGCATGAATTGGTTCATGGATATTTATGTTTCCACTCTTTCTTTGGCATTTGACTCATGTGGCGTTTTCTTTGTGTGAATGTATCTTTTCAGTTCTCCTGAATGTAGGCCTAGGAGTAGAATTGTTGGGATTTATGGTAATTCTATGTTTAATGTTGGGGGGGTTGCTGAGGATTGAAGACAGGGCCTTGTGTGTGCTAAGCACATGGTTTAGTACTCAGCTGTACCCCCAGCCCTGTAATCTTTTGAGGAACTATCAGACTGATTTCTAAAGTGACTGCACCATTTTACATATCTTCTCTAACACATTTAACTGTAGACATTCTGGTGCCCTCCCCAAGTCTTCTGGCACATATATCTGTGTGTCATTGTGATTGTGTGTGTGTGTTTGTGATGCTGGGGATTACAACTAGGGGGATTCTACCTCCAAGCTACACCCCAGCCCAATTTTCTTTTTTTGATTTGAAATAGGCTCTAGGTTGCTGTTGAAAGTCTCGATATTTTGCTGAGGCTTTCCTTGAACCAGTGATCCTCCTATCTCAGACTCCCAAGTATTGGAATTACAGCATGTGCCACCACACCTGGTGTGACTCATGATTACTTGCCTTTAACTCAGTTGACCCTTGTATGACTGGCTGCCTCTATAATTTGCTCATCATCATGCCTGCATGCTCACTGAATTGTGTACCTACTTTACCACTGATCTTGCTGAGCTCCAGCCAGGATATGACACAAGGGCTGATCTTGGATATAACACCGCCTGTCCTTGCAAATAACAGAAGATAGGGCTTTCAGCTGTTTTCTGTAGGAGTAGGCCGTTCCACTTTTTACTGCTATTTGTTCTGATAATAAAGCTATCTACTAAAATAAAGTGGAAGACCTATGAGATTGTATTTCTGTAACTGCAGAAACACATCTGGTTTAAAAATGTATGTTAATGGGGAAACAAAGCTATAGTATCAGGAGTTAGAATAGTAGTTACAGCTCTTGGTAGATTATAGAGTCAGGGAAGAAGATTTCGTGACCAAGAGAAAAACATGTCGACTAGTCTTTTGAATTTATTTTTACAAATTAATATTTTTTTAATTTTACATGAAAATGTGATCTGACATATATTGTATAATTTTGTGTGTGTGTGTGGGGGGGGGATACTGGCCACTGAATCCCCATGAGCATTTTACCTGTAAGCTATACCTCCAGTCCTATGTTTATTCTTTATTTTGAAACAGGGTCTCACTTAGTTGCAAAGGACCTCACCAAGTAGTTGAGGCAGTCCTCGAACTCGAGATCCTCCTATCTCACCCTCATGAATGCTGGGATTACAAGTACGCGCCATCATGCCTGGCTCCCCGAGCCCTATTTTACCTATTATTTGGAAACAGGGTCTTGCTAGGTTGATGAGTCTTACTACTTGCTGAGGCTGTCCTTGAACCTGCAATCCTCCTGTCTTAGCTTCCCAAGTACTAGGATTACAGATTTGTATCAGCCATTGTATATTTTTTAAAGGGAGTCTTTTATTTTTCCTTGTCTTTTTGGACTGGGGATCAAACCCAGAGTAGTGCACTTGCCAGGCAAGTGCTTTGCCACTGAGCTACATCCCAACCCTCAGCCATTGTATATTTTTAAAATAAGGTTAAACATGCCAGGCATGGTGGCACACGCTTGTAATCCTCGCGCTTGGGAGGCGGAGACAGGAGGATCGCGCAGGTTCGAAGCCAGCTGCGCTGGCGTAAGAGACCCTGTTTCAAAAATATAAAATAGGTCTGGGAGTGTAGCCTGGAGGTAGAAGGGCTTCCAGGAACCCCAGTACCACCAAAAAAAAAAAAAAAAAAAAGGTTAAACACATCTATCTGTATAGATGTTTATTATTTCCTAAGGTTGTAAATGTTCAAAATCTTTTCTTTAAGCTTTTTGAATTCTATACTTTGTTGTTACCCATAGTCACCCCACTGTGTAGTTAGCACATTGTAACTTTTTACTCCTAACTATAACTAGTGCCCACTGATCAATCCCAACCTCCCACCTCCTTACTCCGCTCACCTCTAGTGACCACTTCTCAACTGTTATGAGATGAGCTTTTTTAGATTTCATCTATGAGTGAGATCATGTAGTATTTGCTATTTCACTTAACATAATAATTTCCAGTTCCATCAATTTTCCACAAATGATCACATTTCATTTTCTATAGCTGAATAATATTCCATGGTTTATATATACCACATTTTCTTTATGCATTCATTAGATGGTGGGCAGTTAGGGTGTGCTTATTTCTTGGCTATTGTGAATAATGCTACAGTGAACGTGCAGATGTCTCTTTGACAGACATTTAATTTCCTTTGGGTTATAAAATAATTAGGATTGTTGAATTATATGGTAGACTTTTATATTCTGATTCTTTAGATTTACTAAAATAAACTTTAAAAAACTTGTTTGATTTTGATCAAATATATCACCAAAGGTAGCAAAATATACAGTAGTACCAGTGTTTGGTTAATAGAAGTTTCCAAGTAGGCTTTATGTTCCGTGATTGTTACTGCATTTCAGACATAAGTAGAGGTATCAAAGAAGGATATTTTATAAGACGGTAAAGTGCCCGAGCACAGTGGTGCATGCCTGTGATCAGAGTACTTGGGAGGCTGAGACAGGAAGATCACAATTTCAAGGCCAGCTTGAGAAACTTAACGAGACCCTGTTTGAAAATAAGAGGGCTGGAGGTGTAGCTCAGAGGTGAAACCCTTAGGTTCAATACACACACACACACACACACACACGAGAAAGGCAGTTTTGCTTTATTAAAAGGGATGTTCTTAGTAGAATTTGAGAGTATACTTCAATGACATAGCATGATAAACATGTTAAAAATCTTTTTAATGTCTTTTTGTGTCTTCTAGGACCGTCTTAAAGCTTCCCATGTCTCAATGGACTCCTGAATATAAAAAGCTGTATACCTTAAAAGTGGATATGAAGAGTGAGATTCCTTCTGATGCACCAAAGACACAGGAAACTCTGAAAGGGATCCTTCTGCATCCAGAGCCCATTGGGGCGGCCAAAAGTTTTCCTGCAGGAGTTGAAATGATTAACAGTAAAGTGGGGAATGAATTCTCTCACTTGTGTGATGATTCTCAAAAACAAGAGAAGGACATGAATGGTAACCAGCAAGAACAAGAAAAAAATGTTGTGAGGAAAAAACGCAAAAGCCAGCAGGCTGGCCCTTCCTACATGCAGAATTGTGTGAAAGAGAACCAGGGAATCTTAGGATTGAGGCAGCACTTAGAAACACCCAGTGAAGATAACGATTCCTCCTTCAGTGACTGTCTTTCTTCTCCTTCATCCAGTCTGCATTTTGGAGACTCTGATACTGTGACTTCAGATGAAGATAAAGAAGTCTCTGTAAGACATTCCCAGGCCATTCTGAGTGCTAAAAGTAGAAGTCATAGTGCACGGTCCCACAAGTGGCCCCGGACTGAGACGGAATCTGTGTCAGGATTGCTAATGAAAAGACCCTGTTTTCATAGCAGTTCATTAAGGAGACTTCCATGCAGAAAGAGATTTGTAAAAAACAATTCCTCACAGAGGACACAGAAGCAAAAAGAGAGGATATTAATGCAGAGGAAAAAAAGAGAAGTGTTAGCACGGAGAAAATATGCATTGCTTCCCAGTTCTAGTAGTTCTAGTGAGAATGACCTCAGCAGCGAATCCTCTTCCAGCTCATCTACTGACGGAGAAGAGGATTTGTTTGTTTCTGCGAGTGAAAACCACCAAAACAATTCAGCTGCTCCCTCAGGTAAGAATGTTTCAGTAAAACATGGGAGATACTATTTTATATTGGTTCCTATTTTCTTGTTTCTGTGACATATGGCTTTCACTATATTTAAAAGAAATATCAAGCTGGGCGTGGTGGCGCACGCTTGTAATCCCCGCGCTTGGGAGGCAGAGACAGGAGGATCGCGCAGGTTGGAAACCAGCTGTGGGCACTGGCTTAGGAGACCCTGTTTCCAAATAAAAATGTAAAATAGGTCTGGGAGTGTAGTTCAGAGGTAGAAGGGCTTCCAGGAACCCCAGTACCACCAAAAAAAAAAAAAAAAAAAAAAAAAAAAATCAAGTTCTATTAGTTTTTATTTTTAAACAACATAAATTACCAACTAATACATTAAACTATGACTCTGATTCCAAGATAAAAATAAAAAATTTCTAGTGATATAAAGTCAGAATTAGTTGTCTTTTTTTAAAATAATAACCATTTATGCTCTCTTATGCATAGATTTTATTTTATTATTTTATTTTAGTTTTTGCAGTACTGGGGATGGAACCCAGGGGCATTTTACCTCTGAGCCACACCCCCAGCACTATTTTTTTTATTCTTTATTTTGAAACAGTAGCACTGAATTGCAGAGGGCCTCACTAAGTAGTAGCTGAGGCTGTCCGCGAACCATGATCCTCCAGTCTCAGCCTCTCAAATGCTGGGATTATAAGTGTGCACCACCACGCCTGGCCATAGATTATATTTTAAATAAGTTGTTGATTTATGGAACATTTTTTCCCCTGTATTCTTTAGTATGTTTAACTTTTGTGAATACTTTTTAAGATATCTATGTAATGGGTTTTTTTCACATTTAATCATAGTAAGAACAATTCTAATCACTAAAAGACTGCTTAGTAATGACTTTTTCCTAAAGTACTTTGTTCTTGTTATTCACTGTTACCTTACCATGTCTGTAGAGCTGAAAAATACTTTCAGATATTTGAGTGGAAACTTACTTAAATACTGGGGCTCATGAACTTGTGGTTCTGACAGTGCTCAGTAGAGCATGTGAGGGGGAGAGAGCTCTTTTCCGAGTGCTTTCCTACACTCTTTCCCTCTCACATAAACACACACAGACAGAATCTGTATGTATATAGGTGTTTATTTGTGGTGCTGGGGATTGTACCCCCGGGCATTTTACCTCTGAACTATAGCCCAACCCGTTTTCCTTTTTATTTTGAGGCAGGGTTTCATTAAATTGCAGAGAGCTTCACTACTTCCTGAGGCTGTGGCTTAAACCTGCGCTCCTCCTGTCTCAGCTTGCCAAGTACAGGGATTACAGGCATGCACCATCACGCCTGGCAGAATAGATATTTAAGTAGATAAGTTTATGCATAGACTTCCTTGTATATAGACCATTCCAAGATAATGCATCATTTTAATTTTTTAATTTTTTAATTTTTTTTTGTGGTACTGGGGATGGAACCCAGGGGTTTTTCTACCTCCGGGCTACACTCCCAGACCTATTTTATACTTTATTTGGAAACAGGGTCTCACTAAGTAGCTGAGGCTGGCTTCGAATCTGTGCTATCCTGCTTCAGCCTCCCAAGCGCAGGGATTACAAGCATGTGCCACCATGCCCGACTGCATCATTTTCTTTTTAGACTTACAATCTAAAGAGTTATTGAAGTCAGTATTGAAGAGCTAAATCTGAACCAAAAGAACTAAGGTTAATTTCTTGAGAAATTTGGAAATAAGGGGATTAGTGGTTAGAGAGTTTCAAAGTGTAGGAACATGGTTTCTTTTTTCTTTTCTTTCTTTTTTTTTTTGGTAGGTCTGGGGATGGAACCCAGAGGCATTTGACCTCCGAGCTACACCCCCTGCCCAATTTTTTATTCTTTATTTTGAAACCGGGTCTCACTGAGTTGTGAAGGGCCTCACTAAGTAGCTGAGGCTGTCCGCGAACCGCAGTCCTCCAGTCTCAGCCTCCCGAATGCTGGGATTACAAGCGTGCGCCACCACGCCCGGCTGGAACATGGTTTCTAATGCACAAAGCTTTCCTAGTTTTTGCCTGATATCCTGTCAAGGTTAGAGCCTAGTAGTCTGCTGTTCAAATGTACTATTTTCCTTCCTTCTTATTCTGTATTGTCTATATTGGCCCGTTGTTTTTCATTTTTATTTTTCTATCTTTGCCAGAACCCTAAAATCAGTAGCCTTGGTGTTAGCTAGGTTCAGTTCATTTTTATTAGTTATTTGTCCTGAGATTGAGCTCAGTGTTCTATCTCTGAGCAAGACCCCCCCCAACCCTGTTTAATTTTTACTTTTTAAACTTTTGAAACAGGGTCTCACTATATCGTTGTGGTTCTTGTTAATTGCTGAGGCTGGCCTTGAACCTGCTATTACCTTGACTCAGCTTCCCAAAAACTTGGATTACAGGCATGTGTTACCATGCTGAGCCAGTTATATTATTTTTAGACATTACCCTCAGATGTTTATCTCTGGAAACATAAACTCAGAGAGTTGATGTACTCTTGATGTTTTCTGGGTTCTATATAAATATTTTGTTTTAAACTAGTTTTTTATTATTATTATTATTATTATTATTTTTGGTGGTACTGGGGTTCCTGGAAGCCCTTCTATCTCCAGACTACACTCCCAGACCTATTTTTACATTTTTATTTGGAAACAGGGTCTCCTAAGCCAGCACGCGCGGCTGGCTTCGAACCTGCGCGATCCTCCTGTCTCTGCCTCCCAAGCGCGGGGATTACAAGCGTGCGCCACCACGCCCGGCTAAACTAGTTTTTTTTTTTTTTAAAAAAAAAACAACAATGATTTAATATTAAGAAAGTATAAAATAAGAGGGAAAGTTATCTTTTCTTCAAATTTTTTTTTTCTTCAGTATTGGGGATCGAACTCAGGGACATTCTACCTCCGAGGTACACCTCCCAGCCCTATTTTTATTCTTTATTTTGAAATAGGGTCTAAGTTTTAGAGCACCTCAGTACTTAGCGGAGGCTGGTAGCGAACCTGTGATCCTCCTGTCTCAACCTCCCAAGGATTGGGATTGCAAGCATGCGCCATACTCCTGGCTCTCTTCAGTCTTATTACACAGATACCACTACTGGCAGTTTGTTTGTGGGAGTGCAGGGGTAGGATACTGGGGATTGAACCAACCTGGCTTGTTGCCAGTTTCTTGATGCAAGGATGAATAAATGTAGGTTTTTGCATATCAGTATGCAGAATTATCTCATTTTTTATAACAGTTGCATAGTTCCCTGTGTTTCGATATTCTAGCAGTTTCTTTTTTGTACTGGGGATTGAACCCAGGAGCATTCTACCTTTGAGCTACATCGCAGCCCTGTTGTTGTTTTTATTCTTGATTTTGGAAAGGGTCTCTTTTTCTTATGCCAGGTCTCTATACGTATAAGGATATTTTAAGGAATAATCCCTACAATGTGCAGTAACTGAGCAAAATAGCACACTCTGTAATTACAGCAACTGCGGAGGCTGAGGCAGGAAGATCCCAGGTTTAAGGCCAGCCTTGGCAACTTAGTGAGGCACTGTCTCAAAATAAAAAGTGAAGAGGTCTCTGGCTTAGTGGTGGAGTGCTTGCCTAATGTGTTGTGAGGCCCTGGATGAGGCCATCCCCAGCAGTACCAAAAATAAAATTAAAAGTGCGTCTGAGGCATATGCCTTTAAAACGTTTGCTAGCTGCTTTTATGACAGTTTCCCTAAGGAGTTCGCATCTGGTCCCTCTGCTCCCTGACAGCGCTGAAGATGTCATGATGACGGAAAGCGCCTCGCACCGTGTGTGCCACTGGTGTGCTGCGTCCATTCTCATTTCATTCCGTGTTCTTACGAGGTAGAGTCCACTCTCATCACCTCAGAAACGAAACACTTATGAAATTATTTTTGAATAACTTATATTCAAAATATTTAAACTGAAATGGTGATGAGACTTAACTCTTCCAAGAAGTTTCAGTTCTTTCAAACAGTTGTCTTCTTTAGGAGATAGAGTTCTTTTCTACACATGCTCTTTTCTTTTTTTCTTTTCTTTTTTTTTTTTTTTTGTGGTACTGGGGATAGAACCCAGGGCCTTCTACCTCCAGGCTACACTCCCAGACTTATTTTATATTTTATTTTGAAACAGGGTCTTGCTAAGTTGCCGAGAGCCTCACTAAGTAGCTGAGGCTGGCTTTGAACCTGCACAGTCTTCCTGTCTCAGCTTCCCAAGCACTGGAATTACAAGCATGTGCAACCACACCTGGCTTACACACGCTTTTTTCGTGTGTGTAGTTCTGGTGATCGAACCCAGGGACATCCTACCCCTGAGCAACACTCTTGCCCTGTTTTATTTCTACTTTGAAACAGGGTCTCACTAGGTTGTTAAGAGTCTCACTACTTGCTGAGGCTGTCCTTGAACCTGTGATCCTCCTGTCTCAGCCTCCCAAGTACTGGGATTACAAAGTTGTGCCACCATGGCCGGCTCGGGACATGTTTTGATGGCTGACTTTATTAGAGATACTGTCATGTAAAGTGACCTGCAAAAATTATTAGCTAATTTAAGTGGTAGAATGTATTTTAGTATGTATTAACGTAGGGATGGAATGTCCCAACTTTTAGTCTTATCTATTAAATAGTAATATCAGTTACTCCAGAACTACTGGGACATTTTTCATACCGTGCATATCAACATTTACTAGTTATTGCTGTAGTGAATTCATAAAAAAAGTTTTACATTTTGTTTTTTGTAGTATCTTAAAACTCTAAAGCTCACCAGTTGTAGATGACTTACTGGTTTTACCAACTCACCCCAAAATGAGTTGTCATTATTTTGCACTGTATTACAAACATTACTTCACTTGTTAAAATTACCATATTTTCAGATAAATCTTTGCTTCTCACTGTACCATTATTAGTTGGCTTCTGAATTTTTTTAGGGTTTTCTGTTTATGCATAGAAAGCCAAAATTATATGTCACTTGTTTGTTAGCAGGCTCGTTGGCAGCTCGATTATTTCCAGTTACCATTTAGGCAGAGGATTTGTACATTCTATCTTGTTCCCTCTAATACTTGTTAAGAACTTCAGATATTAACCTAATAAAAACTGTAAGCATATCATTCATTTTAATGATGTTTGATGTTTTTCTGAGCTCTCTTCAGTAACCTTATCTCAACTGCTCACTTTCCGCTTTAGAGCATGAAATCTTGGGGTTTTCTGATTAGCTGTGGATGAAACTTCCTTATAATTTATTAAATTTTTAGTTAATAGGTGTTAAATGATTATTTCTTCTTCAGACTTGAAAGAAATGTAAACATTATATATGCTACCAAAAAGAGAATCTAAATATGTCAGGCCCATCTTCCCACTGTGGAGAAAAGAAATTTCATTTATTTATTCATTTTGGTGGTACTGGGGATGGAACCCAGGGATATTCTACACTGCAGCCCTATTTTTTATTCTTCATTTTGAAACAGGGTCTCACTGAGTTGCAAAGGGCCTTGCTAAGTAGCTGAGGCTGGCTCTGAACTTGTGTCCTCCTATCTCAGCCTCCCAAATGCTGGGAGGGTTACAAGGGTGCACCACCACACCCAGCAGAGAGAAAACATTTTAACTACTTTGAAATAGAAACTTTTAGGAATATTAAAGTAGGTGTGTTATGGTGAAATTATTTATTTATATATAAATAGAATAAATATTAACTTAGAAATATTGCCTATTATCTCCATTTCCTGAGAATAGTTTTTATTCACACAGATTACCTTAGACATAATTGTCTTGGTATTTGCTAAAATTACTTTTCTGAAGTCATCAAGCATAATATTCTAAGCACATCATCCTTATACACTTTGTATGAGATATAGTACTTGCTGACTCCATGAACTGCTTTCACTGGAAACTTCATCTCAAATTAATGATACTGTTTTACCTTACATTATTAAATGGTATTTATAAACTGTATGCAATAGATGTATATTTATTCCTCAAGTGTCCCTCATACTGCATTGACTTTTAAAGTGTTTTAAAAGTTTTTACATGCAACTTACAATTGTACAGTCCTAATATCTGGAATTATATCTAAATGTGTAAATATTTCTTTTTTTTATAAAAATAACACTGATCAATTTTTGGCTTTGTTTATATTCATGGTGTAATTTTCAGACATAACAAAAGAAGTATACATGAACCTCCTACATATTCATATCTCATGTCAGTTATTAATATTTTGCCATTCGTTATCTCTTAACTGTTTTTTCATTAAATGACATCATATATGGTATTTTGTTTGATTTTCACTTAGCATAATTTTTTGAAGTTCATCCTTACATTAGTTACTAGTTTCTATTTATTCTCTTTTAGTGTATGAATACACCACATTTTATTTGTCAGTTGATGACATTTGAATTGTTTATAGTATTTGCCTTCTGTTGAACATGTTGTGCTGAATATTTAGTGCAAATCTTTGTTTTCGTTTGTGTTGGATAGCATGCTATGGGAATCAGACCCGATTCTAATTCCAAAGCTCACAATTTTTACACAAACTAATTGTTATATCGTAGCTACTTCATAAGTGAGTGCTGGTTATTATCAAAAGCATAATTCTCCTTCCAGTTGTCTTTTGATCCACCTCTTGTCTTTTGAATTCACATTTAAAATTTCTGGAGTTCTAGCAGCTTTGACTTTTATTATGGGATTCTTCTGTTGGGTATCTATCAAGAGAAATTATTACACAATTCTTTCAGTGTTTTTGTGTGAATTTTGTAGTCTTCATAGTAAAAATAAAAATATTTGTCTAGCAACCAGCCAGTCAGCAGATGACTTTTAAATGTTTCTTCTCTTTGTTTCCAGGAAATATCGATGAAGATGTTGTGGTGATAGAAGCTTCCTTCACTCCCCAGGTCACTGCCAATGAAGAAATTAATGTTACCTCAACTGACAGTGAAGTGGAGATTGTAACCGTTGGAGAAAGCTATCGGTGAGAGTTTAATTTTTAGTTGTGTATTTGAAGGTTTAAAATTTTTAAAACATTTTTGGTACAGAGAATTTTGTGAGACACTCGCATGTGTGCATGGGCACACGCACACATACACACACATGCATTTTTTCCCGTTAGAGGTCCAGTTTGAGTATACCTGTGTTAGATTAGTGGTTTTCAGATTAGGCTGCCTTAAATTCATCTGGAGAGCCGGACATGGTGGTGCACGCTTGTAATCCCAGTACTTGCGAGGCTGAGACAGGAGGATCCAGGTTTGCAGCCAGCCTCAATTACTTTGGGCTAGGCCCTTCGCAACTTAGTGAAACTTTCTTTTAAAATATAGAATAAAAAAATGCAGCTGGATGTGGTGGTGCCCACTGCAATCCCAGCATTTTGGAGTGGGAGGCAGGGGGATTGCAGTTCACAGACAGCCTCTGCTATGTCCTGAGACCCTTTGCAACTCAATGAGACTCTGTTTCAAAATAAAGAATAAAAAATAGGGCAGGGTTCCATCCCCAGTACCACAAAAAAAAAGAAATAAGTATCTTTTGGGCAATAATGTGCAGCCTTAAGTATAAAATTTCAAGAAACATTTCAAGAAAAGTGTTATTTTTATGGCTAACAATGTGAGAATCTATGTATCTACTACTAACACCAAGTGGTATTTATAACATTACCTATGACTCAAAGGGAGACAAGAACACAGGCATTTTTAAGTAAAATAGCTATTTATTCAGCCTCTCGTCATGCCAAAATTTTCTGCCTATGTACCGCTATAATTAGGACCCCTTCCACAATAGGCAGATTTTACATCACATTACATTTCCTGTTACGTGATTAAATAAAAATGTAAAATGTAGAGCCAAGCTTTTGTGGCGTATGCTTGTCCCAGCATTTGGGAGGCAGAGACCGGAGGATCACAGTTCGCAGCCAGCCTCAGCTACTTAGTGAAGCCCTTTTTAACTCAGTGAGACCCTGTTTCAAAATAAAGAATAAAAAATAGGGCTGGGCGTGTAGCTCAGTGGTAGAATGCTCCAGGGTTCAATCCTCAGTACTGGAGAAAGGAAAAAAAAAAAAAAATCTCTAGGAAACACTCTTTCCCAATCCAAGGAAAGTAGAATCTTTAGGGATTAGTATCTTTTTTTTTTTTTTTTTTTTTTTTTGGTGGTACTGGGGTTCCTGGAAACCCTTCTACCTCCGGGCTACACTCCCAGACCTATTTTATATTTTTATTTGGAAACAGGGTCTCTTAAGCCAGTATGTCTGGCTTCGAACCTGTGAGATCCTCCTGTCTCTGCCTCCCAAGCGCTAGGATTACAAGTGTGTGCCACCATGCCTGGCTAGGGATTAGTATCTCTTAAGCACCCCGAGTGTGCAGTCAGAGTTAAGGATCATTACATAAATAAATTTTTTACTTTGTGGTTTTTATAAAATTGATTTTATTATATAGAGAATTCATAAACTCCTTTTAAATATAGTTAAGTTATTTATTGTGGTACTAAGGATTGAACTCAAGATACCTTCAAGATACACACCCAGGTCAATGTTTTTTCTTTTTCTTTTCTTTTCTTTTCTTTTTTTTTTTTTTTTTTTGTGGTACTGCAGATTGAACCCATGGGCATTTTGTCTCCAAGCTACACCCCAGCCCTATTTTATTCTTAATTTGAAACAGGAAACAGGGCCTCACTAAGTAGCTGAGTCTGGCTGAGAACCTCGATCCTGCTGTCTCAGCCTTCCAAGTGCTGGAATTACAGGTGTGCCACCATGACCACTCCTTTGAAATTTAGATGTGAATAATACACAAATATTGGGGATGGTACTAAGTTTTTTTCCTCAGTATTAAAATTAAACCCAGAGACACTCTACCGACTGAACTATACCCTCATCACATTTTATTTTGAGAATGGGGTCTTGTGAAGTTGCCACGCCTGGTCTCAGTCTTTGCTATCCTCCTGGCTCAGCCTCCTGAGTAGCTTGTGTTTACAGGCCTCTCAGGAATTGTTAATGGTCCTGTCTCTTATCATACAAAACCATTTTATCCAAAGACATTGGTTTACACTGCTGGCCAAAACTATAAAACACTTTTTCAAACATTGCCTCAGGAATTAAACTTTATGCTCCTGTGTCTTTGAGAATTTCATTCAAAAAATTTGAAATCTATGCCGGATTTTTACATGATAAACAAGTTAATGTTTAGGGTTTTTGATTATATGCTTTAAAAACATAGAACAAGAGCCAGACATGGTGGCGCACACCTGTAATCCTAGCGTTTGGGAGGCTGAGACAGGAGGATCGCACAGGTTCAAAGCCAGCCTCAGCAACTTAGTGAGACCCTGTTTCCAAATAAAGTATAGAAAAGGTCTGAGAGTATAGCCTGGAGGTAGAAAAGCCCCTGGGTTCCACCCCTAGTAACACACACATGCACACAGAACAAACAAGTGAGGTTTTCTATGGCTACCGTACTTGGCGTAGTCTCTCTACTTCTGCTAGCCCCTGACATTTCTTTGGGGTCTGTTTATTTCCTTATATTCTGTTAGCACAGTACCAGAAGCTTAGCTTGGTTCAGAATCCCCAAAACCATGATTTGCAAATCCAGCGTGGGCTGAACAAGACCACATGGGGCCGTATGAGTGTGTGCTGTGCTTTTTTCTTCTTCTATTTATGGCAAATAATTTGGACATTACCATAAAATGTAAATAACTGAGTATAACCCAGGTGAGTATTCATAATAACTATGCAGTGTTCTTGAAATGGAATCCCATATTTTATATGAATAATTGATTAGTGTGACATAACTTTTCTTTGATACTGGGGATTGAATCAGGGGCGCTTTACCCACAGAATTACATCCCCAACTCCCCACTTCTTTAAAAATTTGAATACAGTATGTATGTTTGTGAAACGTCGAAACCAATTTCAGTATTATAAACAGGGAAGTGGAAGCGGGATGGCTCTGGAGGGAGAGGCACCAGGCACTGTGTGCATGTGTTTCTATCCACTGAACTTCAGTGTGATGTACGGTTACAGTGCACTAATAAACGTATGTTTAAAAAAAAGGTATGTGAGCCGGATGTGGTGGCACACGCTTGCAATCCCAGTACTTGGGAGGCAGATACAGGATCACAGGTTTGCGGCCAGCTTCTGCAACTTAGACCCTGTTTCAAAATAAAAGAATAAAACAAGGCTAGAAGTATAGCTCAGAAGTAGAATGCCCCTGGGTTCCATCCCCGCACACACACACACAAAAGTATGTGCTGGGAAGCACTTTTGCTCCCATTCTAGCCTTTTTATGCTGTGGCACACTTCTTGGAACCTCAGTTTTCTAATCTATAAAATGAGAACAACAGCTGAGTGTGGTGGTGCACACTTGTAATCCTAGAACTTGGGAGGCTGAGACAGGAGAGTCGCAGATTTGAGGATAGCCTCAGCATGTAGTGAGACTGATTGATCTAGAGAGACTCTGTTTCAAAATAAAATAAAATAGGGCTGGGAGTGTAGGTTGGAGGATTCAGTCTCCAGTACCACAAAAAGAAAAAATAATGAGAACAACAATATTATACATTTTTAGCCGGGCGTGTTGGCGCAGGCTTGTAATCCCAGCATTTGGGAGGGTGAGACAGGAGGATCGTGGTTCGTGGACGGCTTCAGCTACCTAGTGAGGCCCTTTGCAACTCAGACCCAGTTTCAAAATAAAGAATAAAAAAGAGGGCAGGGGTTTCATCCCCAGACCTGCCCCCCTCCCCCCAAAAAAATAAAATAAGTAAATTATATATATAAAATTATATATATATATACACGTTTGTTTTGAGACTCAGTCTTGCTAGATTGATGAGATTGGTCTCAAGCTTCTGAGCCTCCTGTCTCAGCCTGCTGATTTAGCTAGGAGTACAGATGTGCCCAGCTGTAACATGGTATTTCTTAAATTCATTGGTCACTTGGTTGTAGTTGTGTCTGTTCAGCTCAGTTCAGCAAGTGCCAGGCATTGTGCTGGTTGCCATTTTTAATCCTGTTACCATTATTTCTTTGGATTTAACTTATTTTGTAAGATTTTGGATTTCTGGCTGGATGTGATGATGTGCATCTGTAACATCACTTAGTGGGAGGCTGAGACAGGAGTATTACAGGTTTGAGGCCAGCCTCACCAATTTAGTGAAACCATGTTTCAAAATTAAAAAAAAAAATAAAAGGCTGAGGGTGTAATTTTGAAGTAGAATACCTCTGGGTTCAATCTCTAGAACTAACAAAAAAAAAAGATTTTAGATTTTTGGGGCATCTAAAAATTTGTTCTTTAATCCTATTTACTAATTTATTTTTGATGTCCTTTAAGGTCTCGTTCAACTCTTGGACACTCCCGATCTCATTGGAGCCAAGGTTCAAGTGCTCATGCAGGTCGGCCACAGGAGACACGCAGCCGCAGTAGGATTTCCACTGTCATACAGCCCTTGAGGCAGAGCGCAGCAGAAGTTGTGGACCTTACTGTCGATGAAGATGGTAACCTGGAGTAGTTGCTTTAGAATTATGAAGCAAATTTGATAGAATGATTTTTTTTTTTTTTTTTTGTGGTACTGAGGTTTCTGGAAACCCTTCTACCTCCGGGCTACACTCCCAGACCTATTTTATACTTTTTTATTTGGAAACAGGGTCTCTTAAGTCAGCGCGGCTGGCTTCAAACCTGTGCGATCCTCCTTGTCTCCGCCTCCCAAGTGGAGACACCACCACGCCCGGCATAGAATGAAAATCTTAAGCAAACATTTTGTAATCAAAAGTTAAAAATTAAACTCAAATTTTAATTTTTGTAAAAAATACTGATGAGTATTACTGTTGATAAACATTTTTCTTTATTCTTGGTGGTACTGCGGATAGAACCCAGGGGCATTCATTATACCGCTGAGCTACTCCCCTACCCCTATTTTTTAGTGTTGTTGTTGTTATTTGTTTTTTTGGCTGTACTAGGGAGCGAACCCAGGGGCATTCTACCTCCAAGCTGCACCCCCAGCCCTTTTTTTTTTTTTAATTCTTTATTTTGAAACAAGGTCTCACTAATTTGCGGAGGGCTCACTGAGTAGCTGAGGCTGTCCGCAAACCACAGTCCTCCTGTCTCTGCCTCCCGAATTTTGGGATTACAAGCGTGCCCCACCACACCCAGCTTAGTCTTATTATTTTTGAAACAGGGTCTCACTGAGTACTGAAGGGCCTTGCTAAGTAGCTGAGGCTGTCTGCATACCGAGATCTTCCGGTCTCAGCCTCCCATATGTTGGGATTATAAGCATGCACCACCAAGCCTGGCCCTTTACAAACATTTTAAATTTACCTTTTTCATGTGTTTATCTTAATTATATTTGCAAAAAATATTTTGAAAACAAGCTTGGGAAATGAGATTAAAACAGTAAAAATTTGTAGCTAGTGTTTATTATATTGCTATATGTGTTTTATGTGTGAGATCTCAGTTCATTCTAACAGTTCTATGAAGAAAATTATATTACTTTTCTAGTTCTACAGATGAGGAAGTAGATTGTCTTTAAGTAATTTATCAGTAGTCATGGTGTAGTGGTGAGAACAGAAAACAGAATTGTTATCCAAGTAGCCTCACCTTGGAATTTGCTGTGTACCAGAGACAGAGTGGTTTGTATGTAGTTTGTAACATGGTTTTGACAGCCTTTGGGCATAGTAGAGGAACCTTTAGTTTCCTTCATTGTGGTAGATCAGAAAAATTTGTAGTTACCTGGAAAAACTTTTAATCTCTTAAGTGCATTTTAAGAGTTTTTATTTTTTATTTTTATTTTTATTTGTGGGTCTGGGATGGAACCCAGGGGCATTCAAACTTCGAGCTACACCCCCTGCTCTATTTTTAATTCTTTATTTTGAAACAGGGTCTCACTAAGTTGCAGAGGGCATTATTAAGTAGCTGAGGCTGTCCGCGAACCATGATCCTTTGATCTCCTCTTTCCAAATGCTGGGATTACAAGTACGTGCCACCATGCCTGGTTTAAGAATTTTGTAAATGAATCATCCCCCCCCACCCCACCCCCCAGGTACTGGGGATAGAACCTAAGGGCATTCTACCTCTTGAGCTACATCCCCAGCCCTATTTTTTTTTTTTTCTTTTTTATTCTTTAATTTGGAACAGGGTCTTACAAAGTTGTGTGAGGCCTCTCTAAGTAGCTGAGACTGGCTCTGAACCTGTAATCCTCCTGTCTCAGCCTCCCAAGTACTGGGATTACGGGCATGGGCCACCACACCCGGCTTCATTTTTTATTTTGAAACAGGACCTCTGGCCAAGTTGCAGGAGGCCTCACTAAGTAGCTGAGGCTAGCTGTGAATCTGCTCTTCTCCTGTCTCAGCCTCCCAAGTACTAGGATTACAAGAATGCGCCATAACATCAGCCCTTTTTATTTTGAAACAGCATCTTACTGTGTTGCAGAGGGCTAAACATCAACCTGGAATCCTCCTTTCTTAAGTCTCCCAAATACTGGGATTACAAGCATGCATTACCACACCCTTCTAATGCAGTAGTTCAGTTTGATGTTACAATTTAGCTTTATGGAAGTACTTTTTTATTATATGTTATACTTGTTTCAGAGTTTGTTTTGTTTTTAATGTTTGTTACTTTTAGTAATTATTAAAAAATGTTAGCTTGTGTTAAAATATAACCCTATAATCTGTTGTGAAATACTAAGTAGACACATTGTGTTTTGTAGAACCTACTGTAGTACCAACCACTTCTGCAAGAATGGAATCACAAACGACTAGCGCTTCCATTAACAATTCAAATCCATCTACCTCTGAGCAGACCTCTGATACTGCCTCAGCTGTCACTAGTAGCCAACCTTCCACAGTATCGGAGACTTCAGCTACTCTTACAAGCAATAGTACAACTGGTACTTCTACTGGAGGTATGTGAAAAGTATGTGCTTAGGCTGATTTTTGTCAATGCTTTTGTTAAGGAAAAGTATTATTGTTTTGTTTTTGTTTTTTTGTTTGTGGTACTGGGGATTGAACCCAGGGACAGTCAAACCTCATAGCTGTACCCTCAGCCCAATTTTTTATTTTTTATTTTGAAACAGGTCTAAATTGTGTAGGGCCTCATTAAGTAGTTTAAGATTTTAGTTGTGTTAGCAGAAATGTATTTTTTATTTGTTTCTTTGTTTGTTTTGGTAGTTGGGATTGAACCCAGGGACACTCTACCACTGAGCTACAGCCCAGCCCAGCAAATATTGTAATTTTATATTATAATAAACTTCATATGTAACCAAAGTAGTGTTTATTAGAATTTGATTTTATATTTGAAGCTGGGCTTGATGATGCACACCTATAATCCCAGTACTGAGCAAGAAGTGAAACTCATCAGCCTAGTGAGACCCTGTTTCAAAATAGAAATAAAAATAGGGCTGGGGGTATAACTTAGAGATAGACTGTCTCTGGATTCAACCCCCAATATCATACACACAACAAACAAAAAAAACAAGAAAAAGAAAAAAGAAAAGAGTTGCAAGTGTAGCTCAGATGTAGAATGCCCCTGGGTTCAATCCCCAGTACAAATAAATAAATATATAGAAATTAGACTATGATTTCATATTTGAATTATTGTGGTTTATCTGACCAAAGTATTGCAATTGATCAACTAAGAGAACTTAGGGACAAAATTTAATGGCTGACACCAAATGCGTGTCAATAAAAGAAATCTTAGGTAAGTTGGACTGCATCAAAATTTAAAATTTTCATGCATCAAAGGACTATCAAGAACTGGGGTCAGACGCACCCTTGAGAATGTGGGACAAATAGTTGGGCAAAGAGGGTGCTCGGATTAGAGCCTGCCAGGAGGTGAGGCCGGCGACGGACACAGCAAAGCTGGGATCGGAGCCTGCCGTGAGGCAAGGCCGGTGCTGGGGCCTCCAAGACCGGGATCGGAGCCTGCCGAGGTGTTAGGCCAGTGCCGGGGCCAACGGCCAGCATCGGAGCCTTCCGTGAGGCAAGGCTGTTATTGAGGCCTCCAAGGCCGGGATCAGAGCCTGCCGAGGTGTTAGACCGGTGCTGGGGCCAGAGAGGCCGGGATCGAAGCCTGCCACGAGGCAAGGCTGGTGCTGGAGTCTCCGAGGCCGGGATCAGAGCCTGCTAAGGGGTTAGGCCGGTGCCGAGGCCACTCGCCGGCATCAGAGCCTTCTGTGAGGCAAGGCCGCTATTGAGACCTCTCTAGGCAGGGATAGGAGCCTGCCGAGGGGTTAGGCCGGTGCTGGGGCCAACGAGGCTGGGATTGGAGCCTGCCGCGAGGCAAGGCCGGTGCTGGGGCCTCTGAGGCCGGGATCGGAGTCTGCCACGAGGAAGGCCGATGCGGGGGCCTCCAAGGCCGGGATCGGAGCCTGCTGAGGAGTTAGGCTGGTGCCGGGGCCAGTGGCCGGCATCGGAGCCTTCCGTGAGGCAAGGCCGCTACTGAGGCCTCCGAGGCCTGGATCGGAGCCTGCTGAGGGGTCAACGAGGCCTGGATCAGAGCCTGCGTGAGGCAAGGCCAGTGCTGGGGCCTCCGAGGCCGGGATCAGAGCCAGCTGAGGGGTTAGGCCAGTGTCAGGGCCATCGAGGCCAGAACTGGGGCCTCCCATGAGGCAAGGCTGTGGCTTGAGCCAGCGAGGTCTGATCAGCCCACCGGGTAGCCAGGCCACAACTGGGGCCGTCAAGAGTGGGATCGGTATTTGCAATGTGGCATGCACAGAGAAATATTGCAGAAAATTAAAACCAGATGCTTCCCCTAATCAGCAAAAACTAGGAGGAAAGGGGCAACAGGAAGTGGTCGAGCTATAGAAAGGGCCCTATAGTGAAGCAATTAAAGTGACCAATCAGAGGGTATGGAATAGGGGAGGATGGAGCCTCTTTAAAAAGCAGGAGGTACATAAACAAATGTATCAAAGTTAATCACCAAACAAGCATGGGATCGAGGGAGGGGGGGGGAATGGGATGGGGACTGGATGAGGGCTAATTGGATGATGTGTGCTTGTATATCCTCTCAAGTCTTATATTCCAATGTGATGTATGATTACAATGCACTAATAAAAATAAATTAAAAAAAAAAAAAGAACTGGGGTCGGGTGTAGTGGTACGTGCCTGTAATCCCAGCATTCATGAGGCAGAGACCAGAGGATTGCGGTTCACAGACAGACTCAGCTATTTTGCGAGGCCCTTTGCAACTCATTGAGACCCTGTTTCAAAAAAATAAAAGGAGAACGGGGCGTGGTGCCGCACGCATGTAATCCCAGTATTCGGGAGGCTGAGACCTGAGAATCACGGTTCGCGGACAGCCTCAGCTACTTAGTGAGGCCCTCTGCAACTTAGTGAGACCCTGTTTCAAAACAAAATAAAGAATAAAAAATAAGGCAGGGGGTGTAGCTCAGAGGTCAAATGCCCCTGGGTTCCACCCCCAGACCCACAAATAAATAAATATAAAAAGAATATAAAAAAATAGGACTGGGGGTGTAGCTCAGAGGTAGAATGCCCCTGGGTTCCATCCCCAGTACTGGGAAGAAAAAACAAACAAACAAACAAAACTAGGCTAGCCAGGCATGGTTATACACATTTGTAATCCCAGTTCTTGGAAGTCTGAGACAGGAGGATTGTGCAGGTTTGAAGCCAGCCTCAGCTACTACTTAGTGAGGGGCTCAGCAGCATGGTGAGAGAGACCTTGTTTTCAAATAAAATATAAAATAGGTCTGGGTGTGTAGCCCGGGGGTAGAAAAGCCTCTGGGTTCCACCCCCAGTACCGCACCACACCACACACACACACACACACACACACGCACATGCTGAGACAGTGGGATCACAAGTGTTTGAACAGCCTCAGCAGCATAGTGAGTATCATCATTCTCAAGAAATCCTGTTTTAAAACAAAAACAAGGACTATCAAGATAGTGAAAAACAGCCACCAAGTATAAGAAAAATATTTGCAAATTAAAGATTTGATAAAGATTTTAGTATCCAGAATATGTAAGATCTCTTAAAAATTGGCACTCTGACAACCCAGTTTACAAATGGGCAGATAACTCAGTCATCTTTCCAAAAAGAGAAACAACGAAAGAAACACATTCAGAGATGCCCATAAATGCAAGTCAAAACCATAATGAGCTACCACTAACACCCATGAGAGTGTCAGTCTATCAGTCTATCCATACATCTCTACTGGGGATTAACTCAGGGGCACTCTACCACTGAGCTGTATCTCTTGGCCTTTTTTTTTTTTTTTTTTGGTAGTACTGGGAGTGGAACCCAGAGGCCTTCTACCTCCAGGCTATTCTCCCAGACCCATTTTGTATTTTATTTGGAAATAGCGTCTCACTAAGTTGCTGAGAGCCTCACTAAGTAGCTGAGGCTGGCTTTGAACCTATGCGATCCTCCTGTCTCAGCCTCCCAAGCGCTGGGATTACAAGTGTGCACTACCACGCCCGGCGATGATGAGCTTTCTAAGGCCCCAAAATGTGGTTTTTCTCTCCTTGCTAAGGCTGTACCTTAGGGTGTAGAAACTTTAAACTTAGTCTTCTTTTTGAAGCCATATTGTTAATGGTTTCCTACTTGAGAAAAATGCAGTGAAGACCACCACTCAAAATCATATGAAGTGTATTCTCACGTCTAAAGGTTTGAAGTTATTGAACCTTTGTTGTTTATACACAGTACTTAGTTTTAAACAGTGCTGATATTTATGCTTTGCATTTTTTCTGTTTCAAGATGACTCAAGGAGAACTGTATCTAGTGCTGTAACAGAAGCTGGGCCCCCTGCAATGCCAAGGCTACCTTCCTGCTGTCCCCAGCACTCGCCCTGTGGAGGGCCGTCACAGAGCCACCATGCAGTAGGACATCCACACACAAGTTGCTTTCAGCAGCATGGCCACCATTTTCAGCATCACCACCACCACCACCACCCTCCCCATCCAGCCGTCCCAGTGTCTCCTTCCTTTAGCGATCCTGCTTGCCCTGTGGAAAGACCTACTCCAGTACAAGCGCCTTGTGCAGCAAACAGTAGTTCTGGTACCAGCTACCACGACCAGGTAGGTGGAATGTGACGAGCCTTTCCCCTTCCCGCCTTTCCTTCTGTCCTCCCTTTTAAAATTGTGTGCCTTCTGAAAGGAGGAGGAAAAACTCTAATAAGCGTTAGAAACTAAATAATTTGTTTTGTGATCAGAAATGACTAATTTGGGTCTGAAATTTTTAAAACAACTTTTTTCACAAGATCTAAATTATTGCAAATAATCAAGAGGAACAATAATATGGGAAATTATATTTAATTTAAATTACTTTTTAAATGTGAAATGATTTTTAGTAATTTTGGTTAAAAACCTGTGAAACTCATCTTTGGGAATTTATTTCAAAACTGTGTTAAAACTGTGCTGTTGTAATCCACCAGGTGCAAATATCTCCTGGTTTATTCTGCCTTCCACTCGGAGGTCGTTACAGCCTTCATGCACCTAGAATAAGTAGCTTTCTCAGGTACAGGCCTGCAGTGAAGTGCCCCAGGAGCAGATGAGGCTTATAGTTTTAGAGAACTGAAATTGGTTGTAAATTATTTGTGAGTGCTTAAAATGTCAAATGATTTTAAATTAGTACTGAGCACATGAAGCAAATAAAGTAAAAAATTAAGCACTATGTTAATTTTTACTGAGTTGGCTTTGTATAATTGTGATCTAAATGTGGGTATTTGTGTGTTTTATAAACCAAAAGATAAAATTTCATCGAATAATTGTAACTATCATGTAACATGGTAGGAAAAAGTTAGAAACTTTAAAGTAGAAAATTCAGAGCATGTCTGTTACTTTAACTTTTTCTAAAGTACCAGCTTCTTTTTAAATTTGATTGCTATCTCTTCTGAGTGACCAGTTAAAATAATTAAGGAGGGATTTTTATGAAAATATAAAGTTTGCTGCTATTATGAAGAGGAAAGTTGAAAAAGTTTAATAGAAAAGGTGGTTAGTGAAGCTGTAGATGTTTTGGCTCTGGCGCTGTCTCAGGGTATTAACTGGTTGTCTGGATTTGTTCTACCCTTGCGAATGAGGTAGCATGAAGGAAACTTGTGAGCTGAATGAAAGGCTTTGCTGGAAAATAAAACTTCCTTTTAATAGAAGTTTGGGCTCAAAAAAGGCTTTATAAAAATCAGAGGTAACTGGTGAAAATGTGGGTTTACCAGCTTCTCTTGCATTCGTTAACGAGCTGCCAAAAGATATCTTTCTTTCACAGAATTTTCCATTGTTGAATAATAAATACAACTGGTTTATGAAATTAGTTGCATATAGAACATTTTCTTTCAACCTTAGTCTACATAGTTATCTATAGATTACCTCTTTCAGTTCTGTCCAGTGTAAAATGTAAACTCTTTACCCATCTCTAAATAGAGGTGTGTTTGGACTACCAGTAAAACTTGGGAAGAATCAGCAGGGCCCCAGGTATTCAATGGAGATATAGGTAAGTAGAGAGATTTTGAAGATGACAGTTTGAGGCTTTTATAGGTGTTAAGGGAATTCTGATATTTGCCACATCCACATAAGATATAACTTCATGTAGTCTACACTCGAGACTTATGTGGGCTCAGCTGAAAGCTGGGGAACGAAAGAAGCAAACATCCAGACTTCAGGGATTGTGATTATGCTGCTGTCAGATTGCAAACAGGCAAAAAGGTCAGGGGTACAGTCACAGAAGTCAGAGCAGTCGCCCAGCTCTGTGTAAAGCAATACCTGTTTTGCTTATACTCACTTTTCTTTCTAGAATAAGAATTGTGAAGTTCTTACTGTTGTTTTTCTTTTATCTTCACTTTTAGTTTTATCTTTGGTTCCTTCTAGGAGAATCTTCATCCTACTTCATTCTTAGAGAGTATTCTTTTTGTTGACTGTTTAGCAACTTATTTTATATACTTTTATTGGTGCATTGTAATTGTACATCATAGTGAGGTTCAGAGAGATAGGAACAGACATGCACACAGCTCTTGGTGGGTTTCCCTTTCTCCCCTTTCCCCGTACATGTGATTGAGATTGGCGCTGGTCATTTTGTATGTGTACATAGCATTATTTGAACAGTTTATCATTGTCAAGTCTTCCACCACCACCCCTGCCTCCATGCTGACCCCCTCCATTGTTCCACTGGAATTTCTCCTTTATCTGAAATCCTTTTTACTTAGGGAATGTTCTTAATCTTTGCATAGAGATGAAGACAAAATGAAACTTCGCTGACTTTTTAGGATGCTCCTACTTCAGTCCATTTGTCAATTTTAATCTAAGGGATTAAATGGAAAATAATTCGAACCATAAGCATAGATGCACAGCCTCGTGATATTATCTTAAACCCTGTTTAGCTTAATTAGAGGCGTACACTTTATTTGCCAATTGAACAGGAAGAGGGCTGATATTTACTTAGCTGACTATATGCACATAGTATCGAAGAGAGGGACTCTCCCTTTTCTCCTTCTGCTAACCCCTGCTCCTGTCCTTTTCACTGTCTTGAGCTCCTTTAGTTGTTCTGAGCCCAAAGCCCATTGAAAGAGAAAACACTGATGTCGTTTCTCTGAGGTTATTGGGTGACCTGGGCCTCTGGCAGTCAGTATTCTAGCTTATTTCTTCTCCAGTTTTCAGCTTCGAGTACCAAACAGTTGCTGTATATACTTCATATGTAATATCAAATCTCTGTTCTCTTTAATCACATTTTGAAAACTAGCTATACTTAACAAGAATAGGAAGGAATTTAAGAATATAGAGAGCAATTGTTTTTAATGATCTGCTTTTTTGTGTGTGGTGTTACTGGAGATTAGCCCAGGGGCATTCTACCTCTGATCGATACCCCCCAGCTCTATTTTATTTTTTATATTGAAATAGGATCTCACTAAATTGCTGAGGCTGGCTGCAAATCTGCGTCCTCCTGTCTCAGCCTCTTAAATACTGGGATTACAAGTGTGCACCACCACACCCGGCTATAATCTGCTTTAGAGTAAGGTGAAAGTATTCTATTTAGGAGTTAAAAAATTTTAATGGTTGGGCCAGGATGTAGCTCAGTGGCGCTCTGGGTTCCATCCCCGGTTCCAAAAAAGAAAAACAAAAAACAAAACAAAAAAAAAAAAACACAACCCCTTTAAAAAGTTTTAATGGTCTCATAGTTGTACATATCGGTCGGGTACAATACAATAGCCCAATAAATGTATACAGTGTATAATAGTCAAATTAGGGTAATAGGCATTTCCATTTCCTCAAACATTATTTCTTTTGTTGGGAACCTTAAGACTCTTCTAGTTATTTTGAAATATAGTTTTATAGGCTATAGTTACTCTGCTATGTACTTAGGACTTTTTCAAATTAAAAAATTTAACTACTGAGGAAGGGAGATGGATTCTATACTCCAGTATTTTCCAACTTAGTAATCAGGCTTTCTCCCCAAATTATATTCCCAGTAAAAGGAAGCATTGCTTTTTATTTTATGTATGTATGTATGTATATATTTGTTTATTGTAGTACTGGGAATTGAACCTAGGGGAACACTACCACTGAGCTGTATTCTCAACCCTTTTTAAAATTTATTTTGAGACGGGGTTCCTAAATTGGACAGGGTGCTTCAAATTTGTGATCCTCCGCCTCAGCCTCTTAAGTAGCTGGGATTACAGGTATACACCACCATGCCTAGTTAATTTTAATACTTAGCCTAAATAATCTGTGCTATTTATTTTTTGGATGATATAGATTTACTTGCATTAATAGAGTTTTAGTTGAATGCTTGCTGTTAAGACAGTTTAGAAATTTGGGACAGATATGTTTTTATCTAGAACCTTAATGTTTTCAGTGCTGTAATAATACATTTTCTAAGAAATCCTAAATTACTGCTCAGAATTTTGAGGTAAAGTAGAATATGTGACTTTGAAGTTTTTTTTAGCTGGGCATGGTGGCGCATGCGTGTAATCCAAGTACTTGGGAGACTGAGACAGGAGGATCACAGGTTTGAAGCCAGCCTCAGAAACTTTGTGAGGCACTCAGTAACTTGGTGAGACCCTGTTTCCAAATAAAAATAATAAAATGGGCTGGGAATGTAGCTTGGAGGTAGAATGCTCTTGGGTTTAATCATCAGCACCACAATAAACAAACAAACAAACAAATAAATAAATAAATAAAGTTTCTAACACGTAGATAATGTAAGAGAAATAGACCTTAAGATAATGTATTGCTCAAACTTTTTATTTTGTGGTGTGATCTTATGCTTGATGTTTTTAAAAATTGACTTTAGATTTTAGGTGAAAACCACTATTTTCACAATCCAAGCTGTACAGTATTTTTTTTCTGTGTTTAATAGGTCCTCACACTAAGCATCACCATTTTCAAATTAATTAATAAATTTTATTTTAATAGATTGCATTAGGAATACTTTTATAATATAACATGAAATAATGTTTTACAAAACTTTAGAAAGATAAAATGTAGTTCCTCTTTATATAGCAGGCCTTGCCAGTAGACCTGAGCAACAGTGGTATCAGAAGTCATGGAAGTGGTGGTTTTCACGGAGCATCTGCATTTGACCCCTGCTGCCCTGTTTCTTCTTCCCGAGCCGCAATCTTTGGCCATCAGGCTGCTGCTGCTGCTGCCCCGAGTCAGCCATTATCAATAGATGGCTATGGATCAAGCATGGTTGCACAGCCCCAGCCCCAGCCCCCTCCACAGCCCTCTCTCTCATCATGTCGACATTATATGCCACCTCCTTGTAAGTATAAATTTATGGGCAAAGAACCTAGAGGCATATAAACAAAGCATTTACATTCATCCATGGGATAACCTTTCATTAATCCTAAGTCACACACTTTACTATTTATTTGGCTAAAGAGTGGGGTATATTTTCCCATATTTATAGCTATAAAATTGAGGTACATTGAGTGGCATTTATATCCTTATAAAAGGAAGTTTTAAGGAAATAGTATTCTTTCATGGTAACTGAAGAAATGTGAAAGTTTAGTAGTATTTCTAGGCACAGTAAAGTACATTTTGTTAAAGAATTCTCAGTTGGTTAACTGAAGCATGAGAGAACACTCCTTGACAGAATCCTTTGTCAATTGGAGAGAGAAAGTTATACTAATTTAGTGCAGACAACTAAAATATAACAAAGTATGGCTTTTAAAAGAAATCAAAGTCAAGCCGGGCATGTTGGTGGATGCTTGTAATTCCAGTGTTTGGGAGGCTGAGACAGGAGGATTGCAGGTTCAAAGCCAGCTTCAGCAACACAGAGGTTCTGAGAAACCTAGGGAGACCCTGTTTCCAAATAAAAAAATAAAATCTGGCTGGGGGTATAGCTTGGAGGTAGAACGCCTTCCCAGTACTGAAAAAAAGGGAAAGAAATCAGTCCATTAGATATCTTAAGAAATGGTAAATACTATTAGGCTATATAACATTTTTACTGCTTTTTTAGATTATAAGCTAATCAAATGGAAGTTTAATAAACATTTTGATAGTCAATACTTTTATTTATGCTAGGAGTAAACAGGAAGTTGCCAAGGAAAATTATCTTTGTATGATTACATGCTAGGAATAATTTTGCTTATTTGTTTTTTGTGGTACTGGGATTAAATGCAGGGTCATTCTACCTCCAAGCTACTTTCTCAGCCCTTTTTAGTTTTTTTGTTTTGAAATAGGTTCTTGCTGAGAGTCTTGTTGCTCGCTGAAGCTGTCCTAAACCTTTGATCCTCCATCTCTCAGTCTCCCAAGTACTGGGATTACAGGCATACACCACCATGCCTGGGTGATAAGTTTCAATTATATATTTTTCTACTTTCTCTTCAGTAATTAAAAAAAATCTGTGTCTAAGAGACAAAGCTGAAATCATCCGGAGTTTTTATGGTGAAATGCGATACATTATTTGCCTTTTAAACAATAGAACTTAAAATGTAAAGTGTAAGTTGGAAAACAGGTTTAGAAACATGGCGTAGATTTTGCAAGAATACATTAAACAATGGGCAAGTTTTGTATATGAGCACGGTTGTGATTTACAGACAGTGTTTTGTATATAAATCTGTAAAAACATTACAGCCGTCTATAATCATTGTTTGAATTCATCATTAATTGAATAGATCCTCTTTTTTAATAAGAACTTAATACGTATGGTTTTCATAATTCTTCCCTTTAAAAATAATATACAGAGGTAGTAGTATATAAACCCATTCCTTCTAATGTACTAATTTAAAGTTTTAGACCTAAACTTGTTTTACTTTTATCATAAGAGCATTTCATCTACATACAAGTTCAAACTTTTGCACTATATTGTAAAATGGAAAGTTGAAAGCCCCTTCTACTCACTAATCCTAGTTTCTCAGAGGCAGCAACTCTTTATTACTTATTATAAAAACTTAGAGAAACTTTACTGTATATAAATGAGTATATATGTCTTGTTTTAAAAAAATGGAGCCAGAGCAAACATATTTTGTTTCTTGTTTTTCAAACAGTATTTCTTGGATGTATTTTTTTTTATTTGTGGTACTGGGGTTCCTGGAAGCCCTTCTACCTCCGGGCTACACTCCCAGACCTATTTTTACATTTTTATATGGAAACAGGGTCTCCTAAGCCAGCGTGCGCGGCTGGCTTCGAACCTGCACGATCCTCCTGTCTCTGCCTCCCAAGCGCGGGGATTACAAGTGTGCGCCACCACACCCGGCTCTTGGATGTATTTTATATTAGCACATAAATATGGAGCCCACTAGTGTTTATCTTTTTTTCCACCCCATCTCCTTTATTGTTATTTGTAATATTTTCATAGTTCATCGTATATTAAATCAGTCCTGTTTGTAGTTGTTTGAGTCTGTAGGATAATTTCCCTAGAAGTGAGTTTACTGTACCACAAAAATCAACTTTCAAATAAATACTGTTAAATTTCTCTCCAAGGGGTTGCACCTGTTTATACTCCTCATTGGGGGTCTGTGAATGAGAATGAAGGTAGGAAATTTGAATTGTATTACCTTCTGTTAGAGAGTTTGACTAATAACCCTGAAAAGTGGAGTATGTTTATACGTGCAGATACATATGCTTCACCCCATACTTCCATTTTTAAACTTTTCTAATACGCTTTAATTTACAGGCGAAACATGCTGTTTTAACACCCCTTTTAAACTGGGTGTTGAACTGGGATGATAGAATGGGGCAGTAATGCTCTGGCTCTATAATTAGATAGGTCTGAGCTGACCTCAGCTCTGATTAGCTCAGTGGCGTTGGCAAGGTATTTAATCTTTTTGTTCTCAGTTTCTTCATCTTGGTAAAACAGAGATAATTCTGATTGGCTCTAACTTGTGAAAACTTTGACCCAAGTGAATAGTTTTCTATCTTATAAGTACATTTAAGTGCACACCTGGAGTAGTACATAGGAAATTGTGTCCTTGCTTTTGAAAAATGTATGGTGGCCTTGCGTGGTGGCGCATGCTTGTAATCCCAGTACTTGGGGGGGGCTGAGATAGGTGGATCACAGGTTCGTGGCCACCCTCAGCTACTTAGTGAGACCCTCTGCAACTTAGACCCTGCTTCAAAATAAAGAATAAAATAAATAGAGCCGGGAGTGTAGCTCGGAAGTAGAATGCCTTTGGGTTCCATCCCCAGTTGGCAAAAATAAAAGTATATGGTATTGATGAAGTAATAATAATAATACAACTATAATTGGAATGCTGTTTAAAAATTTTATTATCTTATTGAGGTGTAATGATAGATATATAAACAAGGCTACTTAGTAATCATTAAGTGATTGGTGTACATTGTAAAGTATAAGGTTTTGGTGTGTATGATGTTAGAACACATTAATATTAACATTGTTAAGTGATATGAACTTTTAGGAAACAGAAGCAAAAACAATTTTTAAAATGTTCTATAATTGTTAACTTTATATTTACACATTTTTTAAACTGGCAAGAACACACATAAAATTAAAAAGGAAGCATGGTCAGTGGGAACACAGAACATGCCACTTCTGTAATGGTTTTAACAATCTGTTTTGATGAACAGTGAGTTAAATGTTGGTTGAAGAGTTAAATAAATATATTCATTCTCAAACAAAGCTTCAAGATTTTGTAATATTTGTGAATATTCTGTATTATTTAATGATTATAGAGTTAGAAAACTTAGGAATAATACTGAAAACAATGCTGTGAATTTGAGGAAGGATAGTTAATGAGAAACATGGTGATTTCTGTTTTTATGATCATACCTACTAAGCTTTGTGCTTTCTTGAAAAGTAAAGCAAGCCGGGTGTGGTGGCGCACGCTTGTAATCCCAGCACTTGGGAGGCTGAGACAGGAGGATTGTAGAGGTTCAAAGCCAGCCTCAGCTACTTAGTGAGGCTCTCAGCAACTTAGTGAGACCCTGTTTCAAAATAAAACAAAATAGGTCAGAGTATAGTCCGGAGGTAGAGCCTCCTGGGTTCCATCCCCAGGACCACAAAAACAAACAAAGAAACAAAAATTAAAGCATTGATTTGGAAACATAACTGCTAAAACATTGGTTTAAAAATTAGTCTTACAACTTAAGTTTCGCTTAGTGAAAGTTTCCTTTAAACACATGCTTCCTTTTAAGATAGAAGGAATGCTGCTGTTGAATGAAACAAAAGCATTAAAAATGGAAATAATTATTCTCTAATGATACTAGAGAATGGCCATGGCTCCATACCACAGTACCAAGAATATTTCCCAATAAAATGAAATTCGGACTGAGATCCAAGCAGGAAACACATTGTTTCCATGGCTAGTAGATGCAGGTCTCTAAGAGTAAGAGAGATAAGTGTTCCTCACAGAGATCTTTCAGCAGCTACTTTGAAAGGTACAGATTTGGAATGAGAAATGCAAGGAACCATTTTATTTAAGGACTTTTCTTCCAGGGAAGTTTTCTGGCTAATAGGTAGCACAGGAAAAATCACATGGGTCAGGGAGAGAGAGGCACACCAATAAAAGTATTTTTGCAGTTATGCCCAGGAACTTGGCCAGTTCCTTTCTTCTGTATAGCTTGCTATAACCAATAAGTCATAGAGGAAGGTAAGATTTCTCTTTTATAAAATTACAGTTGATGTAGTTATTTTGTTTGTGGGCTTTTTGGTTTCTTTATTTTGTTTGCAAGTGCTAGGGATTGAACCCAGGGCCTTGTGCATGCTAGGCAAGTGCTTTACCACTGAACTATATCACTAGGCTACAGTTTGACTACAGAAAAACCAAAAACTTTGAAAAGTTTTGAAAGAAAGCCAATTTGAAAAACAAGTTTAAACCCTTTTCTGACATAGCTTCCAAAAGTAAAAGAATACTCATAAATCAACAAGAAAAAGGTGAATGACACTATAGATTCTTCTAAATCTGAGAGGTGGTGAATACAAAAATTTTTCTTTTGGTTTGCATTTATTTAAAGAGTTTATGGTAGAGCCGAGTGTGGTGACACACCCCTGTAATCCTAGGACTTGGGAGGCTGAGACGGTAGGATCATAGGTTTGAGGACAGCCTCAGCAAGTAATGAGACTACCATCAACCCCATAAGACCCTGTTTCAAAAAATAAAAATAAAATAGAACTGGGCATGTAGCTCAGAAGTAGGAAGCATCTGGGTTCAATTCCCAGTACCAAAAAAAGACGAAGGAAAAAAAAACCCCAAAATTTATAGTAGAATGAAGATAACATATTATTGTACACAGATTTTGAAAATATTATAGCGACCTTTGGAAGGGGTATTTTGTCAACAAGTTTCTGAATTACAGGAATTCTTTTAAATCTCACCGGAATTTGTGCTCCAAATATGATCTGTGAGCACATGTGTGTATATACATGTATGTATAGGAAAGAGAGTAAACACAAGAGGAATGGTAAACACAGATGTTTAGCACATGTGGATACTTCCAGTTTTTATCAATGGGTTCTTTTTCAAAAAGTTTTGGTACATTTCCATGATATAATGGCTAAGCCGGGCGTGGTGGCGCACGCTTGTAATCCCTGCACTTGAGAGGCTGAGACAGGAGGATCGCGCAGGTTAGAAGCCAGCCTCGCTGGCTTAAGAGACCCTGTTTCTAAATAAAAAATATAAAATAGGTCTGGGAGTGTAGCCTGGAGGTAGAAGGCCCCTGGGTTCCATCCCCAGTACCACCAAAAAATAAAAAATAAAAATTAATGGCTAGGTCCTATGGCACACATTTGTGAGCCCAGCAACTTGGGAGGCTGAGGCAGGAGGACCATGTGTTCAAGGCCAGCCTGGGCAACTTAGTGAGACTGCCTCAAAAATAAAAGGACTAGGGGTGTTACTCAGTGGTAGAGCCCTTGCTTAGCACATGCAAGGCCCAGGGTTCAATTCCTAGTACCACCTCCCAAAGGAAGAATTTATATTGACAGATTATTAAGAAAAGAAAACAGATTGTTTGAGCAGACTCAGGCACTGATAAAGTAGTCATGAGAATTAACCATGTGCTGATGTGTTTATGCTAATGTGCTTATAAAGTAGCACTGCATGCTCAGCTGCATGGTGTCTAGGTAACATCCCTGAATTTTTTTGCAGATGCTTCTTTGACTCGACCACTTCACCATCAAGCTTCCGCTTGCCCTCACTCCCATGGAAACCCCCCTCCTCAGACTCAGCCTCCGCCGCCAGTGGATTATGTGATCCCTCATCCTGTCCACGCCTTCCATTCTCAAATATCTTCACACGCGCCATCTCATCCTGTGGCCCCCCCGCCCCCAGCTCACTTAGCCAGCACAGCGGCCCCCATCCCTCAGCACCTTCCTGCTGCGCACCAGCCCATTCCTCACCATGTTCCAGCCACGGCGCCTCCAGCACAGAGGCTGCATCCACATGAAGTGATGCAGAGGATGGAAGTTCAGAGGAGGAGGATGATGCAGCATCCAACGTACGTATTACGCTTAAAGAAGAAAATCATATTCGCCTTTCCTTCTATTTCCATTGCTCTTTAAAACTATGTTTCTTTTTTGTTGTTGTTGTTCTGGGAATTGCATCCAGGGGCAAATACCTCTGTGTTACATACCCAGCCTCTTTTATGTTTTGTTTTAGAATGGTTTCCTTAGGTTACTAAAGGTCTTTCTACATTGCTGAGGTTTGTCTTGAACCTGAGATCCTCTTGTCTCAGCCTCCCAAGTACTGGGATTACAAGTGTGCACTGTCATGCCTGGCTAACCTGTAAAATATTTTGATACAATGTAACTATACTAAATCCTCGGTCCCCTAGGAAATCAATTTCTTTTTTTTTCTATTTCTGGGGGCCAAATCAAGGGCCTTGCAAATGCATACAAGTGTATTATCATTGAACTGTATATTCCTGGCCCAGAATTAATTTTTTTCCCAAGAGTAATCTTTCTCTGCCTTATCCTGAATTTAAATTATTGACAAACTGAGTTTATATGAGATTATTTAATGAAATCATGCCATTTTCAGCATTTGATTCATGGTGATTTCTTTAAGCAAACCAATCTTTGTTTCTGCTATATCCTGTGGTAAAGACTGATGTTCAAATTTATTTGGAGGAGCAAGATCTACAGATATCAGAGTTGTAATTTGATTTATTATATATTAGTTAAAAGACGGAAAATATTAATAGCATTTTAAAAAATTATTTTGAAAAGTCTTCATTTATAAATCAGAATATTATGCCAATGCTTGTAATCTCAGTATTTGGGAGGCTGAGACAGGAGGATCACAAGTTTGTGGCCAGCCACAGCAACTTGTGAGGCCCTCTGCAACTTAATGAGACCTGTTTCAAAATAAAGAATAAAACTAGGGTTGAAGATGTAGCTCAGAGGTAGAATGCTCTGCGTTCAATCCCCAGTACCACCACAAAAAAATAAAAAAAATAAAAATTTATACTTTATAAATCTCACAAAAAGACTTAAGTGAACTTTTTTGAGAATTCAAGCTCTGATCTAATTCACAGCAGCAGACTCTGTTGATCTAATTCTTCCTGCCTATTTTTTGTAAATGAAGTTTTCTTGAATAACGGCCACATTTGTTCATTTACATCTTGTCTGTGGCTGTTTCGCATGATGAAGGCTAAGCTGAGTAGTAGCAACACAGACCATATGGCCAGTAGAACTAGAAAACTTTATTATTTGACTGTTACATAGACATGTTTACAGAACTTTTAAAATTAATGGCCTAGAGCCGGGTGTGGTGGCGCACGCTTGTAATCCCCGCGCTTGGAAGGCTGAGACAGGAGGATCGCGCAGGTTCGAAGCCAGCCTCAGCTACTTACTTAGTGAGGCTCTCAGCAACTTAGTGAGACCCTGTTTCCAAATAAAATATAAGATAGGTCTGGGGTATATAGCCCGGATGTAGAAAGCCTCTGGGTACCACCCCCGGTACCACACACACAAAAAAATTAATGGTCTAGTATTTATGTGAATTCCTCTCTTAAAGAATTTAAGTTGTTATCCAGAACACATTCTAATATAATCCTGTTATATAGAAAGTTGTTAACAGTCATATTTTCCGGTATCTAGAAAATTGGTTTCATTATGAATAAACATGCAAAATTCACAAGTGTATAAAAAATAATTAGAATATAAAAATGAATCCCTGAGACTAAGCTTTTTATGTGTCTTTTGTTTAGAATTGTATGACATTTTTAATGTCATACATATGATATTACATATGATCTTTTTGAATTGACAGGGATAGAAAATGAATAAACTGTGATGCAATAAAGAGTGTGAACTATAAACAAATACCAGTTTTTTAGATGCATTAACAATATGTACCACATGTGTTTTGAAAAAATATACATGACTAAAACATTCTCTTTTAACCATTAAAATGGTTGAATGTTTTTATAACAGTGAAGCAAAATAAAATTTTTATTTTTTGCCTTATGTTTATATAAAATAATCTTTTTGTGCATTCACCATTTGCTGGGATTTTTTTTTTTTTTTTTTTTTTTTTCTGGTGGTCCTGGGGTTCCTGGAAACCCTTCTACCTCTGGGCTACACTCCAGACCCATTTTAATGTTTTTATTTGGAAACAGGGCCTCAAGCCAGCAAGGCTGGCTTCGAACCTCCTGTCTTCGCCTCTCAAGCGCGGGGATTACAAGCGTGCACCACCACACCCGGCTTTGCTGGTATAATTTTAAAAAGTTCTTTCATTCATTTTCCAGTATTTTCCTAATTAAAATCCTGCTATAAAAAAGGTTAACGGAATAATGTTAAAACCTTTTCTGCCACGCTTGTAATCCCAATACTTGGGAGGGTGAGACAGGAGAATTGTGTTTTGTGGCCAACCTTAGCTACCTTGTGAGGCCCTTTGCAACTCAGTGAGATTCTGTTTCAAGATAGAGTAGCCAGGCGTGGTGGAGCATACTCTTAATCCCAGCATTCTGGAGGCTGAGACAGGAGGATTATGGTTCGAGGACAGCCTCAGCTACTTAGTGAGGTCCATTGCAACTCAGACCCTGTTTGAAAATAAAGAATAAAAAATTGGGCTGGGAGTGTAGCTCAGCGGTAGAATGCCCCTGGGTTCCATCCCCAGTTTTGGGAAAAAAAAAAAAATTACCTTTTTCCTGGGGTGATAGAAGTTTTGTGATAAATGAGCAGTTAGAATTTGTGGAGGTGATTATGGATTTTTGATTTATGATATTTGAATTAGAAAATTTATAATGAGGGATTAAAATTTTTAGAGTAGATTATGGTTTATTATTTTACATTACATGTTTATGCTTTATTACAATAAATTAATTTTATAGTCGATCTGTAAATGTTCATAATACTAGAATTTTTCTACATTAAGAAATAACCAATTATTCAATTATTTCCAGTGGTCTTTTTGTGTTCTGTGTTTCCAGGCGGGCACATGAGCGCCCCCCACCCCATCCACATAGGATGCATCCAAACTATGGTCACGGGCACCATATTCATGTGCCTCAGACCATGTCGTCACACCCGCGTCAGGCTCCAGAGCGGTCTGCCTGGTCAGTATCTTGGTTATTTCAAAGCTGTGTGCGTGTTCACCTTTGTAGATGAATGCCCTATAGAAGCGTAGTATTTTCGGTTGACCTAAGAATTATGTATATTTATGGGGTATAATATGATGTTTAAGTATATGTATGCATTGTGGAATGGTCAAATCAGGCTAATTAGCATATCTATTGCCTCAAATATTTATCATTTTTTTGTGGTGAGAATATTTAAAATCCTCCCTTTTTCAGGTATAGTCACAGTGCTCACACTAGATAGTCCTATCTGACTGTTCCCGTTGACCAAGCTCTTTTTCCTTGTCCTCCTCCTGCTAGCTTGATAACCAGTATTCTACTCTCTACTTGCGTGTTTGACCTTTTTTAGATCCCACGTATAAATGACAGGTGTCTCTGTTTTTCATGAGTGTCTGCCATCGAAGTTAACTCCCTAATTTAACTCTTTCCACTTTCTTTACCACCACTGTCCCCAGGGTTGCTGTAGCACTCCAACTTCTACCACTGATGAGGGAAATTCAGCCTATATTTTCCTAGGCTTGTGGGGTTTTCTAGAGAAGTGGAAGTAGATTTGTATTAAGTTGTTTTTCCGAATCCACTGTGTAGGCAGTCACTGAGAGCTTGATCTGTAGTGACTTTTGAGGCAGAACATAAAATTAGAATACATAAATGAAGATTTAGCATACGCCAGTTTTACTCTTTCTAAATTTTTCTTTACCCTTGCTTTATAAGGTATAGAAGAGTTTGCTATTCTAATTATCCTTGATGTCAACAACCCAGAGATGATTTCAACAAACAAAAGCCCAGGAGCATCTGTAACATTCAGATAAACCAACAAAGTAAACTATTTTGTATGCTCCTCAAATAGAATCTTTGAGCTTAGAAGGAACCTTAGGAGCTGTGCATTGTAGTTCCTTCCTGTGTAAGATGTGAAATTCAAGTACATTTGCTTTGCTCCTCATGGTCGCAATATTGGTTTTTTTTAACTTTCATTTCTGAAATGAATTTTAAATTATAAGTAAAAATATTTCAGCTAAATTATCTTTTTCTTAGCGTTGTAAGTTAAGAAACTTTAGATTACTTTTTTAGTTTTTTGGTACTAGGGACTGAACCCAGGGGCATTCTTCCTCTGAGCTACACTTCCAGCCAGATTTTACTTTTTATTTTTTGATAGGTCTGTACTACAGCGTTCAGCTTAAATTATTTTTTAAATTGTAAGTGCGCTCCCCCATTTCTTTTTTTTTTTTTCTTTTCTTTTCTTTTCTTTTTTTTTTTTTTTTTTTGGTACTGGGGGTGGAACCCAGAGGCTTTCTACCTCTGGGCTATACTCCCAGACCTATTTTCTATTTTATTTGGAAACAGGGTCTCACTAAGTTGCTGAGAGTCTCACTAAGTAGCCGAGGCTGGCTTCGGACCTGTGTGATCCTCCTGTCTCAGCCGCCGGAGCGCGGGGATTACAAGCGTGTGCCACCACGCCCGGCTTGCGCTCCCCCATTTCTGTTGATTACGTAAGGCGTGCTGTGAGCTGACTGTTCTCCCCCTTTGCCAGGGAGCTGGGAATTGAAGCTGGAGTGACTGCGGCTACCTACACGCCCGGCGCACTGCACCCTCACTTGGCCCATTACCACGCACCTCCTCGACTGCATCACTTACAGCTCGGAGCTCTTCCTTTAATGGTAAAAGGGCGATTTTTAAAGTTCTGATATGTTCTCCTTCCAAATGTGATATTTCTTTTCTACGTTATTTAAAATATTTTAATACATTGTTATAAATTTAATAGATCTTGAACATAATTTTCTCATTGGGTAGAAATTGTGTTGTAAAAGTTTTATATTAAAAAATATGTATTACAGCCAGGCGTGGTGGTGCATGCTTGTAATCCCAGCATTTGGGAGGCTGAGACCAGAGGATTGCGGTTCATGGACAGCCTCAGCTACTTTAGCCATAAAAGATAATGGATCTGTTCTGATCTATTCATAATTTATTTTTAATCTACAGAAGGACTGTATTCTCTCCTTCTGATTTGGACTGCATCACATGAATGCTAAAAACAACTTTTAACAAATACTAAATTTAATAAGTTTAATCAGTATTTGTTATGTTTGCTACTTATAATGTATACTAGCTATAGACGTGGTACAGAAAAGGGAGTAGTTTTGTCTTGAGGGTGGAGGAACTGCAGAGATTTCAGAAAAGCTTCATTATACATGTGATTGCTAAGCAGGGTTTGGACTTTGCCTGATGCTGCTGCAGAGGTCGCAGCATGTAGAAAGCTATTAAAACAACGTATGCATTAGGAACTCCAAGTAGGTTGATATTTCTAGATCTCAGGTAAGACTGAGGCGGCAGTAAGAAATAAAGCTGTGGGCTGAGGGTATAACTCAGTGTTGGAGGGCATGTCTAGCGTATCTCAGGCCCTAGGTTGCATCACTAGCAGAAGGAAGAAAGGAAGCCAGGTGTGGTGGCGCACGCTTGTAATCCCAGCATTCAGGAAGCAGAAACCAGAGGGTCACGGTTCGTGGACAGCGTCAGCTACTTAGACCCTGTTTTGAAACTAAAAAGGCTAAAAAATAGGGCAGGGGATATAGCTCAGAGGTAGAATCCCCTGGGTTCCATCCCCAGTACTGCAAGTACTACTACTACTACTAATAATAATAATGGTTAGCCGGGCGTGGTGGCGCATGCTTGTAATCCCCATGCTTGGGAGGCAGAGACAGGAGGTTCGAAGCCAGCCACGCGCACTGGCTTAGGAGACCCTGTTTCCAAATAAAAATGTAAAAATAGGTCTGAGAGTGTAGCCCGCAGGTAGAAGGGCTTCCAGGAACCCCAGTACCACCAAAAATAAATAAATAAATAAATAAAATAATAATGGTTACAGTTGGGGCACTTTTTTTTTTTTTTTTTTTTTTTTGCGGGTCTCGGATGGAACCCAGGGGCATTTGACCTCCGAGCTACACCCCCTGCCCTATATTTTATTCTTTATTTTGAAACCGGGTCTCACTAAGTTGCACAGGGCCTAAGTAGCTGAGGCTGTCCACAAGCCGTGATCCTCAGGTCTCAGCCTCCCAAATGCTGGGATTACAAGTATGTGCCACCTTGCGCGGCTTGGGGCACTTCTCTTTGGTAGTAGGGATCAAACTCAGGGCCTCTTGTATGCTAGGTAAGTGCTTTCCTAGTGAGCTACAACCGCAGCCCTCTTTTTGAAATAGGGTTTTGCTGGGTTGCTGAGAGTCTCCCTACGTTGCTGAGGCAGTCCTCGAACCTTCAATCTTCCTGTCTCAGCCTGCCAAGTACTTGGATTACAGGTGTGTGCCCCCACACCCAGCTAAACAGCTATTTTTAAAAATATTTCTTCTGACTATAAATTGTTAGCTTATAGTCAGAACTGAGTTGGGGGAAGTGTGCTGGGGATCAAAGTCAGTGGCATTCTACCTCCAAATTGCATCCCCAGCCCTTTCTTAAATTTTTGTTGTTTTCGAATGGTCTTACTAGGTTGCTGATAGTCTCACTGAGTTGCTGAAGCTGATCTCGAACCTGAAGTCCTCTTGTCTCAATCGCCCAAGTCCTGAGATTACAGGTGTGTACTACCACACCTGGCTAAGAGAATATATTTTTAAAGGAACCTAGCTCTGTTACAGAATGCTCCATTAGAGTTATGTATACTTACTGAAGTTGAATTTTATGAAGTGAATGGATAGCTCTGAGTGTCTTGAATTATTCAGTATTAACAGTAAGACATATTTCTATTCTTAATTGATTTAGCCTATCTTGTGTATTAAAATAGGTTCCCGACATGGCAGGCTATCCTCACATCCGTTACATTTCATCAGGATTGGATGGAACATCATTCAGAGGTCCTTTCAGGGGCAATTTTGAGGTACGTAATAAAATAAAATGAAGATATTTTCCGTAGTATCATTACTGCAGAGAGTATATTAGTAATAATAATAGTTGTATAGAACTGCTGGAATGGCTGGAAATCAGAAAGCAGTAAAATGTTGGGTTTTCTGATATTGTTTCTGGGGGTAACAAAAAGATTTACAAGCAGTGTTAATCTTGGGGTCAAAAGTTACCCAAGAAATAAAAGAAAGTTACCCAAGTGTTTAAAAAAATAGTTGATGAAAACATTTAATATAAAAGAATGTAGCTGGGCGTGGTGGCGCATGCTTATAATCCGAGCATTTGGGAGGGAGGCTGAGACAGGAAGATCGCTGTTCGTGGCGAGCCTCAGCTACTTAGTGAGGCCCTCTACAAATCAGTGAGACCTTGTTTCAAAATAAGTAATAAAAAATTGGGCAGAGGATATAGTTCAGGGGTAGAATGCCCCTGGATTCCATCCTCAGTACCACAAAAAAAGAAAAAAGGTGTAAAATGTATTAAATCAATACAAATCACAGATAAAGAACTATATCATTCACTGTGGGGGCGACTTTAATACTTTTTAATGAAATTAATTTTTAGAGAAACATCCTGAAAAAAGGAAATTTAAATAGTTTACTTTGTGGCTGTCTTAATTTTCAGGAAAAACAAATCATTTGAATATTATTTAAATTTCTGTTGTGTTTCTTCATGTCATTTTGGGAATTGCATTGATGTAATTTAAATTATTTTCGTTTGAGCCGGGCACAGTGGCACATGCCGATAACCCCAGTTCTTGGGAGGCTCAGCTAGGGGGACTGCAGGCTCACCACCAGTTTCAGCAACCTAGCAAGACCCTGTTTCAGAATAAGAAATAAAATAAGGCTGTTAGTGTGGTTCGGAGGTAGAATGCTGGGGGGTTCAGTTCCCAGTATCATAAAGAAAAGAAATGCTGGGCATGGTGGCGCATGCTTGTAATCCCTGTGCTTGGGAGGCTGAGACCGGAGGATCGCACAAGTTGGAAGCCAGCCTCAGCTACTTAGTGAGGCTCTCAGCAACTTAGTGAGACCCTGTTTCCAAATAAAATATAAAATGGGTCTGGGAGTATAGCCAGGAAGTAGAAAGACCCTGGGTTCACTCCCCCTCCCCCCCACAACAAAAAACTATTGTCTTTGAGCAGGGCATGGTGCACACGCTTGAGGATTGTGGTTCACAGACAGCCTCAGCTACTTAGTGAGGCCCTCTGCAACTTAGTGAGACCATGTTTTAAAATAAAGAATAAAAAATAGGGCTAGGGGGTGTAGCTCAGAGGTCAAATGCCTCTGGGTTCCATCCCCAGACCTGCAAAAAAACCACAAAAACTATTGTCATTTGATTTGCTGTACATTTGTACAGACTTACATAGTACTTTTTTTTTTTTTTTTTTTTTTTTTTTTTTTTGGTAGTACTGGGGTTCCTGGAAGCCCTTCTACCTACGGGCTACACTCCCAGACCTATTTTTACATTTTCATTTGGAAACAGGGTCTCTTAAGCCAGTGCGCGCGGCTGGCTTCGAACCTGCGCGATCCTCCTGTCTCAGCCTCCCAAGCGCGGGGATTACAAGCGTGCGCCACCACGCCCGGCATATATAGTACTTTATGATAATATTAGTGTTCTAGTTTATAAGGACACTTTTGTGATAACATCTCACAACTTGGGTGAGAAAAAATTTATAAACAACCATGCCTTATTATACATAAATTATATAATCATTTATTTGTCACATAATTTTTTTTCAACAGTGGAGTTATATTGCAGACTTGTAAGTATGGAGGTTTATTGACTTTGCAAGGTCGACAGTACCATTCGAGGAACAATCATCCTGACTTTTAATTCTAGTTATTCTTCATTTTTAGGAGCTTATTCATTTGGAAGAAAGATTAGGAAATGTCAATCGTGGAGCATCCCAGGGGACAATTGAAAGATGTACATATCCACATAAATACAAAAAGGTAAGCATTTATTTTGTGAAACTTGTAGAATATTGGTGAATCTCATAAAATTTAATATTATAGACCTTGTTTGAATTTGCAGAGTCTAGCAGCTAACATTTAATATTAAAGCCATATATACACATAGTGAAGAATAATTCAAAACTATAAAACACATATTCAAAAATTTATTTTTGTCTTCCTTCCCAGAAATGAAATCATAGTTAAATATTTCTTAGGAATAGTTTGTGCATTTGATTCCCTTCTCTTTCCTTCCTTCTTTCCTTTCCTCCTCCTTCCCTCCCTGTTTTCCTCCCTCCCTCAGCAGCACTGAGGGTTGAACCCAGGGGCACCATTCAATGAGACATCTCTAGCCCTTTGTAAATTTTTTTGTGTGGTACTGGGGATTGAACCCAGGGGCATTCTACCTCTGAGCCACACTCCCAGCCCCCTCCCCCTTTTTGAAATTTTTCTAGGTTTCACTATGTTGATGAAAGTCTTACTGCTTGCTGACTTGCTGAGGATGTTCTTGAACCTACAGTTCTCCTGTCTCAGCTTCCTAAGTACTGGGATTACAGGTGTCCACTACCATGCCCAGCTTCTAGCCCTTATTTTAATTTTTTCTCTTGAGAATATCTTGCCACGTTGCTGAGGCTAGCCTCCAGCTCGGCTCTCTTCCTGACTGACTCAGAAATTGCTGGGATTTCAGGCATTGACTAGCCTAGTCTTCTTTTCTTCCACTTTTAAATAAAAGGAATAGAAAGGCGATAATATACAGTTTTACACATTTCATTTTATATCAGCATTCACAGGTACCTGATACTCTTTAATACCCTACACAGAATATCATCATATGGTAGTACTATGATTGTTTTCAACTAAGCCATTTATTTTGATGGACGCTTAATCTTTATTTCTTAGACCCTACCCACCAGCCTTTGTCTAGTATAATTTCTGGAAATTACATAGTAAATGTGTTAAGTTTATCCAATAAAACAATGCTTTATGCTATTCAGAGAGTATATTTAAGATTGAAAATTACTTTTTTTGTATTTTTTATATTTTGCAAGAATATTAATGAAGTATTGGCCTGCAATTTAGGTCTTTTCAGATGTCTAAGCTACATACTATAGTTACCATTAATGTATATGAATGTTATGTATTTTTTAGTAAAATTTCTTTGGTATGCTCATGATAGTACTGAAATGGCATTTATATATGCTGATTTATCCTCATTTTGGATTAGAAGTAATAGATTTCAGACTCTGTTAAATTTGCTTTTGCTTTTGATGCTGATTATTAGAGTGTCTTAAGAGAATCATAACTGATAGTCATTTAATTCATCTATTCATGACAGTTTTACCTGGTAAATAAGTTGTATGTGAATATGTGGTATTGTTTTGTTTGTTTTTAAATAAATGCAGACTTTACTCAGTTGTTCAATAATGTCATCTCTGCTAATAAGGTAACAACTGATTGGTTCTCACAGAGGAAACTGCACTGCAAACAAGATGGGGAAGAAGGGACTGAGGAAGACACAGAGGAAAAATGTACTATCTGTTTGTCTGTTTTAGAGGAAGGTGAAGATGTGAGGTAACTAGAGATTAAGTATCAAAAATCCATTGTCAAAACTGTACAAGGAATTTTATTTGAAAGAAACTAAAAAAATGATCAGTCCAGGCATACCCCATCCCAGCTTCTGACTGGCTTCTTATAGCGAGTGAAAGAATAAAAAGATTGTCTCTAATATTACCAACAAAGACATAGGTGTGGGAAACACACTTCCTGTTTTAGGGAGGCATCAGAGATTGGCCAGGCAACTTTTGTGGTCAAAATTATCTTCTATAAATCTTGCAGAAATTAGAATTCACAAGGCTTTGGAGAACTAGGTGTTTATATTTTCTCCGTAGGGTAAAGAAGGTTCAAGATTAGCTCTATGCAGTTTGTTTTATAGCATCTTTTTTAAGTTGACATATTTCCTAAGATTTCTTCTCAACTCATGGGACTATACTCTTCATATGTTTTTATGATTTAGAAAATAATATCAAGCTAACCCAGTATTTACTTTTAGGCATTTTTTTGGTATCATCTCTGAAGTAACTTTTTTTTTAACCTGTGATGTAATGTCATGTCATGTGAATCTGGTTCTATAAAATATAACAGAACTATGGTGGCGATATTGTTGCCCTACTTTATAAGGACACCTTTACCGTACCTCTTCAAATTGGCTGAATGAGAAAGAAAAATACTGTCTACCATACCTTATAATATATATTATATATGTATGTATATTTGTTTTGTTTTGGTGGTACCGGGGGTTGGACCCAGCGGCATTCTACCCCCAAGCTATTCCCCCAGCCCTATTTTTTATTTCTTACTTTGAAATGGGGTCTTACTAAGTCACTGAGGCTGGCTGCAAACCTGTGATCCTCCTGTCTCAGCCTCCTGAGTACTGTTAATACAAGTGTGCACCACCATGTCCAGGCATAATTTGGTTTTTAAACACTATTTTCAGTGAAGGTTTGTACATAAGCCAGTATTGATAATACTGTTCAATGAGTAATTGGATCACTTTTTAATTTATCGTACTTATAAAATAATAGGAAATGCAAAGGTGTATAGTAACTCTTAACAGTAGGTAGAAGTAGAAATGAACCCTTGACTCAATAACTTTTATCCTACTTTTAGGCTTACTGTTGCCCAATCTCACTTGGAAACCATCTCAGTTTCTAGCAAATAACTTGGTAGTATGATGTTCCAAAGCGAACATCTCCTTTTTACCTATCTATAAAACAGTTGGCATAGTATTAAGTGGATATAACAATTATCTCATGAGAGCAAAATTATTGACCTTTAATCAGTCGTGTACTTACATATAATGTATAAAGACCCTCTAGGTAGAAAATATTCCATATTAAAAATTCTTAGCCAGCGTGGTAATGCATGCCTTTAATGCCAGTACTTGGGAGAGTGGGACAGGAAGATTGTAGGTTTGAAGCCAGCATCAGCAACTTAATGAGGCCCTTAGCAACTTATCGAGACCCTGTTTCAAAATAAAAAATAGCGATAGGGGTGTTGCCCAGAGGCAGAAGGCCCCTGATTTCCATCCCTTTTACCACCAGGAAAAAATATATAAAAGACAATTCCTTAATTAGGAGAACATGACTATATTTATTACATAAATTCTAATATTTTTGAGAGGGGATTAAATGAGATTGTATATATTTGTACTGGGGATTGGACGTTGGATATCCTACCACTGAGCTACAGCTATACCCCCCAGCCCTTTTGTATTTTTTTATTTTAAAACAGGGTCTCAAGTAGGTTTTTGATGGTTTAAACAACCTCAGCTAAATTCCTGAAGCTGGCCTCAAAACTGCAATCCTCCTGTCTAATCCTAAATACTGAGATTAGAGATATTTTAAAAGTCCTTACAAATACGGTGTTGGTGATATTTCAAATATATACATTTGCAATCTTATCTAATAGGGCGTATACTGCTATCTCCAGTGCATTGGTGGCTCAGGTGACAAAACTGCATTAATTGCCATTATAATTCTTACTTTCACAATTCCTGTATTTGAGCCACGTGTGGTGTGGTATGCATGCTGGTAATTCCAGCATTTGGGAGGCTGAGACAGGATCGCAGGTTCGATGCCAGCCTCAGCTACTTAGTGAGGCCCTCAGCAACTTAGTGAGACCCTGTTTCAAAATAAAGAATAAAATACAGGGTTGAGGTTGTATCTCAGAGGTAGAGAGCCCCTGGGTTCAATTCCCAGTACTACGCACACAAAATTCTTGAGATTTTATATAATTCATCAGCCATGCATTTTATTACTCAGAGTGCTAATTTAATGTAGATGTAACTCTTCTTAGGTTATTTTTTGCATAAGAGAAAGATACCTAGCCGGTGGTGGCGCACACTTGTAATCCCAGTGTTTGGGAGGCTGAGACAGGTTCAATTGCACAGGTTCAAAGCCAGCCTCAGCTACTTAGTGAGACTTTCAGCAACTTTGTGAGACCCTCTTTCCAAATAAAATATAAAATAGATCTGGGAGTATAGCCCAGAGGTAGAAAGCCTCTGGGTTTCACCCCCAGTACCACCCAAAAAAAAAAAAAAAAAAAAAAGATCTAGTAACTTCAGAACCCTACTGAATTGCTGGGTATGGTGGTGCACGCTTGTATTCCCAGCATTAGGGAGGCTGAGACAGGAGGATTGCAGTTGGAAGACAGCTTCAGCTACTTAGTGAGGCCCTTTGCAACTCAGTGAGACCTGTTTAAAAATAAAGAATAAAAAATAGGGCTGGGAGTGTAGCTCAGAGGTAGAATGCCCCTGAGCTCCATTCCCAGTATCACACACACAAAAGAACTTCTATTGAATTATTGCATTTATAATTTGTTTAAAAATAGATGTCACATGCATTTATCGTAACACTATCTTGTTTTCTTTGCCAACAATAGGCGCCTTCCGTGTATGCACCTTTTCCACCAAGTGTGTGTTGACCAGTGGCTGATCACCAATAAGAAGTGCCCCATATGCAGAGTGGACATTGAGGCCCAGCTGCCAAGTGAAAGTTGACACCGCGTTTCAGAACTCTTGCCCTTCCTCCCATCCCCACCCTTCCTGGTACTGCAGTCAACCAAAGATGGCATGACTCGCCTGCGCAGATGTGGAAGCCTTGAACAGAGAGTGCTGGCTCTGCTACATGGTACAACTAATGCTAGACCTACAATTTATGTATACAGTTGATTTTGATGTATTTATAAAAGCTTTTTTTTCTAGATTTGACAATTTTCCTGTATCATTTTACTGTATTTTTGCATGGTTTCTTGTATTGCATTTCTTTGCACATATTATGGGCTTGTGACCCTAAACTTGCAGGCAAGATTAGCTGCTTTAGTAAGTAGAATTTTGTGGTCTTTTTGTTTTTTACATAGTACCAATCCTTGAGAATTATGATTTTTTTTTTATCCATTACTAACCTTTAATTTAATCAATCATGTGCTTTAGTTTGGTGTATAAAGATCCTCTAGGAAATGATAATATTGTGTATTAAGACATTCCTTAATTAGGACAAAATGGCTGCTGTATATTAACAATATGGAGTTCTGAGTTAAATACCATCCTTAATACTGGGAACAGACTACAACCCATATTCAATCAGATGCAGGTGGTATTTACATCACCAGAGTGATCAATATAAATTTTCTTGGTGTATCCTTTTCCTTCCAGCACAGTGCAGATAGAGTTGAATATTGATACCATCATACATTTAGACTGCTGTTCTGATTGTATTTATCTTTTTCTACATCATTTAGAACTTTATTTCCCTGATTGAGTTTTGCTGCTGTGAAACAGCTTTGATGAACACTAAATATTAATTTCAATTAGCTTGATTGTACATACTTGCAGATTTAACAATATTTTAGGGAAATTGAGAAAAGACATGTAGAATTTTGTTCAGTCTTCTGCTAAGCACGAATAGTTAAGATATCTGCTTATATTAATTTTGTAAAGACATTTCATTCAAGATTTAGAATTTCACTCATTGGCAGGTATCTATGCATTCGTAGAACTTCTAAAGGTCCCAGGATCACTTCTAAGGGATTTTTATTAGTTTAAAGATAAATAAAGTCAGCCGAATCTACATGTCTCTTGTTTTATTTCTCTCTAAACTTGAAAACAATAAATCTGCAGATACTGTGAGGCACAAATTATACTGTCAACCTACTGTTGCTATGGTTATAGACTCCCACTTCATACATTACCAAGAGTCGATCACTGATTTAAAGATTTTAATTTCTATAGTTAAGATTTACTGCATAATATAGAGTATAAAGTTAACATACTAACATTTCTCCTTTGGAGGAAGTTTTAATCCACTTCAGGATGCATATTATCAAGATACTTTCATATACAGGATAGCCTAATTTTATTTAAATATGCTTAATATGCCCCAGATTGCAAATGCATCCAGTCAGTAATATCACTGTCTATATGTGGAAGACATGTTCCCATGGATCCTATGTGAAGATGTCAATAAGCTTGCATTAAGCCACCTGCTTTGTAAGTGGATTGATTAATAAATAACTTATATTTCTATTGTCTTTGTGTTTCATGATTAGTTTTTATGATATTTTAAGCATCTTGGGATCTAAAACTAGTGACTTCACTCACTGATACTTGTATCATTTGTTGTATTATCCTTTTTATATTGCTAGTTGTTCCACTGTAGTAATTGTAAATAGCAGCATGCTTCAACATAGTATGTGTGCAGATGGAGGGTGGATTATGGTTAAGAAATTGGGGTGTAATGTTTTCTAAACATACACTTGGTGGCTAAGCTGCAGTTGTAGATGTGAGGGAGAGAGTGAGCCATGGCTGCTTTCTTACGGGAGAACAGAGCAGGCAGCCTGTGTTCTGTCCTCCTCCAAGTACCCTGTCATAGATGTGACCCGCCACTGGGAAGCCCTGGGTCATGCCAAGATACTGAAGACACAGAAATAGGATGTGGAGGGAATTCTGTACTTTACAGTCCTCTTAATAGTCCCCCAAACACAAGAAGACACGTACAGATTTCTCTATATTTTTAAATATTACATGAAGTGTAGATCATAACTACCTGTTGACCTCTTTTATAATTGCTACTGATTTTTTAAATGTAGGTAAAGCATATAGTTATTTAATTTATCTAGTGGAAGTCCTTGTGGCGTACATTATAATCACCAGTGTAGGAACCTGTTCCATCACTGCCTCTAACTGCAGAAGACTGATTAGTAGTGAAGCACGTGAGGAAGAAAGCGACTTTGAACATACTCACCTCAGTGCTGCTTGGATGTTTCCTCTATCTTGCCACATCTTCTGCCAAAATAAACATTTCAGTGATAACCATCGAAATTCTTTAAAAGTAAAATAGAATCTTCTGTCGGCAAATCTTTGTTTTTATTATTGTTGATTTGCAAGTGATAAACTGGTATTTGAAATGTTTTTCTTACTTTGGTGATTTTAATTCTAGCTGTTAACACACTTTAGCATTTGAACCTTTATAACAACTGACATAGAGAAAACTAGTTGTTTTAAAAATTGTTACTTATAACTACTAGCTTAAGCACTGAAATTAAAATATAAGCGTTCATGGACATTTCATTATTTTGTGAGTGGGAAAGTTTAAATTTGTAATCCTTCTAATTTCTAGTCTCTAAAACCTCTGAAAATGGTGTAAATTTTTGTCTGTTGAAAACTTTACATGTCATAATATTGGATATGACAAGGTTGAGATATCTTAGTCATAGATTTATAATTTTTTGAATTAAGAATTAGATTCAAAATGATTATTACTATAGATTGAACTCAGGGGCATTCTACGTGTGAGCTATACTGGCAGCCCTTTTTTACTTTTTTTTTATTTTGAAACAGTCTCATCATGTTTCTAAGGCTGGTGTTGAAACTGGGGTTCTCCTATCTTAGCCTCCCAAGTACTGGTGTTACAGGCATACGCAAACATACCCAGAAAAGGAAATATTTCTTACTAGGAAGAATAAATGCTAGCAATTAAATTTTGGCATTGTCTCCTACTTGGCGGGGCGGGGGGCGCAGTCAGTGGGTCAGACTTGAGACAGGATTTGAAACCATTTGCCTTTGCTGCCCAGAAATAACTTCTTTTTTTAGGCTCATCCCAGGGACATTCTATCTTTGTGCTCCACCCTCCTTTATTATTTTATTTATTTGATGGTACTGGGGTTCCTGGAAGCCCTTCTGCCTCCGGGCTACACTCCCAAACCTATTTTATACTTTTTTATGTTTGGAAACAGGGTCTCTTAAGCCAGCGCGGCTGGCTTCGAACCTCTGCAATCCTCTTGTCTCTGCCTCCCAAGTGCGGGGATTACAAGTGTGCACCACCACGCCTGGCCCCCTTTATTATTTTGAAACAGGTTCTCACTAGGTTGTTTGAGAATATCACTAAATTGGTAAGGGTGGCCTTTTCTTTTTTCTTTTTTTTTTTTTTTTTTTTTGCGGTACTGGGGATAAAACCTAGGGGCATTCAACTTCCGAGCTACACCTCTTGCCCTATTTTTTATTCTTTATTTTTAAACTGGGTCTCACTGAGTTGCAGAGGGCCTCACTAAGTAGCCGAGACTGTCTGTGAACCATGATCATGCGGTCTCTTCCTCCCGAATGCTGGATTACAAACATGTGCCACCACACCCAGCTTTTAAGGCTGCTCTTGAACCAGCCTCTCAAATACTGGAATTACAGGTAAGTACCACCATACCTAACTATGAAATTACATTTTTTTATGGAGAAGTTAACATTTAGAATTTCTCATCCTTTTAACTTTTCTCCATACTAAACTCTTAGGCAGGGACCTGCTAACATTGGGGCTTACTTCATTCATTCATTCATTCACCCATTTTATTTTGTGGTGCCGGGGACTGAACCTAGGGGCATTCTACCTCCAAGCTACACTCCTAGCCCAGAAATTTTTTATTTGGAAATAGGGTGTCACTAAGTTGCCGAGAGTGTTGCTAAATTGTTGAGGCTGTCTTTGAACCCGAGATCCTCCTGTCTCAGCTTCCCAAGTACTGGGATTATAGTTGTGCACAACCATGCCCAGCTATGTTAGGGCTTAAATACATATTATTAAGCTGCCTATGTTACACTTTAGCTGCTTCTAGGCTTATTCTTAGGCTGACAGCCATCACCGAGAGGATGTGGAAGGCTTGGGTTTCTAGGAGGACCTTTTGTTTAGCCAAAACTTAACATTGCCTGTCTGAATCCTCTAACATAACTACAGAATGGATTTCACAAAAATTTTTATTGTGGGTTCTGCTGTATCAACTTTGTTCTAGCTAGAATGACTTAGTATGTGGGGGAGGTGGGAACCTCTGCAACTGTATAAAATTCTACAGATTGTTGTTGTATTGTGCTCTGGAAAGCAAGAGTTTGGCTTCTGCTGTTGGCTGCATAGCTGGGAGAAGAATTCAATGTACGGTTCCAGCTACCAATTCAGGGGCGACCCAAGGCCTGTCCTCGGGTCCTTCACATGTCTGGGATTCCTCCATGATATGAGACATTTTAATCTCACATCCTAGGATTCTGTTCTTTAGATTTTCAAGAGCCTTTGTGTAAGAAAGCTGTTTGACAAAAGAATTGGAAGAGATGTGGTAAGTCTATCCATTGAGTCCTAAGTGGTCTTTTTTTTTTTTTTTTTTTTTTTTTGGTGGTACTGGGGTTTCTGGAAGCCCTTCTACCTCTGGGCTACACTCCCAGACCCATTTTATACTTTTTATTTGGAAACAGGGTCTCTTAAGCGTGTGCCACCATGCCGGGCCTAAGTGGTCTTTTAAAAAGAAAAAAAAGATCTTTTATTGAGCTGCAATTGAGACTTCTAAACTATTAGTATTTGCTCAAAGAATAAGTGATTATGGGCCGGGCGTGGTGGCGAACGCTTGTAATCCCCGCGCTTGGGAGGCGGAGACAGGAGGATCGCGCAGGTTCGAAGCCAGCCGTGCTGGCGTAAGAGACCCTGTTTCAAAAATATAAAATAGGTCTGGGAGTGTAGCCCGGAGGTAGAAGGGCTTCCAGGAACCCCAGTACCACCAAAAAAAAAAAAAAAAAGTGATTATGCCGCAGCTGGAGCCACATATTCCCCAACGTTTTATTACCTATTGCTGTGAAATGGTTACTTATTGCTTTGTAACTCCAGCTTGGTTCCTTACACACCAACCATCACAGTGTCTGTGAACCAGGCCCTCGGGAGCAGCTCAGTGTGGCATTCGTAGCTCAGTCTCCCATGAGATTATGGTCAAGAAGCTCCTTGGGGCAGCAGTCAGCTGAGGGCTCCCGAGGCCAGCTTGCTCACAGGCTTCTCTACAGCTGCTTTTCAGAGCTCCCCTTCACACCAGAGTGAGCGATCCCAGAAAGAGCAGCAGGCGGATGCCCCAAGCATTCTGTGGACCTAGTCTCAAGTTCTCCTGACACTTGCCCCATCTGTTAGAAGGGCAGTCTGAACTAAACCTGTACTTGAGCAGCTCAGTTATCTCCTACCATCTGATGGAAGGTATAGCCGAGGCTTCGTGTAAACATTTTAAATATAATAACTTTCTGAACTCTTATGTCAAGACTCTGGTTCAGACATCAAGTCTTAATGTGGGCAAAATTTTTATTATGCTGGCTTCAGGAGTTCCCAAGCCTCTCAACTGCATGATTCCGTATCAGATGGACATGATTTCTTGCACCTCAGAAGACAGATGCCAGAATACCTGGAAATGGCAAAGGCGCTCATTTTTCCCCAGGCAAAAAACCTACTAGGATAGCATTACTGAAAATTTTGAGTTTACAAATAGCTATAAATCCCAACTACTGTGCTATGTTTCGTTTCTAAATTGTGACTCTATGGGAAACCAGGAAGTTAACAAGATCCTTCCAACAAACAAAAGCCTTATTTGGTGCAGGGGTTACTAATGCCCAAGATAAGTGTTTCTGTTACCTATTTTATAACAAACCACCACAAAATTCAGTGACTTAAAAAACACTTTTATTTACTCATTGATAACGTAATTTCGTCAGGGCTAGGCAAGCATAGCTAATGTCTCACTGTGGTGTAACTGGTGTTCCTCATGTGGCTGTGCTGTTGGGATGGCTGGAACAGCTGATCATTTACTGGGTAAATACTCTTTTTTGCCGAGCGTGGTGGCGCATGCTCGTGAGCTTGGGAGGCGGAGACAGGAGGATCATGCAGGTTCGAAGCCAGCCTCGAACCTGCTTAAGAGACCCTGTTTTGAAATAAAAATATAAAAATAGGTCTGGGAGTGTAGCCCGGAGGTGGAAGGGTTTCCAAGAACTCCAGTTACCCCCCCCCCACCAAAATTTTTTTTTGTGTGTGGACCTAGGATGAAACTCAGGGGCAGTTTACCTCTAAGCCACACCCACAGCCCTATTTTTTATTCATTATTTTGATAGAGTCTCACGGAGTTGCAGAGGGCTTCACTAAGTAGTAGCTGAGGCTGTTTTTGAACTGCAATCCTCTTGTCTCAGCCTCCCAAATGCTGCGATTACAAGTGTGCGCCACCACACCCGGCTATAAAGATTCTTTGAACGCATCTCTCCAGCAACTAGATCTCTTCACAAGATGGTGGCTCAGGACTTTGAGGGAGAAAGCAGAAAACACCAGACCTCCTAAGACAATATGCCTGGAACTGGGGGCAGCATTACTTGTTATTCTGTTGGTCAAAACACGTAACAAAGCTATGCCAGGTTTAAGGAGTGAGGAAATAGAAAAGATCTGTTCTTAAAAGTTGCAGTAGCCAGGCATGGTGGTGCACACGTGTAATCCCAGTACTTGGAAGACTGAGACAGGAGGATTGCAGGTTCAAGGCCAGCCTCAGCTACTTAGGTCATCTGAAATTTGGTAAGGCCCTGTTTTAAAGTAAAGAATAATGCGTGGTGGCGCATGCTTGTAATCCCCGCACTTGGGAGGCGGAGACAGGAGGATGGCACAGGTTCGAAGCCAGCCTTAAGCGACCTTGTTTAAAAAAAAAAAAAGCCAGGCGTGGTGGCTCATGCTTGTAATCTCAGCATTCGGGAGGCTGAAACCAGCGGACAGCCTCAGCTACCTAGTGAGGCCCTCTGCAACTCAGTGAGACCCGGTTTCAAAATAAAGAATAAAAAATAGGGCAGGAGGTGTAGCTCGGAGGTCAAATGTTTCTGGGTTCCACCCCCAGACCCGCCAAAAAAAAAAAAAAAAAAAAAAAAAAAAAAAAGGTCTGGGAGTGTAGCCTGGAGGTAGAAGGGCTTCCAGGAACCCCAGTACCACCAATAAAATAAAAGAATAAGGGCCAGGCATGATGGCACATGTTTGTAATCCCAGCACTCGGGAGGCGGAGACTGGAGGATCGAGGTTTGCAGGCAGCCTCAGCTACTTAGCAAAGCCTTTCTCAACTCATTGAGACCCTGTTTCAAAAAATAAGACTAATGCCTGACGTGGTGGCACATGCTTGTAATCCCAGCATTTGGGAGGTCAAGACAGGAGGACCACTGTGCACAGACAGCCTCAGCTACTTAGGCCCTTTGCAACTTAGTGTTACCCTGTTTAGAAATAAAGAATAAAAATAGGGCTGGGGGTATAGCTCAGAGGTAGAATTCCCCTGGGTTCCATTTCTAGTACTGCAAAAAGTAAAGACACAAAAAGTAAAAAGACTAAAAAATAGGACCAGGGGTGTAGCTCAGAGGTAGAATGTCCTTGGGTTCTATCCCCAGTATTGCAAAAATAATTAAAAAAAAAAATAAGGCTAGGGGTGTAGCTTGGAAGTCGATCCCTCTGGGTTCAATCCCCGGTACTGGGGGTGGGGAGGAGGCAAAAAAAGTTGTGGCTTTTTTTTTTTTTTTCTTTCTGTAATGGGGATGGAACCCAGGGGTATTCTGCCTTTGAGCTGCATCCCCAGCCTTAATTTTATTTATTTTGAAACAAGGTCTCACAAAGTTGCAAAACGCCTCCCTAAGTAGTTGAGGCTGTCCACGAACCTGTGGTCCTCCTGTCTCAGCCTCCCAAGTACTGGGATTACAAGCATAAACCACCACTCCTGGCTCAGTTATGGACATTTTCAATCTACCACAGTAAAGTAAGCCCTATGTGATTTGTTAGGATGTCTAACCCATACTGAATAATTTAGTTTTCCAAAAAGCTTCCCACAAGAGAACTGTATATAGGAAAGGATCTTCTCAAAGGCAACTGTCAGAGGAATCAGCAGTGAAGAAGAAATTTATGGGGTTTCCTTAGGATGATGCCACACACCTTTAGTCCCTGTTCTAGGGAGACTGAGACTAGAGGATTGCAGGTTGGAGGACAGCCTCCGTGACTTAGCAAGGCTGTTTCAAAATTTAAAAAATGGACTGGGAGTGTAGCTCGAAGGTAGAATGCCCCTGGGTTCAATGCCCATCCCTCCCCTTACACACACACACACTTTAAAAAGGCTGGAGGTTTAAGAGAATTCCCCTGGGTTCAACCCCCAGTACAAAAAAAAAAATTGATGTAAATAGGTATTTCTGACCTTTTGCCATATATTTGTATAATTTAAATTTTTCTCTACGATATTGTGATGCTTAGTTGTATGTGACAATTTGACCGAAGCATGGGCTGAGCAGACATTTGGTTAGATGTTCTGTTGTGTCTGAGTTTTCTATATGATATTAAAATCTGCACAAGGTACCGTTTATGACTTAGGGAGCTGAGACAAGAGGTTGGCTTGAGCCCAGAAGCTCAGCCCAGCCAGGGCAACATAATAAGATCCCTTCTCAAATAGATGAAAGCCCACTGCCCTCCCCTATGCGGATGAGCCTCAGCCAGTGAGTGAGGGCTTGAATGGACACAAGTTCCTGTCCTCACGTGGGGGAAAGTCTTCCTGCCTGTCTGCCTTGCAGCTGAGACACTGGCTTTTTTCCTGCCTTCAAACTCAAGAATGGAGATCTCATCAGATGCACTACTGCCAAGAGGGACTGCGGCAAGCGAAGGGATTTAATCGGATCTTTTCACCTTATTTAAAGGCTGAGCCTACTACATTGATAAAAGAAAAGTGTTAAAGAATGACAAAAAGTGATGGGGAAGCTTGCTCAAATATTCAACGGGGCCAGACATCAGGGCCTGGCACGTGCGCGCTGCCAGGGCTACACTGGGGCCTACCCCACCCCTCTCCGTGTCTTCATCACCCCCTTTTTACAGGGTGTTTTCTTTTTCTATTTTCTTTTTTTCTTTTGGCAGTACTGGGGGTGGAGCCCAGGGGCATTCTACCTCCAAGCGACGCCCCCAGCCCTATTTTTAATTCTTTATTTTGAAACGGTCTCATTTAGTTGCATAGGGCCTAAGTAGCTGAGGCTGGCTTTGAACCTACGCCATCCTCCTGTCTCAGCCTCCCAAATGCTGGGATTACAAGCGTGTGCCGCCACGCCTGGCTTTTTCCAGAGGTTTTATCCTTTTGCTCAAGGCTTTGTCACATCTCATTTTAAAAATGTAAACACAAGTCGGGCACGCTTGTAATCCCCACGCTTGGGAGGCTGAGACAGGAGAATCACACAGGTTCGAAGCCAGTCTCAGCTACTGAGTGAGGCTCTCGGCTACTCAGTGAGACCCTGTTTCCAAATATAGTATAAAATAGGTCTGGGAGTATAGCCCGGTGGTAGAAAGCCTCCGGGTTCCACCCCCAGTCCCACCAAAAAAAAAAAAAAAAAGTAAACACATCACTGTATCACTTCTTCGACGAATATTTATTGGCCCTGACTAGATACCAAGTAATAACCGGGCGCTGAGGAGACAGTGGGGCGTTCGTGTGAATCACGAATCGCGCAAATGACTGTATTCATGCCTCTTCTGGGCGTATTAGTTTCTTAGTCAATCCCACAGCTCTGCCACGTTGGAAGTGCGCTGCGGCCGCTGGCGACCCCGAGGCGCCCACCGCACCGCGCAGGCCAACCCGCTTACACTCCAGTCGCCATTTCCGGAAGAGGGTCAAACATGGCGCTCCTAGAGTGTCCCCAAGACCCCACCTCCGCCACCCAGGACAGACGCGCAGACGCGTGAGAAGCCTTTCCCAACTTCTCTCTGGTTTATCTCAGAGCCGGGCTTTTTGTTTGTTTACTTGTTTTTAAGCCAATACGCGGGGGTGGGGGAAGCCACCAAACTAAAGCCCAAAGGGTTGCTCTGACGACCAAAAGGCTTAAGAAGGTTCAGCCAATCAGCGTGCGGAGACGCCTCTGGATTAGCCAATGAGGAGAGCGCGCGGAGCGTAAAGCCGCCCAATGGGGCGCGAGCGGCGCGGTATTTGAATCCTGACCCGGGCCGGTCGCTGCGGGAGGGCTGAGTGCGGCCAACGGCGCCGCGGAGGCTGCAGCTGCCGCTCGCTCCGCTGCCCTCCCGGCTGGGCCGGCGCCCTCGTCTCCCCTGCCCTCATGGCGCTGCTCCGACGCCCGACGGTGAGTGCGCCCCGCCGCGCCCGGCCGGTCCTCCCGCCGCCGGGTTCCCGCGCTGCAGAGCTGGCGGCCGGCCGGGCGCTGCACCGGGAGCCGAGGCTCGGCCGGCGCGCCAGGCGGGGAGCCGCCCAGCTGCCCTCGGGCTCCCTCCCTGCTGCTCAGAACGCCTCGCGAACTGCGGCGATCTGTGGCGGGGATGGCGAGGAGGACAGGAAGAGATGCCGTAGGTGTTGTGCACGTTTGGTCAAGGCATGGCCACGGCTGATTTTCAGAGTTCCTACGTTTTGCTTTGCCTGAGTTTCCCATTTATTTCTGCACGCTGTCTTGCAGGCCAAGTCCGCCAGTGTGTGTGTTGGTCCCGTTAAAAAAATGAATTTCTTTACTCAAGGGTAGTAGAAAATGTGCATATATTTCAGACCGAGAGAAGAGAGTCCAAATTCAATTATTCTAGCAAAAGTCAACGTGTTATTGGCGTTTTGGGACTTTTCCTGTGGGCTTGATTTGTACTTGGGCTTACTTTTGCTTTGCTGAAAACTGGAGGGACCTGACACAGCTGAGTTCCATCCTTCCTAGTTAAAACTGCCAATTTCCCCTTCCAGATGAATTTAAATTTAGTCACACGATCAAGATTGAACCCATGAGCATTAAACTTTTAAATGTTTTAAAAATTGGCAGTCAAGGCTGGAAAAATTGAATAGTGTGACTTGAGATCTTCATCCTAAATACTAAATAAATATCAGTATTCATATTCCTCTTGTAGATCCAAGTCCAAGTAACATTTGTCTGATTTATCCTACTGAGTTATTTATTTTTGTGGTACTGTGGATCGGACCCAGGGGTCATTCTACACATAGCCCTTTTTATTTATTTATTTTTATTCTAATTTTTTTCCAGTACCAGGAATTGAACTCAAGGGCATCCTACCTCTGAGCTACATACACCCCTGACCCTTGTTTTAGTTTTTCATCTTGAAACAGGGTCTCACTAAGTTGCTGAGAGGCTCTACTTGCTGAGGCTGGCCATGAATCTAATTCTCCAAGTACTGGGGTTACAGGCGTGCTGCCAGTATGCCTGGCTCCATAAAGTTTAATGGTTGAATTCTTTCTATTCAGGAAAGGCTTCAGTGTTCCATGGTGTGCCTTTCTACCCTGGTAGAGCCATTCAAACTTCCTGTTGAGAATTTTCTTAGGACTAGGACCGCCTACTCTTAGGGATAGGAAAAGCTGTTTTTTCCCCCCTCAGGACATGTTTATCACTTCTATAATAAAAATATTATGGACCGAGCCTGGTAGCATATGCTTGTAATCCCAGTACTTAGAAGGCTGAAGACAGGAGCATCATAAGTTCGAGGACAACCTCAGCAACTTAGTGAGACCCTTAGCAACTTAGCAAGACTGTTTGAAAATAAAAATTAAAATAGGACTGGGGATGTACCTTGGAGTAGAAATGCCCCTGAGTTCATTCCCAGAGGCTTCCCTCCAAAATAAAATCATCTCTACAGGAACATTTCTTATTTCTAGAGTGGCATAACAAAAATGTGAGATTAGGGTTTAAACATTGGGTATTTATTTATTTACTTATTTTGTGTGGTACTGGGGATGGAACCCAGGGGCTATCTACCTCTGGGCTATACTGCCAGACCTATTTTCTATTTTATTTGGAAACAAGGTCTCAGTAAGTTGCTGAGAGCCTTACTAAGTGGCTGAGGCTGGATTTGAACCTGTGCGATCCTCCTGTCTCAGCCTCCCAAGCTCTGGGATTACAAGTGTGCGCCACCATGCCTAGCTAAACATGGGGGTTTTAAACTGCTAGAACTATTACTAACTATTGATGCTATGGCTTTTTAATTTTTTCATCTTAAATGTACTCCGTATCTCAATAAAGGAAGGCTTTATTGAGGGATCTCTAACAAGGGGCATGGGTGCTATATGAGAAATAATCTTTTATTTGTGTAGATTTGAAGTTCTCTTACAAAGCCGGGCGTGGTGGCGCACGCTTGTAATCCCAGCATTTGGGAGGCTGAGACCAGAGGATTACGGTTCGCGGACAGCCTCAGCTACTTAGTGAGGCCCTCTGCAACTCAGTGAGACCTGGTTTCAAAATAAAGAATAAAAAATAGGGCAGGGGGTGTAGCTCGGAGGTTGAATGCCCCTGGGTTCCATCCCCAGACCTGCAAAAAAAAAAAAAAAGTTCTCTTACAGATCCACTTGTATGCTCAGATTTCCTAAAATGTATCTTTCCCTTGTGCAAATAGATATCAGCATATTCACCTTCCCAAAAGCAATTCTGAATTGGAGTGTCTGACAGTAGCTAAGTATTTTGTCTCAGTGCTTCATTCGCTTTTTCATTTTGTTTCTTTAGGTGTCCAGTGATTTGGAGAATATTGACGCAGGAGTTAATTCTAAAGCTAAGAGTCATGTGACTATTAGGCGTGCTGTTTTAGAAGAAATTGGAAATAGGGTTCCGACCAGAGCTGCTCAAGTGGTCAAGGTAACAAACATGTGACCAAAGCTGATTCAGTAGAGCACTGACAGACATGGTGGCTGTCTTGCCCTATTTGTGTGTGTGTGTGTGTGTTTTTTTTCCTTGTAGAAAGCTCAGAACACCAAAGTGCCAGTTCAACCCACCAAAGCAACAAATGTCAACAAACAGCTGAAACCTACTGCTTCAGTGAAACCAGTGCAGATGGAAATGTTGGCTCCAAAGGTAGCAACTTACAAATTAATTTACAAGTTTACAAATGCACTTACTGGAGTAGGCTGGTTTTAGCTAGATGGCAAGGGGGCCTTTACTGCGTTGCAGTTTCTGGAGAACATTCTCAGCTTGAGTTCTGCTTTGAAGCAGCAGTGTAGGAAGTGAGTATGCCTTTTCCGTTTTCCACTTAATTTTATGTTATGACCTTGAATAATAAAATTAATTACCTTAATGCCCAAATCTAGAAATTTCAGAGTGAAATATGATGGGTTTGGTACTACGATTGCTGCCTGCAGTCTTAGTACTTGGGAGGCTGGGACAGAATTGCAGGTTTGAGGCCAGCCCCAGAAACTTAGCCAAGACCATGTTTCAAAATATAAAAGGGAGCTGGGCGTGGTGGCGCACACTTGTAATCCCTGAGGTTGGGAGGCTGAGACAGGAGGATCGCACAGGTTTGCAGCCAACCTCAGCTACTTAGTGAGCCTCTAAGAAACTTAGTGAGACCCTGTTTCCAAATAAAAATACAAAAAAATAAGGCTGGGAGTATAGCCCGGAGTAGAAAGCCTCTGGGTTCCACCCCCAGTACCACCAAAACAAAAAAACAAACAACAACAACAAAAATAAGGAGTAAAAAATAGGGCTGGTGGTGTAAGCTCAAAGGTAGAATGCCCTTGGTTTCCATCCCCAGTACTACCACCCCCAAAAAAATATATGTGTGTGTGTGTGGGGGGGGAGGTATAGTTCAGAGATAAAGTGTGCTTGGGTTCAATCCGCATTATTTTAAAAAAAAAGACTGCTCACAATTGGAAGCCTACAATGTAGATGCAGACTCATGTAAGAATAAGATAATACCACAATTCTGCGTAAGTTGTAGTCTCTGTGACCATTGGCTCCACTGGACTTAGATGCTAATTGACCATCTGTCTGCTCTCCCTCCCTCCTTTCACCACGTTCAAGTTCATGCATGCTCATCCATACATTGCTTTTACATTTTTTGAAATGACAGAGTAGATATATTTGAAGTATATCTATTGAACACTTACTGCACATATCTAGTTGTGTTAAAGCTGCTAGAGACCTCTGGCCTTCAAGCAACCTATCTAGAATGGACCTACGACACTGAAAATTAGTGACGCTAGAGCACTCTGGACATTATGACTGGACGCGGGTCAGGTGGCTGGTGGTGATGCAGGCCTGTAATCCCAGCACTGGGGGACTGAGGTAGGAAGATTCCAAGTTTGAGGCCAGCCTGAGCAACTTGGTGAGACTCTGTTTCAAAAGTAATAAAATAAAATAGACCTGGGGGTTTAACTCAAAGGTAGAATGCTCCAGTACTGCAAAAATAAAACATAATAAGGGCTAGAGCTGTAGTTTAGAGGTAGAATGCCCTTGGGTTCAATCCTCAGTACCAAAAAAAAAAAAAAAAGGACTGGCATAGACTAAGTACTGTCCTTTAGAAGGTGCCTAGTGGAGGGATGAAGTGGACAGATAATTTCTTCACTTAGTGTTGGTTTCCTCCTTTCCCCCAAAGACAGGTCTTGCTGTTGCCCAGGCTGGTCTCCAACCTGAGATCCTCCTGCCTCTGCCTCCTGTGTAGATGGGGTTACAGATGAGTGCCATTGCACCTGGCTCTTCATGTTGATTGTTCTTTCTTTCTTTCTTTCTTTCTTTCTTTCTTTCTTTCTTTCTTTCCTTCCTTCCTTCTGTTTTCTTTCTTTCTTTTTTTCTTTCTTTCTTTCTTCCTTCCTTCCTTTCTGTACTGGGGATGGAACCCAGGGGATTTCTACCTCGGGGCTACACTCTCAGACCTAATATACATACATACATACATACACACACACATATATATATATATATATATATATATATATATATATATATGTATGTATGTATGTATGTATATGTATATGTATATGTATATGTAGTGTGTGTGTGTGTGTGTGTGTGTGTATGCGTGCGCGTGCGTGTGTGTGGTACTGGGGTTCCTAGAAGCCCTTCTACCTCTGGGATACACCACTCCCACGGGCTACACTCCCAGACCTATTTCTTAACTTTTTTTTTATGTGGAAACAGGGTCTCTTAAGCCAGCGAGGCTGGCTCCAAACCAGCGCGATCCTCCTGTCTCTGCCTCCCAAGCGCAGGGATTACAAGCGTGCGCCACCACACCCGGCCCTATTTTATATTTTTATATTTTATTTGGAAACAGGGTCTCACTAAGTTGCTGAGAGCCTCACTAATTAGCTGAGGCTGGGTTCAAACTTGCGTGATCCTCGTGTTTCAGCCTCCCAAGTACTGGGATTACAACTGTGTGCCACCATGCCCGGCTCTTAGTGTTGATTTTTAAAAGTAGAAAGAGCTGGGCATGGTGGCGCACGCTTGTAATCCCAGCATTTGGGAGGCTGAGACAGGAGGATCGCGGTTCAAGGACAGCCTCAGCTACTACTTAGTGAAGCCCTTTGCAACTCAGTGAAACCCTGTTTCAAAATAAAGAATAAAAAATAGGGCAGGGGGTATAGCTCAGAGGTCGAATGCCCCTGGGTTCCATCCCCAGACCCGCAAAATAAATAAATAAATAAATAAATAAATAAATAAATAAATAAATAAGGTTAGAAAGAAGCTGATGGAAAAAGATACCTTTTGGGGGATCAGAGCTGTAATAAGAAGCAAGATACCAAAGTAAATAGGTCTGTCGCCGAGTCCTTAGTCAAGGAGTCTGCAGGTCTTGAGTCCGCAGGTTGTCTCAGGAGAGGGGAAGTTGCAGTTGGATTCAGAGTCCTTGGACTTGATCCTGTTAGGTAGAGAGGAAGGTGAACGGTTCTGAGGAGGAGAGAAGGGAGGAGAGCGTGAGGAGAGCATGGGAGGAACTCCAGATGTCTCAGCAAGAGATGACGAGGGGCGTGAACTTACCTATGCCCTGGCTTTGTGAGGCTCTAAGAAACAGCGTCAAATATGTTAGGATTTCAAGGGCGTTATCCATTATTGAGAAAGAATACCATGGGTGAATTGCTAGAAGACTGAGAACCTTAAGCACTTGCATATTAAAGAAAAGTCATGGAATAATTTAACAAAAGAAACAAAGGCAGAAGAGGGAGGTAGCTGTGGGAACATGTCCTGTTTGACTTCAGGTTTACAGAGGTAACGGGGACATCCACCTGGAAGTGTGGTTGGGAATGTGCCTGTGTCATTGGAAGGAGAGAGGTGCCAGCTTCTGCCTGGGGTCGTGGTTAGAAGCACATCACTCTATGAGACAAGACCAAAGGACTTCAAGCCAGAAACTAAAACTCTGAGCACATGCCCAAGATTGACCTTCCTCTGGGGCCGGCCAGAAGGGTTTCTAGAGGCTTCCTGAATTGCACATTCAAAGGCTGGCTTCCACGTCTTGGTTTCTTGGCCCCTGTGTGGTATTTTATGTGGTGACTGTTGGAAATTTGTTCCTCCCACATTTGTAGGAGAATTTGACAGTGTATTTCAGGTGGTTATTCTCTACACCCAGGAAGGCTGTTTATTTGCAATTTATCTAAAGAAAATAATCAGAGGGCTAGTTGAGGATTTTTAAATAATTCTGTAATGAATATCTCTTATTTGCTAGAGAATATTCTGTTAGGTCAGTTATATCCATTTAATGAAATACTATACAATCATAAATAACATGTTTTTCTTTGTGTGTGTGTGTGTATGGTGCTGGGCATGGCATCCAGGGGCCTTCTACCTCTGGGCTACACTCCCAGACCTAACTTATATTTTTTTAATTTGAGAACAGGGTCTCACTAAGTTGCTGAAAGCCTCACTAAGTAGCTGAGGCTGACTTCGAACCTGCGTGATCCTCCTGTCTCAGCCTCCCAAGTACTGGAATTAAAAGCATGCTCCACCATGCCCAGCGAATATCATGTTTTAGCATACCATTTGAAATGTCAAAATGCTTGAAATGTCAAGTGGGGAAATCAGATTATATAATGATAGACACGGTGCAAAATACAATTTGCAAAAGTGCATTTACAATTACTTGGTTGACATTTTGATTTAGTTGGAGAGAAATCCTTGTGTAATTTTATTACAACTGTGGAATTTTAGATGTTTAGTATAAATATCACGTGATGTAAAATTTGGAATATTGGCATTAGAACACTTTATCCATTAGAACAGCAATGGAAATTTTTTTTATTTTCATATAGTTGATGTAATTCTTTTTTTCTTTTCAATACTGGGGATTGAACCCAGAGGCATTCTACCTCTGAGCTATACCCCAGCCCTATTTTTTATTTTATTTTCAAACAGCGTCTCACTAAGTTGTGGAAGGCCTCGCTAAGTATAAGTAGTTGAGGCTGGCCATGAACCTGTGAGCCTCCTAGATGCTTCCCAGGTACTGGGATTACAAGCATATACCATCATGCCCAGCTTAATTGCTATAATTCTAAAAACAAGTTGTGCATTTATATGTAAGATATTGATAGGAGTTATTTTTAAGCATTATGTGGGGCTTAGAATTGTTTTTTATTTTCTGTAATGTTTTCAGACTCTCAACATAGATACATGTAACTGAATCAGGGAGGGGAAAGAAAGGAAAAGTAGGTGGGGGGGAAGCATGACTGGTAGAATTTGTGCAAAGTGTACTCGAGGCCCTGGGTTCAATCCTTAGCACTGCAAAAAAGAAGATAAGCCGGGCATGGTGGCACATGCTTGTAATCCCCGCGCTTGGGAGGCTGAGACAGGAGGATCACACAGGTTCAAAGCCAGCCTCAGCTACTTAGTGAGGCCCTCAGCAACTTAGTGAGACCCTGTTCTCAAATAAAGTGTAAAATAGGTCAGGGAGTATAGCCCAGAGGTAGAAAAGCCCCTGGGTTCCACTCCCAGTACCACCAAAACAAAAAAGAAAGAAAGAAGGAAGGAAGCCAGGTGTGGCAGCGCACACTTGTAATCTCAGCATTCGGGAGGCTGAGACTGGAGGATTGCGGTTTGTGGACAGCCTCAGCTACTTAGTGAGGCTCTCTGTAACTTAGTGAGACCCTGTTTCAAAATAAAGAATAAAAATTAGTACAGGGGGTGTAGCTCAGAGGTCAAATGCTCCTGGGTTCCATCCCCAGACCTGCAAAAAAAAAAAAAAAAAAAGGTAAAAAGAAAGAAGGAAAGAGTCATGAAAGAAGAAAGGGGAAATTGTTTCTTCCTGTGATCCTCAAAACTCCACCCTTTCGCCGGGCGTGGTGGCGCACGCTTGTAATCCCCGCGCTTGGGAGGCTGAGACAGGAGGATCGCACGGGTTCGAAGCCAGCCTCAGCTACTTAGTGAGGCTCTCAGCAACTTAGTGAGACCCTGTTTCCAAATAAAATATAAAAAAGGTCTGGGAGTATAGCCCGGAGGTAGAAAGCCTCTGGGTTCCACTCCTAGTACCACACACACAAAAAAAACTTCACCCTTTCTGAGTTCCCTTAATTCCATATCTCCTTGACTGACAAACTTTCTCTCTAGAAAGAAGATGTACTTCTTAATAGGGTGCAGATAAACATTTTATTTTGTTTGGTATTATGGATGGAACCTAGAGGCATTCTACCTCTGAGCTACACCTCCTGCCCGATTTTATTTTTATTTTGAAACAGGATCTCTCTAGGTTGATGGGGTGAGTCCTTAAACCTGTGTCCTCCTGACTCCGCCTCCCAAGTCCTGAGGGTACAGGCTTGTGCCACCACACCCGGCTGAGATGTAAACATTTTACTAAGACATCAGCAATGCACACGATAACCTCTGACTCTCACAGCGGGCTTCTGGTGCTGACAGCCTTGCAGGGGAAGGTTTGCTAATGCTTGGCCTTGAGAAAGCTAACCTTAGACTGAAGCTACGTGTGTCCAGTGTGCCCATTAAAGCGCAGAACAACTCCAGTCACTGTTGCTCCTTCTGTGCTTTCACTTTTTCTTGGGTAAAACTTAAGCTTCATGGCACAGTTACTGCTTGCTTTGCCTGGTCGGCCTTCTCATTCCTCACATGATGTCCTCCCACATTCTCGACTGAGCTTGCTGTCCCCAGGACCGCCTTGCTTTTCTTTCTTCCTCTGACACTCTGCTTGCTTCCCTTCCACCTCGCTATCTTCCTTAAAGTCTTACCCTTCCCAGTACCCTGCAGAGCTCTTCTCATTCACTCTAGGCCCTCAAGGTTTGCAAGGTCTTGAAAAAAAGGACAGGCCTATTTGCCCCCGTGTTCACCTGGCTCTCTTCAGTTTGAGACCTTTGGTTTAAGCGGAAGGGAGTGTTTTTGTTTTTGTTTCTCTGAACTGGGGATTGAATGCAGGGGCGTTCTACCTCTGAGCTACACCCCCAGCCCTTTATTTTAAAACAGGGTCTCACTGTGTTGCAAGGGCCTCACTAAGTAGTTAAGGCTGCTTGTGAACTTGTGATCCTCCTGTGTCGGCCTCCCAAATGCTGGGATTTCAAGTGTGCGCCACCACGCCTGGATAAAGGGCATGTTTTGAACTGATTCTCTGTTGTGTACTCCTCTAAGACTGGAAATCATCATCATTGAGCTTAAATGTAAATTCAAATTATTTTATTATACAGGTTCCTTTTTTATATTAATACATATTCTTTGATAGCCTAGAAATCTTGTTAGATTTTATTTTGAGAAGTACATCTCATCTTTTAAAGTAATGGCTTATTTATACTTCATTACTGAATACTCATTTTAACTTTATACATTTTTAATTTGTGTGATTTTTATAAATAGTCATCCAGTCAGCATAAGAAAGTAAAATACAGTGCCATATACTTGATCAGTCTTTGCTTCCTACTATTTTATTCATAGACTGGAATGTGCTTTTCTGCGTTTTAGTTGCCAATTTCTCAATTTAGAATAAGTTTGAAGAAACAAAACCATTATGCTTGCAGAAGAGGACACTGCCAAAGTAAAAGGTCACATCTAGTCATCTCTGAACCCTGGGACAGGGGGTCGAGTTTCTTTCATTTATTGAGATCATACTATATATATAAGGGTTAATGCAGGTGTGTGAAGTGCTTTAGTGGACAAAGGTAACTAATTAATAAATATGAACATATAGAGTTTTATTTTCTATCAGAAGTAGAAAAGCAGAGTGTGGTGGCACATGCCTATAATCCCAGTACTGGGGAGGCGGAAACAGGAGGGTTGCAGGTTCAAGGACAGCCTCAGCAAGTGGTAAAGCTCTCATCAACCTAGTGAGACCTTGTTTCCAAATAAAAATTTAAAAAATAGGCTGGGGATATAGCTTGGAGGTAGAATCCTCCTGGGTTCAATCCCCAGTGCCACAAAAAAAGTAGACAGAAAATAATATACATAATGTAGAAGAAAACTCTATGGTACATTATTAAGTTGCAGGTTCTATAAGAACAAAAATGACAGTAATACATGCTCTTTAATTTTTTGGTGTAGGGTCCTTCTCCCATACCTGAGGATGTTGCCATGAAGGAAGAGAACCTCTGCCAAGCTTTCTCTGATGCTTTACTCTGCAAAATAGAGGATATTGATAATGAAGACTGGGAGAACCCACAGCTCTGCAGTGACTACGTGAAGGATATCTACCAGTATCTAAGGCAGCTCGAGGTGAGTGCACTTTGTTTGCGTTGTATAAGCAGTATGGAATTTACCGCATAGAAGGAAGTGAGATCAACTTTTTAAACTTGTAAATTCCACCAACAGGTTTTGCAATCCATAAACCCACATTTCTTAGATGGAAGAGATATAAATGGACGCATGCGTGCTATCCTGGTGGACTGGCTGGTTCAGGTCCACTCCAAGTTCAGGCTTCTGCAGGAAACTCTGTATATGTGCATTGCTGTCATGGATCGGTTTTTACAGGTTAGTGTACCTCAGGGACGTGGAGTGCCCATGAGTCACTGAACGTTGCCTCTGTGCTTCTGGGATAGAAAGCTAACCTTGGTTTCTTCTGAAGAAAAACCAAAAGCTAATTTATGAGATGGCAGAGAACTTCAGGTGCTACAAAGGGAAGTATTCCAAGCTTGTCAAACCTTTGGTGATACTGACCAAATGGGCAATTCTGTTAGTTCAGTTTGCTTAAAAGAACTCAGGAAGATACATGTCAAGTGTCCCTCATCCAAAGTGCCTCTTCCTTGAGTGTTCCGGTTTTTATGGAGTTTTTGTGTTGATTTTTTTAAAATTTAGGAATACTGTACATGCATACTGAAATATCTTGGAGATGGGACCCAGGTCTACCAAAGTCATTTATTTCATGTATACCTTACATATATAGCCTTTGATTGTTTTTATTTTTTTATTTATTTATTTTTGCAGGTCTAGGGATGGAACCCAGAGGCATTCGACCTCCAAGCTACACCCCCTGCCCTATTTTTTATTTTTTATTTTGAAACAGTCTCACTGAGTTGCAGAGGGCCTCATTAAGTAGCTGAGGCTGTCTGTGAACCGCGATCCTCCGGTCTCAGCCTCCTGAATGCTGGGATGACAAACATGCGCCACCACGCCCGGTTAGCCTTTGATTTTATACAATATATTTAGTGTGTATTTTGACTACAACTTGCCGTAGGAGGTCAGGTGTGGAGTTTTCTACTTATGATGCCATGGCATGGATTTGGGAGCGTTTCAGTTTCAGATATTTGGATTATGGATGCTTCATAACTTCAGTCATTCATCAGAAGGGAATATGGCTTTGGATGGTGTAGAAGCCAGCTGGAAGCCTGTGGCACCGTGGATGCTGGTTTGCCAGGCCTACTTGGACCATTTCCAAAGTTTGACGCTCTTCAGTGTCAAGTTTCCTCATCTGAAAATGAGAAGTTTGTCTAGAGGATCTCAAAGTTTCTAGCTGGCTGTGATATTGAATCACCACAGATGGAGGAGGCAGTTTTTCTTTTTTTTTTTTTTCTTTTTTTTTTTTTTTTTTATGGTAGTACTTGGAATCTAGCCCCTGGGGAATTCTATCTCAGAGTTATACCCCAGCCAGAATTTATTTTTATTTTGAAACAAGGTATCACTAGGTTAGTGAGACTCTCACTACTTTCTGAGGCTGTCCTAGAACCTGAGATATTCTTGTCTCAGCCTCCCAAGTACTAGGATTACAGGTGTGCCCCACCACACTGGGCTTTTTTTTTTTTTTTTTTTTTAAGAGCAGCAGGAATAGCCAGGCCTTTTGTCACAGACCTGTAATTCCAGTATGTGGGAGGCTAAGACAGGAGAATCACAGGTTCAAGGACAGCTTCAGTAACTTAGCAAGACTCTTAGTAACCTACCAAAACCCTGTTTCAAAACAAAAAGTAAGAACTGGGCGTAGTGGTGCATGCTTGTAATTCCAGCGCTTGGGAAGATGAGACAGGAGGATGGTGGTTCAAGGTTAGCCTCAGCTACTTAGTAAAGCCCTCTCCAACTCAGTGAAGACCCTGTTTTTAAATAAAGAATGAAAAATAGGGCTGGGGGTATGGCTCAGCAGTAGAATGCCCCTGGGTTCCATCCCCAGTACTATAAAAAAAAAAAAAAATTTGGGCATGGTGGCTCATGCCTGTAATCCCAGTACTTGGGAGGCTGAGAAAGGAAAATCACAGGTTTGAGACCAGCCTTAGCAACCTAGTGATATCCTGTTTCAAAGTAAAAAATAGGCCAGGGTTATAGGTCAGAGGTAGATTTCCCCTGCATCAATCCCTGATACAAACAAAACAAAAATAATAGAAAGGGCTAAGGGTATAGCTCAGAAGTGGAATGTGCCTAGGTTTAATCCCAAGGCTGTAAAAAAATAAAAAATATAAAAAAGCAGGGATATGTTTGTGGAGTAGAAAGAAAATGTAGAGCAAAAGTAAAGAGGGAAAAAAGTTGAATTTGGGAGGCTGAGATAGGAGGATCGCGGTTCTCGGACAGCCTCAACTACTTAGTGAGGCTCTCTGCAACTCAGTGAGACCCTGTTTCAAATAAAGAATAAAAAAAAAATAGTGCTGGAGATGTAGCTCAGAGGTAGAATGCCCCTGGGTTCCATCACCAGTTCTGCAATAAATAAATAAATAAATACATAAATACATAAATAAGATTGAGAAACAAAAGTGATCTTCAGTACACTTACTGTTAATGCACAGGACTGAACAGTCAGAAGAGATGACAGAGAGCACCTGCCACTGTGTATCTAGCAGCCCTGCAGATAAGGGTTTATTTACTTGTTTAGTTAGAGTTACTAAACAGTAGTCTACCTATAAGGTTTTGTTTATTTAAAGTCAACATTCATGATCCAAGTTTCGTTCAAGTACCAATCTTCCCAAACATTTATAATTATGTTTATGATGCCCTAAGATACTGCAAAATCCCAAGTAACCAATGAGAACTGTGGTTCTCATTATCAAATCCTCACTGAGCAGGAAAGCACAGTAATATTTTAGGTCTTTAGTAATGAGAGACAAAGTAAGAAAACGCAAAGTCCCAGTTTAAAGCAAGAAGAGGAGGAGGAGGAAGAACAAGAAAGGGAATTTCTGGAAACACACACTAGTGTGTTTTTCCCTATGAAAGTATTGCTGCAAGGTATTTTAAGATGAATAGTGGGTGTGTTTGGTGAGGATTAGGGAAGTCTTTGAGCCATCCAGTAAATTCATCCGCTTAGCACAGGGCCAAGGCTGCCACCGACCACTGGTGCTGCAAGCATGGTAAGGGGCTTGGTCATCAGCCTTGGTCTTCACTCCCGAGCAACTGAGTGGTCCTGAATGAGTATCTGAATCTCTTCTCCAGTCATCAATTTGTAACTATAATTGAGGATAATGTACTTCCAGAGCTAGGAGTGATGGCATATACCTGTAATCCCAGTACTTGGGAGGCTGAGACAGGAGGATTACAGGTTCAAAACTAGCTTCAGCAATGTAGTATGACTCTCAGCAACCTAGCGAAGACCTTGAGTCAAAATAAAATGTAAAATAGGGCTAGAGATGTAGCTCAGAGGTAGAATGTCCCTGGGTTCAATCCCTAGTACCCCCCCCCCACACACACACACAAATAAAGTACTTCCTAGGATTTGTAGTGGGCCATGAGAATTGGGAAGTTCTTCTGGACTTGGTTCCCTCCCCTCTTCCACCCAGAGCCCTAATTCCCTTGTTAGATGAGATTTTTGACACACTTGTTTTCAATTAGGTTCAGCCAGTCTCCCGGAAGAAACTTCAACTGGTTGGAATTACAGCTCTGCTCTTGGCTTCCAAGTATGAGGAGATGTTTTCTCCGAATATCGAAGACTTCGTTTACATTACAGACAATGCTTACACCAGTTCCCAAATCCGAGAAATGGAAACACTGATTTTAAAAGAACTGAAGTTTGAGTTGGGCAGACCCTTGCCTCTACACTTCTTACGGCGAGCATCAAAGGCTGGGGAGGTGAGTACCTCAACCCTGTGGAGGATGATCTTTGTTTTCTGTCTCATCCGGAAACGTCGGTGTAATTAAAGGAAGCGGATGGACATGTAGGAAGCTTCCTCACTGGTTCCTAAGAGAGGAGTCTTCAGGCTCTGGTGTGTAACTAACGTGTTAAGGATGGAGCGGTTCCTGAGCTGGGTACACATTAAGTGGGGTGAGTTCCTAGGCTGCATCCTGAATCCTGCAAGAGTTTAATAACAGCTGTGATTCCTCCTGTTCTGCCTGTTTTCATAGGTGGATGTTGAACAGCACACTCTAGCCAAATATTTGATGGAGCTAACTCTCATTGACTACGACATGGTGCATTATCATCCTTCTAAGGTAGCAGCGGCCGCTTCCTGCTTGTCTCAGAAGGTTCTAGGCCAAGGAAAATGGGTGAGTGGTGGATTTAAGAAGAAATTAGGAAGCCACTTGTGATGGCACATGCCTATAATCCCAGGACCTGAGGGGCTAAGACAGGAAGATCACAGATTCAAGGCTAGCCTTAGCAACTTAGACCCTCTTTTAAAGTAAAAAATAAAAAGGACTTTGGTATAGCTCAGAAGTAGAATACCACTGGGTTCAATCCTCAGTACTAAGCAAAAGAAAAAAAGAAAAAGAACAAATTAGTTTCTATTTTAGTCCCTGGTGATATAAACAACCTTAGCATTTTCTCAACGCTGCTATTGGGGGCAGTTGTTAAAAGTTCAAAGGCCTAAAAGAAGGCTGCTGGAGTGGTAAACGTGAGGAAGGTCACTAGAAACTGTTCCGTGTGATTTCTTGGGTGTTGTAATTGACGTGAACAAGTTGTCAAGGCCAAGGTTCAGCCCGTTCAGCCAGTGGATTCCGATGGGTAGCCAAGGATTCCAGCTCCCTGGGCCTTGTCTCACACCAAGAAAGGATGACAGAGAAACCAAAGGAACCGAACACTGCAGGGCAAGTTGAGGGATACTCTGTTGTGGAGAAGCCGATTCCAGACTGCTGCTCAGCACTTTGATAGTGGGCAGAACAAAGCCTCATCAGAAGCCAGGTGCAGTGGCACACGCTCTTAATCCTCGTACAGAGGAGGCCAAAACAGGCAGGTTGCAGGCTTGAGACCAGTCTCAGTGGCTAAGGGGGACCTCCAGCAACTGAGCAGCACCCAATTTCAAAATAAAAGATAAAATAGGGCTGGGATGTAGTTCACCAAAAATAGGTAATTAAACCTCATCTGTGCCCAGGAGGTGATGAGGCACTGTCTCATAACAGTCTCCCAGGTTAGGGGAGTGGGAGGAGCTTGGGGCCGGGCCTCCCTCTGAGCCCGCCCCTGTTCCTGCAAGGGCAGGCCAGCTGTGGCGCAGGCCTGGCCTTGGAGGTTTATCTGGCTGCCTGCAAGGTTGCCAAGGCATCCTGGTGGGGCCCGTCCCCGACACAATTATGTGTAAGAATGTCTGTGTGCCTGTGACTTTATGTACTTGCTAATTCTTGAAAAATATAGGAGCAAGAAACTAGAAACTAAGGGGAAAAGATCCTATGGGATTCTGTGGGAACAATGTAGAAGATGGAGAGTGGGGGGACTTTTATATAGTGTTACCTTTTATTGGTGGTGATACTAGAGGTTGATCCCAAGGGCATTCTACCTCCCAAGATATACCCTCAGTCCTTTTTTTTATTTAATTTTTTTATTTTTCAAAAGGCTCTCATTAAGTTTCCTTGAGTTTCTCATTAAGGTCCTGTTAAGCTGCTGAGACTGGTCTTTAAACTGTGATCCTCCTGTCTCAGCCTCGCAAGTACTGGAATTACAGGTATGGGCCACCATACCTGGCTAACTTTTTTGACTTTTGAACAACATAAATGTTTTATGCAGGTTTTGAAATGGTATCAAGAGGAAAAAAACAATGCAACTATTACGTTGATTGCATAACACAGAGGAAAGAATTAAGTCAAATAACAGATACATCATTCTGACTGTGTGTTCTTAAAAGAACAAAGTTAGACAAAACAAAGGGCCAGATGGCTGTGGTAGCGCATGACTATAATCCCAGCGCTTGGGAGGCTGAGACAGGAGGATGAGATTCATGCACAGCCACAACTCCTAAGGCCCTCCACGAATAAAAGCCGGGCGTGGTGGCACACGCTTGTAATCCCAGTACTTGGGAGGCTGAGACAGGAGGATCGCACAGGTTCGAAGCCAGCCTCAGCTACTTAGTGAGGCTCTCAGCAACTTAGTGAGACCCTTTTTCCAAATAAAGTATAAAAAATAGGTCTGGGAGTGTAGCTCGGAAGTAGAAAGCCTCTGGGTTCCACCCCCAGTACCACCAAAAAAAAAAAAGAATAAGAAATCAGACTGGGGGTGTAGCTTGGAGGTTGAATGCTCCTGGGTTTCATTCCTAGCAACACACACACACACACACACACACACACACGAGTAATGAGGATTGGGGGTGTAGCTCTGTGCGAGAGCACTTGCCTAGCATACACAAGGCTGGGTTCAGTCTCTAGTACACATACCCGTGAAAAGTACATGATTCCACAATGACACGTAAAGTAAAATAAAACGAAAGTATTTATTTATTTATTTATTTATTTATTTATTGTGTGGTGCTGGCGATTGAACTGGACATCACAAATGTTAGGAAGGCACTCTACCATGAGCTATATATTCCCACCTCTTCCCTTTTCTTTCCTTTCTGATGAAAATAGTAACTAGAGTACAAAGAACAATAACGCTAGAAATCCACTATATGCATTTTGTTTGTTTTGAGACAAGGTCTCACTAAGTTTCCCAGGCTGGCTTCAAACTTGCAATCCTCTTGCTTCAGCCTTTCAAGTAGCTGTAATCATAGGCATATGACATTTTGCCCAGCAATTTTATTTTGTTTTTAAAGAGATAGGATTTCCCCAGAGCTACAATAAATCAACCCAAAAAATCAGGGAGAGACAGGCAGGCATGGTGGCACATGCCTGTAATCCCAGTACTTGGGAGGCTGAGGCAGGAGAATCACAGGTTCGAGGACAGCCTCAGCAAGTACTGAGACTATAATTAACCTAGTGAAACTGTTTCCAAAAAAGAAATGAAATTGGGCTGAGGTTATAGCTTGAAGGTACAATGCCTCTAAATTCAATCCCATGTACCACCAAAAAACAAAACACAAAGCAAAACAAATGGGGAGAGAGACACAGACAAACACAGGATCTCACTTTGTCTCAAACTCCTAGGCTGAAGCCATTCTCCTTCCTCGGCCTCCTGAGGATCTGGAGCTCTAGGTCCATGCCCTGCCCTGGCACCCAGCTTAAACCTCCAGTGTAATAATTAATTCAAGCAAAGGCCATCAATGGATGCAACAATGAGCAGATTCGCCCGGTCTCAAAATGTTATTCCATAGATACTTCTAATGTTGAAAAAAGAAAATGAAACTTCCTAGTTGAGAAGTCTCGTTATCACCTGGCCCTAGTGATTACATGTGGCATTGTGGGGTGGGCCATTTGACTTGCCAGACTTCTGGTGCAGAGAGAGGCCTGTATTATCACCTAGTCAGTGTTCGTGCTCAGAAGGCTTGACGTGGCTGGGCATGGTGGTAATCATAGAACGGGGAGGATGAGACGGGAAGCTCGCAGATTTAAGGCCAGCCACAGCAGTTTAGCAACACCCTCGGCAACCTGTTTAAAACAGGAGAACTCTGTTTTAAAACAAAAAAGACTGAGGCAGGGGTAATTCAAAGGTCAAATACCTCTGGGTATACCAGTAGCTCATTTTAGCCAAATTGCTTTTAAATGTACTTCCTTGGACTCTAAACATATTAACCTGTGGGAACTTTAGTTTCCTTGGATTTTTTTTTTTTTTTAATATGCCAGCAGTTGGCTGGGCATGGTGGCGCATGCTTGTAATCCCAGCATTTGGGAGGCTGAGACAGGATCACGGTTTGTGGACAGCCTCAGCTACTTAGTGAGGCCCTCTGCAACTCAATGAGACCTTGTTTCAAAAAAGAATAAAAGATATGGCTAAGGGTTTAGCTTGGAGGTAGAATGCCCCTGGGTTCCAAACCCAGTACTGCAAAAAAAAAAGAAAAAAATATATACTAGCAGTTGTGCACCATATCAGTATCACTCTTGCTTGGTTTTTTTCTCTCTCTCTCTTTTTTTTTTCCTGTGTGATCCTCCTGTCACAGCCTCCCAAGCACTGGGATTACAAGCGTGCGCCACCACGCCCGGCTTCTCTCAAACTTTTTTAGGTTTAGGTTGGGATTTATTTTGCCAGTTATACTGTGTATATGAAAGGAATCATTTAGCAGTTAGAATTGTATCACTGGATGATAAGTTGATACGCCTTCGTACATGATAGCTTTACCAGTCCACAGCTGACCTTTGGCTGAGTCTCCTCCTGTGGGCGGCTAGGCCGGGAGGCGCCACGTGCCGGCTCCTCCGAGCGCTCTCTGTTCTCTAGGGCTTCGCTCCCCGTGGCCACCAAGAGAATTTCCTTGTTCCCTGCCTGGCAGTGCACATGTCTAGCATCTGGAGCACAGAGCATTTGTCGCTGTGTGGGCTTTGATGGAGGGATAGTTGAGATGTGCTCAGCACTCTAAAGTGGCACATTTCTGATGGTTTTGTTTTTCACTGTTTAATTTTTCCCGATCAATGTGGGGTTAGAAGTAAGCTTGAAAGCCCTGTTCTTGGAAGCGCCCTACATTCTTGTGCAGCCTCTTTTTTTGTTGTTTTGGTGGTACTGGGGGTAGAACCCAGAGGCTTCCTCTGGGCTACACTCCCAAACCTATTTTATACTTTATTTGGAAACAGGGTCTCACTAAGTAGCTGAGGCTGGCTTCGAACCTGTGCGATCCTCCTGTCTCAGCCTCCCAAGGGCGGGGATTACAAGTGTGCGCCACCACGCCCGGCATTGTGCAGCCTCTTTAAACAGAAGTAACTCGGGGGCCCTTGGCGTTTGTGCTTAGGAGCCCCTTCGCTCTGCTGGTACCACGAAAGTGGTTAGGCTGCGACTGAATTTTCAGAATACGAAGATTTTTCTTTCCCAGCCTGCCCATAGGCGATGTCCCCACGTGTAAGGCGTGCTTTCCTGAAGAGGGAGCGGCCTTGTCTGCCCCTCGTCAGAGCTCCTTCTCTTTGCCTGGTGTTTCAGAACTTGAAGCAGCAGTATTACACAGGCTACACAGAGGACGAGGTTTTGGAAGTCATGCAGCACATGGCCAAAAACGTGGTGAAAGTGAATGAAAGCTTAACTAAATTCATCGTAAGTACTGTTTCCTACGTTCCTGAAAGTGTTTGATCACGCTTTGTGTGTGTGCGTTTACATTTTCATGTCAATGTGTTGCTGGCATCTGGGAGAATCTCATTTGAGCACAGATTCTTTAGATTTTTCTGGTACAGCAGGGGATAGCGCTCACTGATAAAGCCTGGCAGCAGCTTTCTTTGCAATGGGTGGCCAGGCGGGCCTTGTCTAGCTGGACTCCCGCGGCGCCTGCTGCGGCTCCATGCTGGCCAGCTTCTTGGCTGGGCGCGCAGCAGGCAGGAAGGCCGGTTGGCGTGTGATGAGGAAGAGCGGGGTCCTTCCACGATGGCCGTGGGAGCCCGTGGGGCAGGCGACAGCATGCTGAAGCCTTCACGCATGCTGAAGGAGGAGGGCAAGAGCCCCTGAGGGCCTTCCTGGGCACGGTGTCCCGCAGAACCCCCAGGGAGCCTGCGGGCTGTCCTGTGCCTGTGCCACACCAGACATGAGTGCTCAGCACGGGTCTGGTGACCAGAGCAAGGCGTTGGCACCACAGAAAGCCTCCAGTGCCCTCATAACTTGATTTGCTTTTTGACGTGTAATTTCAGAGTAACTGAGCATGCGTTTACAGTGTATGTTTTCAGTCCTGAAGGTATTGTCTAGATTTTCCGAGCACTAGTTGCCACTCTTTTTTTTTTTTTTTTTTTTTTGTGGTACTGGGGGTGGAACCCAGGGGTCTTCTACCTCCGTCCGAGTTACACTCCCAGACTTTTTTTGTTTTGGTGGTACTAGGGGTGAAACCCAGAGGCTTTCTACCTCTGGGCTATACTCCCAGACATACATATATATATATATATATATATATATTTTTTTTTTTTTTTTTTTTTTTTTTTTAATTTGGAAACAGGGTCTCACTAAGTTGCTGAGAGCCTCACTAAGTAGCTGAGGCTGGCTTCGAACCCGTGTGATCCTCCTGTCTCAGCCTCCCAAGCACTGGGATTACAAGCGTGTGCCACCACGCCCGGCTGACCTATTTTTTATACTTTTATTTGGAAACAGAGTCTCTTAAGGCAGCATGGCTGGCTTCGAACCTGCGTGATCCTCCTGTCTCAGCCTCCCAAGTGCGGAGATTACAACCTTGCGCCACTACGCGAGGCTTTGCTACTCACTTGTGCTTGCCAGTCTCACTGCCAGTCCTGATGACTCCCATCTCCATCCTTATGGTAGCGCATGGGAGAGCGCCTGCTCTTTGGACCTTGAAATCCTTTTTCCCTCAGTAACCCGCGTGACCAGCTTTCTTTTGCTGATAGGGATAAAGGGAAGTGTTTGGGTACAGTAAGTTTTGAGTCAGAGCTCTGGCTGGTTCGGTCATCGGTAGTCATCATGGAGACTGCGGCTCCGGCCCTTCCGTCCTTGTGAATTAGACTAGGAAAGAGGTGCTGGGCAAGGTGGCGCACGCTTGTAATCCCACCACTTGGGAGGCTGAGACAGGAGGATCACACGGGTTCGAAGCCAGCCTCAGCTACTTAGTGAGGCTCTCAGCAACTTAGTGAGACCGTTTCCAAATAAGTTATAAAATAGGTCTGGGAGTATAGCCCGGAGGTAGAGTGTCCCTGGGCTCTACTCCCAGTACCACAAAAAAAAAAAAAAAAAAAAAAAATTGAGAGAGAGAACTATAAGGTGGGGGTCCTGACGTGCTTAATCACCTGTGATTTGTGCAGGCCATCAAGAATAAGTATGCCAGCAGCAAGCTCCTGAAGATCAGCACAATCCCTCAGCTGAACTCAAAAACCATCAAAGACCTTGCCTCCCCTCTGATGGGAAGGCCCTAGACTGCCACCGCCCATCTGTAATAACTCTTACTTTTTGTACATAGTCCCTCTGGTCTGTTTCATGAAACCTTTTCTCAGACTAATTTTCTAAATGTATATTGAGACAAAATAAAGCTGGTGATTTTTCTTTAACTGTTCTCTGAGTGTTTATTTATTTATTGTTTTGTTTTTGTTTTTGTTTTTGCAGGTTTGGGGAAGGAACCCAGGGGCATTGGACCTCTGAGCTACACCCCCTGCCCTATTTTTTAATCTTTATTTTGAAACCGGGTCTCACTGAGTTGCAGAGGGCTCACTAAGTAGCTGAGGCTGTCCATGAACAGCGATCCTAGGGTCTCAGCCGCCCGAATGCTGGGATTACAAGCGTGCGCCACCACGCCCGGCTTATGAGTATTTATTTGTATGTGCTTTGTTTTTGTTTTGTTTTGTTCTTTTGCAGTACTGGGGATTAAATCCAAGGGCTTCCAGCCCTTTTTACACACTCTCAGCCCTTTTTACTTTTTGTTTTGAAACAAGGTTTTACTAGGCTGCTAAGAGTCTTGCTAAGTTGCTGAGGCTGTCCTTGAACCTACGATCCTCCTGTGTCAGCCTCCCAAGTAATGTATAGTGAAGAAATCAGTGGAAGCTTGCTTTGACTAATTTCATTTTGAGCTATTATAAATATTATTTACATACAGCATGTAAATTGCTACCTTCATAGCTTTGGGAAACACCTTCCTACCATTTTCTCAAATGGAAAGAATGGGACTTGGCTTCAGTAAACCATTTAGTAAACCATTCTTAAACTTCCTGCACTATGAATCTATTGATTCATTATGAAAAATTTGAACGGAGAGATAACATGACAGTCTCCTTCCTAGAAGGAACCAAGTAACCTCAGTTACTCTCCAGTCCATACACAGAAGCAGCTGGCCCACTCTGGCCGTGGCCACAATGTAGTGCTCTTCATGGGCATCTCTCGAATGGTGGTGAGCCCAGAATGAGCAGTCCCGAGCGGCCAGAGTTGAGGTGCACTGGTCCTGAAGTTGAAATTTGGAATTTTTTCCTATGGTATTGCTTTAGCTACACATGGGTTAAATGTGGGTTTTTTAATTGGGGGTTGATGGGTATTTAATCACATCTTTTTTTCTTTTGCAGTGCTGGGGGTGGAAGCCAGGGCCTTGTGCATGCTAGGCAAAACTCTCTACCCACTGAGCTATACTGCAGCCCCTTTAACATTGTTTTTAAAAGGAAATGCATCTTTAGTCTCCACTAACAAAAACAAGTAAACATAGTCTCTTACAGTAAATTCTTATTCAATGAAATGTTAATTGGTATTTTGAGAGAAAATAATTGGTCAAAAAAAAAATTCTGGAAACATTGCAAATCTTTGGGAGACTCATAATGGCTTTGAGCTTTGCAGTAAGCTTAGTTAACTCAGCACTTCCTCAACTTACCGTGTGCTGGATCTCAAGTGTAGGTCTCAGCACCTGTGCGTGCTGAGTACCGCTGGCCTGGGAGCTGGCTCCGATCGGGCTGCTGTTCCCCTTCCCTGAGCAGGCCCGGCTGCCTGACATTTTGGGCATTTAGCAGCATGGAGTATGTGTCTATGTGTTGAGATCCTACTACAAGGTTTTGTGAACAGCCCTTGTTAAGTTAGTCAAGCTTGTTCCCATGATAGCTTAGGTCGGCTTCGGCGAACGGTGAAGAAGTGAGACCATGGAAGGGAGCTTTGCTTGTTTGGAAAAGTGACGTCATTACTTTTTGTTATTTCCCAGGGATGCTCGATCTCTGCTAGTCTCCAAGAAAGGATGGAATTTTGTAGGCATACTCCATAGACCTTTATAGCTTCCTTATTACACATTAAATGTGATATCAAGTGCCCTGACTCAGGAAATTCCTTACTTCTATCATATCATAAAAAGACCTTTAAGATACTTTGTTATGTGTCAGCAGGTACCCCACACTAAAGTGTGATATCTGTGAAATAAGTGGTAAAAATAGGAATCCTCATATCACAACACAAACTAGAAAATGAGCTAATGTGACCACCGTGTAAGAGAAGAGTCTTGAAGGTGTTTGCTTGGGTTTGACTCCATGGAACAATTGTGTGACCACCCACAGTGCCTCGGTTCCTGTATGTGTAGATTGGGGACAGGGTGTCTTCCTCATAGGATTGTTTTACTAAAATAAAATTTGTCTAGCACTTGGTGCAATGTCTAGTACAAAGGAGGTACCTGAAAGACGCCAAGATTTTAAAAAGTCTGATGGTCTTGGGAAGAGGTGGATTCTGGGCGTTCAAAGATACGTTAGAAGCATCACTTGCCTGTCGAAGTTTTCAGGTTTATAGCTGTTGAGTATTATAACTTTTTCTTTTCTAGTGTTTTTAGTTTTTGAGAGAAAGATATTGGAATTATAGAGGCTGACATATTAAACTATCAAATTCCTAAATATTTGTTTAGTTAGAGACAGTGATTGAAAGCATGGGCCTTGGAGTCAAGATCCCAGCGATGACTTCTGTCCTGAAAGACTGACTATGGATGAGGTAATGAGCCATACTGAGCCAGAGTCTTCTGGTAAGAAAGGGAAGGTTCGGTGCAGTCAGAGGGAACAAAATCAACATTAGCTGGTAGGAATGAGTCGGCTCCTAAGTATAGCAGGAACTACAGTCCACCGGGACTTGGGACGGGGAAGGGGGGCCAATGTTTAGATCAGCTCCCACTCTTGTCCACAAAATTGAGGGGTGCGAGGAGCAGAGTTAAGCTCGCCACCCAAGATTCGCTGCGCAGACTTGCCAGAAACTAGACTCAAGTCCTGCTGTTGATTAGAGCATAACTGGGAAATCACCTGTAAAAAAATTTTTTTTGTGTGTGTGTGTGTGTGTTACTGGGGGTGGAACCCAGAGGCTTTCTACCTCCGGGCTATACTCCCAGACCCATTTATATTTTATTTTGGAAACAGGGTCTCATAAGTTGCTGAGAGCCTCACTAAGTAGCTAAGGCTGGCTTTGAACCTGTGCAATCCTCCTGTCTCAGCTTCCCAAGCGCGGGGATTACAAGTGTGCGCCACCACACCCGGCTCTGTAAAATATTTTAAAAAATGGTCTCAACTAGAGGCAGAGCCAGACGTGGTCTCCTAGCCCCATGGAGAAGAGTGGAGCTCCACTGAGGAGGAGTTTGGGATGGAGTGACGAAGGGAAAGAACTGGAATGCATGTGTGCTGCGCCCTGTGGCAGCTGCTGGCGGTTTTAAGTCATGTCTGCACATCTGTTGCCTCTGGTTCTGTGCGTCTCTGCCTGGAGAGGCCGGGACTGAGGAGAGGAGGACACTCAGAGGAAGCAGCTTCGGTTCTGGGCGCACACTGCCAGACCCACGTCAGATGAGACCCTGTGACTGCTCTGGCCGGCGGAATGAGTCTTGATCCTGAAACACTGGGAGAAGTGGCTTTTTTGCATGTTCTTTTCAGGAAGCCAATTGGCCTCTGGGCTGTACCCTCCTTAGCACTACCCCCTCTGGTGGTTCTCAAAGTGTGGCCTGGGGCTTTTGAGACCCTTTCAAGAAATAGGATATCAAACCTGGGCGTGGTGGCGCACGCTTGTAATCCCCGCACTTGGGAGGCTGAGACAGGAGTATTGGGCAGGTTCGAAGCCAGCCTCAGCTGGCTTAAGAGACCCTGTTTCCAAATAAAATATAAAATAGGTCTGGGAGTGTAGCCTGGAGGTAGAAGGCCCCTGGGTTCCATCCCCAGGACCACCAAAAAAACCCCAAACAAACAAACAAACAAACAAACAAACAAAAAAACAGGATATCAAGACTATTTGTATGATAATACTAAGATGTTATTTGCTTTTTTGTTGTGGTTATTACTTTCTCTTGGTAGTGTATTGTGGAATCTTCTAGGGGCTACATGGTATATGTAATGTCTTTATTTTGGTGGCTAATGAATATTTGTGTTTAAATTTTTTCTCTCAGGTGTGTGTGTTTGGGGGGGGCTGGCTGGCACTGAGGATTGAACCCAGAGGCAGTCTACCTTTGAGCTAAACCTCCAGCCTGATTTTATTTCTTATTTGGAAACAGGGTCTCACTAAATTGCAGAGGTCCTCGCTAAGTTGTAGAGGATGGCTTCGATCCTGCGATCCTCCTGTCTCAGCCTCCCAAGTACTGGGATTACAAGTGTGCACCTTCACACTCAGCTCTTTAATTTTTCATATGGTGAATATTCACAGATGTAACCAGTAGAAATCAAACTCCTTGGGGTCCTTAGCAGTACTAAGGAATGTAAAGGGTTTCTTAGGCCAAAGAGTTTGATCCTGCTTGACTACTTTTTTTATACTTTTATTGGTGCAGTATAGTCTCACTCATAATGTAAGTCACAGTGACGATGCCACGCATGCAGCCGGCACTTGGCGGGCTTGTCCTCGGCTCTCTCCCCACTTTCTCCTATCCCCACACAGGGTATTATTGGTATTCTCACACAGGTACATAATGCCGATAGAAGTAATTCCTTCACTGATCCCCCTTCCCTTCCCCTAGACTTTCCTGGCTCTACTGAGGTTTCTTCTCCATCATCTGGAGTCCCTCTGGTACCCCAATTACTTCCTAGCTTCCGCATATGCGGTAGGACATATGTCCCTTTCTGTGACTGGCTAATCTCACGTCCATCCATTTTCCTGCAAATACTCTTGTTCTTCATGGCCATGTGGTCTAGTCTGCCAGAGATGGTTTTTATTGAGGTCTTTAATTCATTTATTTTCTCATTCATTTTGTTCAAAGGCTCTTTTTGGTTCTGACTTAGGGCCTCAATTTCTCTATTCATACGTTTTTTTCATTTCCCGTACACTTTATCTGACTTCATGTTCGCTCCTATGCAATTTCCTGTAGCCACACAGGTGCCCCTGGGATGCTTTGTGAATTCACGGTCTTGGCGAGTGCCAGTCGGGTCTCTGGGTTTGGCTCACTGGTCTTCCCCGTGGCCTTGATGAGGTGGGATGGAGCCACGGGGGTCCCTGTAGGAAGGTCCTGGAGTTTCTCTGTCTGATTCATCAGCAGCTTCAAGATTTCCTTGGGTGGACTGGGAAGTCAAGTCTGGAGGTATTTGAGCACGGTGAGAAGAGTTTGGTTGCTGGAACTGGTCTCTGAGAGCTACGAGGTCCCAGCAGCCACCAGCCCTAGCGTGGACTCACCAAGATGGCGCTGCTTCGTTCTGCTCGCCAGGTGGGACAGGTGGAGCTCTTTTCCGTCCTCTGCTCTCTGCCCTGCGTTCAGTTCCACTGTCTTGACTGTCTTCTGTTGAATTCTGGCTTTTTTTCTTCTCTTGCCAAAAAGCAGTCTTCCTGTTGGTTGAGTTCTGAGACTCAGAGCAACTCAGCAGCACTGTCTCCCTCTGTTCTGCCAACTTCAGTCTACCTCACCTACTTCTAAAGTTTGGACATCCTGGCCCTGAGACTGGTGTTCAGGCCTGATCCTTAGGTTCTGGTATTTTAAACACTTGCTTGGGCTGGGTGTGGTGGCACACACTTGTACACTTGTAATCCCCGCGCTTGGGAGGCAGAGACAGGAGGATCATGCAGGTTCAAAGCCAGCCTTGCTGGCTTAAGAGACTCCATTTCCAAATAAAATATAAAATAGGTCTGGGAGTGTAGCCCGGAGGTAGAAGGGTTCCATCCCCAGTACCACCAAAACAACAACAACAACAACAACAACAACAACAACAACAACACTTTCTTGTATGGGGTGTTATATAGCTGTAGCCTGGGGTTCTGGGTGCACATGCACCTCTTTTACTTCAGACAGGATGGCCGGCTTCAGAAGGCAGGCATGGATAGCCCCTTGGTCTCTATGCTCTCTCCAGGTAGGTGACTCCTGAATTGGTCATATTTAACTGGTGAAGCCAGGTGTAGTGGTGCACAACTGTAATGCCAGTACTTGGGAGGTGGAGACAGGAGGATCTCAAGTTTAAGAACAACCGTAGCAACTTAGTGAGACCTGTTCCAAAATAAAAATAAAATAGAGCTGGGCATGTAGCTCAGAGGTACAACACCCGTGGATTCAAAACCTAATATCGTACACACAAACACACACACACACACACACACACACACACACACACACACACACACTGAATGGTAAGAAAAATTACAGGCTAGATCAGAGAGAACAAGAAGCCCTAGGTAATGACTTAAAGACCTAAGGGGAAATAGGCACTTTTTTAATGAGGAAAAAAAGGGAAAGTTATTTACTTATCCTAGCTGTTCCTGGTGGACCCCTTTTAAAATTTCTGAATATATATAAGAATAAATCAGTATTTCTCCAAAGTTTTCTTTTTAATGGATCTTTCCAGAGTTCCAGCATCTCCACTGGGGATCTAAGCTGTCTTGCCTATAAACATGGATCCCTGGCCAAGCAGCATCTGCGGGGTGCCTCCTTGTGCTGGCTCCGGGTGGGGCAACGTGACCTCCACGTGGGGAGGGTGCAGGACTCTTCCTGCTGCTGGGGTCAGGGTTAACCTGGTTCCTGTTTTGTCACCTAGAGCTTGAGCGTTCCCAGTTACACACAAATATAAGATGCTAGTCAGAGGAAAAACCACACTTGTAGTAGGGGGTCAGGGGCTTGTGGGCCCTGGAAGGAGTATCTTGGCGCTCCTGCCCTGAGAAAGCAGCCTGTGAGGCTGCCCTCGAGTTCAGGGTGCGCTCCAGCCCCAGTTCTTGCCCGCCCTCTCCTTCCTTCCTTCCTTCCTTCCTTCCTTCCTTCCTTCCTTCCTTCCTTCCTTCCGACTTTGTAACTGTGGATGTACTTTGAAAAATCCAGAGACCACTGGTATTGATAGGATTATCTCCCTCCATTTATCACCTCTGGCTTCATCTTCCTTTCTCCTAACTGGCCACAAAATGGAATTGAAATAATCTGCTTTTCCAACTTGGGCCCTGCAAAATGGCTCCTGCAAAAAAGGGTGGTGAGAAGAAGAAGGGCCGTATAGCCATCAGCGAGGGGGTAACACGGGAGTACACCATCAGTATTCACAAGCGCATCCACGGAGTGGGTTTCAAGGAGCGTGCCCCTCGGGCACTCAGGGAGATCAGGAAATTTGCCCTGAAGGAGATGGGGACTCCAGATGTGCGCATTGATACCAGGCTCAACAAAGCCGTCTGGGACAAAGGAATCAGGCACGTTCCATATCGGATTCGTGAGTGATTGTCCAGAAAGCAGAATAAGGATGAAGACTCACCCAACAAACTTTACACCTTTGTCACCTATGTTCCCGTTACGTTACGTTCTACGTTTTTGAAGGTCACCACCTTCAAAAATCTGCAGATAGTCAACGTGGATGAGAACTAACCACTGAAAGCCAAATAAAAGTTATAAAGCTGCAAAAAAAAAATCTTTAAACATTTATTTTCCTGATACAGCATCTGTTCCCTGTTGTGTGTGTGTGTGTGTGTGTGTGTGTGTGTGTGTGTGTGTGTGTGTAACTCAGGCATTTTGCCTCTGAGCTACACCTTCAGCCCTATTTAATTAATTTTTGTGTGTATGGTACTGGAGATGGAACCCAGAGGCTTTCTACCTCCGGGCTATACTCCCAGACCTTTTTTATCTTTTATTTGGAAACAGGGTCTCACTAGTTGCTGAGAGCCTCACTAAGTAGCTGAGGCTGGCTTCGAACCTGTGGATCCTCCTTTCTCAGCCTCCCAAGTACTGGGGTTACAAGCATGTGCCATCACACCTGGCTTTAATTTTTATTTTGAAATAAGGTCTCAGTTGCAGAGGGCCTTGCTAGTTTCTTGAGCTGTCCTTGAAAGTGTGATCCTCCTGTCTCAGCCTCCCAAATACTAGATTGCAGGTGTATATCACCAAACCTGGCTTCTCCCTGTTCTTGAATTAACACAGGAGAAAATAATGGTAAATCTTTGTTCCAAATCCAGATTCATCCTTTTCCTTGTATGGAGCCCCTGATAATTTTTTCTGATGAACTTGAGTATCTCATGTATGTTAAGATAACAACAGTATGTCATTCAAACTCTAATCTCCCACTGGCTTGGGAGCCCTGGCAACTGGAAGGACAGAGGTGACTGGTCAGTCTCCTCTTGCAACCATTTTATTGCTGGTGGACATTGCCTTATTTCAGCTTTCCACCCTTATTGCAAGGCATTGTTAAGGTGACCCTAGCAAAGTAATACAATATATCACAAACTAGGTGGCTTAGACAGTGGGACTTTATTGCCATGCAGTTCTAAGTGGCTGGACATCTGAGCTCCAGGTGCCAGCACATTGGCTCCTGGCGAGGGCCATGGAAGGGCTGCTGTGGCCTTTCTCTCCCTCTCACATTGTCTAGTTTTCCCCACTAGGTCAGGACACCAGTTATACTGGGGTAAGACCCACCCTAATGGCTTCATCTTAACTCCGTTACCTCCATAGATCCCATTTCCAAATAAGGACATATGCTCAGGTCCTGGAGCTGCTGTAGTTTGGGTGTTTAATGTCTCCCACGCCCTGTGTGTCGAAGGCTGGTCAGGAGCCTGTGGTGCTGTTGGGAAGTGCTGGTACCTTTAGGAGGTGGAGCCCAATGGAAGGAAGTGAGGTCATGAGGGCCTGTCCTTGGAGCCATTTGGGACTCGGGCACCTTCTACCCTTGGCTTCCTGGCTGCCATGAGGTGAGTGTCTTCTCTGCTGTGTCCTGCCTTGAAGTGCTGCCTCAACACTGTAACATTGAAATTGAGCTAGGGAGTCGCGAAGGAGGTAAACACCAGCCAAGTTATCAAAAGCTTCTTTAATCAACTCGCTCCTTTGGGCAATATCTACTGACCGTGGGGGAAGGGACCGATGAGCCACACGGTCAGCAGAGTCACATGGCGGAGTGAAAGTACCAATAATTTATAGGGGGGGCTTGGGATGGGGCTAGCAGTATGGGAATGCCGATTCTCTCGTGGCATCTGGAGTCTGTCTCATGATGCCTGGAGTCGTGACATCTCTGCTCTGGCTTCCAGGGTCCCACCTCCTGTGTCCGCTGCGGGGTCCCGTGGGGGAAGGGAGGGACCCGACCTATCATCCCGGCCTTTTGGTGATATTGGGTGACAACTGAGTCTATAACAACTTCCTGCTGATAGGGGGAATCATTGGGGGGCCTCTTGGCCAGGAGAAGTCGGGTCCTTTGGAAGTGGGCAGGTGGGAATATGGCTGCAGCGGGAGTTGATTGGAGGTTACCTGGGAATAAACTTTAACATATGAGGAGTTATGGATGTCTGGCATCCAGAGAGGGAGAGCACCATACTGTATAAACAAGTGGACCTGCTGAAGTAAAAGCATTAAAGAGAATTATGCCGGGACAAATGGAGATTAGTGGGCTGCAACACTATACAGGAGAATTTCTCATGAGGTTGCGGTAATGGAGCCCTTTTTAGCCGAGTGATGCCATTTGGGGTCCCCCAGCAGTTTGGCTGCAGTAGGTGTGGTGAGGATCACTGTAAAAGGCACAGTCCACCGTGGTTGGAGATGTTTCAGGTGGAGCGATTTGAGGACTTGATCCTGGCTTAAGGGCCTTGGCTGCCGGATGTGGAGCTGCTTCTTCAGTCCCAGGTTGGGGAAGATATTGGTTAGTATGTTCCCTTAGGAGGTGCCTGAGAAAAGACAAGTAAGGGAGATAGGGAGCCAAAGGAGGGGGTTCCGAAAGAGTGTGATTAAGCAAAAAAGGGCAACCATACAGCAATTCAAAGGGGTTCATGAAGGTGGAGCTTTGAGGGAGGGCTTGTATGTGGGCCAGAGCCAGTGGTAGGATTTCAGGCCACGATGCCCACAGCTCCAGGGGAAGTTTTGTTAGATGGTTTTTAAGAATGCCATTCATGGCCGGGCATGGTGGCGCATGCTTGTAATCCCTGCGCTTGGGAGGCGGAGACAGGAGGATCGTGCTGGTTCGAAGCCAGCCCTGCTGGCTTAAGGTCTGGGAGTGTAGCCCGGAGATATAAGGGCTTCCAGGAACTCCAGTACCACCAAAAAAAAAAAAGAATGCCACTCATTTTTGTACCTTTCCTGATGATTGTGGTCGATGTGGGATGTGGAGCTTCCAGGAAATGCCAAGAGCTTGTGCCACCTGTTGAGTAACCCACTACCTTGAGAGTTACCCTGGGCTCAGCAAGGATGGATTGAGGTTGAGGAGTCGGGAGCAGTTAGTCTTTGGCCAGGCCAAGTAGGGCCAGTGGTAGGGCCTGGTTAGGAACGGTGGTCCCCCTGTGTTGAGGCACCTATGGCTCACCGCTTTTACAAGGGCACTCACTTTGTTTACAAGGGCCACATGCCAGGCACAGTCTGGTTGGTGGGCATGGCTGAGGGCAATGCTTGGCCCAATGAATCTGGTGCCTGCATTTAAAACAGGCTCCCGGAGGTACTTGTCATTGCCGTCCTCCACCCCTAGGTGGCGCTTGTCATCCTGAGGGTTGAGCCTTCACTGCAGCCGCAGGGCAGCTACCAGGGCTCAAGCTTGCAAATCTGCCTTTTGGTGAAGTTGAAGTGTACGTTCCATCTCTGCCTATTCCTCTCTGGAATTAAAAGACTTTAAATGCCATGTTCACCAAATCTCGGATAGGAGTTTGAGGACCATCCTCAGCCTTTAAAAATTTTTTTTCATATCAGGGGCTGATTGCCCAATGAAATGGGTTGCCAACATCACAGATCCTGCTTCATAGATGGATCTAAACAGGTATAGAGGGTAAAAGCCTCCTGAGTTGGTCCCTTAAGGGAGGATGGCAGGGGGCAAAGAAGCGGGTTAGGATGGGAGGAGGTCTTAGGATGAGATGGTGGTCGGGGCAGTGAGGGGAGATCCTGTGAGTCAGGGTTCTCAGAAGGTGGCGCCTGAAACTCAGCTGGGTCAGATACTGGCAACCACATGTTGCCACAAAATGGCGATGGTACCTGTGACTCAATAAAATCACTGGCTGGCGACCATGACTGTAACTCAGCAAGACCATCAGATGGTGCCTGCATGCCGCCATGTGGCAACCAAGATGGCGACTGTGGCTGGTGAGAATCCCTAGCCAGCAGGACTTGGGCAGTGGAGCAAGGGGTTGGGAAGGGAAAGGCGGGAACACATAACAAAGAAAGCCTGTAGATAAAGGGCTTCCGGCCATTTACCAGACCGCTTACAAAAGTTGCAGAGATCAGTCAGAATATTAAAATCCAAACTGCCATTCACAGGCCACTGCAAACCATTATCCAACTAATGGGGCCAGACTTCAGTGCAGTAAAAACTTAGACACTCAGGGCATAAGTCTTCTGCCAAACCCAGAGTCGAGATAAGCAAGAAGACGACCCAGCAGGGACTGGGAATCTATTTTGGAAGTTTGGCTTCCCATAATTGGTCTGTGGGCAAAAACGAAGGAAACAGGCGTTCCTATTTCCTGATCAATCGTTTGGGAACAGGGGTTAAGAGAATAAGAAAGATGTCTCAATCCCTTTTCAAAACCGGAGGATGACTGGGTCATCCGGGGACTTCAACATAGCTGTTTTCTTTTTTTGGTGGTACTGGGTGGAACCCAGGGCTTTCTTCCTCTGGGCTATACTCCCAGACCTATTTTTATGTTTTATTTGGAAACAAGGTCTCACTAAGTTACTGAGAGCCTCAGTAAATAGCTGAGGCTGGCCTTGAACCTGTGCGATCCTCCTGTCTCAGCCTTCCATGAGCGGGGATTACAAGCATGTGCCACCACGCCTGGCTAGCAACTGTGCATTTTTGATAACAGAGAAGCTGGAATCACAAAGCCAAAAGGCATGAAACCAGAACCTGCTGACCAAGGGATGGGGAGGGAGTTTACCCAGTGCAGGAGTGCGGAGGAGATCGGCGGCAGAGCCCGAGCGGCTTGTGGCTGTGTGCTGCCCAGTGAGTGGCGGCAGTGGGGCCTGAGCCCAGGTGGAGCTGTGGCTGCGGGGGCCCCAAGTGTCTGTGGGGCATGTGTCACCCAGCGAGCCTGGCGCGGGACCTCAGAGGCGCACCCAGTCTGAACAAATAAGGATCGGCGCACGCTTGTAATCACAGCATTCGGGAAGCTGAGACTGGAGGATCATGGTTCTTGGACACCCTCAGCTACTTAGTGAGGCCCTATGCAACTCAATGAGACCTGGTTTAAAAATAAAGAAGAAAAAAATAGGGCTGGGGGTGTAGCTCAGAGGCCGAATGCCCCTGGGTTCCATCCCTAGACCCGCAAAACAAACAAAAAGGTCCAATTAAGAGTCAGGTAGGAGAGTCTGGGCTGAAGGAGGGATACAGCAGCAGCAGCAACAACAACAAAAAAAAAAAAAAAAAAAAAGAGGGAGGGAGAGAGAGACAGACAGAGAGACAGAGAGAGAGAGAAAATAAAATCCTCCCAGGTTTCGTGCACCAGATGTAACGTTGAAATTGAGTAAGGAGTTGTGAAGGAGGTAAATACCAGCCAAGTTATCAAAAGCTTCTTTAATCAACTGGCTCCTTTGCGCGATCTCTACCGACCTCGGGGGAAGGGACCCATGAGCCCTGCAGTCAGCTGAGTCATGCTGCAGAGAGAAAGTACCGATATTTTAAGGCGGAGGGTGTTGTTGGGGTGGGGCTAGCAGTGTGGGATTGCTGATTTTAGCAGCATCTGGAGTCTGTCTCATGGTGTCTGAAATCTCATGACATCTTCCGCTCTGCCTCCTGTCCCTGTGGGTCCCTGTGGGAAAAGGAGGGACTTGACCTATCAAACACAGACCCAAAGGCAATGGGGCCAGCAACCATGGACTGAAACCCTTTGTGTGTGTGTGTGGTATTGGGGTTCCTGGAAACCCTTCTACCTCCGAGCTACACTCCCAGAATGGACTAAGGCTTGGTAGGACCTGGATAGGTGACGTAGGCCCAGGGGGGTGGCCTGGACGGCTCCTGTCCCCTTGGCCCCCTCCTCTCCTCTGAGTTGGCTGCCACAGTGCTTCCTTCACCCCCGCCCCAAAGGAGGGGAGCTGACTGTGGAGTGGAACCTCTGAACCCAGGAGCCAAGAGAGGTCAGCCCCTTGGCCTTGTTGGGTGTTTTGGTCACCCTGACACATATGTTGACCGTCTGTTCCTCCACTGTGCCATTCTTGGGGCCTGCTGGCGGGGAGTCAGGTTACTGGAGGCGTGCCCTAGAAAGGGTTTCGGGGTCCTGGTCCCATCCTCTTCTCTTTTTAGCCACCCTGACATCAGCATCTGTGCTCCAGCACGTGCTCCCTGCCAAGCTGTACTGTGCTGCCAGGTCCAAGAGCAGTGAGCCAGGGCCTGCAGCCGTGGCCAAGACAGGCCTCCTCCTCGTGAGCTGGCGATCTCAGGTATGTTATAGTGACGGAGGCTGAGAAGCAGGGCTGGCTTCATCATTTCTGGAAGAACACGACAGGCCATAACAAACACCATAAAAGAACAGGGCAGTTGACTGATTCCTTTATTTGTTGAGGAGGTAGGAGGAAGGATGCAGAGGGCACAGGAGAGTTACCTGCACGGAAAGGGCTGGGGAGGGGCTGCGGGGACGGAGCTGGAACGCAGCGACACCGTTTCTGTCGTTGAAAAGGATCAGGGTGTGCCTGAAAGTACCTGGTGGGCGTTTTACAATAAAACCTACCTTTATGAATGAGTACAGTGGAATACTATTTAGTACATTCATACATGTGTCTATCATCTTGAGTTTTTATATATACAGTATATGATCTGTTTTTATAAATGTACAGCTCTGGGGGGATCCTTCTTGCCATAAGTACAGCATTAAACATAAAGCCAACATGGGCCAGCCACATTCCACCGAAGACCCAGGGAAGCAGGACGCCCCGCCCCTGCGGGCAGCCTCGACGGCCGGCGCGGGTGACCTGCGACCTCTGCCTCGCATGCTCAGAAGGCACCTGCCCTTGGCATCTGCACGGTAAGCTCACACCAGCCAGGCCCAGCCTGCGCAGGGCAGGTCACCCTGAAAGGAAGCGGCAGAGAGGAATGCGTGTGTCACGTACAGAAGAGAGATGAAGGAGATGTGCTCTTCAACTAAAGGCACTTGTCAGCGGGCGCACGGCTGCTCCCTGGCCTGGTGAGAGGGGTTCCGCCTTGGAAGAGAAGCCACCAAGGCCTGAGCCGACCTCGCTCGTCCTCTCGCCAGGTTTAAATACAATAAATAAATCTGAGCGGGTGGTTCTGCTCCGGTTCCTGTGGCCGGGCTGCCTCTTAGGTCATCATGGAGTGGCGCCCTTCTCCACCGCAGACGTCGGCGTCCTCCATGGGAAGGGGCAAGGAGAGCTCCAGGCCGTGGACAGAGGGGCCCCGGTGCCCCCCGTCTGGGCTGCGGCTCCTCTGCCCTGTGTCAGTTTCTGGGTGCCTCAGATCTTGGCCACGTAGTTGTTGGGGAACAGGCCCTGCTTGCCTCGCAGTCGACCTGTCCACCAGCCCGAAGGGTCTGCAGGGGAGAGAGAAGGTGAGTGGCCGCCCACCCTGGCCGCACCCCTCCGTCCTGTGGGCCCAGGCTACACGGTTCCACCTCTTCTTTCTCCTTTGTCTTATGAGGAATTTGTGAAAAGTGAACCCTCCTCCATGACACAGAGCTATACACCATGCAGACCCCCTTCCTTTTTTGTGGTACAGTGGATGAAACCCAAGGGCATTCTATCCTCAAACCCATTTTATTCTTTATTTTGAAACAGTCTCACTAAGATGCGGAGGCCTCACAAGTTGCTAAGGCTGGCGGTGAACCTGCGATCCTCCTGTCTCAGCCTCCCAAGTACAGGGATTATAGGTGTGCGCCCCACGCCCGGCCCTCCACCCTTTTGTATTTTAAAATAAGGTGTCCCCAGGTTGCTGAGAGTCTTACTAGTTGCTGAGACTGGTCTCGAACCTGGGATCTTCCTATCTCAGCCTCCCAAGTCCTGGGTTCCAGGTGTGTGCCCCCACGCCTTGAAGGGCCTCGACCGCGACACCACCACTGTCAACACGCGTGGGATCTGCTCCGCGAGGCCCGTCCAGGGGCAGCTGCTGGGCTGCTGGACTTTGCCAGTCTGTCCTGCTCCCTCCCTCTTCTCCCCAAGTGTGACTCACTCATCTGTGACCTCAGAAGCTGTTTTCTGGAGAAGCCACTGGCTAGCGCTTCAGGTCCTGACCTCCCCTCTTCACGCCAGTCCTCTTAGGGCTTGGCTAGGAACCATCCCGAGAAGCGCCTGCTGAGGCTCGGCCCAGCTGTTCAGAGGGGGGTGCGCGGACGGTGCCTGGATCCCGAGGGCTCTGGCCTGATCACCGGATGGCCCATGATGGACTCTGCCCTGGTGGGGGTAACTTGTCTGCAACCTCCCTCTCCTCTCTTCCCCTGCTGGCTTCCTGGATGCTACAAGGTAAGCACTTTTGTTTCACCACGACGCTCTGTCCTCCCACAGCCCAGGGCAACGGGGCCAAGCGACTGTGGGCTGAGGCGTGAGCCAAAATAAACCGTCACGTTGCTTTCTCAGGTATTTTGCACTTCAAATTTAATGGCGAGCCGGGCGTGGTGGTGCACACTTGTAATCCCAGGACTTGGGAGGCTGAGACAGGAGGATCGCAGGTTCACCGCCAGCCTCAGCTACTCAGTGAGGCCATTTCAAAATTAAACATAAAATAAGGCTGTGGGTGCCGGATGTGGTGGTGCACTCCTGTAATCCCAGCACTCAGGAGGCTGAGACAGGAGGATCACAGTTCTCAGACAGCTTCAGCTACTACTTAGTGAGGCCCTTTGCAACTCAGTGAAACCCTGTTTCAAAATAAAGACTAAAAAATAGGGCTGGGGGTGGTTGAATGCCCCTGGTTTCCATCCCCAGTACTACAAAAAAAAAAAAAAAAAAAAAAAAAGAACTGTGGGTATAGCTCAGAGGTATAATGCCCCTGAGTTCAATCCCCAGTACCAATAAAACAAAACAAAATAAAACAAATGTCATGGATATAATCTTTCCGCGTTTGTACCTCATTTTTTAAACAGTTGCACAGTGCACCACTATTCAATAACCATTCACTTGGTGAAGGGCATTTGTTCCTAATTTTTTACTGTTAATGCAATAAATGTCCTATGTCTATTTTTATGCCCACATGCAAGTAATTGTGTAGGGCAGATTCCTGGGTCAAAGTAGATGCTCGATTGTCGGGTTTTTTTGGCACTGGAATGGAACCCGGGGCACTCGACTTCTGAGCTACACCCCCAGCCCTTTTTTTATTCTTTATTTTAAAACAGGGTCTCACTGAGTTGCAAAGGGCCTCACTAAGTAGCTGAGGCTGTCCTCGAAACATGATCCTCCTGCCTCAGCCTCCCGAGTGCTGGGATTACAAGCATGCGCCACCACGCCCGGCATCGGCCTTTTTCTTGTTCTTTGTATGTTAATAAATTTGTCATTTCGGTTGCAAACACCCTGTGTTTTTGGTTGTGCTGGGGATGGAACCCAGGGCCTTGTGCGTGTTAGGCGAACACTCTACCACTGAGCCATACACCTCCATTTTTATAATCTGGTTGGGATATGTCACTATTAAAGTAGCTGAATCACATTATTTTACAGTTTCTTGAGTTTCTATACTTTTTGGAAATCTTTTCCATACAAATAATATCAACAAAGAAATCTTTCCTGTACTTCTGGGACTTTAATGTTATTGTGTGTGTGTTTTTTTTTAAACTATGGTGCTAGAGATTGAACCCATGGATAATCACTAAACCAAGGACGGGAAGGAGAGAGGGGAAGGGAGCGGGTTGGGGCCAGGTAAGGGCTGACTGGGTGACGTGTGCATGTGTGTCTCCACAGTCTTCTATCCCTGAAGATGTATGACTACAATGCACCAAAAAGAGAAAAAAAAATTCTGAATATTAAAAAAAAACTTTTTGAGATACTGGGGATTAAACTCAGGGTCACTTTACCACTGAGCTATATCCCATACCTTTTTAAAATTTCAAAGTGAATCTCACTTAGTTTCCCAGGCTGGCATAGAACACTTGAGATCCTCCTGCCTCAGCTTCCCAAGAAGCTGAGTTAGCGGTGTGGGCCACTATACCAGGCTAATAGTTATTTATGTTTGGAATTTGTCTTGGTATAGGGAATGAAGAATAAATCCAAAGTAATTATTTTGACATGGAGAGTCGAGAATTCTGATCATTACCTTTCCTCTAAAAATGATAATGCTTACCTCCTATTATTATTAAGTTAGGGTACCCATTTCCCTGACTAACCATAAATATGGTAACCTATGCTCTTACTGCAGTGACCAGATCCAGAAAGTTCTGCAAACGAAAAGGTTTCGAGCACTGGTCTGGTGGCGGAATGGACTGAGCGGACGTGGATTTGCTCATGTCTCTTCCCCAAGTGTGCAGGCCAGGTGTGTCAGAGCAAGGACTCCGCTGGGGCCCGGGAGGGCGGTTCTATCCGTTGGCGCGCACCCTGTTATTAACTCCCCGAAGCTCCCTTGTTTTGTCTCTGAAGCTGAGCAGGCCCAGGCTCAGCCGGGGATGTGGCCTCTCACTTGGTGTCTTTGCTGGGTCCCGGGCGAGCTGTTGCTGCACTCGGGAGCCTCACGTGCCCTCACCCTCGAAGCCTTTTCACTCCGGGACTGGGCTGTCTGGCTGATCCTTCAGGGGGAGGAGCTTTCTGTATGTGTACGAGGTTTCTTCTGCTCTGTTTTCTAACATTTATCTCGTTTGTGGTGCTTTTCGCACACAGAAGGCTGCCCTGAGCCTTTATATGAAATCCCGTCTGGTTTTTGCATTTTATGTCTTTCATGAAGGCTTTCCCATTCAAAGATTAATATTTTAAGTTTCCTCCTAAGACTCGTATAATTGAATTCTATATGTTTAGACTTTTCAAAGACTCATCTAATACTTATTTTGTGTATAGGTGGAGATATAATTTTCTTTTGTTTCTTTTGTTTTTTGGTACTGAGGATTGAATCTAGAGGCCTTCTATCTCCAAGCTACACACCTCAGTCCAATTTTATTTCTAATTTGGAAACAGGGTTGCACAAAGTTGGGGAGGGCCTTGCTAAATTGCAGAGACTGTCCACAAACCTGCAACCCTCCTGTCTCAGCCTCCCAAGTACTGGGGTTACAAGTGTGCACCACCATGCCCAGCTCCTTTACTAAAAAGTATTTGTATCAAAATTCACTGAATGAATATAGCTACTTATTTAACCAAAGCCTCCCGTTATTGGACATTAGGACTTTTTCTTTTTCTTTTTTCTTTTTTTTTTGGTGGTACTGGGGTTCCTGGAAGCCCTTCTATCTCCGGATTACACTCCCAGACCTATTTTTACATTTTTATTTGGAAACAGGGTCTCCTAAGCCAGCGCGCGCGCGGCTGGCTTCGAACCTGCGCGATCCTCCTGTCTCTGCCTCCCAAGCGCGGGGATTACAAGCGTGCGCCACCACGCCCGGCACTTTTTTTTTTTTTCTTTTTTTTGTTGGTGGTACTGGGGTTCCTGGAAGCCCTTCTACCTCCGGGCTACACTCCCAGACCTATCTTTACATTTTTATTTGGAAACAGGGTCTCCTAAGCCAGCGCGCGCAGCTGGCTTCGAACCTGTGCGATCCTCCTGTTTCTGCCTCCCAAGCGCGGGGATTACAAGCGTGCGCCACCACGCCCGGCGGACATTAGGACTTTTTCAATAGTTCTGCTAAACAAAGCTGGTAGTAAAAAACTCATTTGTGGCCAAGCATGGTGGCACATGCTTGTAATCCCAGCATTTGGGAGGCTGAGACGGGAGGATAGCATTTCTTTGCCAGCCTCAGCTACTTAGTGAGGCCCTCCATAACTTAGTGAGACCTTGTTTCAAAATAAAGAATAAAAATATGGCAGGGGGTGTAGCTTGGAGGCCAAAGGCCTCTGGGTTCCATCCCCAGAGCCACAAAAAAAAAAAAAAAAAAAGTCATTTGTGAGTCAGTTTATTTCAGTACTTCTACCTTGGCACCTTTGAAGGACCTTAAATGGCTTAAAATATTAAACCCTGTAGAAAACTTAAAAGCAACACTCAGAGGCCGTCTTGAAGGACGCTGGTCCAGGGATGCAGAATTTGCCTCAGAAGGACCTCGGCCGATGGAGGAAGCATTAGAAGCAGCCCTCCGTGCCCCAGGCCACTCCTGCTCACGGTCTGCCCTTGCTCAGGCCCCGGGCGGGTCCCTGCTGCCCATAGGGCTCCGCCACCAAGCCGCTCCCCCTTCCTCTCCCTCCTCTCACCTCCTTCACATCTCTCTGGGGATGCTGCACCACATCAAGTCAGCTTGTTGTCTTAAATTACCTTCTTTTTCTAGACTCCATGATTGTTCTAAGACAATCTAAGAGAACTCTCCCCATCCCTCACCACAAGTAATATTTCTTTCATGGTGCTTTTTCTGACATCCCAAGTCAAAAGTTATCTTTGTTTTTATGTTTATTCATAAACACTTATCTCTAAGCATCTTCTACCAAATTAATAAAACACTCAGTCAAACCCCTGGCCACTTTCATAATGGGCATTATAAATTCCTTCCTGGCTTCTGCTTCATCAACTTGTTCTGAGGAGACTGTGCCACCTCCTTCCCCCTCCTTCCTGGGGCAGGCCTTGCCGCTCATGCCCACTCAGGGTGCCGTGAGGTCTCGCCCCGCTTCCTGCAGTCCCTGACGCTCGGGCCCACTCAGGGTGCGGCCTTTGTCTTGTACAGAGCTTGTTTGGGGACGGGCACATGACTGATTTGATCGAATCAGAGTGAAACCTAAGACTTTTGTTCAACAGTGGCTAAGAAGTTTGAGATAAGGCAGAAGGGCTGGAATGCAGCTTCCACTTCACCACCTCCATGAAAAACGGTCAAAAGCCTGAGGCCTGGTCTGCTCTGTGCGTTTCAGATGGGGCAGCCCATAAATCCTGTTCAGACTAGTTTAATAGCGGTGCCTGCAGCGTTCTTTGGGAGGCTGTGCCAGCCAGCTGCACTTACCTTCCTTGATAATATCAATAATGTCATTGGCGTTGAAGCTGAGTTCGTCTGTGTCCTGAGCATCGTAGGCGTACAAAGCCTTGCACTGTGGCACCTGGGGCTTGGGCTTGGGCTGGGGCTTGGGTCTGCCCCCTGCCGGGGGAGGCCGGCTCGTCGTTTGCCTCCGGACACTGTGGAGAGAGGGGGCGCAGATGAGGCAGCAGGAACGATGTGTGGGTTTGCGTCATGGGGACTGACATTGTCTTGCTCAAGGGCAAAGCCACTTCCATCCCTAGAAGCTAATGGTCTAGTTCACACTCCCCAAACTTGCTCTAGGAATAGAAATACCCTACCCAGGCATGGTGGCACACACCTGTAATCCCAATACTTGAGAGGCTGAGACAGGAAGATCGTAGGTTCCAGGACAGCCTCAGCAACTTAGTGAGACTCTCATCAACTTAGCAAAACTCTGTTTCAAAATAAAATACCATGCTTTGGATGGGCAATGGGCACTTTTTGGGCTGGTGAGGCCAGGCATAGTGATGCACGCCAGTAACCCCAGTACTTGGGAAGCTGAGACAAGAGGATCGCAGGCTCGAGGCCAGACTCAGCAATTTAAGCAAGGCCCTCTGCAACTTAGCGAGAGCCTGGATCAAAATACAAAATAAAGTGGGCCTGGGGTGTATCTCAGAGGGAGAACACCCTGGTTCAATTCTCAGTACCACACACACACAAAAGCACCTATGGCGTATCTAAATATTTAAGTAATAAAGTCGCAAATCTCTCCTTCCTTTCCCAACTTTGAAAATGTCACTTTTGCCAGCACCACGAAACATCAGGTCCTTTTCCTTAATTACATCCCTCCCAGAATTAACCCTATTCGGTATTTTTTTTTTTTTTTTTTTTACATATTTACCGATCCCACATCAAATTGTCAACCTCTACTTCACACCATGTATCCCAGTTGGAACATATTTATGCCATATATCAAGTGATCAGCATGAGTATTCTCTTCATTTCAGGTCAGTCCCGAAAGATGATTGCCATAATTTCACGGTATTTTGTATTAATACTTCTGCTTGTCTTTTCAGTTTTACCACACATACAAACATTCCCGAACACACTAGGCTGCCCCTCTCTGGGCTGATAACAGAAACCATTTGGAGCATCGCTGCTCGCGTCTTGATGGCCCTGCGACGCGGGGCACATGACGCCCTCATTCTCATTGAACGTCACGATCTGCTCATCCAGTCCCCTGCTGGATCATCTGAGACGGTTCCATTGTTCACTGTTATGAAAAAGTGTTGCTGTGAATATTCGTGCGCAGGTCTTTACGCAACTCCAGTCACGATCATCAGAATTATTCTAGCCTGGCATGGTGGTACACGGAGGTGATCCTCGTACGCGGGAGGCTGAGACAGGCGGCTTGCCATTCCAGACCCGTGTCAGCAACTTAGTGAGACACTGTCAAAACACAGGGATTAGGTCAGACGTAGAATGCTCCTGGGTCCCAACCCCTGTCCCCAAAGTAACTGTAACAAAACTCCAATGCTGTAACAGCAACCAAGATCTTTTAGCTTTAGGTTTATTCTTTCTAAACCAGGTGTGGTGGCTCACACCTGTAATCCCAGTACTCGGAGGCTGAGACAGAAGGATCACAGGTTTGAGCAGCCGCAGCACTTAGCTGTGACCCTATTTCAAATTGAAAATAAATTTTCTTTCTGCCAGGCGTAGTGGCACACGTTTGTGAGCACAGCATTTGGGAAGCTGATACAGGAGGATCGCACAAGTTTGAAGCCAGCCGTAGCTACTTAGTGAGGCTCTCAGCACCTTAGTGAGACCCTGTTTCTAAATAAAATATAAAATAGGTCTGGGAATATAACCCAGAGGTAGAAAACCTCTGGGTTCCACCCCAAGTACCACACACACACACACACACACACACAAAAAAAAAAAAAAAAAAAATTAAAACCTATTACTCTCATTTGCTTCCAAAAGAAACTTAGATTAAAATTTCTTGTAAAAAGAGCTGGGCTGGAGCTGGGTGTGGTGGCACACACTTGTAATCCCCACAATTTGGGAGGCTGAGACAGGAGGACTGCGGTTTGTGGCCAGCCTCAGCTACTTAGTGAGGCCCTCTGCAACTCAGACCCTGTATCAAAACACAGAATAAAAATTAGGCTGGAGGTGTAGGCTGGAGGTAGAAGACCCCTGGGTTTTATCCCAAGTACTGCCAAAAAGAAAAAAAAAGATTGGGCTGGAATTTAACATGGGGGGATTGGCCCTTAGGTCTGCCCGTGTCTGCTACCACTTACAAGAGGAGGGAGAAAAAGGAGTCTCTCCTTAGCCTTTAGGTCTAGAAAGAACCATATCCAGCACTGAGTTGTGCTCTGGGGAGGCTGTGCCCATGGCCTCACGAAGGCCTATGCTGCTCACTGTGTGTGGATGAGTAAGTGCACCCCGGGGCAGGTGTCTGGGGCCCCTCTGCCCCGCCCTGAGTGGGAAGGAGCAAACCCCGAGGCTCCTGGCTCCACTCCTCTGGGACCACTGTACACAGAGCACTTTTCTCTGTTGGCCGCTTTGCTGGCCAAGGAAAGCATCTTATAAATCATTAGCATGACATCATTTCCTACCTAGTGTTCACTGGAAAGCCCCATTCTCTGCTCCGAAGTGCTCCTGCTCTGAAAGCGGGCTGGGCGGGCCGGCTTTTGATTAAGCACCCTGTATATTTGGGATGTGTCAGCATTTGGGTAAGAAGAGCCATTAGCCTGGGTACCAAGAAGTCATCTGATTTCCCAACAAGGAAGAGTGCAAGGGGTGGGCGGGGCGTTAGAACACCGAGGGACGGAGCGCAGCCAGGAGGGCACACGGACGCGCATGCACACAAGTGTGCACACCCTCCATGGTTAGTGCAGGGGTGAGGCCTCTGGAGTTCTAGAATGTCAGGGCTGAGGCACAGACCCCTCCTGCTGGAGGCCACTCCCTGGCAGCGGGGAAAAGACCACTTAGCAGGAAGAGAAAAACGAATGGATCCTTGGAAGTTAAGACTACCTCCAAGAGCGGCCACGCAGAGGTGCCACGGTGGCCCTGGCCTGCCTGCCTCCGCCTCCGCCACGCCCTCGCCTCTCCTCTCGTTGTCCACCCTGCCTTCCTAGCGCCCTGACCATCTCCTCGGCTCAGCCGTATTAGCTCACTCCACCTCCCACCTGGAAATCCTCCGCCAGCTTCCTCCTGCTCTCGGGAAAGGCCCAATACCGTCCATGGTGCCTACAAGGTCCCGCCGCGCCCTCCACGGGCCACACCACTGCCTCCCTGCACTTCTCCGTGCCCTGGCTGAGGAAGGACCCCCGGTCCACATGCCCCTCGCTTGCAGATTTACTGTTCAAGGGCATGATACAAAACGATGTCAGTGGTCACCACTGCTGCCCAGCACTGCACTGGACAGCACCCAGGACAGCAGAGAAGCGGACTTTGTAGACAGTCTTAAGGACCATACCAAACTATTAGGGCAAGTGACTCCAGCATGAAGATAGGATACACCATCAACATACAAAAACCGGCTGTTTCTATCCACCAGCAATGAAAAAAATCCCAAAATAACACTGAGAAAACAATCCCATTTATTACACATAAAAAAGAATACACTACCTAGGACTAAGTTTAACAAAAGCACGATTCTACTTGTGTGAAATGTCCACACAATAGGTTAATCTACATTGACAGAAAGTAGATTAGTAGCTGCCTGGGGCTGGGGATGGGTCAGGGAAATGGTGCTAATGGGAAGGTTTCTTTTGGGGTGATCTAACTGTTCAGAAACTAGATTATGGTTGTATACTCTGAATGTACCAAAAATTACTGAATTGTATATTTTATTTATATTATTTTTTGGTACTGGGGATGGAATCCAGAAGCATTCTAACTCCAAGTTATACCCTTAATCCTATTTTATTTATTTAATATATATTTGGTGGTACTGGGGTTCCTGAAAACCCTTCTACCTCAGGGCTACACTCCCAGACTTATTTTATACTTTTTTTATTTGGAAACATGGTCTCTTAAGCCAGAGAGGCTGGCTTCGAACCTACGCGATCCTCCTGTCTCTGCCTCCCAAGTGCAGGGATTACAAGCGTGCACCACCATGCCCGGCCCTATTTTATTTCTTTTCTTTTCTTTTTTTTTTTTTTTTGCGAGTCTGGGGATGGAACCCAGGGGCATTTGACCTCCAAGCTACACCCCCTGCCCTATTTTTTATTCTTTATTTTGAAACCGGGTCTCACTGAGTTGCAGAGGGCCTACGTAGTTGAGGCTGTCCGCGAACTGTGATCCTCTAGTCTCAGCCTCCCGAATGCTGGGATTACAAACATGCGCCTCCACGCCTGGCCCTATTTTATTTCTTGAAACAGGGTTTCACTAAGTTGTGGAAGCCCTCACTAAGTTGCCAAGGCTGGCTTTAAACCTGCGATATGCCTGTCTCAGCCTACCAAGTACCCAAGTACAGGGATTATAAGCATGTGCAACCATGCCCAGCTGAATTGTACTTTGTGTGTGTGTGTGTGTGTGTGTGTGTGTGTGTGTGTGTGTGTTACTGGGGATGGAACCCAGGGAGATTCTACCTCTGAGCTATCCCCTAGCCCTATTTTTTATGCTTTACTTTGAAACAGGGTCTCACTAAATTGTGGAAGGCCTCACTAAGCAGCTGAGGCTGGCTGCAAATCTGTGATCTTCCTGTCTCGGCCTCCCAAGTACTGAGATTTCAAGCTGCACCAACACACCCAGCTCTGAATTATACATTTTAAATGGCTTGATTTTACGGTATGTAAATTTCATCTCAATACATCTGCTAAAAAAAATAAAAAATAAAAAGCCAAGCCAATAGGACAGGCCCTTTGGGCTGCGCAATGCACTGCTGAGCCCACGAGTTGCTGGCCAGCCTGCATGCCAGGCAGCTAGCGGAGTGTCCCGGAGCCTGGCCAGGAGGAGGTGGCAAGAACTGTGGGGACACCTGCCTGCACACAGTCACGCAGGCCTGTGAGCTCCCAGGGTCACAGGCTACTTCCTCAGCGTAAGTGGCCTCTGGCCAAGGTCAAAAGGCATTCCCCAGGGAATCTGGGTTCCCCTGCAGACCCAGGGCCCCAGCTGCTGCCACGCCAGCAAGGTAAGCTGCCAGTCACTCAGCACTTGGTGAACAGGGTCACGGCCTGCAGCTGAGTGGACGTGATCCAAGCAGCTTGAGATGGTGTTTGCTGAGTCGCAGAGGGTAGATGGGGAGCCTGGAGGAGGAGCGCTGTGTGCATGGAGAAGTGTTCTCGCTGGCCCTGGATGGTGACCTAGACAACGCTCGGGCCATTGGTCTCTTCCTGTGACTGAGACAGTGAGCTCCAGCTAGAGCAGAGCCCTCCTCCCCTGGCCATGCTGCCTCAGTCTCTCTCTAGCTGAGTCTCCTTTTGAGCATCAGTGCACGGATGTTCTAGGAGCCTGGCCGGGCCTAGAGCTGCAGGAAGCAGAGCCGGGCGCGGCCGCTGGGCCTCTAGCACTGCCACGGGCGCGGCTGCATCAGCTCAGGACACCCGAGGCCTGGCAGAGCCAGCGCCTGGTGTTTCCTGCCTCTGGTTTCGTCCCTGGCCAACACTGTGGCACTGCATCAGTGCCTGGGGCTCCAGCCACACTGACGGCTCTGCTCTTGGACCTGGCCAGGTCCTCCAGCCCGTCCCTAGCCCCGGGCAGCACTGCTGATTCCTGCTCTGTGTTTGGGGCACATTTCCACGAGACCACCTCTGCAGACACGGGCAGAGCCCCGGCCCTTTCCACTCCCAGCCCACACGTCCTTCAGAGCAGGAGCGTGACTGGACCGTGACTTGTGTGACCGGGAGGCTGGCTCCCTGGGAAATGGGAGGCTGACGGGGCAGGGCCCGGGCCTCGACCCCTGAGAAGGCAGGGCTTCAGTTCATATGTCCTGATAGAGTGTGCAGCAGGAGAGGGATACGGCTTGCCAAGCCACATGCCAGATCTGAGACCTGGCTCTCCGTGGGCAGGAATGAGCTGCACTAAGCCACTGTACCTCTTTTAGGGGCCAGTGTCTTCATCCGTAGAACATGAGAGAATTCAGGCAATGGCCCAATCCTTTCCCTTCCCTTCCCCCTCTTTCTTCCTCCTCCTCCTTCTTCCTCTCTCTTTCCTTCTCACCCCCTACTCTCTCTTTCTGGATTGAACCCAGGGGCCTTCTACCTCTGAGCTACACTCCCAGACCTTTTTATTGTTTGGAAATATGGTGCTGCTAAATTGCTGAGGCTGGCCTTGAACCTGCGATCCTCCTGTGTCAACCTCCCATGTACTGGGATTACAGATATGTGCCACCATTCTTGACCCCAATCCTATTCGAAGAAAGCTTTACAGAGAGCCCTCACCAAGTTTGTACTGTGTGATGAGCTGAGGAACACAGGAATCCTAACAGTGAACAGGAAGTGTTAAGTGTCCACCACTCAGGGAGCTGGGAACCTGCAAACCAGCAGGCCAAGGGTGGGCGGAACTGCCACTCTGCAGGGTCTGCTTAGAAAGGCCCAAGTCTCAAAACCCAGACAATCACTAGGTGGCGATCCTGTGCAGCTAATAATGAGAAACGAGGCTTTCAATGAACTTCCAGGCAGTGATTAGCGAGGACTTTTAAGCGCTTAGAGCCCCCTACGCCCCCTGGCCAAACCAGTGAAGAAGGGAGTACAGACCCTTCTGCACAACAACTAAGACCCTCAAACCCACTGAGCGGGTTGGGCGCAGGCCAGTCTGCATGAGCTGTTAAAACGTTCAGGAATTTTGTGAAACAGTTGTTAGACACAGCCATTATAAAAACTAGGTCATCAGAACTTAGAGCTGAACACATTACATTAGGAGGGCCACTGCCATAATACCCACCGTCCACCCTCCTGGCTAGCTCACGCTGTCCACGCTCCGGGGCCACTGGTGTCCGTTCTGAGGTGCGGTGGGAAGGTACAGTGGCGCGGCTGCCCATGGTCCCCAGCCCCGTGCTCAGTGACAGCCATGCTGGTAGCTCCAAGTTGAGTATTTAACCATAGGAACTGGGAAATGTTACAAGTTTAAGCCTTTCAACCCTGAATTCCCATGGTGTGCCAGCACACTGCTGCTCCCAGGTTACCCTTCCAACAATCCACACTCACTCCGGTCTAAAGGTGCTTTGCCCATGATGGTTTTGTGCCAGCCACATGGGATTTAGGTGATGTGGGCACCTCTGGTATTTTGTGATATTTGCATTTCTAATAACCTTCACAGGACTGAAAACTGTGCTATAAAAACAGTCATTTCATTGGGATAATGGGGGCTATAGCGAGAATTGCAGACATAAAAACACAGTGGTTATTCCTGCTGGCATTTCAACACTAAGGGCTTACTTTCTATAAGTATGTGTGCATAGATCTATATAGGCACATGTTAGGATATAGTTATAAGACTGTACATATAGTTTTATATGTATAGTTTCATGATATGTTATTTTTGTTCGATGCATTTAGTTTTCCTATTAGAGCTTGACCCATCATTTCTGAGCAACCTGTACACACTTGCCACTGTTTTAGCCATTCACACACGCAGGACCCGAGCTAGAGCAAATTCTTTTTGTAGCAGCTTCTCTTTCTTTGGGCGGGGCATTAGACCTCAAATGCAATCCCATTACAAAGGAGGCAAATGATGTTTCCTGATAAATTTAAGCACATTATATCTAGTTTGCTCTGTGGCTATGTGCACTCCCAGGCACGTCCTGTATTAGTGACGGGGAAAGCCAGGCAGTGCCTTTGTGCCAAGCTGTTGGAGACAGGCCCCATGGACACCTATCAAATCTTACAGAAAGCAAGACCCCAAATGACCTCAAGCCTGTCCAAACTGAGGGCGAGTCGGTGCCCTCTGCTCCAGTCACGTCCCTCCCTGCCCAGGGGATGTGGTCGCTGTGGTGATGGGAGCTAAGATGTTCAGGTAGGAACGGGGAGAGGCGCTCGTGATTTCATTCAAGCTGTCTGAATGGTGTTCGAGTGTCTAGTGACTGTCTGGACCTTACACAGGACTGTTCTGCTAATGGTCTCCACCTGCAGAGAGCATTACAGCTGTTTTAGGGGTGTTAGAGGAAGGGGTCTCCTTGCCTCTGTCTTTCTCGGCTTCCCAAGGCAGCCCACCGTCAAGCAGGCAATGCCGAAGCATAGAATGTCAGGGTTTCATCTTTCTTTCCTCCCTTTCCTCTGCGTGTAGTTTCAGGGCCTGACCCCGAGCCTTGTATATGCCAGGCAACCATCCTACTAGAGCAGCAGCCCAGCCCTGAGATGACTTCTTGAGAACAAAGCCGCTAGACCAGGGACACCTACCTTTAAGTCCTGCGGGAAAATTAAAATCTCCTCACAAGACCAAAGCAGATGAAAGATGGTAATGAGAAAAATGCAAAGAATCTTCTGGCTTAGGGTGTAGCTTAGTGGTGGACCACGTCGTGCCTGGCATGCGTGAGACCCTGGGGTCAACTGCAAGGACCTCAGAAAAATTTTTGGAGTTGCATTGTGAATTTATAGTATATAAAATCTGTTCTTTGTTTCTTTTCTTTTTTTTATGATACTGGAGATGCAATCCAGGGGCTTTCTACCCCCAGGCATACTCCTAGACCTATTTTATATTTTATTTGGAAACAGGGTCTGACTAAGTTGCTGAGAGCCTCACTAAGTAGCTGAGGCTGGCTTGGAACCTGTGCAATCCTCCTGTCTCAGCCTCCCAAGCACAGGGATTAGAAGCATGTGCTACCACGCCCAACTTTTATTTATTTATTTCACAGTATTGGAGATTAAACGCAAGAGCATTCTACCTCCAAGCTACACCTCCAGCCCTTTCATTATTTGTTTTGAAACAGACTGTTGCTAGGTTCTGACGCTCATTTCAAACCTGTGATCCTCCTCTCTCAGCTTCCAAAGTACTGGGATTACAGGTGAGCACCATCACAACACCTGGCTCTTAGCCTTTAAGAAAACCTTAAATCGCGGGTATTTATTTATTTATTTATTTATAGTACTGGAGGTGGAACCCAGAGGCTTTCTATCTCCGGGTTATACTCCCAGACGTATTTTATATTTTATGTGGAAACAGGGTCTCACTAAGTTGCTGAGAGCCTCACTAAGTAGCTGAGGCTGGCTTTGAACCTGCGCGATCCTCCTGTCTCAGCCTCCCAAGCGTGGGGATTACAAGCGTGCGCCACCACGGCCGGCAAATCGTGGGTTTTTAAGTTACTGTATGCTATTCCTCTTACAGGGGAGCACAGCGAGGCGTAGGGTAAGTGACAAGCACCAGGAGGCACAGGGTGGTCTGGGGGTGTGGGCTTATCATGCACCTGGCCCTGGGTTCAATCCCCAGTGTCACAAAAAAGAAAAAAGGAAAGAAAAAATGAAAAAGGTACATGGTTCAATAAATATTTAATGAACAAAAAACGTAAAGCGAAAAGTAAAACCAACCAGACTCAGCAGATCTTGCAATGCAAATGGCTGCTCTGCGCACCCCCATGCTCCCCTCTGTGACCTTCCCAGCAGCTCCCTCAGATGGGTGTGCCTCCTCTAGGTGATGTTTGAATAAGCTTCCAAATATCACCTCTTTGTTTGCAGATGTGAAATGTCTATCTTAGGATTCCAAGAAGAAAAAGAATGGCGTTTTATTTCCTTGGCTTTTAAAAATCTGCTATGCTTCAAAAGGTTGGATCTCTAAACATTACTGGAAATGTAGAAATAGATGCCAGGAATTCCTCAACTCATGTCTGCCTGGGCCAGGTTATGGCCGCTGCTCCCACAGATTATGAGTTGAGAAATATTGCTATTGGACGCTTGTTGGAAATTTTAAGCCCCTTGAAAATACAACTCCATTAGGAGAGTCTTGACAAGAGACATACAGGGAGCATTGGAATTTTTCTACCCAGCTCAGCTTTGTGCATGGCCTGAAGCCCTACCACTGAACACTTAGGATATTTTCTGTTTTTTAACTTCTATTTGGATAAATCTCTGGAGTATCTTGAAATTCCTTCAAGTTGCACTCCCATGAAATGGACCACTGGATTAGGGAGGAAGCAGATGTTTCCAGGCTGGCCTACATGCTTCTAATAATGAACAGCGATAGATCAAGTGCAGCTCCGCCATCGGAGGGAACGCTGCATAGGAAGTTCAGATGGAACCAGAGCAGAGGTGGGTGGATGGGCTGCTGACATGGCTGTTGCTTAGCCCGCTCTCCTGTGATGATCAGAAAAGACCGAGAGCCAGGCGCACGCTTGTAATCCCAGCATTTGGGAGGTTGAGACCAGAGGATCGTGGTTTGGGGACAGCCTCAGCTACTTAGTGAGGCCCTCTGCAACTCAGTGAGACCGTTTCAAAATAAAGAATAAAAGCCAGGCGTGGTAGCGCACGCTTGTAATCCCCATGCTTGGGGCTGAGACAGGAGGATCGCGCAGGTTCGAAGCCAGCCTCGGCTACTTAGTGAGGCTCTCAGCAACTTAGTGAGACCCTGTTTCCAAATAAAATAGAAAATAGGTCTGGGAGTACAGCCCGGAGGTAGAAAGCCTCTGGGTTCCACCCTGAGTACCACCAAAAAATAAAAAAAATTAAAAAAAAAATAAATAAATAAAATAAAAAATAGGGCAGGGGATAGAGCTCAGAGGTTGAATGCCCTTGGGTTCCATCCCCAGGGGGGGAAAAAAAAAAGAAAAGAAAAGATTGAACCCAGGGGTGTGCTACCTACCCCCAGCCCTATTTTTATTTTTCATTTTGACACAGGGTCTTGCACTAGTACAAAAAAAAAAAAAAAATGAAAAAGGTAACCAGGAGGCTGCTAAAAACACCATGTCCAAGGACTCTGGTCACATTAGAAACTTTTAAATTTAAAAATTAGAAATTTTTAATTTTTAAATTTAAAATGAGAAATTTTTAGCCGGGCATGGTGGTACAGGCTTGTAATCCCAGCATTTGAGAGGCTGAGACCGGAGGATTGCTGTTTGTGGCCAGCCTCAGCTACTTAGTGAGGCCCTTTGCAACTTAGTGAGATCCTGTTTCAAAATAAAGAATAAATAATAGGGCAGGGGGTGTAGCTTGGAGGTAGAATGCCCCTGGGTTCCATCCCTAGTACCGCCAAAAAAAAAAAAAAATTAATTAATTTTTGGAGTTGCATTGTGAATTTTAGTATATAAAATCCTTCCCTCTTTATTTACTTCATAGTACTGGAGAGTAAATGCAAGACAGTTTAAAATTTTCACCTTTATGCATTTTAGAAAATAAGTACTAAGAAAAAGCTCAGGCCTTTAACCAAGTTACTTTTCCTAAGCACTATCTGCGCAGCAGATGGAAGTGTCTGAAGGAGAAGCTGGTCAGGATTCTTGTAGCTACTGGACTAATAGGAGTTTTCTACACAGACAGCGGCAGGAAGAGCCTGCTGCGGCGCTCCAGGTGTCCCCTCCTTCCAGCCTCCCGGACAGGTGCCACGTGGCATCACAGTGCTGGCTCTTTAGGCCCGAGGTGGCGAGGAGTGCGGTGCAGTTAAGACTTCTGCCAGGAAGCACACTGCCAGGGGCTGGAGGGCCGCCTGGGTTAGATTGCAGCCTGCCTACTCTTGGCTGCTGGATGATCTGGCTGGCCCCTGAGCAAGCCTGCCACTTGCAGAACAGGCTGAATAGATGGTGCTGCTGGCCAAACCAAAGCAAGTAGGGAGCCAGCTGACTGAGATTTGGCACGTTCTGCTGATGGGTTTTAATTCTCTGCCTACTTTGGGACACCGAACTGGGCCCAGGAGCAATCAAGTCACTATTTTAGCGATATTCGTCCATCTGAATAGTGTGGGACTGGGGTACAGCCTGGGGAACCCCATTATCCTAATCGCACCCTTCAAATGCACCTTTACATAGAGTCTCCCCGGGCCTTGTCAATCAGATAACAGGGACCTTGAGACCAGTGGTCTTTACAACGGGGCTCTGGGAGTTGTGTGGTGGCGCACAACTAGAATCCCAGTACTTGGGAGGCTGAGACAGGAGGATTGCGGGTTCGAGGACAGCCTCAGCAACTTAGTGAGATCCCACAAATATAGCAAGACCCTGTCTCAAAATAAAAAATAAAAAGGGGACTGCAGGTGTAGCTTAGAGGTAGAAAGCCCCTGAGTTCAATCCCCAGTACCTGCCCTTCCCCAACAGACAAGGATCCCTGAGTCGGCGCATCAGCACTGCCTGGGAGCTCGGGAGACGTGGAATCTCTTGGGCTTTACTCCAGAACTGCTGACGAGAAACTGTTTTGTGGTCCTGAAGGTGAACCCAGGCACATTCTACCTCTGAGTTATACCTCCAGCCCTATTGTATATTTTTTGGGGGAACAAGATCTTGCTAAGTTGCTGAGAGCCTCACTCAGTTGCTGAGTCTGGCTTTGAACCTGAGATCCTCCCATCTCAGCCTCCAAAATAAATACTGAGATTACAGATGTATTCCACCTTTGTAAGCTTATTTTTTTAAATTTCGGAAACAGAGTCTCACCAAGTTGCTCAGGTTATTACTAAGTTGCTGAGGCTCGCCTCAAACCTGTGATCCTCTTGTCTCAGCCTTCCAAGTACTGTGATTACAGGGTGCGCCACCATGTCCAGGTCATGATGTAGAAACTGGGAGAGATCCAGCAAGCCTGCAAGGTGCTTTGGAGGCGCACTAGGTTGAGAACTACTGCTTTTTTTTTTTTTTTTTGCAGGTCTGGAGATGGAACTTAGGGGCATTTGACCTCTGAGCCACACCCCCTGCCCTATTTTTATCCTTTTATTTTGAAACAGGGTCTCACTAAGTTGCGGAGGGCCTCACTAAGTACCTGAGGCTGTCCGAGAACCACGTTCCTCTGGTTTCAGCCTCCCAAATGCTGGGATTACAAGTGTGCGCCACCACGCCCGGCTGAGAACTACTGCTTTTGACCGAGCAAGTCAGGGAAACCATGGTCATTAGAACTGGTCACTCGAGTCAGTGGGGGAAGCAGTAGGGGAGGGAGAGGGAGAGCACGAGGGCACAGCGTGCACACAAAGGTTAGCATCCACTCTACTGACCGCCGCCTCTTCGGTACGGGCTTATCTGTGGCCCAAGATAGGCGGCGGGTAAGACCTGCTGGGTAGAAGGAGCACCAGGGGAGAGAGAGCATGGTGACATCCTTACAGGCCTTGTGGTTTTCAGGAGAAGTGGCTGAGCAAGGAGACACTTACCAACGGGGCACAGAGGTCAACAGGGGGCTGCCACCCAGAGGAAGGAGCCGTGTCTCTCTCCCAGCACAGGCCTATTGTGTATGTCACAATACACATTTTTTATTTTGAAGCAGCAGCCATTTTTTTTGTTTGTTTGTTTTTGTGGTACTGGGGGTAGAACCCAGGGGATTTTCTACCTCTGGGCTACACTCCCAGACCTATTTTATACTTTATTTGGAAACAGAGTCTCATTAAGTTGCTGAGAACCTCACTCAGTAGCTGAGGCTGGCTTCAAACCTGTGCGATCCTCCTGTCTCGGCCTCCAAGCGCTGGGAATACAAGCGTGCGCCACCACGCCCGGCTACATACATTTTTTTTTTAAAAATAGGGTCTCATCAAGCTGCTGAGGGGCTAGCTAAGTTGCTGAGGCTGGCCTGGAACCCGTGATCCCCCTGTCTTGGCCTCCCAAGTCCTGAGATTACAGGCTGCACCAACATGTCCCACTGAATGTTCTTTTTTTTACTGGTTCCAAAGTCTAGAGTTTCCTCACTGGTCTTTTTTCTGGCCCTAGTCCTATCTCTTGACTCTATGGGAAAGATCTAATCGTCTGTCATCCACCCTGTTGAATCCTTAATGTCTACAGCTAAAAAGCCTGGAGCTCTTTTACCACTCTTCATTTTCTTTTCTAGAAAAGCAGAACTCTGAAGAACCATATTGTTAAACATCTGCATCTCATAGGACACTGGGATATTATTCTTAATGTTGCTAAGATTCTTTACAGGCACAGATGTCAGTCAGAACCCCATCATCCCTCAACTGTGCAAGAAAGTAAAAAGGTCAGAGACTAATGGACTCTCAGGGCTGCGGTGGACCCTCTGCTGGACTCTCGGGGCTGCGGTGGACCCTCTGCTGGACTCTCGGGGCTGCGGTGGACCCTCTGCTGGACTCTCGGGGCTGCGGTGGACCCTCTGCTGGACTCTCGGGGCTGCGGTGGACCCTCTGCTGATGCTTCCAAGAGAAGCCCTCTCTGGAGGATAAAAGGAGCCGTGTGCCATCAGTTCGGCTACACTTTGCGAGATGTTGGCTGAGGCCCCAGAGCCTTGGGTCCTGGATTCCAGTACGCTGACCTTAAGAATGGTGCACTGACAGCCCAGAGAAGCCCCGAGCCCTTGCAGAATGAACAGATGGAGCCCCGGCAGAGTTGGCCGCTCCATCCACGTGATGGCACTCTTACCCTGCAGCACCCTGGTCTGGGACCTTGAGGAAATCCAGGCTCTCTGGTGTCTGTGATACTCGGTCAGAGCCTGTGGACTGTTGCCGCGGCAAGGGCGGGCGGGCCATGGAGGTGTACAGGCTTTTCTGATTGGACCTCTGGTTTCCAGGAGCCTGGGGAGGTGGCACAAACTGGTTTTTGATGATGCCATTCTGATGATATCCTGGGGAAAAGAGAAGAAAACAAAGCTTGTATTTTCTGATCTTGGCCAAAAGGCTCTCCACAGTTCTTTGAGCTGAGTCAAAAGCAAGTGACTTCACTTTCCGGTTTCCTTATCTAAAAAAAATGGACAGCACTGCTGCTGTGCATTGGATTGGAGAGTGAACACATTGTTGTTGTCTTTTCTTCCAGCTTTACTGAGCTCTAATTGTCAAATAAAATTGTATAAGCCAGGTACAGTAGTGTACAACTAATCCTGGTACTTGGGAGGCTGAGATAGGAGGATTGCAGGTTTGAGGACAACCTCAGCAACTTTGCGAGACCCTGTTACAAAATAAAAAACAGAAAGGGTTGGGTGTGCAGCTAGGAGGTAGAATGCCCCTGGGTCCGATCCCCAGTACCAAAGATAAACAAAATAAAATCATATACACTTAAGGTATACAACCTGATAGAACTAATACTACAATGTAAAATGCTCAGGAAGGAAGTGCCTGGAACCCTCAGCACATGCGGGTGGAGTTTGACAATAGGCTCTCCAGATGGTCAGCATTTCAGACCCCACAGTTTAGCAAAGGGCACGTGCAGCTGGCCAGCAGGCACGTTCTTGGGTCTGAGAACACAGATGAGGTTATGACTCGAGGGTAAGCAGGCAGCTGCTTGGACATCTGGACGCCCATTCGCAAAGGGTGAGTCCTGGGTGTCCTTGGCAGGAGCCTGCATGGAACATTCACAACGGGCAAGGGAGAGCGGCCACCCTGTCCATCAGCCCAGACGGAGCCTGCTCTCTCGGCCACACAGAAAGTTCTAGTCAGGCTCACAAAAGCTGCGTTAGCTGGTAAGTAATGGATGGATTACAGCAGTGGGTGCTAAGTTACGATCATGGGGTTTTAGCATTCCATGCCATCCGTGAAGCTGTATCTCTTCTCACACTGACAGATCTGGGCAGAGTGAAGAATAGGACTCCCCAAGTCTGCTTCAGTAAGCTGCACTGTGGGACCTCTCCCGACCAGATCCAGAGAACTGCCTGGTGCCTGTGGACTGACCTTTTGTTTAAAGAGGGTTTAGGACTTCAACTGGGCGTGGTGGCGTACGCAGATTCAAAGCCAGCCTCAGCTACTTAGTGAGGCTCTCAGCAATTTAGTGAGACCCTGTTTCCAAATAAAATGTAAAATAGGTCTGGTGGTGTAGCCCAGGAGTAGAAAGCCCCTGGGCTCCACCCCCAGTACCACAAAATAAATAAATAAATAAACAAATAAATAAATAAAGGAAGGAAGGAAGTTAGTTGGTTTAGGACTTAAGTTTTTAGTCTGCCTCTTGAGCAGATCACTGACCTTTAGAGTGTCAGTCCTTCACTAAACAATTAAATAAGGGGAGTCGGGTCCAGAAGCCGCCCGGCCACTCCAGCTGCTGCGCATTCCTGAGGCTCTACTCCCTTCTCGGGGCATGAGTGGCTTTTCCTCCCCAGGAACAGCAGGTGGAGCTCCTGCTTCTGTGGGGTTTGGGAGAAGTAACTGGGAATTGAACCCAGGGACGTTCTGCCTCTAAGCTACCTCCCCAGCCCTATACTGTTTATTTTGAAACAGGGTCTCACTAGGTTGAGGCTGAGACAGGAGGGTAGCAGGCTCAAGGCCAGCCTCAGAAACTTAGCAAGGCCCTCTGCAACTTATTGAGACCCTATTTTATTTTATTTTATTTTGTGGTACTGGGGATGGAACCCAGGGGCCTTCTACCTCTGAGTTACACTTCCAGACCTATTTTATATTTTATTTGGAAACAGGGTCTCTTAAGCCAGCTGAGGCTGGCTTTGAACCTGTGTGATCCTCCTGTCTCAGCCTCCCAAGCGCGGGGATTACAAGCGTGTGCCACCACTCCCAGCTTGAGACCCTATTTTAAAGTTAAATAAAAAAAAAAAAATAGGGCTGGGAGTGTTAAAAAAAAAAAAAAGAGGAGGGGGGCTCCAAGTGGTCCTGGCCAGAACACTACCTGTGGCCAGTGTTTAAGTAGCAATATAATTAACATAAAAACTAACATTCTTTCTCTTAGGTTCCTTCCAGCTTGTATTTTTCCTGAAGGATAAAAGCGCAGGAGTGGCAGCTGGACAGTGTGGGCAGAGGCTCCCAGAGACGAGACCCGGCTTCTCCTTGCAGGCACCAGCCCAGGTCAGGACATAGCGCTGAGTCCAGAGCAGGAGAGAAATGCTTCAGACTGCGTTATCTTGGCCATCAGTACAGATGGGATTCTCCGGTCTGGGACCATGTGAGCCAGATGTGGCCCCCAAGAATCCTAAACTGATTAATACCAAACACTCTGGGAACAGCTCTTTACAAACTGAACTTTGTGAGTGGCGGAGAAACATTTTGCCAATTCGCAACGTGTCCTTCAGGGGGCTGAGGTGCAGCTTAGCAGCAGAGTGCTTGAGTAGCAGGCCTGAGGCCCTGCGTTCAGTCCTCAGCACTGCCAAAAATAAGCGCTCTTGAAACAATAAGCACATTTGTAAGGGCAAGAAGTCTTAAAGTTATTCAAGTTTAGAGTTTACAGGTTATATTTCTCTCTTTCTTTCTTTCTTTCTTTCTTTCTTTCTTTCTTTCTTTCTTTCTTCTTTTTTGGTGGTACTGGGGTTCCTGGAAACCCTTCTACCTCCAGGCTACACTCCCAGACCTATTTTTTTTTTTTTTAATTTGGAAACAGGGTCTCTTAAGCCAGCATGGCTGGCTTCGAACCTGCGCAATCCTCCTGTCTCCGCCTCCCAAGCATGGGGATTACAAGCGTGCGCCACCACGCCCGGCCCGGCTATTTTTCTTACTTAAAAAAGAGAAATATAAAGTAAGGGCCAAAAGAAAAATAACTTTTGTAGCAATTTTGTAATTCGTCCGGATGTTATTTTATTTTGAATGGGTCTGCTGGTCCTAGCTAAGAAACAGATTTTTTTACTTCTTCACTAAGCTGTTAATTTGTTGTAAGACATCACAGTTGTCCCTGGCTGGAGTGGAGAGTGGTGGTGTGGTGATTTGATAACCCACAAACTCCCTTTCCCATAAAGGCAGCTTTTTTTTTTTCCCCCATTTTTGGTACTAGGAATTGAACCCAGAGGCATCCTACCCATGAGCTATACCTCAGTCCTTTTTACTTTTTATTTTGAAACAGGGTCTCACTAAGTTGCTGAGGATGGCCTTGAACCTGCAATTCTCCTGTCTCAGCCTTCCAGGTATTGGGATTACAGGTGTGTACCGCCACACCTGGCTTTGGTTTTTTTTTTTTTTTTTTGTGGTACTGGGGTTCCTGGAAGCCCTTCTACCTCCGGGCTACACTTCCAGACCTATTTTTACATTTTTATTTGGAAACAGGGTCTCCTAAGCCAGCACGCGCGCCTGGCTTCGAACCTGTGCGATCCTCCTGTCTCTGCCTCCCAAGTGCGGGGATTACAAGCATGCGCCACCACGCCTGGCCAACATCCTTTGTTTTAAAACTGACAATGTTCTGCTCAGCATGGAAGGGGCAATGTAGCTAGACAACGAAATACGGACTGGCTCCCCTGCCACAATTCAGGCTCTCACTGATTCTGAATTTTGGGGTCACCAGTAAGGTCACTGCACTGAAACGGCCTGCGGCGGGTGTGCATGTTGGTGATGTGTGTCTTCCTGGCGTTACTGGTCCAGATGCAGTATTCCCAGCCTCCGGCGCATGCGTGGCTCACCTGGGGGAGGAGGGGCAGCCCTCATCGGGTAGTTGGCATTTTGCGTCCCACCGGAGTGGCCTCTGCTTTGGATGGTGTTCCTTCTGGTAGGCCCTGAAATAAACGAGCAAGACAAATCAGTGCTTGGCTTTATGGCTCCAGATGGTTCTCTGCTTAGAGAAAACTTTTGAGAGGTCTGGAGTGCAGGTCTCAGCTGGGTCTGCAGAAAACTGCTGCTGTTGAGAAGGGTATTGGATGGGGGTCCTATGCCAGGAGCTCCTGGCGGGAGGGGCTGGGGGGCCAGTTTTATTTATTTTTTTGGTGGTACTGGGGTTCCTGGAAGCCCTTCTACCTCCGGGCTACACTCCCAGACCTATTTTTACATTTTTTAAATTTGGAAACAGGGTCTCCTAAGCCAGCGCGTGCGGCTGGCTTCGAACCTGCGCGATCCTCCTGTCTCTGCCTCCCAAACGCGGGGATTACAAGCGTGCGCCACCACGCCCGGCACTGGAGGACAGTTTATAGGAATACATTTCTCAAATGCAATCAAGAGTGGCCTTTCAAAGAGAGACTGATAATCTGGAAGAGGTGTTTCTGTTCTGTAGACATTTTTTTTTTGTTTGGTTTTGTGGTACTAGGGACTGAACCCAGAGGCATTCTCTCTTCAAGCTATACCCGCAGTGCAATGTTATTTCTTATTTAGAAACAGGGTCAGCTGAGCGTGGTGGCGCATGCTTGTAATCCCCCTGCTTGGGAGGCTGAGACAAGAGGATCGTGCAGGTTTGAAGCCAGCCTCAGCTGGTTTAAGAGACCCTGTCTCCAAATAAAATAAAAAATAAATAGGTCTGAGATTAGAGCCCAGAGGTAGAAGGCCACTGGGTTCCATTCCCAGTACCACCACCACCAAAAAAAAAAAAAAAAAGAAACAGGGTCTTGCTAGGTTATGAGCGTCTCACTGCTTGCTGAGGCTGTCCTCGAACCTGCAAAGCACATCGCAGCATTACTGCACATCTGCCTGTGTCAAGAGTCTTTCAAGCAAGAGCCCGTGTTCTATAGTCTCCCAATTACGCAGAGACCATCAAGTCCAGAGGCAGATTTGTATCCTTGGCACAGACCGGAAGGAATTAGAAGACAAGCTGGCACTAATGCAGGATTCCCGCGAGCCACAATTAGGGCTGGGACAGCAGGGCCAGATGGGATCTCTGCAGAGATCTCTGCCGACAGGATAAACAATAAATGGGTCTAAACCGAACATGAAGGAGGGGAGGCCAGAACCAGCTGGAAGAGGGGCCCCGAAGGAATTTCGCTGAAGAACAGAGAAGGGTCTACCTCGGGACTCCCATAAGACACAGCAGCAGCTCTAGACAGGGTCCTCTCTAGGGCCTGCCGGACACTGCTCACACGCATCCTGCCGGCTGGCTGCAGCCCTGCGGGGCCCTGTGGGGTCTGGGCGGGCTTCCAGCTGGTGTGGCCGGAGAGGCACTGGCAGCAGCCTGGATGGCAAGGAGCCAGGGGCTGGGTGTTGTCAGTCTGCTCCTGTCCACACCCCTCAGCTCAACTCTCCTCAAACGACCACCCCACTGTTCCTTTTCCCTCAGACCCCGACTCGTCCTTTCATTTAAAAGTCTCCTCAGCAGGGTGTGATGGCACACGCTTGTAATCCTAGTACTAGAGAGGCTGAGATTTGAGGATCAAAGGTTCAAGGACAGCTGTGGCGCACACATTTGTAATCTCAGCATTTGGGAGAGCGAGACAGGAGGATGGTGGTTCACAGACAGCCTCAGCTACTTAGGCCCTTTGCAACTCAGTGAGACCCTGCTTTAAAAATAAAGAGTAAGATATAGAGCTGGGGTGTAGCTCAGAGGTAGAATGCCTCTGGGTTCCATTCCCAGTTTAAAAAAAAATAAGAAAGAAAAAAAAGGTTCAAGGAGAGCCTCAGCTACTTAGCAAGGTTTTCAGCAACCTAGTGAGACTCTGTTTCCAAATAAGAAATAAAATCGGTCAGGGAATGTATTATGGAGATAGAATGCCTCTGGGCTCAATTCCCTGCAAAACACACACACACACAGACACACACACACACACACAGTCTCTTCAAAAGTTTTACCAAAATGTGCTGTTTTCTGCAAGTAGCAGATAATACACTGACATACCAACATTTTCCAAGTGGCCATGCACATATGGAGGTATGATGGTATTTATCTGTATTGTATTCCTATGTCAACAGTACATGTCAATGCATATGTAGCTTTGTAGACAACCTGGTAACTATATAGGGCACACTCTGATGACCGAACACATATGCTAAATTTTAGAAAAATATATGTGAACGCATAGCATATATTGTGTGTGTGTGTGTGTGTGTGTGTGTGTGTGTGTGTGTGTGTTTGTGTATTACTGGGGACTGAACTCAGGAGTGCTCTACCACTGAGCTACATCCCCAATCCTTTTATTTTTTTATTTTATTTTGAGACAGGGTCTTGCTAAGTTGCCCAGGCTGGCTTCAAACTTGCAGTCCTCCTGCTGTAGCCTGCAAGTACTCTGGAATTACAGATATGTGACACTATGCCTGGCCATATGTGATTATTCTACACAGTGAATTACAAGTTTATAAAGTATCAATTTTTTTTTCTTGGTACTAGGGATTGAACTCTCAGGCCTTTTAATTTTGAGGCAGGGTCTCACCAGGTTGCTGAGGCTGGCCTTGAACCTATGATCCTCCTGCCTTAGCTCCCCAAGCACTGGATTACAGGTGTAAATTACCACACCTGACTTATGAGTATCAATTATAAATGAGAAAAGAGTGAAAGAGCTAGAATGGGGCTCAAGGAAGTCATGTATGAGTGCGTGTGTGTCTTCTAATAAAGCACTCTACAGTGAGAAAAGATACCCTGCTGGGTGTGGCGGTGCACGCCTCTAATCCCAGTACTTGAGAGGCTGAGACAGGAAGATCTCAGATTCAACACCAGCCTCAGCAATTTAGCAAGATACTGTTTCAACATTTAAAAAAGGACTGGGGGTGTAGCGCAGAGGTGGAATTCCCCTGGGTTCAATCCCCAGTACTCCCCCCCCAAAAAAACCCAGAAAGATATCGTGACTCTGACTCATCATGGTGAAATCATGCAGGGAGCTGGTAAATCTGGCCAGTTTCCTTTAACTCCACAGAGAGGGTAATGGCTGCATGGCCAACAAGTTCTGACTGGCCAGAGTTGGGAAATTTGTAGCCAACAAACTTTGTTTTAAACACAATTAATATTGTAATGCCTGTTGTGCTAAACATAATAACTAAATCATTGAGAAAGACTGAACTGCCTATTTTCCTAGATGTTGGTTTATTTTGAAAGGTCCCATCTGAAGAAAACCCTAAAATAGTAGGTGTAAGTGATTCCGCCCCAGACCTGAGCAGCCATTGGCACCTGCGAGGGGCCAGGTGCAGACCATCGTCTTGCCTGCGGGACGTGTGGCCACGGGACACTTACGGGAGTTCTTGGGCAGCCCGGGTCCGATGCTGACCTGCAGCACTTTGTTGCTGGGCTTCAGGATGGCCAGGTCCCCGAAGCCTTGGTGGAACTGCACCTGCCGGGACCCCCCTGCGCTCCAGGGACCCCAGTTCTCCTTTTTCAACTTCAATTCAAGCCTGTGACAAGCACATTTGTTGGAATTAACAAGTTGGAATCAAACAGGGAGAAAACAGTGCCCACGACGGATCCACGTGGAAAGCCTGCTAGGAAAGCCTGCCAGACCAGGCAGCCTCAACCAGGTGCAGGGCAGGCAGACCCACTGGGGCCCGCTGCCCCAGAGCAGTGGCAGACAGTGCCCGGTTCCTGTGAGAACCCAGCAGGAGAGGGAGGTACCCTGTTAGAAGGACAGGACACTGTCAGATGGCCTCAGGGGACCGCCTGGGGATGGTGGGAAGGGGACAATCTTTAGGTCACACCCCTGTTTCAGCTATTTTCCCTGTCTTTGTGGAGCTCTGAGATGGATGCCAGACACAGGCAGCTGAAGTTTCCTTCGCACAGAATATGGCTCCTATTTAATTAATTCTATTCTTCCACCACCACTGCCCACCCAGGTCAGGGAAAGGAAATGCTGGCAACCAAAGCTTAGATCCCAACTAGTTTGAACTTTCCCATAGTGTCTACATCGTGCAATTCAGTTTGCTATATAACTTATATTTTCTCATGTTATGGGAAAGAAAAATACTTCAAATAAGTCTCTCCTGTCATGACATAAAGGACTTTTTTTTGTGTGTGGGTCTGGGGATGGAACCCAGGGGCATTCAACCTCCGAGCTACACCCCCTGCCCAATTTTTTATTTATTTTGAAACTGGGTCTCACTGAGTTGCAGAGGGCCTCACTAAGTAGCTGAGGCTGTCTGCGAACTGCAATCCTCCAGTCTCAGCCTCCTGAATGCTGGGATTACAAGTGTGCGCCGCCACACCTGGCTCATAAAGGACTCATTCTTGTGAGCAGGAAAAGATGGAGGATGTTTCCATTTTATAGATGTGGAAGTAACTCATTCCACAACGATGAGATTAGAAGCTGAACAGTATTAGACCATGTTGCCAAAACAAGGTGCAAGATGTTGGCGGCCCAGTTCCCAAATGCCCACCAAGGGGGTTTATTATCATTAATTGGAGAATTTAAGCCCCATTCAAATCCCTTTCATCTGCTTCCAGCTTGACTGTGCTGTCTGCTCTGCTAAATAAAAAGCTCTGTTGGGATGATGCTTGGACACCTGCCTTTCCCGCCTTCATTTGGGTGATCTTTATCTAAATGATAAAAACCACCACTGTATAAAGCTGATATTTCATCCACGTGACCTTTGTCAATCTGTGATAAATGTCCAGGCTGCGTGGGCACTGAGGTGAGGCCTCCTGTGAGCTTGCTGAGGCTGCTGGAGCCAGCTGGACGCCATAGCCTGCCCCAAGGGCCTCCCGCTCACAGGACCCGGAGCAAGGCCCGTCTTGCTTTTACTCACAAGTTCTGGCCCTGGACCCTGACTTACGTGTTGCTGAATTTCAGAGGTAGTTGCTTCTGGGTCTTTTCTTCATAGCGCTTTGCTAAGAGGCTTAAGAATTCCGTTTTGAAGACAGATTCAAGCAAACTATCATACTCCTGCTCATGGAGAATAAAGATGTCGTCCTGCATGGTGCTGTGAAGAGATTGGACATTTTAATGAAAGCCGCACGCTGTTTATCCCATCATGGTGACTGTGTCATTATCGGTAGGTGCTCGGGATCGCGCCCAGAGCCCTGTGCATGCTGAGCACGGCTCCACTAACAAGCTGCACCCACACCCATGACTTTTTTTTTTCTTTTGGGTACTGGGGATGGAACCCAGGGGCCTTCTTCTACTCCCGGGATACACTTCCAGACCTATTTTATAGTTTTATTTGGAAACAGGGTCTCACTAAGGTGTTGAGAGCCTTGCTAAGTAGCTAAGGCTGGCTTTGAATCTTCCTGTCTCAGCCTCCCAAGTACTGGGATTACAAGTATGTGCCACCATGCCCAGCTAACTTTTTATTTTTTTAATTTTTTTACTCATTTTATTATCCTTTAAGACAGTGCTGGGCTGTGTTTCTTTCATAATCTTTAAAAGAAACATAGCAATGAATTATAATAAACCAATGAAATCTGTTTCCTTTTTTGTTTGTGCATGGTACTTGGGGGTGGAACCCAGGGGCTTTCTACCTCTGCGCTATACCCCCAGCCCTAGTTTTTATAATTTATTTAGAAAAAGTGTCTCAGTAAGTTGCTGTGAGCCTCACTAAGTAGCTAAGGCTGGCTTCGAACCTGTGCAATCCTCCTGTCTCAGCCTCCCAAGCGCGGGGATTACAAGCGTGCGCCACCACACCTGGCTTGAAATCTGTTTTCAAAGGAAATGTTTAGCCTATCAAGAGCATAATAAATATTTCTTTCACATGATTTCTTTTTCTTTTTTCAGTACTGGGGATTGAGCCCAGGGACATTCTACCTCCAAGCTACACCCCCAGTCCTATTTGTGTGAGTGTGAGTGTGTGTGTGTGTGTGTGTGTGTGCTGGGGAATAGAACCCAGGGGCATTCTACCTCTGAGCTATACCCTCAGACCTATTTTTTTATTCTTTATTTTGAAACAGGGTCTCACTAAGTTGCAGAGGACCTCACTAAGTGGCTGAGGCTGGCTATGAACCTGTGATCCTCCTGTCTCAGCCTCCCAAATACTGGGATTACAAGTGTGCGCCGCCATGCCCAGCTTTTCTGTGTTCTTAAGAACATAAAAATCCAGAATGTTATGAATAAAGTGAAAATGAGCAGTTCTATGCGCGCTTCCATGTTAGCAGAATTTACAATATGGTTATACATTGTCATAAAGCCAAACCTGAACAATTAGAAGCTTGGTTATCAAACAGCAAGCCAGCGCCCTGCACTTCCTATGCACTTACTAAGAACCTTCAGGCAAACGGGGCTCTGTCTCCACTCCATGGCTAGTGCTCCCGGGACGTACAGACACATCAAAGTCCAGAGCCGCACAGGGCAGGTGTGCAGCACCACGCGGGCGCAGATCATCAACTGAGACTGAGTTTTGCTGGACAAGGAAAAAGCACGCTTCTGAGAGAACTGCAAGCCTGAGCAGGACAGGACTATGAGGAACTTGTGCCTGGAGGAGCACGCCGTCAGGAGCTGCGAGAAGCAGGCACAAGACTGAGGCTACACCAGGCCTGGCTGGAGTTTGCAGGAAGCAACAGCACATATATAGTTGAGAATTTTTATTATCTAGCTTTGACCCAGCACCCCCAAAGGCGGCATAATATACATGTTTACAAGTAGTACGAAATACCACCGTCAAATAACTAATCTGGTAGCACACATTTGTAATCCCAGCATTCGGGAGGCTGAGACAGGAGGATGGCTGTTTGTGGCCAGCCTCAACTACTTAGTGAGGCCCTCCATAACTTAGACCCTGTTTCAAAATAAAGAATAAAAAATAGGGCCGCGGGTGTAGCTTGGAGGTAGAATGCCCCTGGGTTCCACCCCCAGACCTGCAAAACAAAAAAACAAAAAGAATGACATTTCATTAGAGATTGGGTTTAATCTCTAATGGACAAAATCTTTTTTATTTTTTGGTGGTACTGGGGGTGGAACCCAGGGGTTTTCTACCTCGAGGCTACACTCCCAGACCTATTTTATACTTGACTGGAAACAGGGCTGTACTCCCAGACCCATTTTATACTTGATTGTCACTAAGTTGCTGACAGCCTCACTCAGTACCTGAGGCTGGCCTTGAACCTGTGCGATCCGTAGAGACTCTTTGAAACAAGGGATTTTCCTTCCCTGTAGAACTTGACCTATTTATTTATTTACTTATTTATATTTATTGTGGTACAGAGGATTGAACCCTGCATTCTACCTTCAAGCTACACCCCCAGCGCTATTTTATTTTTTATTTGGAAACAAGGCCTCACCAAGTTGCTGACATCCTCCCTACGTGGAAGGCCCACATCACTCCCTTGCACCGCTTTTTTAAGGTCACTACCTGCTAAAGGCCCCACCTCTTTATACCATCACATTAACCATCACGTTTCAACATGTAAATCGTAAACTGGGGTAATGGGGACACTGAGACTCTGGCAGAGGCCGTGGCTCTAGCTACTGACTGCCTTGGTCCGCCAAGGCACCTAGCTGTGGGGAGCCATTAAGGCCTTCCCCTAGATTAGTGTCTCTGACTCAGCTGACTGTCCTTTGTCCAGAGTCAACAAGGTTTGGGGTTATGGAAAGATCAAAAAGGTCTGGGAGAAGATCAGGTGATGCTGACACGAGGGTATTGATTGACCTATCTGTAATGTATGTGCTTTGGCATTGGTCTGTATTGTATTCTGGTGGTGAGGGCACGAGAATGTTGATTGATCTGTAGCTGTGTATAAATACCTCTGGAAAAACAAACCCAGTGTCGGCATCGGCGCAATAAAGATGAGATTGACCCAGAAGTAGGCGTCGGCCAGGAGCGTCAGCGCAATAAAGAAATACTGACCCAGGCGTTGTAGTCGAGCAGTAGGAAATACTGACCCAAGAACAGGGATCGGCCAGTAGAGACAGTAGGCTGGCGGCTCCCCCACATTAGAATAAATTAAATTTTCTGAGAATCAAATTCTTAGAGATAAATTCTTCATCCTTACACCTCTCTTCAGAACCCGTACTTTTGCCGGGCTCCGGCACCTAGCCAGGAACTCTCCACCAGGGGTTTCTACCCAAAGAAGGCCAGTGGTTCCCAGGGGGCCCATTGCTATTTTGTTGTATTCATGGAACCGAACAGAGACCACAACAGGCAGAGCTTCAATGAGTCAAGTTCACTGACTGGGGTGGTGGCGCATGCCTAGAATCCCAGTACATGCAAGGCTGAGGCAGGGGGATCACAGGTTTGAGGACAGTCTCAGCAACTAGTGAGGCCCTTAGCACGAAAAATAAAAGAGGCTGAGGCATTGCTTGGAGGCAGAATGCCCCTAGGTTCAATCCTGAGTATAAAAAAAGATCCCCAAATTGCTACCATGCCTTTTGTCCATTCTTGTGATGCTAAGATACAAGGTTTACGTTAAGGTGGCACCTAGTGTTTTAAAACACAAAGTGAGCCGGGTGTGGTCGCGCACGCTTGTAATCCCAGCATTCAGGAGGCTGAGAGGGGAGGATCGCAGCTCGAGGCCAGCCTCAGCTACTTTGCAACTCGGTGAGACTGTTTCCAAATAAAGAATAAAAAAGTAAGGCTGGGGGTGTAGCTCAGAGGTAGAATGCCCCTGGGTTCCATCCTCAGTGCTGAAAAAAAAAAAAAAACCACAAACAAATAAAAGGTATAACCAGGTAATCCCAGTACTTGGAAGCTGAGACAGGAGGACTGTAGGTTCAGGTGAGCCTCAGCAATTTAGCAAGACCTTGTTTGAAAATTTCAAAAGGGCCGGGGGTGTAGAAGAGGTCTGTCTTTTGGGCCACAGTATTGCTTCTGAGGCCCAGGATCTCTCCTGACATGACCCCAGCCTCCTGTTTCTCCAGGCCAACTCTGGAAATGTCACTTCAGTTAGGGCAATTCAAAGTCAAAGGGCAGTCAGGTAAAAGCTGCTCAGAAGAGCTCTCTCAAGGCATTTGGAATTAATGAAAAAGTTCAAGTATCTGAGCACAGGTGCAGACTGTCACAGCTGGCCGTGGTGGTACATGCTTGGAATCCCATTCTTGGGAGGCTGAGACAGGAGGATCCCAGGTTGGGAAGCCAGTGTCAGCAGTTTGGTGAGACCCCTCAGCAACTTAGCCGACTCTGTTTCAAAATAAAGTGTAAAGCCGGGCGTGGTGGCGCACGCTTGTAATCCCCACGCTTGGGAGGCTGAGACAGGAGGATCGCGCAGGTTTGAAGCCAGCCTCAGCTGGCTTAAGAGACCCTGTTTCCAAATAAAATATAAAATAGGTCTGGTAGTATATATAGCCTGGAGATAGAAGGCCCCTGGGTTCCATTCCCAGTACCACAAAAAAAAAAAAAAAAAAGTAAAAAGGGCCAGAGGCCTAGCTCAGAGGTAGAATGCGCTTGGGTTAAACCTCCAGTATCACACACACACACACACACACACACACACACACACACACACACACACACACCACACACCACAGGTTGTCACAGTAGACCTCCAGTGGGAAAGAGGACACCAACGAGACCTTGGGTGAGAAATCAAACTCCTTCCTGCTTTAGCGGCTTCTCTCAAAGCATAGTGACTTGTCTGGATGTGTCTGGTTTGGGTGATCGATTATTCAACAGAATAAAATGAGTCCAAGAAGAGTAGCCTTGAGAGGTTTAATGTGCTTAGACTTATTAGGCATCACTTCCATAGAGAAGAAAAGCATGCAGGCCCAAACGTCAGAGCCCATTATCAGTGTGAGTCTGGAACTGAGATGCGTCTGGACGCTTTGACTTCAACCATCAAACTCAGAAACCTCTCCCTGCAGTGGCAGAGGCACCAGAGTGACTGGAGCCATCTTCACCCCTGTGGCGCGTCAGCTCCTTCCCCGCTCCCGGCCCATGCTCCTGGGCTGGAAACAAAGCTTTTAGGTTTATTTATTCTTAAAAAAAAAAAAAAAAATCAGACTTATCTTTGGACGTGGCCCCGTCCTGTCCATGTGCACAAGCTGCAATTCTTTACAGCTCACTTACCGCTGACAACAGCGATAGAGAGACCTCTTTCATTCTCTTACCTCATGTAGTTTCTTCACAAAAGTGGTAGTTAGAAAACATGGAGTACAGTCCTAAAGGGGTTGTTTCTTAAGCTGAAAAGATGATTGCCAAGGACAGCCCTGCCTTTATGTAAGCCTTTTAGGAGTTTTCTCTCATCATGAAAAGCTTTAGTAAACTGGAAGATATAACGGCAAATAAGAAGACAAAGCTGGCCCGAAGCCTCCCTGTGTGAGGGCCGGCGCTGCAGCAGCCCGAGGAGACCTGAGACATGCCAAGCCTCGGCCCTTTGGGGTCTTGTTGGGGAGGCTCCCCGGGGCCGGGTAGGAGGCCCAGTCCTCTCCTGCACACCAGAAGTCGGGGCCTGCAGGGCACGCATCCACACTGCTGGCTCTTCCCCTCCCCAGGCTGGAGCAGCTCCAGCCACTGACCAACCACCCACACTTGGAATCCCAGTGTTTTGGGGGCACGAGGCATGCACTAGCCCAACCATGTTGAGGATTCCCAGGTTGCAAAGCACACAGGTCACGGCAAGTTACGGTTTTAGCAATGCTTCCGACAGCAGAACAGGTGGGCTTGTTTTTTTTTTATTCCCAGAAAGTTTAGGAAATTTTACTGACACTGCAGACTGCAGGGCAAGAGTGTGGTGAGCTGTCTACACACCCTCTGCAAGGCTGCTTTTCTAAGTACACGTCAGTGTTAGAAGTCTATTGACCATGGAGTTTTTGGTCTTGGGCTCTGGTGCTTGGCCCCCAGAATGAGAAGGACTATTAGAAGCCATGGCAGAAGCTGGGCGTGGTGGCGCATGATTTTAATCCCCGTGCTTGTGAGGCTGAGACAGGAGGATCGCACAGGTTCAAAGCCAGCCTCAGCTACTTAGTGAGGCTCTCAGCAACTTAGTGAGACCCTGTTTCCAAATAAAGTATAAAATAGGTCTGGGGGCGTAGCCTGGAGGTAGAAAAGCCCTGGGTTCCACCCCCAGTACCACACACACATAAAATAGAGCCTGGGGTGTAGCTCAGAGGTAGAATGCTCCTGGATTCAATCCTTAGTAGCATCTGTGCATGCTTTTAATGATTAATATCTACAGAAGGATTAAAAAGCTTTTTATACAGAAAATATAAAGTAGAAATAAAGAAAAAAGTAGGACAGGAGGAACTGCCACGCTCAGCGTGTCTGAGCAACTACTGACCCTTGGACGATGCTATTTTATAGACCCCACTCCTCCACGTCCACACAAAGAAGTTAATGAAAAAACAAGTACAAAGATTGCATTATTTTTATCCTTAACTATTTCAGTGTGTCGTTAAAAGCTAAAGTCTCTATACAAAAATAACACCGGGCGTGGTGGCGCACGCTTGTAATCCCCGCGCTTGGGAGGCGGAGACAGGAGGATCCTGCAGGTTTGAAGAAAGAGACCCTGTTTCCAAATTTAAAAAAAAAAAAAAAAGTATAAAATAGGTCTGGGAGTGTAGCCCAGAGGTAGAAGGGTTTCCAGGAATCCCAGTACCACCAAAACAAAACAAAACAAAAACAAAAACAAAACCCCACAATACTGTGATCACACCTAGGGAAATGAGCAATCCATCAGCACAAACGTCTCGTCCCGCTCACATTCCAACACTGCACCCTGGCTGTGTTCCTGAACAGGGAGCCGTGAGTCCACTTTGCACTGACATTAGTTACTCTTGTAAGAGTTAGAGGTGGCTCAAAGACAAAGTTTGCAGGGCATTTAGAAAGCTTTTTTTGTTTGTTTGTTTGTTTATTTTTGCGACAAAACTTACTAAGTTGCTAAGGCTGGTCTCTAACCTATGATCCTCCTGTCTCAGCCTCCCAAAACAATGACTAGAATTGCAGGTGTGTGCTACCAAGCCCAAATCTATCTATCTATCCATCTATCATCTACTTATTTATTTATTTGTTTATATTATTTGTGTGTGTGGTGCTGGGGATTGAACCCTGGGGCATTCTACTTCCAAGCTACACTCTCCGCCCTATATTTTATTCTTTATTTGGAAACAGTCTCACTAAGTTGCTGAGGGCCTCCCGAAATTGCTGAGGCTGGCTTGTGATCCTCCTGTGTCAGCCTCCCACGTACTGGATGACCGGTGTGCACCATGCCCAGCCACTTTGATAGCAGTAACATGTTTATGTTAGGTTTGATTCTGCACACACCGTCACCTCTTGGCTGCTCTCCTCACTTGGTTTCTGATTACTCTCCTAACCCAATGAATAAATGGATGAGAAGCCAGCACTAATCTCAGTAAGTGGTGAGGCACAGGAACTGTAGTGGGCAGACATCACGGGTTACAATGACTCAGCCTTTTCCGCTTAGAGCCAGAAAAACTTTTATGCTAACTAAGTACCTCATTTTATTACTTTTTTTTTTTTTTTTTTTTAAAGAAAGGCTGCAGCCGGGCGTGGTGGCGCATGCTTGTAATCCTAGCATTTGGGAGGCTGAGACCAGAGGATCGCAGTTCGCGGACAGCCTCAGCTACTTAGTGAGGCCCTGTTTCAAAATAAAGAATAAAAAATAGGACAGGGGGTGTAGCTTGGAGTTCAAATACCCCCTGGGTTCCACCCCCCAACTCACAAAAAAGAAAGAAAAAGAGAAAGAAAGAAAGAAAGAAAGAAAGAAAGAAAGAAAGAAAGAAAGAAAGAAATGCTTCCAGCCTCAGGAACTTAGTGAGACCCTGTTTTCAAAATAAATAAGAGTTGGGCATAGTGGTGCACACTTGTAATGCCAGTACTTGGGAGGTTGAGACAGAGGTATTACAGGTTCATGGCCAGCCTCAGCTACTTAGTGAGGCCCTCCACAACTTAGTGAGACTGTTTCAAAATAAAAAATAAAAATAGGCCAGGCGTGGTGGCGCACGCTTACAATCCCAGCATTAGGGAGGCAGAGCCTGGAGGATCACGGTTGGCTAGCCTCAGCTACTTAAGCCCTTTACAACTCAGTGAGACCCTGTTTCAAATATAAAAAGACTAGTGGGCATGGTGATGCACGCTTGTAATCCCAGTGCTTGGGAGGCAGAGACAGGAGGATCACGCAGGTTCGAAGCCAGCCTCAGCTACTTAGGTTCTCAGCTACTTAGTGAGACCCTATTTCCAAATAAAGTATAAAATAGGCCTGGGTGTATAGCACGAAGGTAGAAAAGCCCCTGGGTTCCACCCCCAATAACACACACACACACACACACACACACACACACACACACTCACACATAAATACATAAATAAATAAATAAGACTAAAAAATAGGGCTGGGGTGTAGCTCAGAGGAGGAATGCTGGAATGCTCCTGGGTTCTATCCCCAGTAACACACACACACACACACACACACACACACACACACACACATAATAATAATAAATAGATTTGGGCTTGGCAACACACACCTACAACTAGTAACTGGGAAGCTTAGACAGGAGAATCGTAGGTTCGAGATCAGCAATAGCAACTTAGCAAGTTTTGCAGTGATGTAGTGAGACCCTGTTTCAAAACAAAAAACAGAAAAAGGAAAAGAAAAAGGGTCGAAGGTATAGACTGGAGGCAAAATGTCCCTGTGTTCAATCCTTAGTTCGAGTGAATGAATGAACAGATGATCATGAGGTGCACTGCCGCACACCGGCATGTGACCACAGTGTTGTGGTTATTTTTGTATAGAGACTTTAGCGTTTAACCAGCTCAGAGACAGAACACTCTGGGTTCACAGCCCAGTACTACGAAGTGAGTAAATAATAAAAAGAAAAGGCCACAAGGAAGTGAAGATAGAGACCATGAACCCTAAAGAAGATGAAGGAAAAGAAGCTGATTTGATGATGAGACACTGTGTCCCCAGGGGCAGTGGAAGAAGGAAAAAACGGAGTGCAAACAATTCATGTTTGACAAACTCGGAAGACCTGACCAGCAGACAGCGAATGCCGATGTGCTCAACAGCACATCTCAGTCCACCCAGCTCAGCCCAGGTACAGCAGGACCCTAGGCAGTGGGAAGAAAGAGGGAAGGAGAGGGAGGCCGGGCAGCCTCAGGGCCCCCGCTGGGTAGGGTGGGGCCATGGGGGTGTGGCCATCAGGTGGTGACCAGCCAGTGAACTGGAGGTTCAGGAAGACCCAGACAAGTCCAGAGTCTGTCCCTGAGTCCACACGTGGAGGCCTACCTGAGACGGGCCCCTAGGGAGGACTCTGGTGGGCTTGCCTGCTTAGAAATGTCCCCACATCTTTGTACCACCTGGCCTTTTATCCAGCAAAATTAGGAACAGATAGAATCAGAAACCACAGAGATGCAGGCAAGAAAAGACACACAGGAAAACTGCTTTGGGTTACCACACTGGAGCCAGACTGGGAGCCTGGTAGGTCTGAGCGAGCACAGAAAACCCTGCTTCCTCCTGAGCACGGCAGTGTTTCCCTGTGTGCAGTAGGAGTGAACAGAGGCGTCCTGGTGCCCTCCACTAGACATGTTCACGGGTGATCAGAGCATCACTACTTTCAAGAGCTGCCCTGAGAAAGCAGCGGGGCTCGCGGGGCCTGTTCTTCCTCTTCTGGGACTGGCTGGATTTCCTGTCTTCAGAGGGAATTTAGTCCAGGAATTCTTGGCATAGGGATGTGGGGAGGTCTGCTCATGCACAGGAGCCCCCATGCCAAAAGGAAGCTGGAGTCCTGGCAGGAAGAGCAAGAGCCCTGCCCACGGTCTTGCAGGAACAACCGCTGCTTCCAAACGCCAGGGAGCCCAGGGCCCATGGGAGCGTGAGCTGCGTGGTGATGTCCCCAGGGCTGCATGTTCTGGAGAGCCAGCTGCAAAGGCCCAAAGACACCTCCGCTCTAGGTCACCTCTGCTTGGACTGTGAATGGATTTGGTGGTTTTTTATTATTTTAGGGGGGCAGGGTACTAGGGATTGAACCCAGGGGCATTTACCTCTGAGCTACATTTTTAGTCCTTTTTTTATTTTTAATTTTTGAAACAGGGATCTCACTAATTTACTGAAACTAGCCTCGAACCTGTGATCCTCCTGTCTCAGTCTCCCAAGTACTAGATTACAGGTGTGCCCCATTATGCCTGGCTCTTGGTACCATCTTCTTGTCCCATCTGGAGTCTCTGAGACTAAAATTTAAGTCTTCTCTGAGAAGGGAAATTCCATTCTCTTCATCTTGATTTTTTTTTTTTTTTTTTTTTTTTTTTGCAGTACTGGAGATGGAACCCAGGGGCATTCGACTTCCAAGCTACACCCCCTGCCCTATTTTGTATTCTTTATTTTTAAACAGGGTCTCACTGAGTTGCAAAGGGCCCCACTAAGTAGCTGAGGCTGTCTGCGAACCGCAATCCTCGGGTCTCAGCCTCCCGAATGCTGGGATTACAAGCGTGCGCCACCACGCCCGGCTTTCTTCCTCCTGATTTTGATGATGGCTCAGCTGGCCTCTCCCCTGGCTGCACTTGGAACACTGACAGCCATGCTGAGAGCAAGGGTCGCCCCGCCCCACTCACCTGAGGGACACCGACAGGATCCTCTCCATCTCGATTCTTCGCTTCAGAACCTCTTTCACGAGGCCTTTGTCTGGGCCTTGTTTGACCTTCTCTCGCCCGATTAAGTACATGCACTTTGGGGTGAGTAGCAGGTCTCGCTTTACGCCCTGAAAGGAAGGCAGAGAGACACGATCAAAGCACAAGTGTCCACACAGTAGACCTCTGACCTGGACAAGGGAGGCGCCTGGGCAGCCATCTTCACCGAGCTTGGGGGAGCCGTTTGCTTCTCATGAAGCCAGGCCCTTTGAGAGGCAAGAGGCCGGTGTATGTGAAAATGCTGATACTTAACTTCTTAAAAAACTTATAAAATGGCAAATGAACATGGACCCACCTACGGTATCAGGACAACAGGCAGAAAGGGACAACCTCAGACAAATCAAAACACGCCATGGCCTTACTAATGATCTGCTAAAGCAACAGGGATTCCTCCAAGTGTACATACTTTTTCCTTTGAATCCACGAAACTTTCTTCCTTCTGTTATTTATTTATTTATTTTTTTGTACTGGGGTTTGAACCCAAGGGTATTCTACCTCCAAGCAACATCCTCAGTTTTTTCAACTTTTTATTTTGAAATGGGGTCTTTCTAAGTTGCTGAGGGCCTTGCTAAATTACTGAGCCTGGCTTTGAGGCTGCGATCCTCCTGGCTCAGCCTCCCAAGTGCTGGGATTACACGTGTGCACCGCCACACCCCCACAGCTTTTGAAATTTTTCATTTTGAAGCATTCATATAGCTGGATGTGGTGGAGCAACTTGGGAGGCTGAGACAGGAGGACCCAGGTTCACAGCCAGCCTCAGCTACTTAGTGAGGTCCTCTGCAACTTAGTGAGACCCTGTTTTATAATAAAATAGGGCTGGGGGTGTGCCTCAGAGGTAGAGCCCCTGGGGTCTATCCCCAGTACAACAACAACAACAACAAAAAGAAAGTAAGAAAGAAAGAGAGAAAGAAAGAAAGAAAGAAAGAAAGAAAGAAAGAAAGAAAGAAAACAGATTCTCACTGGGTTGATGAGAGTTCCACTACTTGCTGAGGCTGTCCTCAAACCTACGATCCTCCTGTGTCAGCCTCCTGAGCACAGGGATTATAGGCATGCGCCACCATGCCCAGCTAACATTCATATATTTTAATTTTATTGATAAACCTCAATATTAAAATATCAACATACACTGAAATACATGGATGGCCACCTTATAACCAAGCATCTTTGGGTACCCTAAGCATCCAGGTTTGCATCCAAAAGCACCTTTATAGCAGCTGACATATTCAAGTTCCCTGGAATGACTTGATAAAAAAAAAATATGTAATCTTTCTTTTTCTTTTTCTTCTTTTGGCTTGAACCCAGAGGCATTCTACCTCCCAGCTACACCCCCAGCCCTATTTTATTCTTTATTTTGAAAAAGGATCTCACTAAGTAGCTGAGGCTGGCCGTAAAACTGATCTTCCAGTTGTACTGGGATTACAAGCATGTGTCACTACGCCCAGCTTATCTTTCTTATTAACACTGGTATTTATTTCATTATTTTTCCTGAGCCCAAAAAGATAGCCAATCAGAATTAATAAAAAATTGGCTCAAAAATAATAATGCGTCTTATTTTTTCCCCTGGTACTACGGATTGAACGCATGCGCATTCTACCCCTGAGCTACACCCTTAGCCCAATTTAGTATTTTTTATTTGGAAACAGGGTCTCACTAAGTTGCTGAGATTGGCTTTGAACCTGTGATCCTCCTGTCTCAGCCTCCCAACTAGTGGGATTAATGGCGTGAGCCACCAGGTTAGCTTATAAAGCATCTACTGAATGGAATATTGTCCCGATATGTAAAATGATTTACAACGATACACCCAATAATACGTGAAACTTTTCCTGCTATAAACAAGGAAAGCCAGGACATAAAATAACATGCAATGCCCATCTTCCCTAGGCTAAATATGCAAATGTATGTGCGTGACAAAGTTCTGCAGGATATACACAAAACGGTCACAGTGATTGTTTCTGGACATAGGTAGCTATTTTTCTTTGGGCTTATCTGGGTTTTACATTATTTTTCTTTACCAGGCAGGGGGTGTATCTCAGTGATAAAGTGCTAACCCACCATGCACAAGGCCCTGAGTTTCATCCCCATAACATTAAAACAACAACAAGAATCATGCCAGGCGTCATGACGCATACCTGCTAATCCAGAAGCTGGGAGGCTGACACAGGAGGATCGCTGGTTCCAGGCCAGCCTCAGCAACTTAGCAAAATGCTCAACAACTTAGTAAGACCTCATTTCAAAATAAAAATAAAATAGGGTTGGAGATGTAGCTACAGGGACAACACCCTTGGGTTCAATCCCCAATTTCTCTCCTCCTCTCCTCTCCTCTCCTCTCCCCTCCCCTCCCCTCCCCTCTTCTCTCTCTCTCCCTCTCTCCCTCCCCCCCCCTCTCTCACACACACACATACACACACATACACACACACACACACACACACACACACACTCTATAATGAATATTATCTACTCTGGTAGTCAGAATGGTAAAACCACAGCCCGCAGAGGCGGGTGGCGGCACGCACCTTGAACCTCCTGTCGTACTTGGTGACTGTGTCTGCAAAGTCAATCTTCTCCCTCTTGCCCACAAACTGCTGGAGTTCTGGGTGTTCCTCCATCCCGATATAATCCCCGATGAAGTTTCGGTTAATGCTGTTTCTCCTCCTCTCTTTCTTGTTCAACAACAGGTCTGAAGCTACAATGTCCAAGAAAGTAGAGAAGGAAGAAGAATCTGTTAGCCACAAAAGGAAGGAAGCTGAGTACAGCGTAGATACACAAAGAAATTTGGAAAGATGCAAGGTATTTAGCACGCAGCCTTAGATGTCAAATAATATAGAACTTGCAATTCCATTTAAGTTCAAACCTACTCTTCAGATTCGTTACATGAATGAAATAAAGTGACTAAAATACCTTCTTCTCTCATTTGGACATATTTCTTCCGGGCCACAAATTTTCTCCATGATTTCTGGATCACACGAGCATACCCGTCGTACTTCCTCTCTCTCATCTCTTCTAGAAGAAATAACTGTGCATGGAGAGAGAATCAATGTGAGCCGAGCCACAAGATCTAACCAGCACTTTGTTGGTGTTGTTATTTCAGTGTAGTCAAGGACGTACATGAGAAATAGCTCTTCAGACTCATGAACAAAATATGAAATGATTACTACGGCCTGTTATACAGTTTATGTAATTATTTTCTTCTAATGAAAAGCAATCAGAAATGGCAACACCTGGATGTGTTATTGTGGCCTGTGCCCCGCTCTGCTCACGGTCACTGTGACTCATTCTCCACCATGATCCAAGGAGGACCGCGGGCGGCCAGATCAAACGCGAGGCAGAGGCTGGCACTGCTATTGGGTGCTGCATACAGCCCTGAAATAGGATTTTCCGGTTTCTGCAGTAGCAGAGCTTGTACTGCTGTGGGAAGAAGGCTGCCCTACTTTTAGTTCCATGGATGTCCAGACTTCCAGCCCCACGGGATTCTCCAAGGAGTCACGGGGGCGGAGGATAATAACGATGGTGATGGGGAAGGACTGCTGGAACTTGCACCAAGGAGGGCTGGCATCGTTCAGGAGCCCAGAGCAGGCACTGGTGGCTCTGGGGAGTCAGCCCTCCCTTTTCTTTTCTTTTCTTTTCTCTTTTTTTGTGGGTCTGGGGATGGAACCCAGGGGCATTTGACCTGCGAGCTATACCCCCTGCCCTATTTTTAATTCTTTATTTTGAAACAGAGTGTCGCTAAGTTGCAGAGGGCCTCACTAAGTAGCTGAGGCTGTCCGGGAACCACGATCCTCCAATCTCAACCTCCTGAATGCTGGGATTACAAGTGCCACCACACCCGGCTCCTCCCCTTCCTTCCTTCCTTCCTTCCTTCCTTCCTTCCTTCCTTCCTTCCTTCCTTCCTTTTTTTTTTTGGTAGTACTGGGGGTGGAACCTAGGGGCTTTCTACCTCCAGGCTATACTCCCAGACCTATTTTCTATTTTATTTGGAAACAGGGTCTCACTAAGTTGCTGAGAGCCTCACCAAGTAGCTGAGGTTGGCTTCGAGCCTGTGCGATTCTCCTGTCTCAGCCTCCCAAGCGCAGGAATTACAACTGTGCGCCACCACGCCCAGCCTCCCTTTTCTTTATGATTCTGGGAACGGAACCCTTCAGCATTCTACCTCCGAGCCACACCCCCAGCCTTATTTTATTTTTAATTCTCAAACAGGGTCTCGCTAGGTTGCTGAGTCTTGCTACGTTGCTGAAGCTGGTGGTGAGCCTGCAGTTCCCCCAGCTGAGCCTCCCAAGAACTGGGGTTATAGGCATGTTCCACCGTGCCTGGCTGGTTAGTCCTCCCCCACTATTTTTGGTGGTACTGGGGTTCCTGGAAACCCTTCTACCTCTGGGCTACACTCCCAGACCTATTTTTATATTTTTATTTGGAAACAGGGTCTCCTAAGCCAAGACTGGCTTCAAACCGCGATCCTCCTGTCTCCGCCTCCCAAGCGCGGGATTACAAGCGTGCGCCACCGCGTCCGGCTGGTCAGGCCTGTTTAAGGATACTGATCATGCCCCACACTTAACCAGGCTTTGAGATGACGGAGCTGATGGCAAATAGCTGCAGTGTGGCTCGTGCCTGCTACGCAATCACGAGGCCCTTACACACAGCGTGGCATTTGGCACCTCAGCAAGATTCACGCAGCCCCATCTTGCCGGGGAGTAATGGAGCTGAGCCTGGGTGGGGCTGCAGAGCAAATCAAGACCTTCCAGGCTCCGCCAGGCTAACTTGAGTGAGACAAGAGTCACTCAGTAAATCTGCATTTGATCAATTTGTAAAATGGTGGGAAACACTCTCAATTACCTCCGGAGTGGTTGACATGCCTAAGGAAAACTTTAAAAAAAGGACCAATATAAGCCCAAAGTAAAGATGATAAATTGTCACTGCAAAAATATTCCAGAAGTAAACAAGCGAATTGGGTTTGGAGGCAGCTGGACTTGAGTTCTTGTCTCTGTTTATCTGGGCCAGTGCACTTAGACGGCGCGCTCCCGCCACTCAACTTCTCACAGTCAAGGCTGCGCAGAAACATCTCAAAATGCGCTGACCCAGGGAGGTCACTGAAATCCTTCAGTACCAGCGGAACACCTGCGACGGGCCCGGGACCGCCTTTCTTTTTGTTGTTGTTGGGGGGAGCTACTGGGGAATGAACACAGAGGCATTCTACCTGTGAGCCGCACTTCACTCAGCTTTACTTATTTTTATTTATTTATTTATTTATTTATTTATTTATTTATTTATTTATTGCAATACTGGGGATGGAACCCAGGGGCATTCTACCTCCCAGCTATACTCCCAGCCCTATATTTTTATTCTTTATTTTGAAACACGGTCTCATAGAGTTGCAAAGAGCCTCTCATTAAGTAGCTAAGGCTGTCCTCGGACCATGATCCTCCTGTCTCAGCCTCCACATCAGGCTCATTTTTAATTTTTTTAATTTTTACTTTATTTATTTATTTATTTGTTTGTTTATTTATTTTGCAGTACTGGGGATGGAACCCAGGGGCATTCTACCTCCAAGCTACACCCTCATTTCTATTTTTTATTCATTTTATTTTGAAACAGGGTCTCACTGAGTTGCAAAGGGCCTCACTAAGTAGTAGCTAAGGCTGTCCTTGAACCATGATCCTCCTGTCTTAGCCTCCCAAATGCTGGGATTACAAGCATGAGCCTGGCTCATTTTTTATTTTTAAAATATGGCACTTAGGAGGCTGAGACAGGAGGATCACACAGGTTCAAAGCCAGCCTCAGCTACGTAGTGAGGCTTTCAGCAACTTAGCAAGACCTTGTTTCCAAATAAAATATATGATCCGGGCGTGGTGGCGCACGCTTGTAATCCCAGCATTTGGGAGGCTGAGACCAGAGGATCATGGTTCACGGACAGCCTCAGCTACTACTTAGTGAGGCCCTCTGCAACTCAGTGAGATTCGGTTTCAAAATAAAGAATAAAAAATAGGACAGGGGGTGTAGCTCAGAAGTCGAATGTCCCTGGGTTCCATCCCCAGACCCTGCAAAAAATAAAAATAAAAAATAAAAAAATAATAAAAAAATATATACAATAGGTCTGGGATTGTGGCCCGTAGGTAGAAGGCCTCTGGGTTCCATCCTCAGTACCACAAGAAAAAAAAAGGAGGAAAAAAAAAAAAAGGAGTCTTGCTAAGTTTCTAAGGCTGGCCTTTAACCTGTGTTTCTCCTGTCTCAGCCTCCCAAGTACTAGGATTACAGGCATGCCCTACCATGCCTGGCTCTAAGGAACATGTCTCTAACATACTATAGCAACCAGATGGCATGTTGAAGTCCAAGCTCTGTGATTGCCTAATGTGAATATATTCTTTGATTTTCCTTATCTCATTTGTTGGGTTTCTGAGTAGTGCTGGTTTCCTTGTTAATTCTAGAACTAATTTGAAGGTGTCACAGAAAACACACTTGTGATTCAGAAAGAATGAGGTAGAAATAGTTCTGAGCTCTTTTTTTTTTTTTTTTTTGGTGGTACTGGGGTTCCTGGAAGCCCTTCTACCTCTGGGCTACACTCCCAGACCTATTTTCATATATATATATATTTTTTATTTGGAAACAGGGTCTCCTAAACCAGCATGCGCGGCTGGCTTCGAACCTGTGCGATCCTCCTGTCTCTGCCTCCCAAGCGCGGGGATTACAAGCGTGCGCCACCACGCCCGGCTAGTTCCGAGTTCTATACAAACCATTTCAAAGATTAGCTGGGCTTTAGCCACCCCCCCCCCAAAAAAAAACCCAGGGTGTTAAATCAGGGAGGTTCAAAAATAAAGAAAAAGAAGCTGGGTGTGTGGTGTGTGCCTGTCATCCCAGTACTTGGGAGGCTGAGACAGGAGGATCATAGGTTCTAGCCTCAGCAACTTAGAGAAACATACACACGAGAAAAAGAAAAGCTCAAAACATGAATGCATATAATAAAAACGCTTTAGTTTCTGATGCTAATATTGGTTTTAAAAGCAAATAAATTATTTTGTGTGTTTAGAATACTTACCTTAAAAAGTTAAGGCAAAAAAAAAAATCACATAGCAGATTTAAAACCCCAACTTTTGTAACTTTTGTAAAAGGTTTGCAAGTGAAGTCCAGATGTGAAAGGAAGAGATTGAGGGGAGGGGAGGTGGTGTGTGTGTGTGTGTGTGTGTAAGGACGGAGAAAGGAGAGTCAAGTGATGGCAATATAGCATTTGGGCGGAAGGCAAGGAATAGAAAAACCAAAAATAAATCTTGGTTTTGGATATAAATTCTCAGAGCTCAACTGAACCAGAATAAAACAGTATGGAAAATATTGAGGTCATTTTAATTATATATGAAAATTTAGCAAGTCGAAAAGTAAAAGCGGTAAGAACAACAGAGAACTCGGCGTTGTACTGACGAATCGCTCCGTCCCGTTTTAGAAAGAACAGGAACTGTTCCGTGGGCTGCTTAATGGCGCATGACACAACATTTTCATTTTATATTTGGAAATGAAATTGCTGTGGAGCTACAAATAACTCACAGTGGAAAAATGCGACCGCAAACTTTTCATAAATGGCTCTATCAATGTGAGCCACTTATTTATTTACTGATCTTTGCTGTTGAGGAAGCCGTTCGGCTGCAGCCCTTCTGGCTCCGGGTCTCAGGCCCATCCCACAAAGCGGCAGAATGGCAGTCAGGGAAGAAGGAAACTCACGGTCAGAGTGGGATTCGCCTAAAGTCCCATGCTCAGCTCTACCCACATCGTCAGTCCCCATGTTATTTCCTCCTGGACTAAAGACTGGTTGGCCAAGCTCACCACTGTCTCTGGAAATGGAGTCTTGTGATGATTTCAGGAACCTCAAGAAATGAGGATGTTGACCCGAGTTCCAGCCGCTTCCCCAAAGCCCCAGAGCCAACAGAGCAGAACCACTCAGGGATGGTACCAGATGCCTGTTCAAATGAAGAACTTCCGATGGGTGTTCACCCATCCCAGTAACTGCACCCTCACCAGGAAGGGGTTTCCCTACGCTGCTGAGGATGGCCTCAGACCCGTCTCAGCCTCCCAAGTACAGAGAATACAGGCGTGCACCACCACGCCTGGTGACATTACCTCAATTAATCTGTAGAGGAATGATGCATTTAGGAATTGTAAAATATATATATTTGAACGCCGGGTGTGGTGGCGCACGCTTGTAATCCCCGCGCCTGGGAGGCGGAGACAGGAGGACTGTGCAGGTTTGAAGCCAGCCGCGCTGACTTAAGAGACCCTGTTTCCAAATAAAAATATAAAAAAATTGGTCTAGGAGTGTAGCCCAGAGGTAGAAGGGCTTCCAGGAACCCCAGTACCACCCTCCCCAAAAAATATATTTTTGAATACATCATTGGTGAGGATATGTATTCTTCCTCTCAAAATCCTTCCCCGGCTCCTCCCTGGGAAGGTCTCCCACGGTGCAGTCCTGTGAACTTACACCCGGGATCCTGCTCCATCCTCAAGGAGGATCTTGAGCCCAGATGTGAACTGGCCTGTTTGGTGTCAACCACACAGATGTGGACCTTTGAGCCTTGTTTGTGGCTCCAAGAAGTCCCTTTCCACGTAGATGCTATGCATAACTCGGTGGACCTTTCTGTCTGAGGCAGAGTCACAAGGAATACAGGGCAGTCCTGCCCTCATGGGGACAGGGAGGAGTGCGCCCCGGGATGTGCGACACCCTTGTGTACGTGGTGCTGCTCTGCAGGAAATGACAAGCAGCTCGGGCTGGGAGAGGAGTCCCCCGTGACCCGCGCTGGGAGGGAGGGGACGCTTCTGGGAGACGGAAGGGCAGTCACGACGAATGCGTTTCAGATGAGGGGCGGCCAGCGGGGGCTGGGCAGCAGGGGCCTCGAGAGGACACGGCCACGCACTCACCGATTCTGGGGCTTTGATGAATACTTTGCTCCGTCCGAGCTGGAACTGGTCGTTGTCGATGTTGACGGACTGCAGCAGGTGGAGGACGCCCTGCCGCTCGTCTCCTCTCCACACCGGCCAGGTGGCCTTGGTCAGGATGGCGTACCTGTGAGGATGGGTGGGGGACGTCAGCTTCGGCTGGACATCACCTGTGCAGCACGTGTGCTGCCGCAGCTGGCTTACACAGAAACGCTCCGGGTAAGACTACCGTCTACGCCGCATGCTTGTCTTAGAAATAATCCTATTGTACCAGAGGGTGGACGGCTGGATGCTGGCCTGTGTGTGCACTTAGAGTGTAGGCAACCAGACTGATAGAAGCCAGGGGCCCTGTGTTTCTAGAACCTACTATCAGGATTAGATTGACTGACGGCAGTCAAGGAGAAAGGGAACCTTCAGGGTCAGGGTTCCACAGAGCCAGTCAGTTGGACCTAAGGACTCTGCTCCCCCCCGTAGATTTATCTTGCTGATAACATCAATTTCCTAGAGAAATAAATCTTCCTGTTTTCTAACTAGAGACAAAATACTTAAAAGCAAAAATAGCTGCAGCCACACTTTAGCATGAATGAACCTCACATACGGTATGATGATATTAATTCAGAAACTTCAGCCACACGCCCAGCCCAGGCTTATTTTTTTTTTATTTTGAAGCAAGTTCTCACTAAGTTGTGGAGGGCCCCACTAAGTAGCTGAGGCTGGCCACGAACCTGTGATCCTCTTGTCTCAGCCTCTTAAGTACTGAGATTATGGGCATGTACCACCACCCAGCTCAGGTACTGGCAATTTCAATGGATTAGAGAGACTGGAGGACAGAGGTGAGAAAGAGTAGATCTCTAAAGTGACAGGTTCTCAGAATACAATTTGGTCTGGTTTGACTTGATCAAAATTATAAACTTGCCGGGTGTGGTGGCACACGCTTGTAATCCCCGCACCTGGGAGGCAGAGACAGGAGGATCGGCGCAGGTTCGAAGCCAGCCATGCTGGCTTAAAAGACCCTGTTTAAAAAAAAAAAAAATAGGTCTGGGAGTGTAGCCCGGAGGTAGAAGGGCTTCCAGGAACCCCAGTACCACCAAAAACAAAACAAAACAAAACAAAAAAACCCATATATATAAACTTAAAAGAGCCAAGTATGGTGGTACGCACCTATAAACCCAGTCCCTAGAAGGCTGAGATAGGAGGATGGAAGATTCAGGGATAGACTTAACAATTTAGCTAGACCTTGTTTCAAGATAAAAAAATAAAATAGGGCTGGGGGCATAACTCAGAGGTAGACTGCCCCTGGGTTCAGTTGCCAGTACCACACAAACAAATAAATAAAAATTATAAACTAAAGTACTTTTACATACAACTACCAGTAGGTCTGTAGTGCAATTCATATTTCTTTCCCTATGAAAATAATCCTGGGTTTCTCTCATTTAATTTTTTTCTTTTCTTTGCAGTACTAGAGATGGAACCCAGGGGCATTCTACCTCCGAGCTACACCCCAGCCCTATATTTATTTATTTATTTATTTATTTATTTATTTATTTATTTATTTATTTTTTGAAGGTCTGGAGATGGAACCCAGGGGCATTCTACCTCCGAGCTACACTCCCAGTTCTATTTTTTTATTCTTTATTTTGAAACAGGGTCTTACTAAGTTGCAGAAGGCCTCACTAAGTAGCTGTGTCTCAGAGGATGCCCCTGGATTCAATCCTCAGTAACACACACACACACACACACACACACACACACACACACACACCCCAGAAAAAAGAAGGGAAAAAAAAAGAGAAAGAGAGAGAATAGAAAAGAAACAATTTGCCGGGCGTGGTAGCACACGCTTGTAATCCCAGCATTTGGGAGGCTGAGACCGGAGGATCACGGTTCGCAGACATCCTCAGTTACTTAGTGAGGCCCTTTGCAACTTAGTGAGACCCGGTTTCAAAATAAAGAATAAAAAATAGGGCAGGGTGTATAGCTTGGAGGTTGAATGTCCCTGGGTTCCATCCCCAGACCCGCAAAAAAAAAAAAAAAAAAAAAAAAAAAAGGAAAGAAAGAAACAATCCTTACATCCTGCTTCTGTAAACATATACCAGCAAGACATAACTGTTTTCTGATTAAAATGCTAAATTTGGACTCCTCCTCTTCCTCCTCCTCCTCCTTTTTTGCTTCCCTATTTCTTAAAGGAAACTAAATAGCTGTAAAACATGGAATTCCACAGAATCATTAGAGAAGCAAGAAGGGCATTATACTTTAAGGACACTTGATTTCATTTCTATCTGTCTGTCTATCTATCTATCTATCTATCTATCTATCTATCTAGTGGTTCTGGGGATTGAACCCAGTGGCATTCTACCTCTGAGTTACACCCCCAGGCCTATTTTATTCTTATTTTGAAACAGGCTCTCACTAGGTTGATGAGCCTCATTACTTTCTGAGGCTGTCCTTGAACCCGTGATCCTCCTGTCTTAGCCTCCCAAGCTCTGGGATTACAGGTGTACATCTCCACACCCAGATTGATTTCATCCTTTTTCTAACAAAAGTAACATAAGAACCACTTAAGTATAAATTCTGCCAAACAGACTTTAGGGGAAATATAAAAATCCATTTAAATTTGGATTGTACAAAACTTTTTACCTTTTTATAGGAGCATATGCCTGTAATTCCAGTATTTGGGAGGCTGAACCAGAAGGATTCCAGGTCCAAGGCCAGCCTTAGCAACTTAGCGAGACCCATCCAATTTCAAAGTAAAAATAAATTAATTAATTAAAAGAAGGGCTGGGGATATAGCTTGGAGGTAGAATGCCTTTGAGTACAATTCCCAGTCAAAAAATACAGAGAGAGAGAGAGAGAGAGAGAGAGAGAGAGAGAGAGAGAGAGAGAATGAATGGAAGGAAAGAAAAAAATCAAATTAAATGCTTTGAGCTTATTTTTCTTTTCTTTTTTGGTGCTGGGGATTGAACCCAGGGGCATTTTACCTTTGAGCTACATCCCCAATCCTATTTTTTAAATGTATTTATTTATTTTTTTGGCGGGTCTGGTGATGGAACCCAGGTGCATTCTAACTCTGATCTACACCCCCTGCCCTATTTTTTATTCTTTATTTTGAAACAGGGTCTCACTAAGTTGTGGAGAGCCTCGCTAAGTAGCTGAGGCTGGCTGCGGACGTGCTATCCTCTTGTCTCAGCCTCCCAAGCGCTGGGATTACAAGCGTGAGCCACTATACCTGGATTAAGCTTATTTCTTTTCTTTTCTTTTCTTTCTTTCTTTCTTTCTCTCTCTCTCTCTCTCTCTCTTTCTTTCTTTCTCTCTCTCTTTCTTTCTTTCTTTCTCTCTTTCTTTCTTTCTTTCTTTCTTTCTTTCTTTTTTTTTGGTGGTACTGGGGTTCCTGGAAACCCTTCTGCCTCCGGGCTACACTCCCAGACCTATTCTATACTTTTTTATTTGGAAACAGGGTCTCTTAAGCCAGCATGGCTGGCTTCGAACCTGTGCGATCCTACTGTCTCTGCCTCTCAAGCGCGGGGATTACAAGTCATGCCAGCAAGCTTATTTCTTAAGAAGCTACCTATTTTCTTTTTTATTCTTCTCTCTCTCTCTTCTCTCTTCTCTCTCTCTCTCTCTCTCTCTCTCTCTCTTTCTCTCTTTCTCCTTCCCTCCTTTCTTTTTGCAGGGCAGGTCTGGGGATGAAACCCAGAGGCATTCAACCTCCGAGCTACACCCCCTTCCCTATTTTTTATTCTTTCTTTTGAAACCGGGTCTCACTGAGTTGCAGAGGGCCTCACTAAGTAGCTGAGGCTGTCTGTGAACTGCGATCCTCCGATCTCAGCCTCCGGAATGCTGGGATTACAAGCGTGTGTGCATCACCACGCCTGGATTAAGCTTATTTCTTAAGAAGGCTACCTATTTTCCTGCAATCATTTTCAGTTATTTTGCAGTCAAGTTAAACGTCAGCACTTCCTGAGTCATAATTATCTTGTGTTCTTGAACTGAAGTGTTATACTCCACCAACAGCCTACTGAATGCTCTTGGCTACTGATGAGTCTACAATAAGAAATAGCTCCAACATTATATTACAACTTAATAATAAAAATTCAGCAAAAGCCCTAAAAATGGACGAAGGACTTAATAGACTACAAGGGAAATACAAATGGCCAATAAACACAGGAAAAGATGCTGAGTCTCATCTGCCACCTGGGAGTGCAGATCAAGACCACCCTGGGACAGCACTTCACGTCACCGGGAGGCCGAGTCAGACAGCAACCTGTGTTGGCAAGGATTGGGAGCCAGCGGAGCCTCCCGACACGCTGGTGGGAATGGGAAGTGGCAAGCCCCCTTGGAAAACAACCTGGTACTTCTCTAAAAGGTCAAACAGAGCTACCATCTGACGCAGCGATCGCTTTTAGGTACATTCCCAAAAGAAATGCAAACATGTCCACTGAAAACATGAATTCTCATAACAGCCTTATTCACGAGGGTCCCAAAGTAGAAACAACTGCTGTTTACCAGCTGCTGAATGAACAGGGAAAACGTGGTCTATCCACGATAGACCGCATTCACCAATAGATTAACGAGGGCGGACACGATGGATGGAGAAATCGTAAACACGTCCAGTTAAAGTTAAAGAAGCTAGCCGGGCATGGTGGCGCACGCTTGTAATCCCCACGCTTGGGAGGCGGAGACAGGAGGATCGCGCAGGTTCAAAGCCAGCCTCAGCTGGTTTAAGAGACCCTGTTTCCAAATAAAAAAAATATAAAATAGGTCTGGGAGTGTAGCTCGGAGGTAGAAGGCCCCTGAGTTCCATCCCCAGTACCACACACACACACAAAAAATGAAAGAAGCTAGTCAACAAAGATGCATAGATGGTTCTGTTTCTGTGAGGAGCCCAGCACAGGCAAATACAGAGTGACAGAAAAGAGGTTTGTGGCCATGTAGGGGTCAGAGGAGAAGCAGGGGTTGCCAACCAAGGAAAGCAGGACATTTTTTTAGAGTGAGAAAATGTTCTAAAGTTAACTGTGACGATGGATACTGAACTCAGGGTATGCTTGCAAGGCTGTTGGAATGCATACTTTAAATGGATGAACCGTATAGTAGATGACTATATTTCAATAAACTTGTTCTTAAGGAAAGACAAAAAAAGAGGCCAAAGCCACTGATTCATTACCTCTGGAGGAATTTCTGGAAGACACGCCGATAGGCGTACCCAGCTCGTCTCACTCGGATGTTTTCCTTCAGACCCAGATATTCTACCTGATGCTTCACCCTGTAAAGGAGAAAGTGATGCCTGGACATTACTGGATACTCCTTTCTCCCCACCCATCCCCCTTGACCCCAAATTCCAATACAGGGAAACGTACAAAAAAGATGATAAGCCAATCTCTTACATTATATAATATTAATGTAAAAATAGTGTGAAATACTCTAATTACAATTCAATAATAAAGACACACACACACACACATACACATACACACACAGCTCTAACAATAGGCAAAGGATTTAACAGACATTTCTCCACAGAGGAAATATTAAATGGCCAATAAGCATTGCTATCTATTTCAAAGAATCATAGTAAAATAAAAATTAAAAGCCAGGCATGGTGGCGTGCAAACTTTCTGGAAACTTGGGAGTCTGAGGCAAGAAGACTGCTTAAACCCAGGACTTTAAGACCAGTGTGAGAAATATACAAGATCTTGCCAAAAAAGCAACAAATTCAGCCGGGCGTGGTGGCTGTAATCCCCGCACTTGGGAGGCTGAGACAGGAGCATCACACAGGTTCGAAGCCGGCCTCAGCTACTTAGTGAGGCTCTCAGCAACTTAGTCAGACCCTGTTTCCAAATAAAAAATATAAAATAGGTCTGGGAGTATAGCCCGGAGGTAGAAAGCCCTGGGTTTCATCCCCAGTATCACACAGACACACAAAAGCAACAATTCATATACCTGTCTTCTGGATTACAGAGATATATTGTTTTTTCGAAAGACTAAAAGAAAGAACTTAGCCAGGCAAAGAGAACAGGGAAGGAAATGGATTTTTCACAACAGAAGGGTTCTCAAAAGCAGTGTTCCATTAGTGGAGCAGAAGGACAACCCCTAGTACTGCACCAAAAAAAAAGAAAGAAAAAAAAAGAAAGAAAGAAAAGAATAAAAGACTGTCTCATTTCTCCATCTTTTGATATTTTAATGCATCAGGTTGGATTTTATGAGAAGGAGGCAGCAGGACTGGGGAACTTCTGAGCAGCAGTGCAGTCTCTATGTAGTGGGGCTTTTAGCAGAGCTACATACACAGGGCAGGGGAGGGTGTGCTGGGCAGGGAACTGGATGATTGTAGGGCAAACATGATTTATTTGATCATTTGTCGGGAAGGGTTGGAGAAGGAAGGGACAGTTGGAAACAGGAGAAGAGTGGGCTAAGGCATCCTTGGGAGCAGATCTGCAAGAGCCCATTCTGTGAGACCGAAGGAGGTCCTCTTCTACGAGGATCCTCTTGGCTTAAAAGAGAAACAGAAGACCACGGAGATAATGCATCTCACTCAAACCAGCTAGTGACAGGACAGCTCTTCCAAATCCCAGCCCAGCCCCAGCCTTGACACCGGGGATTCTCAATGTGTGGTGCCTGGGCCATCACCATGGCACCATTGTGCATCCCAGGCCCCTCCTCAGATCCACTGAATCACGAGCCCTGGGAGGTGGTCCAGCAACCCGAGGCTTAGCACACCCTCCAGGGGTTCAAACGGTAGGATGCCCCTGGGTTTAACACACACACACACACACACACACACACACACACACACACACACACACTATCCAGTATTAGGGAGGCTGAGACCGGAGGATCGTGGTTCGTGGACAGCCTCAGCTACTTAGTGAGGCCCTCCGCAACATAGTGAGACCCTGTTTCAAAATAAAGAATAAAAAATAGGGCAGGGGATGTAGCTTGGAGGTCAAATACCCCTGAGTTCCATCCCTAGACCCGAAAAAAAAAAAAAAAAAAAAACAAAAAACAGTGAATGTTTGGCCCTGGGTGGGTGTTTTTATTTTCCTATTGTTTCCCCCCCACTCTCTGTCATTTCTTTCCTATCAATTACCATGCATTTATTATCTGTCATGATTGAGAAAGAGCATGCTACCAGGCTGGGATATGGACGTAGCACGGGTCTCCCAGAAGAAGTAATTACCAGCTGTGAATTTTAACCCTGGTCTTCCCATTGTCCACTTGGGACCTAAGACAATCAATCAATCTATCTTCTTTCTTCTTTCTTTCTTTTCTTCTCCTCCTCCTCCTCCTCCTCCTCCTCCTCCTCCTCCTCCTCCTCCTTCTTCTTCTTCTTCTTCTTCTTTTTGGTACTAGAAATGAAACCTGGGGTATTCTACCTCCGAGTGACACCCCAGACTATTTTTTATTCTTTATTTTGAAACAGGGTCTCACTCGGTTGCAAAGGGCCTAAGTAGCTGAGGCTGGCTTCCAACCTGTACAATCCTCCTGTCTCAACCTCCCAATGCTAGGATTACAAACATACGCCATGCCCTGCTATACTTTTCTTTTTTTTCCCCTAAGATTGAAGAAAAGAAGTAACAAACTATTAGGTTCACATCCAGGGGTGTAGTCATCTGGTGAGGATGGCTAGGCCTGTCTCTAGTTAAATCACCCCACAGGAGGACTTCCCCATCCTCCTTCCCATGTTTCCATGGAAAGTGAGGCCAGGCCTCCCGGGAGTGTATGTCTAGGCTTCCTAGCTGGGTACAAAAATTATATCGTCTAGTCAGCACCTAAGGGTTTCCAACTCAACATGCCAATTCCACTGTGCTTGGGTCACATCCCTAAACACCAGCTACCCGCACATCTGTGATCCCAGTACTTGGCAGGCTAAAGGACAGGGATCACAGACCAGCCTCAGCAACTTAGTAAGACACTCAGCAACTAAGCAAGACCCAGTTTCAAAATAAAAAATAAAAAGCTGGGTGTGGTGGTGCACGCTTGTAATCCCAACATTTGGGAGGCTAAGACAGAAGGATCACAGATTCGCGGACAGCCTCAGCTACTTAGTGAGGCCCTTTGCAACTCTGGGAGACTGTTTCTAAATAAAGAATAAAAAAGAAATAGGGCTGGGGGTGTAGCTTGGAGGTAGAATGTTCCTGGGTTTCCATCCCCAATACCATAATATATAAAAAGAAAATAAAAAAATAAAAAGAGCTGGGGGTATGGCTTGGACGTAGAAATCCCCCTGGGTGCAACCCCCAGTCTTTTGCGCCCCGCCCCTTACACAAGCATGCATGCAGGCAGGCAGGCACGCACGCCAGCTGCAGGAGGAGCAGAGACGTGGACCTCCTCAAGCCAGTGACCTCAAGCACTCACTGAGCGCTGGGGCTCAGGCACACCCCTGGCCACGCCCCTCCCAGGTCTCAGGCTGAATTCCAGGGCCACCAGCATGTGCCTGGATCTTCTGGAGCTGTCTTACCTTCAGGTTGCTTTCACCCTCTCTCTCCCCTTCTAATCCCAAGCTAAGCATCCCAGGCCACATCCTGTGGGTAGCAGTCAGGAGCCCAGTGCACTAAGAACATCTATACAGAACCTCCGACCAGTTTTAAAATCATCATCATTAAGGGTTTAATTTTTTCTATCTACCCCCAGACGAGGCACGATCAACATTATAAATAGCTAATTCTGTTTTTTTTTTTTTTGTTTGTTTGTTTTTTGGTACTGGGGTTCCTAGAAACCCTTCTACCTCCGTGCTACACTCCCAGACCTATTTTTTTAAATATATATTTTTATTTGGAAACAGGGTCTCTTAAGCCAGCGCGGCTGGCTTCGAACCTGTGCGATCCTCCTGTTTCCGCCTCCCAAGTGCGGGGATTACAAGCACGTGCGCCACCACACCCGGCTTAAATTGCTAATTGAGAACCGAATGATACTGTTAATGTTTGAAGAAAGACAAGGGAGGGGGAAGATACATGGGCTTTGTTTTAAAAAATTTAAGACACAGGACACACATCACAGGCACGTGTGGGCAACTGACACTGCTCTTGCCTGCGCGGACCAGCTCGCCCAGGGCGGGGGTGAAGTGTGTCGGGCCCCCTATGCTAAGCATCCCAGTATGAAAGCCACCGTACCTGCTTTCCTCCCAGTCCCTGGGCTTCTTGGTCTCGTTGGGCTTTATGCAGCGAATGTAGTGAGGCGTGCACTTCATCAGCGTGCTCACCAGGTCGTTGGCTTGTTTCTAGATGGGAAAAATCATACCAGTTAACACATGAAACTTTCTCTAAAGCAGGCTGACGTTCAAAGGAGACCTGTAAAGCCCTAGTGTGGAAAACAGCAGCTAGAAACTAATTGTGACACTGTTCACTGAGCTTCAGTTAGGTCTACTAAGTGTTTGTCAGGTTCTGTTCACTTTGTGATGACTGTAGGACTCTTAAAAGGCTTTGAAGTTTGAGAGTTCAAAGCAACGAAGTATTTTTAGTACAGCGAATAGAAACAAGAAAAACAGAATCCAAACCCCAAGGAAATCTTTACATGCAATCATTTTCATGGGGCACAAGGAAGTGTGTTGGTAATTAAGAAAATTAAGCTCAATTTATATTGATCGAGGGCCTTTGTAAAATCATCGTTCTTTTTTAGGGGGTACTGGGGGCTGAACCGGGGAGCATTCTACCTCTGAGCTACACCCTCAGTCCTATTTTTCAGTCTTTTTTTATTTTTTATTTTTGAAACAGGGTCTCACTGAATTGCAAAGGGCCTCGCCAAGTAGCTGAGGCTGTCCGCAAACCACGATCCTCTGGTCTCCGCCTCCCAAATGCTGGGATTACAAGTGTGCGCCACCATGCCTGGCTATTCTTTATTTTGAAACAGGGTCTTACTAAGTTGTGGAGGGCCTTATTTAGTAGCCGAGGCTGGCTGTGAACCTGCGATCTTCTGGTCCCAGCCTCCAAAGTACTGGGATTACAAATGTGCACCCCCACGTCTGGCTCTCTCTCTATATAATTTTAATTACAAGATCACCTAATTAAAATGATGAAAACTCACAGTTAAAGGATGTGAGATTAGCTGGGTATGATGGCACATGCTTGCAATCCCAGTACTTGAGAGGCTAAAACAGGAGGATTGCAGGTTCAAGGCCAGCCTCAACAACTTAGTGAGGCCCTCAGCAAGAGAGCAAGACCTTGTTTCAAAATGACCACAACAAAAAATGCTGCACATGGTGGTGCACACTTGTTATCCCAGTACCTGGGAAGCGGAGACAGGAGGATCACAGGTTCAAAGCCAGCCTTGGCAACATAGCAAGGGTCTGAGAAACCTAGCGAGATTCTGTTTCCAGAAAAGAAATAGAATCAGGCTGGGAACGTAGCTTGGAGATAGAATGCCTCTAGATTTAATCCCAGATATTAAAAAAAAAGGGTATGCGATACATTAAAAAATCTCAGAATTAAGCCGGGAGTGGTGGCACATGCTTGTAATCCCAGCATTTGGTAGGCCGAGACCGGAGGATCGCAGGTTCATGGCCAGCCTCAGCTGCTTAGTGAGGCCCTCCACAACTTAGTGAGACCCTGTTTCAAAATGAAGAATCAAAAATAGGGCTGGGGTATAGCTCGGAGGTTGAATGCCTCTGGATTCAATCCCCAGTTCTGTAAACACAAAAACAAAAAAGCTCAGAATTTATAAACTATTATATACCATTTCATTTGGCTTCTTCCTCAATATTTCCCTTACAATCTGTAGATTCTGAGCCCTTTCTGGTAGCAAATAACATGTTCTTTTGCAAAGCTGAAATACTCCACATAAAACTGACTATCATCGCCTGTGCACAGGGTATTGGAAACAGAACCGAGTTCAACAGAAAAAGCCACACAGTGAAGCTGGACTTGCTTCTGATGCATTTCGATCTGTAAGAATCTCCCGCTTCGGAGAAACAGAAGTGGAGCCCCCACCAGTGCCCCCACCACACCACTGAGTACGCCTGTGCGTCCAGGCCCGGGCGCGTGAGCCAAGTCTCCTTCCAAACAACTCAGCGTAAAGGGAGAAAACCTCTCAAAGAAAATAGCACGGAGACCTCCAGAGCCGGAAACCATCCCAGTCAGCAGTCAGCAGTCAGCAGAGGGATTTGCTTGCAGCAGGGATTTGCTCTCTCAATTAGGGCTTTTCTATTTTCATGGGTTTGGGAAATCTGAAACCCTTGAGAAAAGCTATTGGGTTTATTCAGAGCAAGATATTCATTGGTGAATTAAGTGCTCTGTTTAGATGTGCAGAAAACAGTATTCTTTGCAGTGCTTGAAATTGAGGACAGAGCCAGAGGTCACTTGATCAAAGCAAAGCCCTTGATGAAAAAGGAAATTGCCCCTTATCTTCTCTGATGACAAAGAGTGCACCTGAAGATAAACCTGAGGAGCTCAACGACAGGGGAACTGGAGAGGGGCTGCACGGCTGCTTTGAAGAGGGCTTTTGTTTTAGTCTCGTAACTTTAAGTCTTATAAATTTTATTATTTATTTATTTATTGGTGGTGGTACTGGGGATGGAACGCAGATGTCTTCTACCTCCGAGCTACACTCTCAGACCTATTTTATATTTTATTTGGAAACAGGGTCTCACTAAGTTGAGTAGCTGAGGCTGGTTTTGAACCTGCGCGATCCTCCTGTCTCAGCCTCCCATGCGTGGGGATTATAAACGTGGGCCACCACGCCCGGCACTTTAAGTATTTTTAAATTTTTAATATTTGATTCTAATTTTTGTTTAATTAAAACACTGAATTTTCAGCCAGGCGTGGTGGCGCACGCTTGTATTCCCAGCATTTGGGAGGCTGAGACCGGAGGATCATGGTTCATGGACAGCCTCAGCTACTTAGTGAGCCCCTCTGCAACTCAGTGAGACCCTGTTTCAAAATAAAAAATAAAAAACAGGGCTGGGGTGTAGCTTGGAGGTAGAATGCCCCTGGGTTCCATCCCCAGTACTGCAAAAAACACAACACAACAAAACAACAACAAAAAATCCACTGAGTTTCCAAGAATAATGTTGCAGATTCTTTAGTACTAAGCACTTAGCACATACTTCTCTTCACTGCGGCACAAGAAAGTAGACAGAGGCAGCCGGGCTTGAGTTCACGTGTCCCTTGACATAGTTCTTTTTAGGTCAAAACAGTCAGAGGGCATGTGCCGAGCAGACACGTGGACTGTCTCACCTCAGACTCGCAATGACACTAAGTGGCGGCCACTATTATCATTCTTGCTTTTCAGATGAGAAAACTGGGCCTTCGAGGGAAATATAGGTTGCGATAGAATTTCTGTTTTTTTGTTTTTTGTTTTGGTGGTACTGGGGTTCCTGGAAGCCCTTCTACCTCTGGGCTATACTCCCAGACCTATTTTATACTTTTTATTTTTGGAAACAGGGTCTCTTAAGCCAGTGCGACTGGCTTTGAACCTGCTTGATCCTCCTGTCTCCGCCTCCCAAGCGCGGGGATTACAAGTGTGCGCCACCAGGCCCGGCTGCTGATAGAATTTTTAAGCAACAAAGGGGAGGGCTGAAACCAAGTCTGTGTTTGCGCCTTTTTTTCTTTTTGTTTTGGTGCTGGGGATTGAACCTAGGAGCATTCTAACCTGTGAGCTACACCCTCAGCCCTATTTTACTTTTTACTTTGAAACAAGGTCTCGCGAAGTTGCAGAGGATCTTGCTAAGTGGCTGAGAATGGCCATGAACCTGTAACCTTCCTGTCTTAGCCTCCCAAGTACTGGGATTATAGGTGTGGACTAGCAAGCCTGGCTTGTGTTTCCTAATCATAATGCTGTTCTGTCTTCTTAATAAAGAGATGGAGCCGGGCGTGGTGGTGGCGCAGCTTGTAATCCCAGCATTCAGGACGCTGAGACCGAAGGATCGCGGTTTGCGGGCAGCCTCAGCTACTTACTGAGGCCTTCAGCAACTTAGTGAGACCCTGTTTCAAATTAAAGAATAAAAAATAGGGCAGGGGGTATAGCTCAGAGGTTGAATACACCCCCAGAATTCCATCCCCAGACCCGCAAACAAAGAGAGATGGAATAATTTAGAGTGATAGAAAAGGGGTTGACTAGGTGAACCAGGATAAGACAGAAGCCATTACATAGGAATGTGTCTTCGTCACCACAATGATGCTGAGTCATGAGTCAATTTTTTTGTGTGTGCTACTGGAAATTGAACCCAGGGGTATTCTATCTCTGAGCAAGGACCCAAATCCCCTTAAAAAATTAAAAAAAAAAATTTTTTTTAACTAAGTTGTTTAGCTGGGCGTGGTGGCGGATCCTTGTAATCCCAGCATTTGGGAGGTTGAGACAGGAGGATCGTGGTTTGAGGACAGCCTCAGCTACTTAGCGAGGCCCTTTACAGTGATATCTTGTTTCAAAATAAAGAATAAAAAATAAGGCTGGAGGTGTAGCTCAGAGGTAAAATGGCCCTGGGTTCCATCCCCAGTACTCCCCCCTACACACACACACTAAGTTGCTGAAGGTCTCACTAAGATGCTGACGCTGGACTTGTGACCCTGTCTCAGCCTGCACAGAATGGGTTACAGATGGCCTCTGACAGGGTAGTGGAGCAGCAGCAGGGTGAGCTCTGACTAGCCAGGAAGCGTCCAGAGGTATGGACAGGGGCACCAACAAAACTTCACACAAGTGGGCTCAGCATGAAGACGACATAGGACGGCCGTGGCTTAGGGAGGAAGGGCTTCATCCTATTCTGTGTGTGTGGCACCAGGGATGGAACTAGGAACGTTCTACCTCTGAGCTACATCTCCAGCGCCCACACCCCCTTTGCAGCATACCCCACCCGATTTTATTTTTAATTTGAAACAAGGTCTCACTAGGGTGATGAGTTTCCTTACTTGCTGAGGCCGTCCTCAAACTTGTGATCCTCCTGTGTAGGAGACCATCTGACAGCCATAAGTGACATGATTCACTAAGGAGAGTGTGCCCGGGGGTGAGACGACACACTACCATCCCTTTAGATACTCTGGCTGATGTCAGGCTGACCTCCGCAGACAATGGCCTGAAACTCGTCATCCTAAACATTTTAAATATAGCCCCGAAAGATGGCAACTGTGGGCATTCAGCTAGACGAGTGTAGGGAACGCAAGGGAGCGCAGAGGAAGGGCTCTGGCGCTGCTCTCCTTTCATGAGGACTCACCCAGACCACTGGGAAGTGAGTCACCATGACCTGGTGATCTGACCCTGGCATCTGACGCGACCGTCTCATGACAAGGCTTTTCAGCCAAGAGCCAATCCTCATCCAGGACTGGAAGTGAAGGCTGAGCCAGAAGCTTCGTGCAGGCATTAGTATTTGTGGCCGCGTGAAAATTTCATCTGTTCTCTGTCACTCTGTACTTCAGAGAAGCTATGGTCCTGGGGCTTCATTTCCCCAGCTCTTTGGACACAATGTCCCTGTAACTCAGTGGACTCTGCCCTCCGGCTCCAAAAACAGCTTGCAAGGTCAGGCATAGTGGCACAAGCCTACAGTGACAGCTGTTTGGGAGGCTGAGGCAGGAGAATCGAAATTTTTGGAGACAAGCTTGGACAACTTAGTGAGGCTCTGACCCTAAATAGAAAGGCTATAGCTCAGCGATACAGCACTTGCCCAGCACGTGTGGGCCTGGGGTTTAATCCTTAGCACCGCAAAAAACAAAGACAAACAAACCAGCAAAACAGATCGCCACAGGGTGCGCCAGACTTCCTTCACAAAACCCGAGGGCTCCTTACTGGGCTCTTATGGTGGCTCTGAGTTTTACTTATTATTTCCTTTGCTCCAGCCAAAACCCATGTGGCCAGATGTATCTGCAATTCACAGCAAGGAAGGTCTGCAAGAGCCGTGAGAAGGGACACATGCCTTGCCCCCAAAAGATGGAGGAGAATTACAGGCAAGTAATGTCCCATACTTGGCACGCTTTGTGGCCTGGCCTGGGAATCGATCAATGTTATCCAGAACATGGCTCCATACCACAAAACTTCTGAGAGTTGAGCCTAAGTCCTTCCAGATTCAGTTTAAAGCCATTTCCTCTTAGAAAATAGCTGATTATCATCTGCTGACTATTAAGCTCTGAAGTTCTTAATATCCATTTGGGGTTTTGGGAGAGCCAAGGCAAATTCAGCTGGTATCCCGTGACCAACTGACAAGCAGCGGCATTACCGCTGGGCCCTCAGTGCCGAGCCCTTGTATCACCCGGACGCCCTCCTGGCCTGGGGTGTAGGGACCGATTCCTGGCTCTTATAGGAATATCTAAGCTTCCCTGAAGAGAACTAACCTTGATCTTGCTTCCAGCAGTGGTTGGGCGCCCTTTCTTGTCAGCTTGCAGATTTTCAGGAAATAAAGATTTTATAAAAGGTCTGTAAAAGGAGAAAGAGAATGGGTTAGCTCTCTGTAAGCGTCGTGGGGGCCGAAGGCCTGCTTCTGTAGAGAATGGGGTGTGTGCTGTGAGAAGAGCAGACCCGGCCTTGTGGCTCATGGAGCCCCCAGCGAGGTGTGTCTGGGGGCAGTGAGCAGGCTAGACACGACCAAAGAATCCCAGGATACCACCTCTCACCGTCAAGGCCTGGAAAACTTTGAAAACTCTGCCTTTCAAATGTCCCCGCTCACTGGAATTGAGGCACATTTTGATGAGCGACCACAGTGGAGGGGCGGCAGTATGGATTTCCTAAGACCAGAGCCTCAGGATTCGGTGGAATGCTGCTCTGGTCTCCAGCAGGCTCGGTTGATGGCCACGGCTGGGTAACTCCTGGTGGGAGGGGTGTCCCACGCATCGGAGAGTACTTAGCAGCATCCATGGTCTTTGTTCACTAGATACAAAGAGCACAGTGTCCTCACCTGCACGCAGAAACCCCTCGAAATGTCTGTGAGCAATTTGCGTCTGACCAATTCCGAAATTCCAAGTGGAGCAATAACAAATCGCTCACTCTTTGTCAGCTGAACGTATTTCCCTCTCTCTCTCCCTTTTTTTGGTGTGTGTGTGTGTGTGTGTGTGTGTGTGTGTGTGTGTGTGTGTGTGACTAGAAATTGAACCCGGAAGCACTGTATCTCAGAGCTCTTTCTTGTTTTGAAATAGAGAATCTAAGTTGCTGAGGCTGGCTTTAAACCTGTATCTTCCTGTCTCAGCCTCCCAAGTCCTAGTATGACAGGTGGGCACCACCATGCCCAACCGAGTGGGTTTCATTAGTAGCTCTAATCAAGTTGTTTGTGTTTATGTGCCCCGCACAAAGGGCAGGGCCAATATCTTAGATATCGCAGGGCCTCTGGTGTCTAAAGCACAGCCTGGTACACAGTAGGTGCTTAACTGAGGAAATGAAGGGATCAATGTAAGTTGGCAATCTGACACTCAAACCCAAACTCTCCTCCTAACTGGCTTTGTTGTTATACTGGGGATGGGACCCAGGGGCATTCTACCTCCCAGCTATAGCCCCAGCCCAATTTTTTATGCTTTATTTTGAAACAGGGTCTTATTGAGTTGCAAAGGGCCTCACTAAGTAGCTGAGGCTGGCTGCAAACTGCTGTCTCAGCCTCCCAAATGCTGGGATCACAAGTGTGAGCCACCATGCCTGGCTTCTGACCGACTTTTGAGGCATCTTGAATCTTCCAGGAAATCTCCCAAGCAATCTACTTGCACTCGACCAGACATCATTATAGATTTTTTGCAGCTGACATGTTTACAAAACAATACTCCGTGTCTATATAACAAGAGTTTATGTGGAGTCATCAATAAGTCTTGAACTTGGCAGAAATTTTAATAATTAAAAACAATCCCTGGAAGCGAGTCTCCACCTGACTGCTACGAAACCCACAAGCCAGGGCTTGTGGCTTACCTGATCTTTTTAGAGAAGAGCAAATTGATTTTCTATGTTTTGAATGAAAAGAAATCTGACATCTCAAAAGTGGTGGTATGAGTGTGAAGCAAGGTGGGGAGGCTGCATGGAGCAGAACAACGTCTAATGGGGCTCTGCTTTCATGGCAGTTAGGATTTTTGTAGAGTTATCAGGATCACTGCTGTTGACTACAGAACTCAGCCTTGGGGCCAGGACAGTTTCAAAACCAAAGCCTGGGAGGGCAGCGCTGACATGGTGTCAGCTCTAAGAGTCCTTGGGTCTGGCAGGCCAGGCAACATCACACTTGCCAGGCACGGACAGGCTACTGGTGTCAATCACATCTCCACAGCCAGCATGCAGGAGTGTGGGGACCTTCGCGGGGCAGAATGGAGGACAGTTCACAGCAGCTTGCAGGAGGATGCCCGCCACTCTGCTGCCATGGTTTATACAAGGTCTGGGGAGCTGCACTGGATCTTTGAGTCGATCCTTCTTTAGTTGCCCCTCCAGAATTTTGGCATTTCCTAGTACGCCAGGAACTCAGGTTAACTTGGGTCTTCTTTAAAATTGAAGTGACAAGCCGGACATGGTGGCACACACTTGTAATCCCATTACTTGGAAGGCTGAGACAGGAGGATGGCAGGTTTGTGGCCAGCCTCAGCTATTTAGCGAGGCCCTCTGCAAACTTATTGAGACTATTTGAAAATAAAGAATAAAAAATAAGGGTGAATTCCTTCAAATCACCTCCCCCCATGCCATTTCTGAATGGCATGGGGCTTTAACTATCTTCTGTATTTCTATCTTTTTAACAAACTTCTTTAAATCTTCAAAAAAAAAAAAAGATAAAAAAATAAAAACTAAGACTTGGGGGAGCTCACAGGTAGAATGGCCCTGGTTTTTGAAGTGATAAGGGAAAATTATTTTGCCTTTGCTCCCAGCATAAAGTATCACAGAACCAGCCTGTTTGTTCCACTCTTAAACAGTCAGGGATAGCCAGTCTGGTGAGTTCTCCATGATAACAGGATTGAAATGTCTGAAGCTTAGCATTCGGTGGCACTGGGAACTTGAGGGCAGGAAGTGTTTGGGGCAGAAGGGAAAGCCTGGGATCAGAAAGACGAAAGAGAAATGGAATAGTCAAATCATAATCCAACTCAACAGCGTGAAGGAACAAACTGCTAACAATGCAAGTCCCACACGTTGGTTTGTTTGAATACTGAAAACTTCAGACTTACTGGACGTATCAGATAAGGCAGGGGCACTTACAGCTCGCTGCTCTGCATGAGTTCAATCAGGTCCATGAAAAGCACATCACGGTTCCGTTCGCAGAAGCCATCCATGTCATAGGACACCTGCCCAAGAGAGGAAAGACATCTATCTTTCAGTATCTCTTTGGTCAAAAAGCCCAACAGGAGAGGGCTCTGGAAGTTCTCCATGAACTGTTGCCAGAGGGCTGTGTCAACTGGCTTGGCTGGTGATGGCCCGCAGAGGCTGATGAATACCTGGCTGCCCAGCGGCTCTGTGCCCAAGGCTCGGGCTCTGCAGATCGCATGCCCTTTCTTCACAGGTCCTTAGGGGCACCTAAGCCACAAGCTTAGTTCTTTTCCTAAACATTCGCTAAGACAGAGTAAAAAGAAACTGCCTGCTCGTTAATCCATTGCAATGGGCCATGTCAGCTCAAGTTTGTAGTTTTTCCCAGAAATGGTTATTGGAATTGTACCAATCTGGCCACAAACTCATGCTCAGGAACCCTGGCCAGCTGGAATGAAAGAAGAGACCGGTGGGTTTTCATAAGTCCAGGAAGTCCCCAAAAGGCATGGCTTCAACTCCCGCCGGCAGCCCGCACAGCCTGGCACGCGGTGGGTGGTTGGTGCCCTTGTGTAATACAAGAGCAAACACCAAAGTGAACCCCTGGTCCTGATGAGTGCTCCCAGTGTGCCCGGGCAGGCGAGGAGGCAAGTGTGGGAGAGCAGCAAGGGGCAAAACCAAAGCGCCTCCTGTAGCACTCACTGCGCACCGGGCTGATTCCTGCTTGAAAAGCGTGCAGTAGAGCCAGGGGTGGCGTGCGCGTCTGTAATCTCAGGAAGGCCGAGGCAGGAGGGTCGCAGGTTCAAGGCCAGCCACGGCAACTTAGCAAGACCATGTTTTCAAAAAAGAATTTTTTGGGGGGTGGTAATGGGGTTCCTGGAAGCCCTTCTATATTCAGGCTACACTCCCAGACCTATTTTTTTATTTTTGGAAACAGGGTCTCTTAAGTCAGCGTGACTGGCTTTGAACCTGTCTCCGCCTACCAAGCGTGGGGATTACAAGCGTGCGCCACCATGCCCGGTGTCATGTTTTCAAATTTTATAAAAATAAGTAAAATAGGACTGTGGGTCTAGCTCAGAGATAGAACACCCTTGGGTTCAATCCCTGAAATCACATAAACAACAACAAAGACACGCCGTAGTTTAAACAGTATTTTGTTTTTCCTCCTCGATAACTTCATGGGTCCCAATTGCTACATTAATAAAATAAAGTGAGGCATGTGGACATGGATTTCATTTGCCTCCTGAGGAAAAAGATCAGAGATCCACATCATTCAAAGAGGGCAACATTACCGGGGACGCTGCCCCTCCGCGGCACCTGCTTGCTGGCCTACCTTCCCGGCGTAGTGGTGGATGATGAAGCCCTGGTTCCAGCTGTTGAAGTGCTCATGGCTGCCGATCTGCATCTGGAGCTTCTGTAGCAGTGTCTGGTCGGCCCCCTCGCCCACGGCGTGCATGGTGGCACACACGTCATCCAGGATGCTCATGATCCCAGGGGGGTTCTGGTGGGACCAAGAAGGCAAGGCCCCGTCACCGACTCTTCTAAAATATACACTGCTGAGCACGTCTTTCCACGAGCAAGAAAACCGCTCCCTAGAGCTAAGAACACCAATCTTTCCCTGCACACACTTAGTCCCAAATGGGGAGGCACCACTAGACCTAGAGATGGAGAACAAGCCCGGCATGGTGGTACATGCTTGTAATCCCAGTATTTGGGAGACTGAGACAGGACGATCGCAGGTTTGAGCACAGCCTCAGCAAAGGAGACTCTCACTAACCTAGCGAGATCCTGTTTCAAAATAAAAACAAAATAGGGATGGTAGTGTAGCTCGGAGGTAGAATGCCCCTGGGGTTCAATTCCCAGTACTACAAAAAGTAAAAATAAATAAATAAATAAAAATAAATATGGAATGCAGTCCATTTTCCAAACAGTTGTTTAATTCCCTCAAGTCTTCTTTCCTTCTTTCTTTCTTTCTTTTTTTCTTTCATACCTGAGTTATACTCCTAGACCTACTTTTTATTCTTTATTTTGAAACAGGGTCTCACTAAGTTGCAGAGGGCCTCACTAAGTAACAGGGGCTGGCTGCGAACCTGCGATCCTCCTGTCTCAGCCTCCCAACTACTGGGATTACAAGCATGTGCCACCACACCTGGCTTCAAGTTTTATTTATAAACTCATGTCCAGATCACTAACTGATCACTCCTGTCCATACTAGGTTGATTTTAACAAGCCCAAATAAAAATAAAAGTATCCCCCTTTGGGCCTAATTCATGTCTTAATATCCTCTTTCAGTATGTTCCTCACACAGACACCCCTTGCACAGTGGTGTGGTCGGCACATTCTAATGTACGTCTCTTTTCTCAGTAGCACTGTTTTATAAACACTCCTCACATTTTGCATGTTCTCTACACTCATTATGCTTCCACTCTGCATTGCTATGGCTGAGCTGCCTATGGATGTCCTGACTTCTAGTTTGCTGTTTCGATAAACAAAGTAAATAAAAACCAGCCCTGTAATGCCGGGCGTGGTGGCACACGCCTGTAATCCCTGCGCTTGGGAGGCTGAAACACAAGGATCACACAGGTTCGCAGCCAGCCCCTGTTACTTAGTGAGCCTCTCAGCAACTTAGTGAGACCCTGTTTCCAAATAAGGTATAAAATAGGTCTGGGAGTATAGCCCGGAGGTAGAACGCCCCTGGGTTCCATCCCCAGTACCACCAAAAACCCAGCCCTGTAGAGCTCTCTGTCTACATCACTTTTATTTTCTTTTGAATAATTTCTTAGGGCTCTAGTCCTAGAAGTTGCATGATTGCACTTGAGGACAGGGCCTATTTATGGCTCTTCACAAGCTACACCATTGATTAAAATGACAACTGTCTTTTAAAATTCAGTAACAACTTCTGTTTGTAAACTGACATTTTCCTCATATATACATGTTCATATTTACCATAAGAATAGAAGCCTACTGCCCTATTTTCACATATACCCATGTATACAATGCCAGTAATTCCTAATGTACTCTGCAACTCACAGTTGTTAATGTGACAAATTTATTTTTTTATTTATTTATTTAGGTAATGGGGATGGAACCCAGGGGCACTCTACCTCCAAGCTATACCCCCAGTCCTATTTTTTTAGTCTTTTAAATATTTATTTATTTATTTATTTATTTATTTATTTATTTATTTATTTATTGTTTTGTGATACTGGGGATGGAACCCAGGGGCATAATACCTCCAAGCTACATCTCCTGCCTTATTTTTTTAGTCTTTTTATTTTTGAAGCAGGGTCTCACTGAATTGCGAAGGGCCTCACTAAGCAGCTGAGGCTGTCCATGAGCTATGATCCTCCGATCTCTGCCTCTCAAATGCTGGGATTACAAGCATGCACCACCATGCCCGGACAGACAATTTTTGAAAAATGAGAAGCCGGGTGTGGTGACACACACTTGTAATCCCAGCATTCAAGAGAATAAAAAAATAGGGCTGGGGGTGTAGCTTGGAAATGGAATGCCCCTGGGTTCCATCCCCAGTACTGAAAAAACAAAACCAAAAACAAAAAACCAAAACAAAAAACATTGAGGGCAGCCAGGTGTGGTAGCACATGCCTGTAATCCCAGTTGATTGGGAGGCTTGAGATGGGAGGATCACAGATTCACAGCCAGCCTCAACTACTTAGTGAGGCCCTCAACTTGGGTATAGCTGAAAGGTAGAACACTCCTGGGTTCAATCCCCAGTACTGCAACACACACACACACACACACACACACACACACACACACACACACACAAAATAATAAAGACATAGCACACAGGGAACAAGAATTCTTTATGTAAAGTAGGAAAGAGGAGACACCGAACCCATACTTACGACTTTGTTTTCTATGAGGTCACACACGATTTTGTTGTTAAAGTACTCGATGGGTGTCCATCTTATTCCCTCTTGAACATATTCTTCCTGTGTGACAGAGACCAGTACTCACATGAATCACTGTGAAAGACAAACTTGAGTGCTTTTCCAAAAAGACCAGGAGCTGTCATTTCTAATTTACGAAGAGGTAAGAGGAAAGGAAATCTTCTTAACCTGGTGATTTTCTATGTTTAATTTGAACCATATGAAATTGTTCCCATACTCCTTTTTTTTTTGACTGACAAAAGTGACAGTTTAATGTGGTTTGCTATATAGGTCCAGTTTTTAAAAAAATCTCTTTGAATCAGGTGTGGTGGTACATGCTTGTAATCCCAGTACTTAGAAGGCTGAGATTGGAGGATCACAGGTTCAAGGACAGCGTCAGCAATGTAGAGAGATGCTCATGTCTGCCCAGGGCCTCAGAATGTGAGCTTTGGAAACAGGATCTCTGAGTCAGGTGTGGGAATGCACAATTGGTGACTCCAGTACTTGGGAGGCTGAAACGGAGGAGCTCAGGTTCAAGGACAGCATCAGCAATGTAGAAAGACTCTCAGGAACTTAGTGACAAAGATGCCATTGCTTAAGGATGTCATGATTAAGTCACCCTGTATGTAGAGTTTCCTCTAAATACAAAGACTAGTGTTTTTATAAAAGGAAAAAGAGGGGCATTTGGACAGAGACAAAGAAAGTAAGGCAGAGACTGGAATTCTACTGCCATATCCAAGGAATCCTGGAGTCACTGGAATCTGGAAGAGGAAGTCTCCTAGGATTCTAGAAGGATTCTCCCCCACAGCCTCCAGAGGGAGTGTGGCCCTTGACCTCAGACTTTGTGCTCCAGGATGTGGGAAAAGAAACTTCTTTCTGGGCATGGTGATGCACACTCTAATCCCAGTGCCTGAGAGGCTGAGAAAGGAGAATCCCAGATTTGAGATCAGCTTTAGCAATTTAGTGAGTTCCTCAGTAACTTAGCGAGACTTTGTTTCAAAATAAATAAGAAGAGGCCGGGGTATAGCTCAGTGATAGAATGCCTTTGGGCTCAATCTCCAGTGACACCACCACTGAATAAATGAAGCAATAAATAAAATAGAAAGAAGCTTCTGTTTTTTGTTTGCTTTTCTTTCTTTCTTTCTTTTTTTTTTTTTTTTTTGTGCTACTGGGGTTCCTGGAAATCCTCTACCTTCGGGCTACACTCCCAGACCTATTTTATATTTTTTTATTTGGAAACAGGGTCTCTTAAGCCAGGGAGGCTGGCTTCGAACCTGCGCGATCCTCCTGTCTCCCCTCCCAAGCGCGGGGATCACAAGCGTGCCCACCACGCCCGGTGAAGCTTCTGTTTTAAGCCATCTGGTTTATACTTTGCTATGGTGGCTCTAGGAATCTAAAACAATCTGATATCAGGAATAAGATGAAACTTGCACTTTACATTTAGAAGAGACTATAAGCAAGACATATTACTTCAAATAAAAATTAAAATGCCAGCCTTGTTAAATCCCAGCTGGGCGTGGTGGCGCACACTTGTAATCCCTGCATTTGGGAGGAGGCTAAGACCAGAGGGTCGCAGTTCACAAACAGCCTCGGCTACTTAGTGAGGCCCTCCGCAACTCAGTGAGACCCTGTTTCAAAATAAAGAATAGAAAATTGGGCAGGGGGTGTAACTTGGAAGTCAAATGACTCTGGGTTCCATCCCCAGACCTGGAAAAAAAAATAAGAAATAAAATAAAATTAAAATACTAAAAAATATAGTGCTGGGGATGTAGCTCGGAGATACAGTTTCATCTCTGGTACCGAAAAAAAAAAAAAAAGTTAAAGCCTGGCATGGTGAAGCACGTTTGTAATCTCAGTACTTGGGAAGCTGAGACAGGAGGATTGCACATTCACAGCCAGACTCAGCTACTTAGTGAGGCCCTCTGTAACTAAGCAAGACCCTATTTCAAAATAAAGAATAAATAATAGGAGCCGGGCGTGGTGGTGGTGCACGCTTGTAATCCCAGCATTCAGGAGGCTGAGACCGGAGGATCGCGGTTCATGGACAACCTCAGCTACTTAGTGAGGCCCTCTGCAACTCAGTGAGACCCGGTTTCAAAATAAAGAATAAGCTGGGTGTGGTGACGCACGCTTGTAATCCTCGTGCTTGGGAGGCGGAGACAGGAGGATCGCGCTGGTTCGAAGCCAGCTGCGCTGGCTTAAGAGACCCTGTTTCAAAAATATATTTAAAAAAATAGGTCTGGGAGTGTAGCCTGCAGGTAGAAGGGCTTCCAGGAACCCCAGTACCACCAAAAAAAAAAAAAAAAAAAAAAAAAAAAAAAAAAAAGTAAAGAAAGAAAGAAAGAAAGAAAGAAAGAAAGAAAAAAAAAAAATAGGGCATGGGGTATAGCTCAGAGGTCAAATGCCTCTGAGTTCCATCCCCAGAGTTGAAAAAAAAAAAGAGAGACCCTGTTTCCAAATAAAACATAAAATAGGTCTGAGAATATAACCTGGAGGTAGAAAGCCCCTGGGTTCTACCCCCAGTACTACCCAAAAAAAAAAAAAAAAAAATTAGGGCAGGGCTGGGGTGTAGCTTGGAGGTTAGAATGCTTCTGGGCTCAATATAAGCTACTGTAAAAAAAAAAAAAAATTACATTTAGGGAAGATTAGGGGTGCTGCCCATCTGAGGAAACCAAGTTTTTTTATTTTTGGTGGTACTGGGGGTAGAACCCAGAGGCTTTCTACCTCTGGGCTATACTCCCAGACCTATTTTATACTTTATAAACAGGGTCTCACTAAGTTGCTGAGAGCCTCACTCAGTAGCTGAGGCTGGCTTCGAACCTGTGCGATCCTCCTGTCTCCGCCTCCCAAATGCGGGGATTACAAGTGCGCGCCACCACGCCCGGCAGGAAACCAAGTTTTTCGGAACACAGTATATGCACAGACAATTGAGGTTGGGACTAAAGTCCCATTTTCCACTTGGACAATGAGTCAGAATGTAGTAAAAACAGCCAGTTCTAAGTTCAACTTCACAGCGTCATTTGCTGAAGGAGAAATAAAAAGGAGCAGATGGTATTTATATTTCATAGACTAAAATGCCGCAGTGGCATATGGTTTTTCTGCATGACTTTGTTAGGTACATTTTCTAATACAAGATTGAAACCTGAATCTATTATCAAAAGAGAAATCCATACCCTTTAAGACAAATTAGAACTAGAACAGGATGAAGGAAGGGGACGGCTTACCTGTTCAGCCTTTAATGTCAGCTCAATAAAAATCTGCTGTAATTTTTCATTAACAAAATTGATGCAAAACTGTTCAAAGCCATTTTTCTGGGGGAGATAAAAAAAAAAGGTACTTGCTTGTAATCATTCTGCAAAATCATTAAAAGTCATTTCTTAATGATTTGGTGAAATGGGAAAAGGCCTTAAGTGCAATGCTGGACTCATCAATAGAGAGAAGCATAGTTTATATTTAGGACAAACTAATTTGGTTAAAGGTACATGAAGAACTCACAAAGGCGAAAATGAGCTAGAATGGTTTTTTTCCCCCTCTTTCTCTAAAATTATCCCCTGCAGACCAGATGAAATATATCACCTTGCAATCTCCAATTAGTCAAACTGGCCTTACCTGGAATATTTCAAAGCCGTAGATGTCCAGGACGCCAATGTTGTATTCTTCGTGGTCTTTCTCCATGGCTTTATTGATGGACTAGGGGAAGGTAAGCAGAAAGGCAATTAACTCCTTTACATCGTATGGAACCCAGGCCTGGGGCTGGGGTGGGGAGACAGACTGCACACCTGACACTGCAGAGCTCTGCAAAAGAACAGTGTGGAGACAGGTGACTTGTGGCATTAAAGAGGTCTCAGGACAGCATCAGGACCCAAAAACCCCACTAGGATCCAAAAAACTACTACAGGAGGGGGAAAAAAATGTTTGCTTCATGATGAAAACCATGAAGATCCAGCAGTTAGCTTTTCTCAGGAAGTCTTAAGAATTAGAAGAAAATGTCATCTTGCATGATCGAAATAGAACCTATTACACAGAAAGAACCAGTATTACAAAATCTGTAAATGTCATTTCCATTGTCCCCAACACGCAGTCACTTAATGATCCCATGACACAATGTACAGGGAAGCCAAAGACAAGACAATCTCCCAGCAGCTAGGAGAGAGTGTTAGCTGTCTGCAGATAATCTTAGCCATGACTTTAAATTGATAAGATGAGCAGCTCTTGTATATTCCAACATCACCTTTACCAGGCAACACTTAGTGTTCACTGCAATTCTCCTAATGACAGTGACGCCATTATTATCTCCACTTTACAGTGGACGCCTTGGGTTGCCCCAGGCAAGGAGCAAGGCGAGGAATTTCACTTAAAGCAGTGTGAGGCCTACACCTGTGTCCTGATCACTGTGAGAAGAGGCCAGAACATCTGCTGGAACAGACCTAACGATAGCAGGGTAGGTAGAGACAGAGGGGGTTGGAGAGGGAGGCAGAGAAAGAAATACACAAGAGAAAGATTCCTGGAAGTAATAAACACACCAGAAGTCTTTTCTTTTTCTTTTTTTTTTTATGATGGTACTGGGGATTGAACACAGAGGCATTCAATCTCCAAGCTATACCTCCAGCCCTATTTTTTTTTAAATTTAAATTTTAATTTTTTTTATTTTTTTTGTTTTCTTTTTTTAAATTTATTTTTATTAATCTTTTAAATTGGTGCATTGTAGTCATATATCAATCACATTGGAGTACAAGACTTGAGAGGATATACAAGCACACATCATCCAATTAGCCCTCCTCCAGCCCCCATCCCATTCCCTCCCCCTCCCTCCATCCCACGCTTCTTTGGTGATTTACTTTGATACATTTGTTTATGTACCTCCTGCGTTTTAAAGAGGCTCCGTCCTCCCCTATTCCATACCCTCTGATTGGTCACCTTAATTGCTTCACTATAGGGCCCTTTCTATAGCTCAACCTCTTCCTGTTGCCCTTTTCCTCCTAGTTATTGCTGATTAAGAGAAGCGTCTGATTTATATTTTCTGCGATATTTCTCTGTGCATGCTGCGTTGCAAGTACCGATCCCACTCTTGATGGTCCCAGTAGTGGCCTGGCTACTCAGTGGACTGATCCAGACCTCGCTGGCTCAAGCAGCGGCCTTGCCTCATGGGAGGCCCCAGTTCTGGTCTTGCTGGCCCCTGCACCGGTCTAACCCCTAAGCTGGCTTTGGTCCCGACCTTGGAGGCCGCAGGAGTGAACTTGCCTCACGCCAGGCTCCGATGCTGGCCATTGGCCCCTGCACCGGCCTAACCCCTTGGCAGGATTCCAATCCCGGCCTCGGAGGCCCCAGCACCGGCCTAGCCTCACGGCAGGCTCCAATGCCGGCCTCGTTGGCCCCAGCACCGGCCTAACCCCTCGGCAGGTTCCGTTCCCGGGTTAGGAGGCCCCAGCACTGGCCATGTCTCACGGCAGGCTCCGATGCTGGCCTCGCCTCACGGCAGGCACCGATGCCAGCCTTGCTTGCCCCAGCACCGGTCTAGCCCTTCGGCAGGTTGTTATCCTGGCTTCGGAGGCCCCAGTACCGGCCTTGCCTCACGGCAGGCTCCGATGCCGGCCTCACTGGCCCCAGCACCGGCCTAACCCCTCGACAGGCTCTTATCCCGGCCTCGGAGGTCCCAGTACCGGCCTTGCCTTACGGCAGGCTCCGATGCCGGCCTCACTGGCCCCAGCACCGGCCTAACCCCTCGGCAGGCTCTTATCCTGGCCTCGCAGGCCCCAGTACCGGCCTTGCCTCAAGGCAGGCTCCAATCCCGGCCTCGGAGGCCTCAGCACCGGCCTTGCCTCATGGCAGGCTCCAATGCTGACCTCGCTGGCCCCAGCATCGGCCTCACCCCTCGGCAGGCTCCAATCCCAGCCTCGGAGGCCCCAGTACCAGCCTTGCCTCACGGCAGGCTCCGGTGCCGGCCTCGCTGGCCCCAGCACCGGCCTAACCCCTTGGCCGGCTCCGATACTGGCCTCGGAGGTCCCAGCACTGGCCATGCCTCACGGCAGGCTGCGATGCCGGCCTCACTGGCTCCAGCCTGGCCTAACCCCTCGGCCGGCTCTTATCCTGGCCTCGGAGGCCCCAGTACCGGCCTTGCCTCAAGGCAGGCTCCAATCCCGGCCTCGGAGGTCCCAGCACCGGCCATGCCTCACGGCAGGCTGAGATGCCGGCCTCACTGGCTCCAGCACCGGCCTATAACCCCTCAGCAGGCTCTTATCCTGGCCTAGGAGGCCCCAATACCGGCCTTGCCTCATGGCAGGCTCCGATGCCGGCCTTGCTGGCCCCAGCACCGGCCTAACCCCTCGGCAGGCTCTTATCCTGGCCTCGGAGGCCCCAGTACCGGCCTTGCCTCAAGGCAGGCTCCGATGCCGGCCTCACTGGCTCCAACACCGGCCTAACCCCTCGGCAGGCTCCCATCCCGGCCTCGGAGGCCCCAGCGCTGGTCATGCCTCACGGCAGGCTCCGATGCCGGCCTCTCTGGCCCCAGCACCGGCCTAACCCCTTGGCAGGCTCTTATCCTGGCCTCGAGACCCCAGTACCGGCCTTGCCTCAAGGCAGGCTCCGATGCCGGCCTCACTGGCCCCAGCACCGGCCTAACCCCTCGCTCCAGCCCTATTTTTAATTCTTTACTTTGAAATACAGTCTCACTAAGTTGCAGAGGGCCTAAGTAGCTGAGGCTTGCTGCGAAATTGTGGCCCTCTGGTCTCAGCCTCCCCAATACAAGCATGCATCACCACGCCCAGCTCAGAAGTGTTTTCTAGGCAAAGAAAACGATGTGTCTTTTGTGAGTAAAGGGGTAGTGACGTGCAGCACGGAGCCCAGTGTCTGGCCAGTAAACGTGAACTCAAGTTAGTGTCAATCGCATGAGCACCATGGACATTTACAGAGAGACTGAGGGGATCGGATGAAGGAGGCAGTCTAGAGTAGAAACAAGAGCTGTGGGTCTAGCCTCAGCTCTATGTGGCCTTCTTACTTCATGGGCTTAGACACATGTACCCTTGTCCAGGCCTGAGTCTCCTTTCTGGGTAAAATGAGGGGTCCTGATCATCTAAACACATGATCCTGGTCTTTCCAAGCAGTATCCCTCTTTAAGTAGAGACAAGAAGTACACAGAAGAGTCACGCCTACGCTGCCCAACCAGACCCTAGCCTGCGCAAGCTGTGCAGGTGTTACCGCTTAGATTCAAATCCAAACTCCTTGGATCCAATGGCCTTGCTACTGTCCTTTGAATAAGGTTTCTCTAGGGTGTCCTAACTTGGAAACAGAAAAGTCAAAGAACAGAAGAGCTTGAAATGTAAGTGCTCCCAGAAAACCACATAATAGCAGTGTACCCCTTGGCACATACTTTAACCTTTCTGTGCCTCACTTGACCTATCTGTAAATTAGAAATAAGCTACATCCCCGTGCTTGGGAGGCGGAGACAGGAGGATCATGCAGGTTCAAAGCCGGCTGCGCTGGCATAAGAGACCCTATTAAAAAAAAAAAAAAAAAAAAAAATATATATATATATATATATATATATATATATAATAGGTCTGGGAGTGTAGCTACAGGGAGGTTTTTCCCCTCTAAAATAGTTACAACAGAGCTGGGCGTGGTGGCACACGCTTATAATCCCTGCGCTTGGGAGGCTGAAACAGGAGGATCGCACAGGTTTGAAGCCAGCCTCAGCTACTTAGTGAGGCTCTCAGCAACTTAGTGAGACCCTGTTTCCAAATAAAATATAAAAAAAGGTCTGGGAGTATAGCCCGGAGGTAGAAAGCCTCTGGGTTCCACCCCCAGTACCACTAATAAATAAATAAATAAATAAACAAATAAAATAGTTACAACAGAATATAGAATATAGTACATGCTCCTACATACATATTTTCTATTAGTCTAGCATTAGATGCTACAGTGATTAGCATATTGCTTTTGTCAGCTCTACCCTGCTGAAAGACAATTTCAGAATAAACATGTCATATACATATACTATATGTATACATATGTGTGTATGATTACACCATAACCAAGAACAGCTATGATAAATTGATTGATTGAATGATTAATTGATTTTTGTGGTCCTGGGATCAAACTCAGGAGCATTCTACCTCTGAGCTATATCTCCAACACTGTTTTAAAAGTTTTTATTTTGGAAACAGGTTCTCGCTAAATTGCTGAGGCTGGCTTTGAACCCATGATCCTCCTGTCTCAGCCTCCCAAGTCTTGAGATTATAGGCATGTGCCACTATGCTGGCTTGTGGTAGTTTTAAAATACATCCAAAAAAGTATTTGATATTCCTCCCTTAGAAAAGTGGAGCCTAATTCCCCTCCCTTCAAATGTGGACGGCACTTGGCGACCTGCTTCTAAGGGACTAAATGTGGCACAATGATCATACTTGAATCCAAAACCAGGACATTGAAAATCACGTGGCTGACTGCTCATGCTCTCTGAGACCACGCACTGGGGGAAACCAGCTACCGAGCTGTGAGGATGCTCAAGCAGCCCCATGGAGTGGCCTGTGGAGCTAGGAACTGGGATTCCTACCAGCTGCTGTATGAAGGACCATCTTTTACCATATCCTCAACCCTTGCTGAGCTGAACTTCTCAGCATCTCAACTTCAACCGTGTCCCTGAGTCGCAACCACCATGCTAGGCCCATCTCAAATACCCAATGCCTGACCCACAGAAATTGTGAGAAAAATAAATGCTTTTTGTTTCAAGTGGCTATGTTTTGAATGAATGTGCCACATGGCAACATATACCAAATACAGTATTACTAAACCCTTGGCTCAGAAGTCAAGAAAAGTCAGGGACCAGGGCTTCCTCTTTTTCTGGTCACCAGTTCTGGCTCTGAAACTCAGAAGAAACTGCTGTCATTTTAATTTTAGCTAATGTGAGCTGGGCATGGTGGTGCACACTTGTAATCCCAGCATTCAGGAGGCGGAGACCAGAGGTTCGCAGTTCACGGACAGCCTCAGCTACTTAGCGAGGCCCTTCACAACTCAGTGAGACCCTGTTTTGAAAATAAAAGGCCTAAAAAATAGCGCTGGGGCCAGGCGTGGTGGCGCACGCTTGTAATCCCCGTGCTTGAGAGGCGGAGACAGGAGAATTATGCAGATTCGAAGCCAGCTGCGCTGGCTTAAGAGACCCTGTTTCCAAATTTAAAAAGTATAAAATAGGTCTGGGAGTGTAGCCTGGAGGTAGAAGGTTTCCAGGAACCCCAGTACCATAAAAAAAAAAAAAGGGCTGGGGGTGTAGCTCAAAGGTACAATGCCCCTGGGTTCTAGTACCAGTACAGCATAAATAAATAAATTAAATAAATAAAAATAAAAAAATTAGCTAATGTGTTTTGCCAAGCAATTCTAAAAGTCAAAGCAGAATTTAACACTGGAGTGAAGGGAAAAGTGAAGGACTGAGGTAATAATTCAAAGAAATGAGCCACAGGAGGAACACAAAAGTCTTATTAGTTTTAATTTTTTTTTCTTTTGCAGGAACTGGGGGTTGAACCCAGAGGCATTCTACCTCTGAGCTAGACCTCTAACCCTTGTTAGTGAGGTTCTTTTGAAGGAGGGTCTAGCCAGGTGTGGTGGTGCATGCTTGTAATCCCAGCATTTGGGAGGTTGAGACACAAGGATCCGAGTTCATGGGCAGCCGTAGATACTTAGGCTCTTTGCAACACAGTGAGACCCTGTTTCAAAATAAAGGATAAAGCTGGGCGTAACGGCCCATGCTTGTCATCCCAGCATTCAGGAGGCTGAGACCAGAGGATCATGGTTCGTGGACAGCCTCAGCTACTTAGTGAGGCCCTCTGCAATTCAGTGAGACCCTGTTTCAAAAATAAAAAATAGGGCAGGGCGTGTAGCTCCGAGGTCGAATGCCCTTGGGTTCCATCCCCAGACCCGCAAAAACAAACAAACAAACAAACAAACAAATAAAGAATAAAAAAAAGCTGAGGTAGAATGCCTCTGGGATTCCATCCACAATATCGGAAAAAAAAAAAAAAAAAAAAAAAAAGAGGGTCTCACTAAGTTGCTGAGGCTGGTCTCAAACCTGTGATCCTCCGGTCTCAGCCTCCCAAGTACTGGGATTACAGGCATGTGTGATTATGCCCAGCTTAGTTTTACTTACTTTTTGGCAGTACTGAGAATTGAACCTGAGACACCCAATCACTGAGCCACACACCCAGCCCTTCTTATTTTGAGACAGGTCTTGCTAAGAAGCACAGATTGGCCTTAAACTTTGGCTATTCCTGCCTTCGCCTCCCAAGCAGCTGGATTACACTTATATGCCTCTGAAACCACTAGTAGCATTACTCTTCCTAGCTAAACCCTGAAGCATTGCCAACATTAACTTATGTTTACTTACATCTACCAAGAAGTCGAAGACGCGGGCGTGCAGGGCCTTGGCGAGCGCATCCCTGGTGTAGCATGCCTGCTCCACGTTGAGGGTCACGTGGATGGACTCCGACTTGCCACCCCACTTGCTGTCCATCTGCCGACTGGTGAGCTTCTCTTTCAGCCGGTCCTGGTTTATGCCCAGGAGATATGCAGGAAAAGCCAAGACTGTAGAACAGAAGGCAAAGCATGATTACATTTCAGAATAGTAGCAATTCATGTCCCAAACAAATGGAGGTGTGTGCGTATGTGTGTGCGTGCGTGCGTGCGTGCGTGTGTGTGTAGACATAAGGCACCATCTTCAACACCCAAACCTTCTACTCTAGTGAAGGCTGCTAGTCGGCGATCCCACACCTATCTACCTTCTTTTTTTTCTCAGCTGCTCTATTACATAAGTCAATTCCTACAATGACTGCGACTTCCAATCATAGAAATCGGTGATCCAAGGAGGATGGTAGGCCAGTCCCTCCTACTGAGATCACAGTGAAATGCCTAAAATGAACACATCTCCAAGTGTACAGCGAGACAGCCTGGAAGGAACTCAATCGAGAAACATTTTTTTGGCTCCAAATACTGTTTTCTTCCTATTTGGTGCAATGTTTGTATAGCATCATTTTCAAAGACCTGGAAACACCTGTTATCATCAAATTAATACTTATAACCAATTACCTATTTATCAAATGTTTACCATGAGTAGGGTTACTAAAGAGAGAGGAAAGGATATAAAATATTTAAGAAATCTTGAAGAAAATCTAGATAAGGCAAAAATAATTTACCAAGTAAAGAGTCTTCCTAAAAGGTTAATATGTGGACCGAGTATGGTGGTGCATGCCTGCAATCTCAGTACCTGGGAGGCTGAGACAGGAGGATTGCAGGTTCAAAGCTAGCCTCAGTAACTTACAGGTACACTCAGCAAATGTAGTGAGACCCTGTTTCAGAAAAGGCTGGGGGTATGGCTTGGAGGTAGAACGCCTCTCAGTTCAACGCCCGGTACCACCACCAAAAACCAAAAACTAAAACAAAAAACAAGTATGCGCCACCACGCCCGGCATTAAAACAAAAAACAAAACAAAACCAAAATGCACGACACAGGCAGAATAAAATTCTAGAGGAACCTAGAACTTGCTACTTGCTGGGTTAGTCGAGGAAGTCTGGCATCTGGATAAGGCCTAAAAGGATGAATAGGATGTGTACAGATACAGGCAGGGGATGGAATGACCAAGGGCGAGGAGGTGGGAATGCAGATGTGGCTGGGATGTGGTCTACACCACATTCACCAGCACTGGCTACAGCAGAGTAAGACTGCAGGTTGAGGGCGGATTCCAGTGCTGGGGGTTAGAAGGGTAAGAGGTAACGGGCAGAAGGCAAGGTGGGCTCTGAGTGGTTTTGTGAGAGACATTACAGGTGGACTCCTTCGGGGGCAGCAGATGGAGCGCAGTGAAGGAGATTGGGGTAGGTCTTATCATAGCAGCCCCTTCTCTTCCAACAGCATCAGACTCCCGGAGCCGGCAACTTGCTGCAGATCATGAAACTTACCCAGTGGAAAGCTAGTCCTATGGAAAGGATTTTCCTGATTTCTGGTCAATCTAATAGGAAGAACGAATGACCACATTCTTGGGCAGGAAAGAATTTTAGATTTCTCCAACATGATTGAAAGGTTTTTAGAGATGCAAATGAAAATCCTAAACTTGGATGTGAGTCATGTTTTTCTGCAAAAACCTTTATCAAAATTTTCTGATAAAAGAACTGTGTTAAAGACCTTATAATAATGCTAAAAAATCACAAGCCTCCTGATCAAGGATAATGTGTCTGAATTGCACAGATGGTGTTAGAAAGTAATAGGCTGACATTTCTCAGTAGCTACCTTCCAAAGAGATTAAGTCAGTGAGCACATTTTGAAAATGTGTAATGCCAGAAAAAGGTATTTATCATCTAGATTTCACAAAAGTGTTTTGACTAGTGGCATGGTTTCCTTTTAAAATTTTTTTCCTCTTTTGTTTTTGTGGTACTGGGGATTGAACCGAGAGGCACTGTATCTCTGACCTATACCCCCAACACTTATTTTTTATTTTGAAATTGGGTCTTGCTAAGTTTCTGAAGGCCTCACTAAGTTGATGAAGCTGACCTCAAACCTGTGATCTTCCTGTTTCAGATTCCCAAGTACTGGGATTACAGGCATGTGCCACCATGCCCCACCTTTTTTTCTCTTTTGGTACTAGGGATCGAAACCGGGGGCATTTCTACCTCTAAGCTACACCCCCAGCCTATTTTTTGGGGATTGGGGGCAGAATCTCATTAAGTTGCTGAAGGTGTCACAAAGTTGCTGAGGCTAGCTGCAAATCTGTGATCTTCCTGTCTCAGCCTTCAAAATACTGGAATTACAGGAGTGCAACCATCATGCCCAGTTTAGGGCTTTTCCTTTTATAAAAGACAGGTGGATTAAAATAAAAACTGCACTGATTGGCCAGTGGCTGTTTCCTTTGGTTTCAGTGTTAACACATGTCTGGAAATGTGGACTGTCTTCTAACAAACTAAAGCTTTCTTGCAGAATGACATCCATAAGTCAGATTTGGACACAGGTGAAAATCAAGAGACATTTCCCAAAGTCTCCAACATGTAAGAGGCCTTCATGACCACAATGGTTATTACCACCAGCATCAGAAGGGTGCATCTCACTAGAGGTGACTAACAGATATTATCAGAAGTAGTTTCTAGTATATTTGCCAGAAATATACAATGTTGACGTGAGATATACAATGAGAAGTTTTATATGATGAACAGCCAGGCACACTTTGTTTTTTAAGTGTGGGATTCTTCCAACCCCTAACGATGCCAAAATGGGGGCATAAACTATCAGGGAAAACAGTCCATGCCATTATCTTCATGACCTTAGCTCAAAAATAAAACAACAGAGATATCATGGGAGTCCTCGAGACAGACAGATGGAAGGGACCAGCAGGCCGACCTTCTAGCTCTGCAAACTTTTCTAGAAGAGGGATTGGCCAAAGACTGTGGGCATTCAAGAAAGAGAAGTAGGCGTGGAATTCGGCCAAGAATCAGTGCCATGTGCTGAGGGTGGCAGCTAAGCGGGCCAGAGGGGAAATATATACTTGGTTTGGAAAGAATCCATGCCATGTTCCAGTACAGTCTCCTCCAGCGGCTTGGGGGTGCTGAAATCGTAGGGCTGCTTGCATTGACTTCCTTTAGGCTGTGAATTTCCATGAAGGTTTGTGAGCATGGATGGAGAAGAGCCGAGGCATGGAGGCTTGGAGGCTTGGGGAAGTAGAGAAGGGAGGAAGCAATGATTTCTTTTAAAATGTTGATGCAGCCGGGCATGGTGGCGCACGCTTGTAATCCCAGCACTTGGGAGTCTGAGATAGGATCACACAAGTTCAAAGCCAGCCTCAGCTACTTAGTGAGGCTCTCTGCAACTTGTTTCCAATTAAAGTATAAAAATAGGCCTGGGAGTATAGCCTGGAGGTAGAAAAGCCCCTGGGTTCCACCCCCAGTACCACCAAAAAAAAAAAAAAAAAATATATATATATATATATATATATATATATATATATATATATATATATATATTGATGTAAAGTCAGGCATGGTGGTACACGCTTGTAATCCCAATACTTGGGAGGCTGAGACAGGAGGAAGCAGGTTTGAGGACAGTCTCACCAAAGTGAGACTCATCAACCTAGTGATACCTTGTTTCAAAGTAAAAATAAAATTGGGCTTAGGGTATAGCTTGGAGGTAGAATAACTCTGAATTCAATCCTCAGTACTAAGATAAAAATGTTAGTGTAATTCTGGCATAGATATTCAGAGTCGTGTGAAACAAGAAGAACCTCATAAAATATAATGTTTCTGCACATTTAACTAAGAAAGGCTGGATTTAATTTTTCTGTTTAAATTTGAAGTATACAGGCTGAGACAGGAGGATCACACAGATTTGAAGCCAGTCTCGGCTACGTATTGAGGCTCTCAGCAACTTAGCGAGACCCTATTTCCAAATAAAGTATAAAATAGGTCTGGGAGTATAGCCCGGAGGTAGAAAGCCCCTGGGTTCCACCCCCAGTACCACAAAAAAAAAAAAAAAAAAAAAAAAGAAATGAAAGAAAAAGAGTATAGAGGAGAGAAAACGAGAGAGCAAAATTTGTGTTTTTGTGGCCCAGGGTATTAAATCCTCCCTCTATCTCTTTTTTTAATTTAAAAGAAATAACAAGGCAAATGTGCTTGAGGAACAGCAAAGTTCAAACGAGGTTATGTCCATTTATGAAAGTTTCACTATCAATCTCACTGACATGTATAAAAAGGGGAGAAAGAAAAGGGGAGGAGCCTGTGACGGGGATTCACTGAGCGATGTGTGCGTGCATATTTGTATCACTGATTCTCACTATGCTGTATAATTCATGGCACAGCCAGGCATGGTGGCGCATACCTGTTATCCTGTACCTGGGAGGCTGAGACAGGAATCGAGGGTTTGCAGCCAGCCTCAGCAACTTAGAAAGGCCCTCTGTGACTCTGTGAGGCCCTGTTTCAAAATAAAAAATAAAGTAGGGCGGAGGATGTAGCTTCTGGGTTCAAGCCACAGTATCAAATATTATTATTATATTGCATTAATAAAAATATAGATATGGTTTATCTTTGATGTCGATAATCCATGATCATGGGGAAAAGAAAGAGCACGGTCACTTGTGATTTTGCTCCTCCTTATTCAAGTACTATTTTTTTTTTCTTTCAACAAAATTCTTAGGTTAATTTGATAAAACCTTTTTTCTTTTTTCTTTTTTTTTTTTTTTGCAGGTCTGGGGATGGGACCCAGGGGCATTCAACCTCCACGCTACACCCCCTGCACTATTTTGTATTCTTTATTTTGAAACCGGGTCTCACTGAGTTGCAGAGGGCCTCACTAAGTAGCTGAGGCTGTCCGCGAACCACGATCCTCCGGTCTCAGCCTCCTGAATGCTGGGATGACAAGTGTGCGCCTCCAAGCCCGGTTTGGTAATATCTTTCAAGCAAATTTTGTTTCCCAAAGTATGTCACTGATGCTGGGAGGTGCATAAGTATGTGAATTGAGGTTGATTAGCTTCTCAGGTTAATGAACTTCTCATCAACATAAAGGTTGACTAAGGAAATTTTAAGTTTCCTTTAGCCTAGGGTCAAGCAAATGCTTTAATAGGCCAGTTGGTAGTAGAATTGTTACCACTTTTTTTTTTTTTTCTGTAATAGAATCGTTAGAGGAAGCTGCCTTCTTTGATTATACAGCATGGACAGAGGTTCCCTCTATAGATGTATTCCACAGGCACACTCAAATATGAGAAAGATGACCGGGCGTGGTGGTGCACGCTTTTAATCCCCGCACTTGGGAGGCAGAGACAGGAGGATCACGCAGGTTTGAAGCCAGCCTCTCTGGATTAAGAGACCCTGTTTCCAAATAAAAATAGGTCTGGGAGTATAGCCCAGAGATAGAGGGTTTCCAGGAACCCAGTACCACAAGAAAAAAAAAAAAAAAAAGACCAGGAGATCACAAATCATCTTAATGTTCAACAGCGGATGATTGGTTCAATAAATCAAAGTATAAACAGCCAAGCAATGGAATACTGTGTTGCTTAAAAGGATGAAGGTTGCCAGGCATGGTGGTGCATGCCTATAATCCCAGTACTCAGGAGGCTGAGACAGGAGGATTGCAGGCTACAGGCTAACTTGAGGCTAGCCCCAGCAACTTAGCAAGGCCCTCAGCAACTTAGTGAGGGTCTTATATTTTGAAATACTACCTGTTTCAAAATATAAAATAAAATAGGGCTGGGTGTAGCTCAGAGGTAGAATGCCCCTGGGTAGCACCTCCCATACTCACCCCCAAGAAAAAAAGATGAAGGTCCTTATGAATCAACATAGCATAAATAGATTAGCCACCAGGACATGTTACATGAAAGAGAACACAACTGTAGACCTTTGTGTTACAAGCTCCCATTATTGTGTGAGGAAAAAGGAAGGGTGTGTGGGTGCCTCCGGAGCACATAGCCCAGGAACTTGGACAGGACTGGGAGGGGAACAAGTTGGCTGCCAAGGGGTCCAGGGAGAAGCCCACTGTGCACCCACTGGACCACAGTAACACAGGGCCAATGAGCAAAACCCAGAACCCATGGAAGACAATATGGGGAGGGGTGTGCATTGGGCCTACTTGGCTTTGAGTTCAGCTTTCTCTGATCCCCACCGCTTCTCTACCTCTAGTTAGGGAATTTCTTACGAGTTGCCAATCCTGGGCCTTTCCATTTGGCAGAGGAAGCTACTAACTCCACACATGCATGAGCGGTGCAACACTTTGTGACCCAAACATCCAGGGCCATGCTTCTGGCTCAGTGCCACAAGCATAAAGAGCCGTGAAAGATGCGACTACCCAAGAGGCAGGAGAGAGCCAGTCTATTTCCACAGACACTGCCACCAAAACAAAACTGTCCATCTGTGAGGCTTGGTGCCACTGACCCTGCCAGACACTTCTATGCACTTGCTAAATGCCGAGACTGAAGCCCAGACTGTAGAGAAACTTGATGACTAGCATCGTGGCTGTGAGGTCATGTTTCTAGGCTCCATGGACCCTGGATATCTGCTGTTCTCCACTCCCTTCCCGGGTAGACATAATTCATCTTTATCAGACAGGCATCAGAAGTTAACAGAACTTCCCTTTTTTATGAGAAAAGAAAACAAAAACATAAAAAGAACCTTATTTGGAATGGAAATATCCCCATTGCATTGTCAGCAATGAGTGGGATACTATTTATTACTAAGTGTCTAAATTTATCATCCTTGAAGAATGCTGAGAAAGGAAGAAATGCCTTCCTGGGTGGTTAGAGGGTGTGTGGGTTCTGAGAACAGCCTGGAAGGCCACTGATGCCTGAGAGGCTGAAGCTCTGTGCCATGGTATGTGTGGTAGGCTGCAGGCACATGACACCAGAATGTCTTTCTGCAGGAAGGACCCTAAATTCTTCTTTAAGAGTGAAAAGGACCATCCAAGTCTTGAGGATCTGACTAGTACAGATGTGATCATTAAAGGAGATCATCAGAGATGCCGACACGACAGTCTATTTCTCTCTCTGCTCATAAATATAATCTATCTGGGCACGGTGGCACATGCCTGTAATTCCAGTACTTACGAGACTGCGACAGGAGTATCACAGGTTGGAGATCAGCCTCAGCCCCTTAGTGAGACCATGTTTCAAAAATAAAAAATCACAAGAGCTAGGGTGTGGCTTAGAGGTCAAACTCCCCTGGCTTTAGTCCCCAGGGAACGGACAAACACACGGACGGATGGATGTACACAAACACACACACACACACACACACACACACACACACACACACACACACACATATTCCAAACCATGAGACAAATCTTATGCTGTAGGTTTTTCTTTTTTCTTTCTTTTTTCTTTCTTTTTGGTGGTTCTGGGGATGGAACCCAGAGGCTTTCTACCTCCAGGCTACACTCCCAGATCTATTTTATATTTTATTTGGAAACAGGGTCTTACTAAGTTGCAGAGAGCCTCACTAAGTAGCTGAGGCTGGCCTCGAACCTGCAATCCTAGTGTCTCAGCCTCCCAAGCGCGGGGATTACAAGTGTGCGCCACCACGCCCGGCTCAAGCTGTAGGTTTTTCCACATTAACATGTATCCTATCACTTCCTCTACAGGACTTTTAGTTGAATGTATTCATAGAAGATGTTTCCTAAGAGAGTCTAATCTTTGTACAGAAAAGACAAGCCGCAGAAAAGGTTTTAAGAGACTAATCTGCCGGGCATGGTGGTGCATGCCTATAATACCCGTATTTGGGAGGCTGAGACACTAGGATTGCAGGTTCGAGGCCAACCTCACAACTTAGTGAGACTCTCAGCAACCTAGCAAGACCCTATTTCAAAACAAAAACTACAAAAAGGGCTGAGGGTGTAGCCTAGAGGTAGAATGCCTCTGAGTTCCATCCCCAGTACCAAAAAATAAATAGACTAATCTTTTGAGTTACTAAACCATTACCCTAACCTTCATTAATGACATCGCTTTATCTTTCAAGTTGGATAAGAGTTTCTGGCAAGTTGCTCCAAGGTTAGTAATAAATGGGAGCGATTCCATCAGCCGCCTAGGGGGGACCTGGGCCGGTGCTGGCGGTGGGAAGGGCAGGGTGATGAAGATGTCCAGTCTTCCCCAAGGCATGTGTTCAGCCACGGCCGGGCGCATGAGACTTCTCATGTCCTCCCAGCACTCCAGCCGTGTGAGATCCCGCCGAGGCCTGGGCATGTGTGCCCGCCTGCCCCCCGTGCCCACCAGAGCTACGCACACTCCTCGCTCTCCACAGCGGCGTAGTTGCCCACTTCCTTGAAGCTGATGTTCCCCAGGTGAAGCACTCCCGCCACGATCTGCAGCACCAGCGTTTGCTCTTCCGCGAAGATCCCTATCACGTTCATGGCGTGCTGGAAGAGAGGAATTGTCCAGACCCACAGTGACCAATGTTATAAGGGCATAATGAAGAAGCCAGAGCACAGGTGGAGTGGCAGAGTTTCAGGAGACGTGGCTTAGCTTGCGGTGCCAGGGGAAAGCCCCTGTGCACCGCCATCACTGACCAGTGGACGCCCACGACTCTTCAGAGTCTTGCGGGAAGGGAGGTTCTCTAAACATGGCATGGCACAGGAAGAACGCTCAGGGGAGCAGCTGCTGTGCACCGCCAAGTCTGTCCTCACTGGCGCTCAGCCCTGGTTGCCGGTGCTCTCCCTCCAGGCCCCTCTGCCCCTTGCAGCCGCTCCAAGTAGCCTCCAGCGATCGCTCCCCTCACGGGGAGGATGAGAAGAGACTGTATTTGCAAAATTATCTCGGCTGAAAATCTCCAGGAAATGAAAGCACCAGTAAAAAGCCTATTCTCTGAGGTCCCTGAAATGCCAATGATGTACACCTCTAATCCCATGACCATGCCCAAGGCAGGAGGATTACAAGTTTGAGGTCAGTTTAGGCACCATAGCATGACCCTGTCTCAAAAAAAGAAAAGATGGCTAGGGGCATAATTCAGGGGTAGAGCACCCTGGTTCAATCGCCAATACTAAAATGTCTGTCTCTTGGACCTTTATAGCCTGAGAAAACTATATTCTAAGACCAGTGTGTAGTCCCTTAATTCATTGTGTGTGTGTGTGTGTGTGTGTGTGTGTGTGTGTGTGTGTGTGTGTTCCCAGGGGCATTCTACTTCTCAGCCGTACCCCAGCCTTACTTAATTAAATTAATTAATTATTTTACTTATTTATTTTGGAAACCAGGAATTGAATTCAGGGGCATTCTACCTCTGAGCTATAACCCAGCCCTTTTATTTTAAATTTTGAGACAGAGTCTCACTAAGTTTCTGGGGATCTCCCTGAGTTGCTGAGGCTGGACTCGAACCTGTGATCTTCCTGTCTCAGCCTCCCAAGTACTGGGATTACAGGTGTGTGCCACCACACCCAGCTTACCTGTTGTACTTTTTATCACTGCTCCTTTAAAGCCATGTGGCCTTAGGACCAGAGACACAGGATGTCTAAACATCCTGTCCTTTTTAAACACAAATTCCAGCAACCCTTACATGGAACTTTCTTCGCCCACTCGGGCACATGATGGGTCTGGCTTGTAGCTGACTCAAGGGACAGTGTAAAAGGGGTCCTTTAAGGCTAAATGAGTGATCAACCTATCTCCAGAAAGATCTAAATTGATTCATTTATGCCATTTCCCCTAGGGTGCAAACCCTCAATAATCTACACACAAGGTCTGGCCAGGAAAGGCTGGGTCAATGAAGAGGAGTAAAAAGACCGCGGACGTTTCACGACTCCTGCTCCTGATGAAGACCACCAACGTGCTCTCTGCCTGGCGAAGCCACAGCTCCTCAGCTGCCAGGGCCATCAGCAAAGCATCCGCCCAGTGCATGGCCACAGTGCCCACCCCCTTCGCGGAGCTCCGCAGAGGGCAGGGAGAAATGCAGTCGCACCTGACTCAGTGTTCCTTGGATAAGCGGGCACATGGCCTGGGAAGTGCCGAGAGCTGGTTTCTGACAGTGCTCACGATGGTACAGGTGGCACGTCACCTTCTGTGATCAGCTCACCTCGCCGCCTTTCTGCCGCCGAGGACGCCCGGGCATCTGGCCCCGAGCTGGTACTTACCAGCGTCTCCTGGAACTCTCGCTTGTCGTCAATGTCCTCAACCTTGTAGGACCCGGAGAGGCTCAGGTAGTAATAGTAGTCCATGCTGGTGATGCCGAGGCTGTGCTTCTGCTCCGCAGAGGCGCCCTCGATGAGCTGCAGAAGAGAAGAGGGGACGCGTCCTGATGCGGACCGAGCACCCAGCATCATTGCACAGTTGCCTGAGCTGGGGAGGCCTGGCCACCTCTGCGTTCCATCTCCATGGTGTGTTAGCGCCCAGAGTAGGAAGGATGAGACAGGAGGATGGCAGGTTTGAGACCAGCCTCAGCAACTTTGTGAGCCCTTGCTTGAAAATAAAATAAAAAGGGCTGGGGTGTAGCCCAGAGGTAGAATGGCCTTGGGTTCACTCTCTGGTGTGCACATACATGTGTGTGGGGTGGGGTGGGAGTGTCTTTGTGTGTGTGTCATTTTCCCAAGGAAATATATTCATATACAGATATACATATATACATGCATATGTATGTTTATATAGGAATGAAGGGCTTAGGAGTATCTGCTCTTCTTGTTGCAGTCCCAAATCCTCTCTGCAAATTCTAATTCTTTCTCATAAAACCTGCAACCTCTGAGGATTTCCTGGTGTGCAATCAAAGGAACTGTAGGCTGCGCTTGGCAGTTCGGCTTTCGACTTTCTGCAGTGCAGCAGGCTCCCTGCTTCTCACTCTGGGGTGAGAAGGTCCCACGCTCAAGTATTCTGAAACCTCCTACCACTGATCGCCCCTTGGCTTCTGGTCCCAGCACTGACATCTGCCTTCAGCGTGGGCTCCAATCAGTGGAGTGCTGGAAAAGGCTCAGCAAGAAACTCTCGGAAGAGAAAACACTTGATCAGTAGTGTTGGCTGATATTCATGGTGTATGTACTCCCAAGGCTACTTCAAGCCACCAAAGAAATGTTACTGAAGAGATGGGAAGCCAGGTGTGGTGGTGCACGCTTGTAATCCCAGGACTTGGGAGGCTGAGACACGAGATATGGGTTCTTGGCCAGCCTCGGCTACTTAGTGAGGCCCTCCTCAACTTAGTGAGACCCTGCTTCAAAATAAAGAATAAAAAACAGGGCTGGAGTATAGCTCAGAGGTAGAATGCCCCTGGGTTCAATCCCCAGTAACACACACACACACACACACACACACACACACACACACACAAGAAAAAATAAAGAAAGAAAAAGAAAAAGATGGGGGTAGACACACGCAGCCTAAGTCATCTCAGGTATATCATAGCGTAACCCCAAAAATAATATTTAGAAAAATAGGGACAGCTTCTATCCATGTTTCTTCACCTCTATCAGGTTCCACAGGCCATCTTGGCTCCCCTTTTTCAAACAGCAGGCCTTATCTATATTATCTGTCTGTCTGTCTGTCTGAACTAGGGATTGACCCTTGAGCCTTTCTACCTTTGAGCTATACCCCAGTCCCCCTTTTTCTAAGGCAGGGTCTCAATAGGTAGCTGAGAGTCTCACTAAGTTGCTGAGGCTGGCCTCAAACTTGTGATCCTCTGTCTCAACCTCCCAAATACTGGTATTAAAGGCACTGCACACCATGCCTGGCTCATCTGCATTATGGAGAACTTCTAGGTCATCCTGCCATCTCCGGTTCCCTGTGTCACTGCTTCTTTTCTCCTTCTGAGGAACACCCCTCCCTTCTTTCAGTCTCCTCCCCATTCATACCCACTGTCCCTCCATCTCCCCGGCACCTTCCAGCCTCCCTCTCCGTGGCACCTTCCAGCCTCCCTCTCTCCAGCTCTGCTTCTAGAAATGGGCTGCTCTCCACGTTACTGAAAGGCTTCCTTGCTTCCTCAGTTTACCCACCTGCTTCTGCTGCCTCTCCTGGCTGCTCGCTGGTGGCAAAATCCAACAGCCTGTTTTTGGTCCCCAGACCTGGGCCACCCATCCCCCAAGAGCCCGAAACTTGGATTTTGGCTTGGGGCCTTGCGGAGCCTGGGCTGCGCCTCCGCTCAGTCCTCTCGGGTTTGGGTCCTGCCCTCCACACTCGGTCCCCTGCGTCCCACGATTTCACAGCTCCAACTGTTACGTTTCCGTCAGAGTCTTAACCCCCAGCTCGCCAGCTCCCAGCCTCTACGCAGGTGGTTTCTGACAGTGGCAGAGGGCTCTTGGAGGGGGTGGGCTTGCGTGTGTGGGGAAGGGTGCTCAGTGCTCAGTACATAAGGTGCTGCTGTGCGCGATCCACGCCCGCCTCCTCCCTTCACCGCCGTCGCTGTGAGGCATGCAACTGCCAGCACAGCTGAGCTCACAGAAGCTCTCGGCCATGCCTGCGCTGCTTCTAACAACCGAAACCAGCTGAAGGAATTGTCATCATTAAAGATTCCTTCGTGACTGATGGAAGAGGCTGAGTGAGGGCTACTCCCACAGACTAAAATGGCCTTCTAAGCCTGGTGTGGTGGCGCACGCTTGTAATCCCAGAATTCAGGAGGCTGAGACTGGAGGATTGCGGTTCGCGGACAGCCTCAGCTACTTAGTGAGAGTGAGACCCCCTCTGCAATTCAGTGAGACCCAGTTTCAAAATAAAGAATAAAAAAATAAAATAAAATAGGGCAGGGGTGTAGCTCGGAGGTCAAATGCCTCTGGGTTCCATCCCCAAAACCCGCAAAATAAATGAGTGAATAAATAAATAAATAAAATGGCCTTCTCATCTAGTGATCTTTGAACCAAAAATGAAACAAGACAATAATTACCGGGCCTTTCTTCAAGGAAACACTAAGGTGGATCCCTAATATGAAAATATTAACAAGTTAAATCAAACATTAAAAGGTTTGATAGGGAGCTGGGCTCCTGTGGTGGCGCACGCTTGTAATCCCCGTACTTGGGAGGCCGAGACAGGAGGATCGCACAGGTTCAAAGCCAGCCTCAGCTACTTAGTGAGACCCTGTTTCCAAATAAAGTATAAAATAGGTCTGAGAGCATAGCCTGGAGGTAGAAAACCTCTAGGTTCCACCCCTAGTAAGCCCCCTCTACACACAAAGTTTTGATAAGGAAGTATTATATATTCTTTTAAATACAAACTTTTTTTGGTACTGGGGGGTTGAACCTGGGCATTCTATCTCTGAGTTAAAATCCCAGAACTTTTTATTTAATTAATTAATTAATTTATTTGTGGTACTGAGGATTGAACTCAGGGGCATTATATCTCCAAGATATATCCTCAGCCCTATTTTTTAATTTTTTATTGAGAAACAAAGTCTAAGTTTTGGAAGGTCTCACTAAGTTGCTGAGGCTGTCTTGACAGGTGATCCCCTGTCTCAGCCTCTCCAGTACTGATTTACAGGGGTATGCCACCATGCCTGGCTCTGACAAACTTTTTTTTTTTTTTTTTTTTGGCAGTACTAGGGATGGAGCCCAGGGGCATTCTACCTCTGAGCTACACCCCCAGCCCCCATTTTTTATTCTTTATTTTGAAACAGGGTCTCATTGAGTTGCAAAGAACCTCACTAAGTAGCTGAGGCTGTCTGTGAACCCGGATCCTCCTGACTCATCCTCCCAAATGCTGGGATTACAAGTGTGTGCCACCACGCCTGGCTTCTGACAAACATTTTTGAAGATAGCTGGAGCACATGCTTGCAGAAGCCTGGAACATGATTTTTTTTTTTTCCTTTTGTGATATTGGGAATGGAACCCAGGGGCATTGTACCTCTGAGTTACACCCTAGCCCTACTTTTGATTCTTTATTTTGAAACAGGGTCTCACTGAGTTGCTAAGGGCCTCTCTAAGTAGCTGAGGCTGTCCTCGAACCGCGATCCTCCTGTCTCAGCCTCCCAAATGCTGGGATTACAAGCGTACATCACCACAACCGATTTCTGGAACATGATTTTAAAAGCATCCCGCACACTGCTCTGGCCCCAAACACTCGCTGGCTTCTGTGGGTCTGAATGGGAACTTTCTGAGCTGACATGAAGGGTCCTAAGCTGATTCAGTCCTCCCTCCGCCAGCTCACCTGCAGGAGATGGCCACTGCAAACTGTGTGAACCCTGGCTCGTGGACAGGCCTTCTACCTCCACGGCGTCTGACTGCCCCAGCAGCCCCTCCCTCGCTGTCCAGGGTTCTTTCCCTCTTAAGCATCCAGGCCAAATATCCCCATGTGAATTTCTACTTGGCAAAGAATCAAACACTCCTACTTTTGTTTGGAAGTTAGGTCAACACTCTCTTGATTATTTAACTTTTGGGGAATTTGTCTTGTCGCTTCAGTTAGAACTTCTTTTCCTTGAGAACAGGGACATTCTCCCAGTAAACAGTGACTTGCACACACTTTAGCTTATTAGATTATCTAAACGTAAGGGCTGAGAGGAAAAAAGAATTTAAAAAATTAATGTGAAGAATACAAAGAGAAAGAAAAACCGTAAAAGAAAACCTGGTAAAAGATGTGAAAACTCCGCTCTCCGGGGTTCCTCATCACCACCCTGGATTTTTCCAGAAGGAAGTTGGAGATTTTTCCACCATCTGGTTCCCCACCTGGACTGAACTGGATTTCAAAGTATTTTCCCTGCAAGAAAGGTAGGGATTTCCTTTAATGGTTGGTAAACAAAATCATAATGCAACCAAAACGGGCTTTGAATACAGTATATAATTCAAGGAAATTCATAAATGAAAGGCGCGTTGGAATGAGCCCTAATTCTGGTCTAGACTTCCTCACTTTTTCACATCAAACAATAACCCGAGCTTTTGTCCAGTCGCACAACTCCGTGTTCACAGTCGATCGTTCCAGCCAGACTAAATAAGGATGTGCTATATTCTTTGCCCATTTTCTTCTAGAAGGGACTTGCCCATCCACTAGAAATTGTAAAGAACGAGACAGAAAATCACGTGGCACTCTTAACGCACAGCAGCCGGTTCTGTTGGCCTGTTTCAGAGGAAGCAAATTTCCCCGGGCCGGGAGGGCAGTACGGACATGTGGTGCATGACTTGCCTTTATCTTTTCCCGTCTTTCCATCAGAGTTGCATGATATTTTGTAATTTGGTAAATAACAAATGTTGGGTTTCTGTTTTATTTTTAGTTTCTTCTGCCCCTGAGGGAAAGGGGCAGAAGAGGAGGTGGGAAAGGGTCGGTAGACAGAGGGTTAACACAAGTCTATTCACAAGGCAGATGTAGAATGGCAATTAGGGAAGAAAGGTCAGCAGGAAAATGTGTTCACATCTTCTTTCTCATTTCAGTGCCTAGAAACGTCACAATAAATTGATGCAGGCACTCAGCCAAAACCTATGAGAGGCAGAGGAGCGAGTAAATCACCTGGATAACACTGGCCAACGGGAAAGGGGAAGGCCAGCCTGACGAACAGAACCACCGGGAACTTGACAGTTACCTGGGCGCTGGGAAGCCTTCTCTGACAAAGAGAAGCTTCCTTCCAAAATTAAAAAGGGAAAAAGACATTTCTCTGCGATCGCCACTATTCCATTTCAAATGGCCCAGTGCAGCCTCACAGATGGCTCCTCGTGGGCCATCGCACCAGACTCAACGCCTGTGAAGTAACACGTGGAATCCACAGATGAAACCCATAAGAGTCAGAGCTCCCGGGGAAGGGTAAGGGGCTTTCTGGCAAGGAGATGAAATTCCCATTCATCTCAGCCAGTCGCCCAGTCTACCGCTAAGGGAGACCCCCAGTCAGAAGGATGTCTAAACAGCCAAGCCCGGGTTGACACGTCCATAGCCTTGTGCACAGGAGCCGGCTAGGAGGCGCTCAGTGAGGTGAGGCCGATTGCTTCTGGATGCTCTTTTGAGTATATATAAAACAAATACACAAAGCTGGGGGCAGGGAAAGGGGGCAGCTCAGGCTGACAGACAGACAGATAAACAGGAGAAGGTTCTCTCTGGTGCCCAAGTATCTGCTTCTTTCTTTCTTCTTTTTTTGTTTAACGGTGAAACTGTGAATCAAACCCAGGGGCCTTCTACCTCTGAGCGACACCCCCAGCAATAGTTTATTTTTTGTTTAGAAACAGGGTCTCACTGAACCCTCTCTAAGTTGCTGAGGCTGGCTTGAACATGGGATCCTCCTGACTCAGCCTCCCAAATACTGAGATTACCAGCATGTGCCACCATGGGCCGAGGTCCCTTTCAGTGTCCACAGAGCCAGGTCATGAGCGACCTGAATCCTCATCTGTTCTACTCTTTTCTTTGGGCGAGGTCTTTTCTCCAGAGACCAGGCCAAAGCTGCCACTTTCATCAATTTTTTTATTTTCCTTAGTAAGGCAACTCAGGTGGAGAGCCATTTTTGAAATTATCTTGTTTGCATTTCTGAAGCTCAAAAAATAACTTCTGTCACAGGGTGAATTGGAGTCCAACCGCATGCTGCTTTAGAAAAGAGAAAAAGACTAAAGCCGAGCACGGTGGTGCATGCGTAGGATCCCATTGCTTGAGAGTCTGAGATGGGAGGATTGCAGGTTCCAGGCCAGAACTATGTGTTAATTAGAGAGACCCTATTGCAAAATAAAATGTAAAATAGGGCTTGGGGTGTAGCTCAGAGGTAGAACACCCCTGGGTTCAACCCCTAGTGGGAAGGGAGGGAGGAATACCCTCCCGATTGTGTGAAAAGCTACCATTTGCTTTGTGAACAGGACTGGAAGCAGGACTGGCAGTGTTGCCCACCCGGTGATGTTCTCTGTGGTGGGGAAGGGACTTACGAATCGGCTGGAATTGTTGTTGCGGACCGTCTTGGCGTTGCCGAAGGCCTCCAGCAGCGGGTTAGACTGCAGGATGATGTCTTTCACGTGCTGTCACAGGACAGGTGAGAGGTTAGACAGGTGTGGACGCGGGGCCCAGCTGTGCGTGAGTGCCACAAGGCCCGAGGCCCAAGTCTGCATCCCTGGGGATTTCTGGAGAATTTATTCTTTCATGGTGACTGGGTCTCCCAACTCCTGTGGCCTGATGGAGGATCCTCAGGAGCCAGACTGCCACCAATAAATCAGAGTCTATAAATGTCCCTGGTAGCCGGGTGTGGTGGCGCATGCCTGTAATCGCAGTACGTGGGAGGCCGAGATGGGAGGATCACAGGCTAAAGGACAGCCTCAGCAAGTAGTGAGACTCATCAACCTAGTGAGACCCTGGTTCAAAAAATAATAATCATAACAAAAAGAGGGCTGGGGCGTAGCTTGGGGGTAGATTGCCTCTAGGTTCAACCTCCATTCACACACACACACACACACACACACACACACACACACACACACACACACATATCCCTGGTGTGGACTTCCACACGACTGAAGCCTCAGTTTACCCATGCTTCCCAGTGTGCTAGGAGCCACAGCAAAAGGGAAAATGGGGCCCCAGGGTCTCCCTGTGGCTCCGATCAGTCTTATCCATCTCTGCTTTCCCAGCTTTTCCACCACAAGCAAGAGTTTTTGTTTTGTTTTGTGGTGCTGAGGATTGAATCCTGGGGCATCCTTCGTCCAAGCTACACGCCTTGCCCTTTATATTTTTATTTTGAAACAGGGTCTTTCTGAGTTGCTGAGGGTCTTGCTAAATGGCTGAGGTTGGCCTCTAACCTGATATTCTCCTGTCTAAGCCTCCCAAGTACTGCGATTATAAGCGTGTACCCCCATGCCCAGCATAAGAGTTACCTTAAGGGAAATTTACCCATTTCTCCTCCCTGAACAAGGCTACAGAAAGATAATGCTGTGTTTCCCAAACTGTAACATGCACGAATCCAGTCTAAATGTAGACGTGGGCTCAGCAGGTCTGGGGCGGGGGCTGAGAATTTGCACTTCTAACCAGCTCCATGGTTAGCCAGCATGGGTCCAACCAGAGACCCATGGGCCAACACTGGATGGTATGGAGCAATTTCTGGCTTACCAGAGGGGAAAAAAACCTTGGTTTTCAAACACCCATCCCCTAGACTCAAAAGTGTGCAAAACAAGCCGGGCGTGGTGGTGCACGCTTGTAACCCCAGCATTTGGGAGGCTGAGACAAGAGGATAGCAGTTTGTGGACAGCCGCAGCCACTACTTAGCGAGGCCCTTTGCAACTCAGTGAGATCCTGTTTCAAAATAAAGAATAAAAAATAGGGCTGGGGGTGTAGCTCGGAAGTAGAATGCCCCTGGGTTCCAGTACGGCAAAAAGAAAGAAAAAGAAGTGCAAAACACACCAAGGCCACGAGACAGCTCACCAGAGAGGACCTGCTGCTCCAGAGGTCTTTCAGCAATGAATCACTCCTTGTCCTTCTAATTATTCACATGCTATGGTTAAACATGTTCCAGAAATAACAAGTTTTCTGGCCTGTGCTCTTTCGCTACTGACTAATTCTAAGCCAAGAGCTCTGTATCACTGTCCTCGTAGGAAAACAGGAAAAGAAAAGGCAACATTAACCGTCTGCACCCTGGCCGCGAGGTCCCAGGACGGCCAAGGATGGACTGGCTGACTATGGAACGGCCTAAGTGTTTCCTGGGCGCCCTCGGGAACACTGGGAAGATGAACTGTCACAAGAAACGAGAGCTGCCATTCCGCTCCTGCTGGGGAGTCAGCCCCCACAAGGGCACCCAGGGCAAGTTCTCCATGGTTCCTATAGGGGTCAGTTTCAAACTTAGAAACATATTTTTAAGCCGGGCATGGTGGCGCATGCTTGTAATCCTAGAACTTGGGAGGCTGAGACAGGAGGATCGCGCAGGTTCAAAGCCAGCCTCAGCTACTTAGTGAGGCTCTCCACAGCTTAGTGAGACCCTGTTTCCAAATAAAATATAAAATAGGTCTGGGAGTGTAGCCCAGATGTAGAAAGCCCCTGGTTTCCACCCCCAGTACCACAAAAAAAAAAAAAAAAGAAAGAAAGAAACATATTTTTAATCGGTCTGCTCTTTAAAAACTTATGTATTGGGAGGCTGAGACGGGAAGATTGCAGATTTGAGGCCAGCCTTAGCAGGTTAGCAAGACTTTCAGCAACTTAGTGAGACTCTGTTTCAATAAGAAAAAAACAATAAACAAAACCTGGGTGTGGTGGCACACACCTGTACTCATAGTACTTGGGAGGCTGAGACAGGAGGACTGCAGGTTGGATACCAGCCTCAGCAATTTATTGATATTTGCAGCAACCTAGCAAGACCCTGTTTCAAAAAACTAAAATTTGCTGGGCGTGGGGTCGCACGCTTGTAATCCCCGCACTTGGGAGGCAGAGACAGGAGGATTGCACAGGTTTGAAGCCAGCCGTGGTGGCTTAAGAGACCCTGTTTCCAAATAAAAATATAAAATAGGTCTGGGAGTGTAGCCCGGAGGTAGAAGGGTTTCTAGGAACCCCAGTACCACACACACACACAAAAAAACAAAAGCCAAAAAACAACAACAAAAAATAAATAAAATAAAATTTAAAAAGGGCTGGGGGATGAGGATGTAGCTTGAAGGTAGAATACCCATGGATTCAATCCTCAGTACCACAAAAATTAATGATAATAATAATAATAGTTAATAGTTGTTATTAAAATAAGGATGGGTGTGGCTTAGAGACTAAATGCTCCTGGCTTCAATTCCCAGGACCAAAAATAAAAATAAAACAAACAAACAAAACAAAGCCCCCCAAAATACTTCAAAAAACTCATGGATTTATGTAAAATTTGCTTTCCAGCTGGGTGTGCTGGTGTACGCTTGTAATCCCCACGCTTGGGCGGCTGAGACATGAGGATTGTGCAGGCTCGAAGCCAGCCTTAGCTGGCTGAAGAGACCCTGTTTCCAAATAAAATATAAAATAGGTCTGGGAGTGTAGCCTGGAGGTAGAAGGGTTCCATCCCCAGTACCACCAAAAAAAAAAAAAAAAAAAGGCTTTCCTTTAAAATGAATTTTGAGTTTATAGATCTTTATTAATCCTTTCTATCCTTTGTTTGCTGGCCAGATAGCCCTATTCTACTCAACAACACTCACCTTCTCTTAGGAGAAAATGAATAAAAGTAAGGCTCTTGTATCCCTTCCCTTCTTTAATAATAAACCTAGTAGTGTTTTGCTTTTGCAGTGCTGTGGGATTATCCAAGGGCTTCCCACATGCTACACAACTGCGTTCCCACTGAGCTATATTATCAAGTAAATCATAGACCTAACTGAGAATATTTATGCATTCACAATCCCTCCATCCACATAGATTTATGAACTATCATTGATGTCCAACAGAATTTTCCATGTGTGTGTTTGCGTGCATGTGTGTTATTGGAATTGAACCCATGAGCATTCTATCTCTGAACTACATCCCCAACCCCTTTTTTGGTGGTACTGGGGATTTCTGAACCTAGGGGCATTCTACCTCTGGGCTACATCCCAGCCCTATGTTTTTTATTCTTTATTTTGAAACAGGGTCTCACTAAATTGCAGAGGGCCTCACTAAGTAGCTGAGGCTGGCCAAAAACCTATGATGTTCCTGTCTTAGCCTCCCAAGTACTAGGATTACAAGCATTGCCACCATGCCCGGCTAACCCCAAGCTCTTTGTTTTTTATTTTGAAACTAGGCTTGCTAAGTTACAGAGGCTGGACTTTAACCTGTGATCCTCTTATCTTAGCTTCCCAAGTACTGGGAATACAAGCATGCACCATTGTGTCCACCTGTCCAACAGGATTCTGAAGCATCTGGAGAGTTTATCAGGAAAAAGAAAAAAAAATTAAGGCAAAAGAGCAGCCCCTAAGGATGGACCAATCACACAAATGGAGACACGCACATGGACTGAATCACTCCCTCCTAGAATCCAGGGTGGCACTCTCAGCCCAGTGTGGGGCCACAAGTCTCATGTGCTAAAGAGGGACAGGGCCAGTCCCCACTGAAATGGCTGTGAGTGCAGAATACACACTGGATTTTAAAGACTTAAAATAAGTATGTAAAATAGCTCCTAATATTTATATTGATTAGATGCTAAAATGATAATATTTTGGGTATACTGGTATTATGGGCAGCTCTAGAATGTCCCCCAAGGCTCATGTGTTGAGGCTTGGTCTGTTGGGTGCAGGGGTGCTGTTGGGGGGGGGGCGTTGGATCTCGTCAGTGCATCATCGCACTGATACACTCATAATTTTATTTTTCTTTTGCGGTACTGGGGATGGAACCCAGGAGCATTCTACCTCCAAGCTACACCCCCAGCCCTATTTTTTTATTCTTTATTTTGAAACAGGGCCTCACTAAGTTGTAAAGGGCCTCACTAAGTAGCTGAGGCTGTCTGCAAACTGCAATCCTTCTGTCTCAGCCTCCCAAATGCTGGGATTACAAGCGTGCACCACCACGCCCAGCTTGGTACACTCATAATTTGAATGGACTATTGGGAAGTGATGGAAACTGCAGGTGGAGGGACCTACTGGAATCCTGTCCCTGCTTCCTGGCAGCCATGAGCTGAGCAGCTTTCCTTCACCACGCCTTCTACCATGATGTTCTTCCTCAGCTCAGGCCCACAGCAAAGGATGGCCAGCCATGGACCAAGACCTCCGTGAGCTGAAATAAGTCCTCCTCCTTTACGCTGTTTTTCTCAGGTATTTTGTCTGAGCAATGAAAAGCTGACTGACACAACTGGGTTACATAAAATATATTTAAAAAATTATTTCCATCTGTTTCCTCTTACTTCCTGTAAACATGGCGTGGTGGCACACGCCTTTAATCCCAGCACTTGGGAGGCTGAGACAGGAGAATCACTGGTTTGGGGCCAGCCTCAATAACTTACTGAGACCCTGTTTAAAATAAAAAATAAAATAAGGCTGGGGTGTGGTTTAGAGTAGAATGTCCTTGGATTCGATCCCCAGTACCATTAAAAATGAATAAATAAATAAATAAATAGTATGGTGTTTTGTTAGTCTGACAGATTAATACACATCATGTATTTTTGTGATTTTAATTTATAGTTCTATTATTATCACAATGAGCACATTTTCATGGTTGATGAGTAATTTACATTTCTTTTTATTTCTTTAATTTTTTTGTGTGTGTGTGGTACTGGGGATGGAACCCAGGAGCATTCTACCTCTGTGCTACACCCCAGCCCTATTTTTTATTCTTTATTTTGAAACAGGGTCTCCGAGTTGCAGAGGGCCTAAGTAGCTGAGGCTGGCTCTGAACCTGCATGATCCTAGTGTCTCAGCCTCCCAAGTACTGGGACTACAAGCATGTGCCACCACACCTGGCAGAAAAAATCATTTTTTAAATAGAAAATGGAACCTGTCACATTTTAAGTGGCATAAAGTCTCAACATGGTCACCACCAACTCACCTGGACTTTGGGGCCTCCTCCAGACACCCTGGAGACGTAGCCCATGATGTACTTGGCAGCCACTGTCTTTCCGGCACCGCTCTCGCCACTAGGGAAAGAAAGACAAAAGCGTCACCCAGGAGGAGATCGCAGCCAGCTCCTTACCATCCCCCAAACAAACAAAAAGAAAAAGAAAACAGGCAGGAAGACATTCAGAAAACAAACAAACAAAAGAGCACAGCAAAGGCTGCAAAATGGGTAGAGGTCACGGCCAGATGGTTACTTCAAGGACCCGTGTGAGCAGCAGGTGCGGGCGTGGACCAGGGTCCTGCTACTCACTAGGGTGCACAGGGTCAAACTGCACAGTCACAAATTACAACTGATTATCTAGATTGTAAACATGGGTGGGGAAAATATGATGTAACGTTAAATGAAATATTCAGTTCAAATTATAAACAAAACATAGTTATAAAGACTGTGTTTTTTTTTTTTAACTAGAGATCCAGCCTATAGGCATTGTACCTCTGAGTTATGCCACCAGCCCTATTTTATTTTTGTTTTGAAATAAGGTCTAAGTTGCTAAGGGTCTTGCTAAGTTGTTGAGAATGGCCTTGAACTGGGGTAACTGGCATGTGCCACCATGCTCAGTTATAAATACATATTTTTTAAGGGCTGGGGGTGTAGCTCAGTGACAGAATGCTTGCCTAGCATAAGCCAGGCCCTGGGCTCAATATCCTACCATGAGAAAGGAAGGAAGGAAAAGAAGAGAAAGAAGAAAAAGAAAAGAAAAAAAGTTACATAAACTAAAAATACTAAAACTATTACAAGCAGGGCATGGTGGCGCACGCTTATAATCCCAGCGCTTGGGAGGCTGAGACAGGAGGGTCACAGAGGTTCGAAGCCAGCCTCAGCTACTTAGTGAGGCTCTCAACAACTTAGTGAGACCCTGTTTCCAAATAAAGTATAAAATAGGTCTGGAAGTATAGCCTGGAGGTAGAAAGCCCCTAGGTTCTACCCCTAGTATCACTAAATAAATAAATAAACAAACAAACAAACAAATAAATAAAATAAAACTATTACAATATATAAGCAGAGATTTTGGTCAAAGTAAGGAGACCATGGGAGACTTGTTTCAGTTCATTATTTTCCAAACTTTTTCTACCGATATATTATTTCTGTAACTAAAAAACTGAGGTTTCAAATTCTGTGCCTCAGATTGCAAGCTTCCTTATTTTCAAATTCTAAAATTAAGTGATGAGGCAATATTAATCACATCCTGAGGAACAAGGACTACCTTCCGCTGGGGAGCCCAACCGCCTTTGTTAATAACCTGCCTTTCAAAATCCCCCAAGCTATGATGACCTCAGTTCAAGCCACGGTTGCCAAGACAGAATGAAGTAGAGGCATCCTCATACAAACGGATGGAGGACTTACCGTGAAAAACCAGCCTGCTACTGCTTCCTAAGACAACGTATTTGCTCTTAGGCCACAGCGTGGGGGTGCAGAGCAACCGCTCTCCCATGAACATGCAGCCTTAAGTGCTGGCACCTGCTGAGGCACCTAAGAGCAGGCATGTGCTGAGGGTACAATCAAGCAAGGCACTCCTCGCCCTCGGCAGGAGGCATACTGAAATAACCTGACATCTCAAAACAAAACAAAGGTCAAGTAGCCACATTCAAAACTCAGAACTTCACTGGATTTCCTTGACCTAACATAACACGTGGTAAGTTTAATAAGAGAGCTCATGGGGAGATGGGAGGGGACCACCCTTTGTTGAGGGCTCAGACCTCTGAAGGTATGAGTTTATCCATGTGACTCCTGCCCGTGCTGAGCTCCGGGCTTCCTGGTGCAAACTGAAGCTTTCTAGGCTGCAGTGGCGAGCAGATGCCCAGCGAGTCTGGGGTGAGGTGCCACAGCGCTCTGGGGGAAGGTGGCAACAGGTAGGCTCGGCCGATTCAACTCCATTCACCTTTCTAAATGGCCAACATATTCAGGTGACTTACCTACTAGGTCCAAAGGCAACAAATGCACTGTCCCTCATTTGAAGCTCTCTCAAGTTTTGCCAACAATGAAACTCAATTTTTTTTTTTTTTTTGCGGGTCTGGGGATGGAACCCAGAGGCATTCGACCTCCGAGCTACACCCCCTGCCCTATTTTTTATTCTTTATTTTGAAACTGGGTCTCACTGAGTTGCAGAGGGCCTCACTGAGTAGCTGAGGCTGTCTGCGAACCGCGATCCTCCAGGTTTCAGCCTCCCGAATGCTGGGATTACAAGCGTGCGCCACCACGCCCGGCTGAAACTCAATTTTATAAGTTTAGCAATGTAAGTATTTCAAGAATACTGGGAAACCCCAGAGCATAATGGTATAACCATCCAGTGTAACATTACCCAGACATGTAAGATTATTACCAGGACTATGAAGCAACATAAGACAACCAGCTAAGGATAGGTGGCAATATGAGTAGGAGACAATGTAGCTGTAAGATGTTCATATCTAATGTAAAATAAGGTAGCAAAAGTAACTGAAATGGAACAAGGAAAATATTCCTGACTTTAAAGAGGTTGGAATGATGATTCTTCTTTCTTTTGATGTGATTTCCTTTAATGTTTTAATATTTTGTTTTGGAGACAAGCAGTTGCCCACATATTTTAGCTTCTTCAATACAGCTTTTCCAGAAAAAAGGACCACATTATAATGTAATCAATATGCATCAATTCCGGTAGATTATTCAACTTCGTGTATATAACCATGAGTAAACATATTTTCTGTAAACTTACATTTTCATATTTAGAATTCCTTAGAACCAGTGGAAAAAACTCCAGCAATTCCTAGTAGAATTATGAAAAGTCTAATTATTCCCCTACTATGTCTTTGCTTAATAGTATGATCAAACATAAAATATCGTATCTTTTTTTGTTGCAAGATAAAAAAAGAATTATAACAGAAAGTAACTCTTCTCATATATTAAAATAAGCATGTCAGGTCCCAAGATTGAACATTTACATTCTCAGTAACTGTAATCTGTTTCAGATTTAAAACAATTAGTTCTGATGGCACATTGATCTGTTGGATTTTCATTTCTTGATTTCAATTTATGAGTTTAATAAGTTTTAAGTTTTATTGACCCCAGCCACTAATTTGCTCAAAATATTGATACAATAATAGATTTCTTAAAAATTCAAAGTTGATAGTATATACAACCATACTATGCTAGCCCATTAAAAAAATGGGAAAATAAAGTTTCTTTCCCTGAACTGAAACTCAAGTTAAAACAACATAAGGTATCTTATTATACAGCATACTGCCAAGCTATTGTCTTTGCACATCACAACAGTTAGAGGGTGGCTTTGACATGTGTGCAGGCAGCTTCTTCCCACGAACTGCCTTCGTGTGACTTAAATGGACAAAACACAACCATCTCTGAAATTAGGAAATTGCCGCAATATAAAATGGTATATTAATAATTGAGTTCAAGGGCTATAATTGTTCATCTGAATCAGAAGGTTAAATCTATTCAGTCTATTAGAATATTTATTTATTTATCTTTTTTTTTGTGTGGTACTGAGGATGGAAGCCAGGGGCCTTCTACCTCCAGGCTATACTCCCAGACCTATTTTCTATTTTATTTGGAAACAGAGTCTCACTAAGTTGCTGAGAGCCTCACTAAGTAGCTGAGGCTGGCTTCAAACCTGTGTGACCTTCCTGTCTCAGCCTCCAAGTGCGGGGATTACAAGCGTGTGCTACCTTGCCTGACTCTAGTAAAATATTTAAATAAGCCAGGAGTGGTGGCACATGTCTGTAATCACAGTACTTGGGAGGCTGAGGCAGGAGGACTGCAGGTTCATGGCCAGCTTCAGAAACTTAATGAGGCCTTGTGTCAAAATAAAAACTAAAATAGGGCCGGGAATATAGCTCAGAGGTAGAATGCTTCTGGATTCAATCCCCTGCACCAAACCAAACCAAACCAATAACAAAAAAACAAACTAGGGATTCTTGGAGAAATAGCCTATGCCAAAGCTGGGCCTGGAGTATAAACCTGTGCCCCAAACTAAGGAAATGCTCAGTGGCTGATGTGGAATGTCCAGCATGTAAGAACCATTCGAAGGTGTTCCCACCAGCCAAATCAAAATAAATAATAATAATGCATTATGAGCCTTTAAATAAAACTAGAAAATACAAGTCCACACTGCCATTAAAATGAAAGAATGAATAAAGAAGGTGAAGCCAGGCATGGTGCACACCTGCAATCCCAATACTTGGGAGGCTGAGAAAGAACGCTCACAGGTTCGAGGACAGCCTAAGCAATTTAGCAAGACAAGATTCTCAGCAACTTACTGAGACCCTGTTTCAAAAAAAAAAAAAAAAAAAAAAAAAAAAAAAAAAAAAAGCCGGGTGTGGTGGTGCACGCTTGTAATCCCCGCGCTTGGGAGGCGGAGACAGGAGGATTGCGCAGGTTCGAAGCCAGCCACGCTGGCTTAAGAGACCCTGTTTCCAAATAAAGAAAGTATAAAATAGGTCTGGGAGTGTAGCCCAGAGGTAGAAGGGTTTCCAGGAACCCCAGTACCACCAAAAAAAATAAATAAATAATAAATAAATAAATAAAATAAAATTGGGCTGGGGGGTATCTTGGAGGTAGAATGCCCCTGGTTTCCATCCCCAGTACCACAAAAAAGTAAATAAATAAACAATAAAGGAATGAATGAATAAAGAAAGAAATAGGGAGAAAGGGAGAGGTCTTCCTCACAGAAGAATACCAACAAATAAACATGGATGGACAGGATGATGTAAAGAGCCCACTGCCCCTGGGCGGCCCTGTGCCCGAGGCTGGCTCGGCAGGTGGCAGCAATGGTGAGCCTGGGTACAGCTATGATGAGAAGCAGGATGCTCTCACAATCTCAGAAAATTCTAACAGATCATTAAAAAAAATGATGGCAGACACCTATAGAATCAGGTGAGCAGAAGCACAGCCGGGCTCCTCGGGCATTCCTGTCCAGGCAGGACCCAAGTGTGGTCTCAAGGAAGCACCAGGTAGACCAAGCTGAGGGCTCCTTTCAAAACTTAATGCCTAAACTCTTTGGAATTGCAAAGGGCAGAAAACAGAAAACAGAATAAGATGGTAAGGTCACACCGGGCTCGGTGGTGTACGCCGTAACAACGGTACTTTGGATGTTGAGACAGGATGGCAGCTCCAGTAAGTGGTACTCTCAGCAACTTAATGAGACCTAGTCTCCAAATTAAAAGTAAAAAGGGCTGGGGATGTAGCACAGAGTTAGAATGCCCCGAGGCTCAATCTCCACTATGGTACACACACACAAACATACACACACACGTCAGGGAGGCTGGGGAGAAGCAGGAGAATGGACAAGCACCGGGGGCGCCAAGGGGTCCAGTAGCTGCGCCTCAAGGTAGAGGAGGGACAAGAGTGTGAAAATTCCCCAAGGACCTATTCTCTTAGACCCTGATTCGATAGTGTTGAACTTGATTCTTATTTTAAAAGATATAACCCAAAACTAAAATATGTATCTACAGGAATCAGTTTTGTTTGTTTTGGTTAGGGGTTGAATCCAGGGACATTCCATCTGAGCTACACACCCATTCCCTTTTTATGTTTTATTTTGAAACAGGGTCTTGTTATTTGCTAAGGGTCTCACTAAATTGCTGAGGCTATCCTCAAATCTATGATCCTTCAGTCTCCCAAGTACTGGGTTACAGGTGTGCACCACGGTGCCCAGTTTAGAAATAATTTTTTAAAAACAAAAAACCAAATTTTTCCTGTTCTAGAGTTGTAACAGCCGGGTGTGGTGGCGCACGCTTGTAATCTCAGTACTTGGGAGGCGGAGACAGGAAGATCTGGGTTCGTGGCCAGCCTTAGCTACTTAGTGAGCCCCTTTGCAACTTAGTGAGACCCTGCTTCAAAATAAAGAAAAAAAAAATTGGGCTGGGGGTGGAGTTCAAGGCAGAATGCCCCTGGGTTCAATCCCCACCATCACCTCCCTGAAAAAAAAAAAAAAGAAAAAGAAACACACAGCTGTGATTGAAAAATAAACCAGGCAGCTGGGCATGATGATGCCCACTATAATCCTGATGACTGGGGAGATGAATATAAGAGGTCATCCGTGGCAAATTACAAAAAAACTTGCTTCAAAATAATAAAAAGGGCCTGGCGTGGTGGCGCACACTTGTGATCCCCGTGCTTGGGAGGCAGAGACAGGAGGATCGCGCAGGTTCGAAGCCAGCCGTGCTGGCTTAAGAGACCCTGTTTGCAAATAAAAATATAAAATAGGTCTGGGAATGTAGCCTGGAGGTAGAAGGGCTTCCAGGAACCCCACCAAAATAATAATAATAATAATAATAATAATAATAATAATAATAATAATAAATAGGGCTGGGGGTATAGGCCAGAGATAGAGTCCCCCTGGGTTCAAGCTCCTCTACTGCCCCCCCCAAAAAAAATTCCAGGTGACAGGTAACATTCACTTCAGAGGAGCTTTGAGACACACACTAAACTCTGCAGATGTAATAGTTGGTAACGTGTTTCCACTCAGCATCTAATGTATGCCCAGGGTTGCAATCAGTGCTTTACACGCATCAGTCATTTGCTACAACAGAAGCCCCCCCGCCACGTAGGACCTGCTAGTATTTCCATTCTCAAGCAACTTTCCCAGGGCCAGCTAGCTGGTGAGAGGCAGGTCTGTGGCTCCTCCAGAGCCTTCCTTCCCAACGGGCACAACGGGGGTGGTCCCGGAAGCAGGAGGACAGGTCGCTAATGCTTTTCTCTCCTCCTGAGCTCTGTCGCACGGAGCTGAGTTGTCCTAAAGCCCCCCATGCCCTCCCCTTCTCATCGGCCCTTCCACGTTTTGTTTTTTCTTTTCTTTTTGTGGTACTGGGGATTGAGCTCTAGGGCATCCTACCTCTGAGCCGTACCCCTACCCCCATTTTATTTTTTATTTGGAAACAGGGTCTCAATAATGATAAGTCAGGTCCCTCCCTTGCCCCACGTGTTCTCCCAGCGGGAACAGGAGGCAGAACCCCAGAAGCCAGAAGCGGAGATATCGTGAGAAAATAGGCATGCCTATAAAACATCAGTGCCTCTAATCCACCACGTGACTCAGCCAGCCAATCAGGACTATGCGCAACTCTCCAGGCGTGTGGCCTATCCCACCCCGCCCCACACCCAGCTGACTCTCCGGAGGGTACTGGGGTTGGGGTCGAATAAAGCAGCGGTCTCTCATAACCCAGTTGGTGTTTTACCACCCTCCTAAACTCCCTAACTCTATTTTCAAACTTTCAGCTAAGTTGCGGAGGACCTTAGTGAGTTGCTGAGGCTGCCTTCAAACTGTGATCCTCCTGTCTCAGCCTACAAGCATCACCACCATGCCTGGCTTCCCTTCTACATTTTTCACTATGAGCTGAATCAGCACAAGGGCATCACCAGCAGCCAAGCACATGCCAGTGCCAAAAGCACGGCCACGCTCCCAGACTCCAAGCTCCAGGGCCCTGAGCCAAAGCAGCTTAAGGTGTTTAAGTTACCCAGCCTCGGATACTGTTTAATAAACAGAAAATAGCTAAAGCCTCACTGCGAGGCAAGACTCTCAGCAACCTAGCAAGATCCCGTTTCAAAACAAAAAACAAAAAATAAAAAGCACTGAGGATGTAGCTCAGAGGCAGAATACCCCTGGGTTCAATCCCTAGTACCCCTCCCCCAAAAAACCTGGCCAGCAGTGATAGACAAGAGGATTGCAGATTCAAGGTCAGCCCCATCAGTTTAATAAGACCCTCTTTCAGAATAAAAGATAAAAAGGGCTGGACATATAGCTCAGAGGTAAACTGCCTCTGGGTTCAATTCCCACCACCCCAGTACCACAAAACAAACAAACAAAACAACAACAAAAAGCAAAAAACAAAATCACACTCCTATGGCTTGGAGAGTCAATTAAAATCAACAATGTTTCCCAAAGTAACTTCATGAATAGCACAGTATGATCACTCTTCCAACTACTCCAGTCTTGACTGATACACGCCCTTTAAGCAAGGCTTCTGTCCAAAACAACTTATTATCTCACACACAGTTGGAACAAATAATAGCCTGACTCTCTGTGATCACAAGACGAGATAATTCTGAAGATGAGAAACCACATCAAAGGGTGAGCCTGGCAGCGCTTCCCAACCAGTCTCTGCACAGACGCCCTTCCTGGCCCAAGTCAGGCCCAGGCGATGACCCCCTGTTGTCCATCTGGTGGGTTTCAGGGCTGAAGAGTCCTCTACCACACGGAAATAGAAACCTTCAAATACATGTGCACAAAATACAGACTCGCACAGACATGCCCAAACCACTGAGCAAATGATACAGATTTTTTTTTTTTTAACACATTGGGAAAAGTGTGACTAAGACAAAGAGCTGTCATTTCCTCCTAGTCCCAGACAAACACCCAGCTAATGAGCGTTGTCAGGCAGACAAAATTCTCATCTAGTCTGCCAGGAAAATGGCCCCATGGCAATGCTCATGCTGGCCCGGGCTGAGGCAACTGAAGAACCCAATGTTTAGTCTGAAGACCAAATTTCACCCCAGCTTAGCTCCTTACTACCTCTAGAGTTGCTGTTAATGTTACTAGCAGGTGTTCTAATCACCCTTCGACAACCTGATAAAACGCCTTGCATGCATTTACCTTTGGCCTCCTCCCATCCTGGCGAGGCGTTGGTTCCCGCTTCACAGGACCCAGATCCTGCAGCCGCACCTCAGGACGGTGAACTGGGAAGAGATAACTTCCTCGCTAACCCAACGCTTGCTGGCTCAGAGCGGCAGAGAAAACTGGAAGGAGTGTAACCAGAGAGCCGGGCAGGCCTGGCTGGGGATGATGCCGCTTTGCCAGGTCTTTTGGTTTCCACCTTTGGAACCAATTCCCTGAGGATATCAAGGGATGGTTATATTTGCTGTGTGTCTTTTAGTTATATCATTTTTAATCTCCTTGACGACCTGGCAAACAAAGTATTACTATCCTCTTAGTATGACTAGTCTCCATTTGGGGGGGACTAGGGATTAAATCCAGGGTGCTCTACCTCTGAGCTACACCCCAGTCCTATTTTGTTTTTATTTTGAAATAGGGCCTCACTAAGTTGCTTAGGGTCTTGCTAAGTTGCTGAAGCTGCCCTTAAACCCGAGATCCTCCTGTCTCTGCCTCCCAAGTACTGGGATTGCAGGCATGTCTACCATGTCCAGCGCCCCTTTTTGCAGATCAAGAAACTGAGTCTCAGAGGTAATGAAACTTATTAACAACTTGCTTCTCATGAAGCCCACAGAGGTAGAGGTGAGCTGACAGGGCCACCCAAGCCCGGCCAGAGAGACAGGGACCTCAAAGGCCAATGCTGCTGGGATAAACAAGAAACTGGTGGACTAACAGGAACTCAGAAGAGCCTTAAAAAGAGCGCCAATGCTAATAATAACAGGTTCCTGGAATGCATCAAAGGCAGGAAAGCAGCTGAGATCCAGGAGACACTGCACCATGCAGAGGCACAAACTAAATAGCAGAGGGGTTCTGGTTTTTTTTTTTTTTTCTTTTTTTAAAAAAATCATTAATACTACAAATATTAGGGATTCTAAATCCAAAATGTCTTCTGAGAGCCGGGTGTGGTGGCGCGCACACTTTTTTTTTTTTTTTTTTTTTTTTAGGTCTGGAGGTGGAACCCAGAGGCATTTGACCTCCAAGCTACACCCCCTACCCAATTTTTTATTCTTTATTTTGAAACAGGGTCTAAGTTACAGAGGGCCTAAGTAGCTGAGGCTGTCTGAGAAGCGCGATCCTCCAGTCTCAGCCTCCCAAATGCTGGGATTACAAGCGTCTGTCACCACACCCGGCTTGGCGCATGTTTATTATCCCAGTACTTGGAAGGCTGAGACAGAAGGATCGCATAGGTTCCAAGCCAGCCTCAGCTACTTAGTGAGGCTTTCAGCAACTTAGTGAGACCCTGTTTCCAAATAAAGTATAAAATAGGTCTGGGAGTGTAGCCCAGAAGTAGAAGGACCCTAGATTTCATCCCTAGCACCACATACACACACACACACACACACACACACACACACACACACACACACACACGTCTTGAAGTAGGCAGGTCAGAAATCTTAGATACAATAATGACAACCATCTCCTTGCTCTTTATCAAAATTCTTGTATTTATTCAGTCAGCAAAGCCTACTGATGCATCTTCAAAATCTGTCATGACTTTACTAGTTTAAAAATATTCTTGCTGGGCGTGGTGGCACACACTTGTAATCCCTACATTTGGGAGGCTGAGACTGGAGGATCGCAGTTCACAGACAGCCTCAGCTACTTAGTGAGGCCCTCTGCAACTCAATGAGACCTGGTTTCAAAATAAAGAATAAAAAAATTGGGCAGGGGGTGTAGCTTGGAGGTCGAATGCCCCTGGGTTCCATCCCCAGACCCACAAAAAAACCAATAAAAATAAAAATAAAAATATTCCATATGTATGCAAGATACAATGCACAAAAGCTTTGCACATTGCTGGTAGATACTGGTTAAGAAAAGAAGGCCCAACCAGGTGTGGTGGTGCATGCTTGTAATCCCAGTACTTGGGAGGCTGAGACAGGAGGATTGCTGGTTTGCAGCCAGCCTCAGCTACCTAGTGAGGCCCTCTGCAACTTAGTGAGACTCTGTTTCAAAATCAAAATAAAAAATAGGGTTGGGGTGTAGCTTTGAGGTAGAATGCCCTTGGGTTCAATTCCCAGTACCATAAGAAAAAAGAGAGAAGAAAAAGAAAAAAGAGAACAGAAAGCCAGAGGTGTCCTGGTTTTCTCCAGAACACAAATGCCGCGGGACATTTGAAAAATCAATGACGGCACCTGCTGCGATACGCTCCAATGATGTCCTGTGTTTTGTTGATGTTATTGCTGTCCTTTGGTGTTGGGCATTGAACCCAGAGGCACTCTACCTCTCAGCCATGCTCTCAGACCCATTTGTTTATTTTTTATTTTGAAACAGGGTCTCACTAAGTTGTTGAGGCTGGCTTTGAACCTACAATCGTCCCATCTTAGCCTCCTAAGTACTAGGATTACAGGCGTGTGCTACCATGCTTGGGAACGTGATGGTTCTTAAATGTGCTAAGGTGGTGAGAGGTGACACAGGACAAAAGTGATATGGATTCACTTTTGATGGCAGGAATCAAACTGCCACATAAACGTTCTTCATGATCCAGTTGTCTCCATAGTCAGCCAGCATGTGCTTTGGACACACTGCCAATCTTAGCCGCTGATGTAGAGATGATAGAGAACCTGAGAAAAGCTTACTGGTTCTTCTCCCCTTTTTACTGTGCCACACCTATTTTACCAATAGATCTGCATAGTTATCCCCTACATCCCCAAATATCACATATGGGGGTTCTCATATACAAATTCAAATTCTGAGTTTTGGAGAAGAAAAGATTAGTGAGCTAATGCATATGGAATGCTCGTTTACTGAACGCATGGGGGTCTACCAAGCCTTCCGGTGCTGTGATTTTGAAGAACTGTAGCACCTCTAGCTTGTGCTTTATCTGCGCCGCCCAGAGTCGACATCGTGGGTTCACTCCTTTATTCTTTCGTGGCTTGTGGCATGCCACACACCTTGCCTTTTCAACTCGGGTGAGGACCTCACCACAGCGCTAGATTTCTGTATTTTCTCAATAGTCTGCCTACCAGTAGACCTATCCTTCTGAACAGCCTTCTCTGGTACCATGTGCCTGTTCAGAATCAGGCATGGTGGTGCATACCTGTGATCCCACTACTTGGGAGGCTGAGACAGGAAGATTACAGGTTCAAGGTCAGCTTCAGCAAATAGTGACACTCTCAACAAACTAGTGAGACTCTGTTTCAAAATAAAAATACTAAGGCTGAGGGTGTAGTTTGGAGGGAGAATGCCCCTGGGTTCAATCACCAGTAACAACAACAACAACAAACTGTAATCATAGATTAGGGCTTTCCTGCCTGGCGTGGTGGTGCATGGCCAAAATCCCAGTATTTGAGAGGGTATGACAGGAGGAGTTCAGGTTCAAGGCCAGCCTCAACCAATTTGTGAGACCGTTTCCATATAAAAAGTAAAAAGGGCTGGGTATATAGCACTGAGGTAGAATGCTCTTGGGTTTAGATCCCAGTGCAAAAAAACAATGAGGCCTTCCTGTGTTCCATGAGTGGTTCTAATGAAGTTACTGAATAGGAGGGTGTTGGAAGCTTCCTAGTCATCACCTCTGAAGTCACCTTGGTCCGGCGCTTGGAGGGACACAAACTTTGCACCCAAGTGGAAATTTGTTTGTACTCAAGCAAATTTCCAAGGACCAAATGGGATTGATAAGCAGGTGGGCCCTTATGGTGACCTTCTCGTTTCCCAGAACTGTTTACGCTTTCCTTCCCTGATTCATCCGTGACTACCTTGCTGGCTCCTATGTTTGACCATTTTTACAATGTTTTGGTTAAAACCCTCAATAAAAGAAAAACACTGGTCAAAGGAGGGCAGATCTCTGTCTTCTCCCAGCCGCCTTATACCTCTAATATAATTCTGACTCTGAGTCATTCATGTGAGAGCACTTCTAATCTCAACAAACCCATCAACACACTATCCGGCAACAGAAGAGGGCAGTGGGATCCCAGCTGGCTAGAAGGGAGGACAGTTTTCCATGTGTGCGTGTGTGTGTGTGTGTGTGTGTATGTGCATGTGGATGTGTGTGTATGAGTGTGTGTTACTGTGGGATTGAACCCAAGAGGCATTCTACCTCCAAGCTGCACCTCCAGCCCTTTTTATTTTGAAACAGGGTCTTTTTAGGCTACTGAGAGTCTCACTACATTGCTGGGCTGGCCTTGAACTTGCATTCTTCCTGTCTCAGACTTCCAAGTACTTAGATTACAGCTGTGTGTTACCATGCCTGGTTAGGAGAGCAGTCTTGCAGGGGGGGCTGTTTCCCTAAGGTCTGCCCAACTCAGTAATTGAACTGAAGCAGCTCACTCTTCTCCCAGCTCCCAACTAAAATTAGCAGTCATTTCCACAGAAGCCCCACAGAGCAGGTAGATCCTTGAAGTCTCTGCACTTGTCTTACTTCAGTGCATGTGTGTCCTGCAGTGGGAGGCGGAGGGGTTCTGAGCAGGGGAGAGATGTGTGCTGCAGAAGCCTGAGCAGCAAGCCCACTCCCTCCCTGCCCATCCCAGCACACACTAGGAAGACAGGAGAAAGGGCAAGGGGCTCTACTAGCAAAGCCATCCTGTACTCACTTGTTAGATTCAGTTAAGAAAAATCTATGGCCAGGTACGTCAGTGCATGCTTATGATCCTGGCACTTGGGAGGCTGAGACAGGAGGATCGCAGGTTTGTGGCTAGATTCAGCTACTTAGGCCCTCTGCAACTTAGTGAGATCCTATTTAAAAAATAAAGCATAAGAAAATAGGGCTGGGAGGTGTAACTTAGAGGTAGAATGCCCCTGGGTTCAATTCCCTAGTACTAAAAAAACATACAAACAAACAAGCAAACAAAAACTACCAGTAGGAAGTGGTGTCATACGCCTGTAATCCAGTACTTGGAAGGCTGAGACAGGAGGATCACAGGCTCAAGGCTAGCCTCAACAATTCAGCAAGGCCCTCAGCAACTTAGCAAGAAGGTGGGCAAAAAGAAAACATGTCTAAAAGAAAACATGTCCAACTTTTCCAGTGACCTCTCTAGGGACCAGTGATCTTAACTCACACAAAAGCACTTGCTTTCAAGCAAAGTAATTATTACTTAGGCATTCTTTCTGAAAGAGTTTAGCCTGCATTTAATATCTAGCATTTGGATCTATCTTCCAATTCATAGAAGAATCTGTTGCAGGACTAAATATAATGAGGCCATGTGGAAGCGATTAGACAAATCTAGGTGTTTGCAGGAAAACTGGCTTGGTCTTTTCAAACAGTCAATGCCCAGAGGGCTGGCGGTGTTGTGCAGTAGCCGGGTACCCTGAGCGTGTGTGAGACCCTGTGCTGAACCCTCAGCAACCACCGAAAGTCGGTGTCATGAAGAAACTGTGACTGGATAAAAATAAACTTTTAGATTCATAACAAAATGCACCCAGCCTTCTTTGATTTGCATAAATCAACAGGAAAGAAGAAGTTTGCAACAATAAGAGAAGCATGAACAGACTGTGGGTTCTTTAATGTATTTTTAAGTAAATCTTAGAGATTAACCTCCAGACTGTTATCTTTTATAGACTTCTATTGGTGCACTGTGGTCTCATCACACTGTAGCCCAGAGTACATGTGAATACACACACTTGTGCCCCTCCCCGCTCCAGTATGTGAGACATCGGAGGAAGCGGTCCTTCCACTAATTCTCCCCCATCCTCCTCCATCACTCCACTGGGATTTCTTAGTTTTGAAATGACTTTGAAGACTTACTATTACTTTCTTAGTTGTGACAATGGTCCTGGGGCTAATGAATAAGATGTCTTTATTTTTCAGAGAAGTATGTGGAAATATTTAGGGGTAAATGTCACGCAGTCTACATTTGCCTTAGAATACATGAGATCCATATTTACCTTGAAACTTTTTAGGACTCTTGTTATATAGTTTTTATTTGGGGGGCTGTGTAAATGTTTTTACATAATTATAAAATAAAAATAATTTTTTTTTGTGGCACTGGGGATTGAACCCAGAGGCATTCTACCTCTGGGCTAACCCCCCAGCCTGATTTTATTTCTTATTTGGAAATAGAATCTCACTAAGTTGTGAAGGATCTCACTAAGTAACTGAGGCTGGCTTTGAACCTGTCTTTGTCTCCCAAGTAATGGGATTTACAAGTGTGCACCACTATGCCCAGCTTAAATTTAAAAAATGTATGATATGCATATGTAAAAAACACATAGTATTTAAAAATTTTAAGCCACGGCCGGGCGTGGTGGCGCACGCTTGTAATCCCTGCGCTTGGGAGGCAGAGAGGAGGATCGCGCAGGTTCGAAGCCAGCCGCACGCGCTGGCTTAGGAGACCCAGTTTCCAAATAAAAATGTAAAAATAGGTCTGGGAGTGTAGCCCAGAGATAGAAGGGCTTCCAGGAACCCCAGTACCACACACAAAAAAAATTTAAACCACTAAAATAAAAAATGAAATAAAGGAATCTAACTGTAGGTTAATATGTACACGACACAGAAAAGAACTGGTGTTTTTGTTTTGTTTTTACACTGGGGATTGAACCCAGAGGCATTCTACCTCAAGCTACATCCTCAGCCCAACTTTATTTCTTATTTGGAAACAGGGTCTCACTAGTTTGCCGAGAGCCTTGCTAAATTGCCAAGGCTGGCTTTAAACCTGAGATCTTCCTGTCTCAGCTTCCCAAGTACTAGGATTACAAGGATGTACCACCACACCTGGCTATAAGTATTTTGTGTTTTTGTTTGGTGCTGGGGATGAAGCCAAGTCACAACTTCAGTCCTATTTTATTTTTATTTGGAAAGAGGGTCTCACTAGGTTGGTGAGGGTCTCACTACTTGCTGAGGCTGTCTTCAAATTTGTGATCCTCCTGTCTTAGCCTCCCAAGTACTGGGATTACAAGCATGTGTCACCATGCCTGGCTTGGGTATTAGAGCAAAAAGAGCAAAAAAGAAATTTTAAAACAAATTCAATATTGCTACTAATAATATTGGTATTGTTCCCTGAAGCATTAACAAAATTACTTATTTGATTTATCCTATGATATGCATACATAAAAAACATAGTTATTATGCAAGTAACTGTGTAAATGTCCTGAGGAACCAAGAGCTTCAGACTAAGAGAAATAGAATACAAATATAGAAATCAAGGAAATTTAAAAATCCTACATTCTTTTGTGTGGTGTGTGTGTGTGTGTGTGTGTGTGTGGTACCGGGGGTGGAACCCATGAGGATTCTACCTCAGAGCTGCATCTCCAGCCCCTTTTTATTCTTCATTTTAAAATAGGGTGTCACTAAGTTGTGGAGCGCCTTACTAAGTTGCTGAGGCTGGCTGCAAACCTGAGATCCTCCTGTCTCAGACATCCAAGTACTGGGATTACAAGTGTGAGCCACCAAGCCTGGCTAAAGCTCTGCACTCTTAAAAAATAAACTGGAAATGGTACCATGAACTCATGCTTCATTATTCTCTTTAAAAATCCATATTCCCTGGCTGTGTCTTCTGAAAATAACCAGAGGTCCAGGTCCAGGACCTCTTCAAGAAATGGCTTGAACACAAACCAGAAACATCTTAAACAAGAAAATTATCAGAGACCACCGGTAACATGTCAAAAGGACATAAAAGCCAAGACATAGGGCTCTCTCCCATCAAAGATAGGATCACTTGAGCCTCCAAAAAAATAAATGTAATATAATTAAACAGGTGAAATATTTAAAATTCACTAGTTTGAAATGATACTGAAAATAAAAACACATTACCTTGGGAGGTTGCTAAGGCAACAGCTCATTACTTTGAAAAGTGGTAAGGAAAGAAAATGAACCAAACATTTTATCAGTTTCCACATAAAAAGTGCATTTGAAGGTGAGAAAATAACATATGCAGAAGAAACAACAGGATTAGAAAATAACCATAGAGCCGGGTGTGGTGGCGCACGCTTGTAATCCCAGGATTTGGGAGGCTGAGACCGGAGGATCGTGGTTCATGGCCAGCCTCAGCTACTTAGTGAGGCCCTCCTCCGCAACTTAGTGAGACCAGGTTTCAAAATAAAGAATAAAAAATAGGGCAGGGGTGTAGCTCAGAGGTCAAATGCCCCTGGGTTCCATCCCAGCACCACAAAAAAGAACAGAAAAGAACCATATATATTTTTCAACCACTTGTTAAGAAATGGTGGTGAAAAGAGAATTGCTGATGGATGGGCCAACTGACAATGTGAACGTCACACGAAGACGGACCAGAGGAAAGAAGCCCACAGCAGCCCTGAGGAACAATTCTGCCAATACTGAATTGGGATCTGATCAGGCTTTCAGATCTACTAGTGGCTTACGGGAACATGCATCCCTGGGAACAGGGGATACATAAGCTTCGTTACAGCACACAAACAGCCAATGCCCGGCTGGAGAAAGATGCGGAGGGCAAATCGTGCTTTTCTTTAACAAATAAATGCCAAGAAAATGAAGACAACAGAGAAGAGTTAACGACAGATTTAAGAGACATAGCAACCAGGGGCAATGTGTGGGTCTTGTTTGGATCCAAAATGAAAATAAACCAGCTATAGAGAAGAACGTATAAGATACTCATGGAATTGAAATACTGACAATATTAGATGATTTTAAAAACTTTCCTTTTTCTTTGATGGCAGTATTGGATCAAACCTAAGGCCCTACCCATACTAGGCATGCTCTCTACCACTGAGCTATACCTCATCCCTAAAATTAATCATTTTAAGGTGTGATAAAAGTTATATTTAAAAGGTATGTACTAAGTATTGTCAAATGAAGGAATTTACTATCTAGAATTTGTTATAAATAATCAAGAGGGGAAGGAGAGGATGAATAAATAAAACAAGATTAGCCATATATTTCTAACTAACAATATAAATAGATGACAGATACTGAGGAAAGAAAATATAGTACTACTCTTTTTAGTTTTATATGTTTGCAAAAATTTATGATGAATATTTTCAAAAAAACTTCAAATAAAAAAACTAAAAAATATGAACAAAAATATGTAGGACAAAATAATTATCTTCAGGTGCTTTTGTATACTTTTCTTTTTTCTTCGGGTTTTTGGGGGAGACAAATCTGGATACTTCTATTTTCTGAGTCTATGTTTAAATATGTGTAATAGAAATTAATTTAAAGCACTTGAAGCTAAGTGTGGCCGGGCATGTTGGCATATGTCTGTAATCCCTGTATTTGGGAGGCTGAGATGGGCGGATCACATGTTTAAAATCAGTCTCAGCAACTTAGCAAAACTCTGTCTCAAAATAAAAAGAGTGGTGGTGGGGGGGTGTGACTTGAATGCAGAATGCCATTGGGTTCAATCCCCAGTATCAAAGCAAAAAAATAAATAGAAATAATAAAAGCACCTAAACCCAACCACTGCTCAGAAACAATTCAGGTTAAAAGGATTGTGAACCATAGCAATAGACACCTAATACTGGAATTTATTAGTAATGCTCTCAAAACTTCAAAGCAAACGACAAATATAGCACAACAGTTCAAACTCGACTAGTAAATTATTATAGAAAGAAAAAGTAGGACCAGAGGAAAGAATTCCAGCTGACAGCACAGGGAAACACAATTATTATACTGTGACACAGAGGATCTCCAATTTAGAGAGAAGTACAACACAGCCGTGTGCAAGAGAGACATTTTTGGGGCCGACTTCACCGTAATGATCAGAAAGATCTGGCTGGCACTGGGTCCTAAGCAGCAGCAGCATAAAAAGCAAGCCCCCTGGAAACCAGAAGCCTTTATGATCTGGATTAGACGTGGAAGCGGCCGCGCCACGCGTTACTGAGACACATCAAGAGCCTCCGCCACGAGGAGGCGTGGCAGAACCACGCTCCCCACAGGGCTCCGTCAGGACAGGCTGGCCCGGGCTCCACACTCCTGACCCAGGCCTTCCTCACCTGATGATGACGCACTGGTTCTCCCTGTCGATGATCATGTTTCTGTACATACTATCCGCAAGGGCGTAGATATGCGGTGGGTTTTCATACTGGGCCTGGGAAGGGGGGAAAACTCACATTAGAGCAACACACTGAATCTTGTTCTTGGTGTTGGAAGTGAATCCACCACTGTATAGTTCCGGTACCTATAATTACATCATAAAGGTCACACGATATGACAATTCATAATGTTTTCCAGGTTCTGGAAAGTCACGCCCTAAGAAGCTGGAGATGGAATCTGGAAGGGTTTTCCCACGGGCGTGTGTGACTCAGCCTTCAGACAGGCCCGGCTTCAGGTCCTCCAGCGCCACACCCACCCACCCACCCAAACACGCCTCTGCAATGGGGCTCTACAACTAAATGCTCTCCACACAGGGCAACAGGTCTCAAGGCAAGCCTATTAAAATCCTGGGCCTGCAGAGAGTGCTATTGCGTATATAAATGCATCACTAGGAAGCTCACTATCAGGAACTGCCCATGCCCAATTACAACGCACTAATAAAATGTTAAAAATAAAAATAAAGCAATAAGCCGGTGTGGTGGCACATGCTTGTAATCCCTGTACTTAGGAGGTTGAAACTGGAGGATCGCAGGTTCGCAGCAAGCCTCAGCTACTTAGTGAGGCCCTCCACAACTTAATGAGACCCTGCTTCAAAATAAGGAATAAAGCTAGGCGTGGTGGCGCACTCTTGTAATCCCCTCGCTTGAGAGGCAGAGACAGGAGGATCACACAGGTTTGAAACCAGCTTTAGCTACTGAGTATGGCTCTCAGCAACTTAGTGAGACCCTGTTTCCAAACAATGTATAAAATAGGTCTTGGAGTGTAGCCTGGAGATAGAAAAGCCCCTGGGTTCCACCCCCAGTACCACACACACACACACACACACACACACACACACACACACACAGGAATAAAGAAAAATAGGGCTGGGGATGTAGCTTGAAGGTAGAATGCTCCTGGATTCAACCCCAAGTACCACAATAAAATACCTGAGTCTGACTTGGAGAATAATTCTAAATTCTCGTGTACATTTTTCTAAGAGGCAAGTTGCAGATTCTGGGATCTCAGGCAGAATTAAGTGAGATTCTCTATGGATTTTCCATAAGAAGAAGGTAGAAGGTATGATTCTCTAAATGGAAACACTGTTTTGGTCAGTTTGTTTCATCTTAGTAGGGGGAAGTCCTGCTATACCAATATGGTTTCCTGGGTTTGTGATTTAGTCTCATGGGATTGCTTAGCTATGCACACGTATAAACCTAAAAGTTCCCCAAATCTAGTAAATTCACTGTCTCAGCCTAACTTCAGTCCTGCTTTTTCAAAGCTCTGTTTTATTTTTTTCTTGGTACCCCCTTTGCCACTCCCTCAAAAATTACAATTAAAAGACTACTTTGTGTGGTCTATAGCTGGAGAACCAAGACTTCCTAAATTTCAGGTTGCTCAATTTAAGAGTAAAAAGGGAAGTTGGGCATGGTGGCACATGCTTGTAATCCCAGTCTTTGGAAGGCCGAGACAGGAAGATCACAGGTTTGAGGCCAACCTCAGCCACTTAGTGAGGTCCTCAGCTACTTAGTAAAGACCCTATTTCAAAATAAAGAATTTTAAAAAATAGGGCTGGGGGTATAGCTTGGAGGTAGAATACTCCTTGGTTCCATCCCCATACAGTAAAAAAAAAAAAAAAAAAAAAAAAAAAAAAAAAGGAAAAGGAAAAAGGGTTATCAGGCCCAGAATGCACTCTTCCTTCCCTGGATTCCCTGGATTCCACCTCTAAAGTGGAGTGATAACCCCCATACTGCAAGTCACACAAGGTAACCAAGAAGATGGGTGGGAAGTGACCTGGAAAGGTCAAAGTGCTTACTCCAGCTTCGAGCTTCACATGTGATACCTTACTGTAGGAAAAGGGGCCTGGTGGAGAAGCTGCTCCTCATCCCCAGCTCTAGAAGATGGGGCTCAGAGACACGGGCTGGGGCGGGGTAGATCAGGGCTCCCAAGGGGCCTGCCTGGTCAGGACCAGAGGCTATCTCGGGACTGGCCGCCTGCAGGACTCTATGCCAGGATCAGAGCGCATTCAACCTGCCTCCACGGTCAGAGGAGGGCGCCCGGCTGGGGCGCCAGGACAGTCTTAGGTGGACTTCTCCAGGTCCAGACTGCTAATGCAGGGTTATTTTCTAGTGTCTCTTTGAAAACAGGGAAGTAGGATAACTTTAAAAACAAAAGAGAGCTGGACATGGTGGTGCAGGCTTGTAATCTCAGCATTCTGGAGGCTGAGACTGGAGGATCACGGTTCGTGGACAGCCTCAGCTACTTAGTGAGGCCCTCTGCAACTCAGTGAGACCCCGTTTCAAAATAAAGAATAAAAAATAGGGCAGGGGGTGTAGCTCGGAGGTCAACTGCCCCTGGATTCCATCCCCAGACCCGCAAAAAAAAAAAAGAAAGAAAAAAAGAAAATAAAGAATAAAAATAAATAAATAAAAACAAAAGAGGACAGAAAACAGAAGGAAAAGTGATGAAGGCTGGGGTAAGGGATGGAAAGGCATGGGCAAGCCGTGCCCCAGGGGCTTCAGGCTGACCAACAGTAACACACATCCCCAGTAACACACACACACACACACACACACACACACACACACACACACCAAAACCCAAAAAACAAAAAAACTCTACATTTCCATAAAGAGAACTCTTTGAAAGATGAAGATTGTACCGGAACTTGTGTAGAGCAACCTTCTTCAGAGAACTGGAAGAAAACAGAGGTGTGCACAGCGCCCACGTGCTGCACCAAGCTGCCAGCTCGGAGTCCGCTGCCCCAGGGCAGGGCCCGGCCTCCCACAGTGCTGGCCTTGTGCTGCGCCCATAAAGGCAGCATTCTCAAAGGCCTTGGGCGCGGCAGCCTCCAGCCACCAGCACCATTCAGCTGGCAACAATGGGGTGGGCTCCTGCTCTGGGTAGATTGCCTTCCACTCCAACTGGTGGCTTTCTGTGGGCTCTCTTTTGTCTCCCAGGGGTCAGGATTAATGAGTATTCTTGTGCTTTTGCTGAGAAGACAGGGAAGGAAAGGATGCAGAAACAGGGAGGCCGAGGAAGAGATGAGCCACAGAATGAAACCCGTTAGTCAGAATCATGCGACCAGGGACCAGGGTCGCATTAATAAAAGAAATAATAAAAAGATTCATTTCCCACTCCCGAGTCACGGCCACAGCTACACTGAGGTTTTAATTCTGAGAGAGTGTTCCCATCACCCTATTTATTCATTTATTTATTTATTTTTATAAAGTTTTATGGCTTATTTAGAAACAGGACAATCTCTCCATATTGTGGGTCCTACATCCCATTTAACTAATTTGTATGTAAATAAGGTTCAAATATTAGACAGAACAATGCATCTTTAAACTACACTGAAAAGAGTAGAACATCATTAAAACTCAAACAATGTCACTTACTTGAGCTTCCCCAATAAATAATTCATAAGAAAATGCAAATGAATTGTTAACTTCAAGGAAAACTGTGTTTGCATCGCAAAGCCCCAAACACTACAGTGGAACAGAACTTACCGCTCCTTGGTACATTTCAATTTCCTTTTCCCCAAAATATGGCATCTGCTTGAAAGGGTTGACTGAGATTAACACGGAACCTATGTAGGTCTGAATTTAAAGCCGGTTAAGGTCCATCTTAAGCTTTCCAGTGCCACATTTTTCAAATTAAGTAACCAGATGCTATCAAGAATTCATAATGGAAAGCTCATGCACACGTCTTCTAAATGATTACAAAGACAAAAGCAATTATCCAAAAGCTTTGTTCCTCCTTGGGAGGAGTAATGCATTTATTTACCAAGGTGCAACAAAAAGAAATCATTAGTTTAAGTAAGTAACAGCACATTCATTCTAGACTGGTAACATGAGCAGCTGGGAGGAAAAACCACAAAACAAAAGAGAAATAAATGGTCAAGGAGCCAAAAGAAAAGTCGTTATCGCTTGTAATCCCAGCATTCGGGAGGCTGAGACCGGAGGATCAGGGTTCTTGGCCAGCCTCAGCTACTTAGTGAGGCCCTCCGCAATTTAGTGAGACCCTGTTTCAAAATAAAGAATACAAGCTGGGCGTGGTGGCGCACACTTGTAATCCCAGCGCTTGGGAGGCGAGGACAGGAGGATCACACGGGTTCGAAGCCAGCCTAGGCTACTTAGTGAGGCTCTCAGCAACTTAGTGAGACCCTATTTCCAAATAAAATATAAAATAGGTCTGAGAGTATAGCCTGGAGGTAGAAAGCCTCTGGGTTCCACTCCCAGTACCACCAAAGAAAGAAAGAAATAAAAAAGAAAGAAAGAAAGAAGACAAAAATAGGGCAGGGAGTGTAATTAGGGGGTCGAATGCCCCTGGGTTCCATCCCCAGACATGCAAAAAAAAAAGTCATTATTCCTCTCTTCAAATGATATGTATTTTATCCTTTATAACTGTCATAAATCTCTCAGGTAGACTACAGACATTTTCATTTACTTGGAGAACAAATAAGATACACGGTGACTGAATAAACTGCTTTCCAGAGGCTCAGGGGAGTTGAGTGTATCAAGAAGACAATATTTAGAGAAAATGATTACACACCCATACTGATCAGGTTTAGGGGAAGAAAGTGTTAGAGGCGCTTGGGGGACACCAGAAAGCCTCTCAGATAAGGTGTGTATGCTGCCCTTAAAGGTTTTACATAATTTGAGCCAAGCATGGTGGCAGATGCCTCCCAGTAGTATGGAGGCTGAAACAGGAGGATCAGAGGCTCAGAGCCAGCCTCAGCAACTGTGAGTCCCTGTTTCAAAATAAAAAATAAAAAGAGCTGGGAGTGTATCTCAGGGGTAGAGGTCCCCTGGGTTCAACCCCCAGTACACAAAACAAAACAAAACAAAGTTTTATGCATTTTAATGTGCCCCAATGACTGGTTATATAACACAGTATAACATCCCTTTATTTATTCAACAATCCACCGATTTAAATGGGTGCTTAGCTAAGTGTCGTGGCACATACTTGTAATCCTAGTACTTGGGAGGCTGAGACAGGAGGATCACAGGTTCTCGGCCAGCCTCGACTACTTAGTGAAGTCCTCTACAACTTAGTGAGATCCTGTTTCAAAATAAAAAATAAGACAGGGCTGGGGGTGTAGCCCAGAGGTAGAAAAAAGGGGGTGCGTGTGACTTGCCAGGCTCTGCTTCTCGTGCAGGGGGCCGGCACTGATAAAATCTTGCCCCCCATGGGAGGGATGGAACCCAGCGGCATTCTACCTCCAAGAACACCCCCAGCCCTATTTTTTATTCTTTATTTTGAAACAGGGTCTGAGTTGCAAAAGGCCTCACTAAGTAGCTGAGGCTGTCCACAAACTGCGATCCTCCTGTCTCAGCCTCCCGAATGCTGGGATGACAAGTGTGTGCCACCGCGCCTGGCTAAATAATTTTAAAATATAAATATGCCTCAAATAATTATACCTCAAGAAGTATTTGGTATACAAGTATATTAAAAAGTTATTCATTGCTTATCCAAAATTCAAATTTGACCAGATGGACACCCTGTATTTTATCTGTCAACCCTAAATTAGGGATTCAAGGATTTAAAACAGATGGAGGGTGGCTAAGTAGAGAGCTCTATGGTCTCCTCCCCCTCCCCCTCTCCTTCCTCCCCCTCCCCCTCTCCCTCCTCCTCCCCACTCCTCTTCTTTTTTTTTGTTTTTTTTTTTCTCTTCAGGAAGCATTTTATTGTTGCTCCAGTTTTAAGAATTTTCACTGATGACAGAAAACCAACTCTTTCAGAAAATCGCCCGCACAGATCTGCTTAGCATCTGAAGCTTGGTTTTTGCAGACATATCAAGATTCACCATATTCCTTTCCAATATGGACAATCATCCCACTCATAATTGCAGAATCAGGCTTAACTTCTAATTTCAATATCTGCCCTTGACTTTAGCTCCAAAAATCCATTTAATATATTGTCCTTGATAGAGGACATTTCAGAAATTAAACCGATAGGAGCAGATACTACACTTGAGTTTAGCCAGAAGGCCGAGAAGCAATCTATGGTCTCTTCTAACTTAGATCCTGGGATTTTTTGTGTACTCAAAAATCAATCTTTCTTAGTAGGCTTTCTTTTTTTTTTTTTTTTTGGGTATCCTTTCCTCGTGATAGAGACCAAATTGAAAATGAATGGAAAACATTTGTCTCTTATTTATTTGGATTCTCATGGTAAACAAACATGTTTCTTATGGTAAACCCAATTTTTTGTGGGTGGAGTGGTACTGGGGATTGAACCCAGGAGGATTCTACCTCGGAGCTATACCTCCAGTCCTATTTTATTTTTTATTTGGAAACAAGGTCTCAGCAGGTTGCTAAGAATCTCACTACATTCCTGAACTACGAACCTATGATCCTCCTTTCTCAGCTTCGCACCATACCTGGTTTGTAAACCCAATTATGAGAGTATAAATGCTAGGACCATCCTTGGTTAAGGAGAGAAGGATGTCTATATTCTATGGGTATGCCCATCGCCAGGTAAACCGGGGCAAACACGTTCCTTCTCTACAGGAGCTATGCCTCCCTTTGTGGTCAAGGGCTGCTGACCACATGTCACCTTGTCCTGGACAAACTTATCAAGGCACACAATAAATACTGCCCGAGGACTGGAGCCAATACACATGAATTCGCTTGCAAATGAGCTCCAAAAGTAACCAGCTAATAATCTTCTATATGTCTCATGAATTCTTGATTTGTATCACTAACTAGATGAAATAAATCTGGTAACAGCCTAGTTAAAGCGACACTCAGAGGAGGAGACGCCCTCTTTCGGACTTGCTAGGCCAATCCTGAATCGATGGCTCAGGTTAGGATGGAGGAGAAACTGGAGCCGCTCCCTCAAGGGCAGCGTTATTTAGGAGGATTGCTGAAAAACAAAGCTTGGTTTGAAATGAGTAATGTGGCCTGATTCCAGGCTAAATCGCTACAAACCTCCCTAAGTCAGAAGAATTGAGACAAGACAAATTTAGATTTAAAGGAGACAAAAAACAAAAACAAACAAACAAACAAAAAACCAGGCATGATGGCACACGCCTATAATTCTAGTACTTGGGAGGTTGAGATAGGAGGATCAAAGGTTTGAGGTCAGCCTCAGCAACTTAGTGAGACTCTGTTTCCAAATAAAAAATAAAATAGGGCTGGGGGTGTAGCTCAGAGATATCAATCCCTAGCACCACAGACAGACAAACAAAAAATATCAAGAAGGGGGACTGGGGTGCAGTTCAGAGATAAAATGCCCCTGGGTTCTTTCCTAGCACAGGAAAGAAAGAAAGAAAGAAGAGAGAAAGAAAGAAAGAAAGAAAGAAAGAAAGAAAGAAAGAAAGAAAGAAAGAGAGAGAACGAACTTCTTATTTAGTTATTTCAGGTGAAATATGCGAACAGACTGAATTATCTGACGGATTTTCTTTTCCACCTGGCCTTGCTCTTCTTGAGATCACAGGTGCAGCCACGTGGGGCTGCGGGTCACTCCACCACGCACCCCACTCCCTACTGCACCATTCGGGGTGCCTCTGCAAAAGCTATGGTGAGTGCTTGGGAGGCTGAGGCACTTAGCAACTTAGTGAGACCCTGTTTCCAAATAAAGTATAAAATAGGTCTGGGAGTGTAGCCTGGAGGTAGAAAAGCCCCTGGGTTCCACCCCTAGTACCATTAAAAAAAAAAAAAAAAAAAAAGCCATGGTGAACCCACATAGCACTGGGCAGTAAAGGGGTGTCCAATTTTCAAAATGCAGGGAGATATGAAGTTATAGTACCAAAAAAAACCAGAGAGAAAAAAAGCCATCTTATTTTACAGAACAAGAGGGACAGGCATGACCTGCAGGTTTTTATTTGATTGGCTCCCAAAGCTGGTCCACAGATCCAAGTTTTCACTGACCTGCGGCAAGTGATGAACAAACAGGGCAAATGCTGTGCTGAATTTTTCATAAGGCCCAATCCGTTCCAGACGGAGGAATGCGAGTGTGTGTGTGTGTGTGTGTGTGTGTCTGTGTGTGTGTCTATGTGTGTGTGTGTGGCCCAATCCGTTCCAGACGAAGGAGAGTATGTGTGTGTGTCTGTGTGTCTTGTGTATGTGTGTGTCTTGTGTGTGTCTGTGTGTGTGTCTGTGTGTGTGTGTGTCTGTATGTGTGTGTGTCTTGTGTGTATCTGTGTGTCTGTGTGTGTGTCTGTGTGTGTGTGTGTGTGTTGTTACTGGGGGATGGAACCCAAGGGTATTCCACTGTGAGCTACACACCCAACCTGATTTTATTCATGTTGAAACAGGTCTCACTAAGTAAAAGGGAACCTGTGATCCTCCTGTCTCGCATCCCAAATACTGGGCTTACAGATGTGCAATAACACACCCGGCTCAATTCCTAACTTTTTGATGATTTCCTTCTTACATTTTAGTGTTATTCTTAACTTTATACAGTCCAGTGGGCCCAGTACAACTTCTTCCTGTTTGCTGTTTTTTTTGTTGTTGTTGTTGTTGTTGGGTTTTTTTGCGGGTCTGGGTCTGGAAACCAGAGGCATCTGACCTCCAAGCTACACCCCCCGCCCAATTTTTTATTCTTTATTTTGAAACCAGGTCTCACTGAGTTGCGAAGGACCTCACTAAGTAGCTGAGGCTGTCCGTGAACCGCGATCCTCCGGTCTCGGCCTCTCGAATGCTGGGATGCCCGTTTGCTCTTCATGGTCTTCTTCGGCAAAGCTAAGCTTGACCTATCCATCTATATCCTGGGGACTGCACCCGGGTGCACCCCACCACTGAGTTCCGTCCCCAGCCCTTTCTATCTTTTATTTTGAGACAGGGTCTTGCTAAATTGCCCAGGCTGGCCTCCAATTTGAGATCCTTCTGCCTCGACCTCCTCAAGTTGTTGCAGGCATGTGCCACTGCACCTGGCTAAGAGCATTTTAATACCCAGGGATTCCCCCATAACTTTCCACATAGCGATGAGCCGACTTTCCTGGGTCTGTCACTGACATGGCACCAGAGGTGATGACTAGCACAATATTATGTATGTGGAGAAGAGTGAAACAGGAACTTGAGCTCTCGGTTCCAGCGCAAGACCAGCCTCTCACTCCTGCCCACCACCCGCTTGGCACCAACTGGCTGCCCAGGGCCCAAACTCCCTCTGAACAACTATACACACTCCCCTGAGCTCCTGTGGGTCTGAACAAAAGTCAGAACTCTTAATTCAAGGATAAAAAGTGCCAAACACAGCCGGGCATGAGAGCACACACCAGTCATCCCAGTGTATGGGAGGCTGAGACAGGAGGCTCATGGGTCAAGAGCAGCCTCCGCAACTTAGCGAGCCTCTCAGCAACCAAGGGAGGCCCTGTTCCCATAAATAAATAAAATAAGCCTGGAGATGTGGTTTGAAGGTAGTTGAATCCTAGTACCACACACACAAAAAAGTCATACACATTTAAGTGGAGTCTTTGAGAAAAACACGTTTTGGAGAAAGTTAGATCAAATTAAGCGTGGAATACTTTGAACAGAAACTATTTTCATCTCCCAAGTGGGCCAGAGATGATGTTTCATCAAGTGGAAAAGAGAGAAGGCTCCAATGTTTTCCTCTTTAAAAAAAAAATTTTTCCCCCTATACTTGACAAAGCATAGCAACCCTGATGACAAAGGGCCGTAAACCCAACCTTCCCTGTCTACCGTAAACAACTAAAAAGTACAGGACATTATTGGGAAGCAATGTTGGCATTTTCCAGGTAAATTTTCTTTTCCTAAAGTAGGACAAAGAAATCTGCATGCGGTCTGAACGTGTTAACAACTGGTTAATGCTGACCTTCAAAACAAGACAATGTGCAGATATTAAGTGAAGAAAAGGTAAAAATGAGCAGTTTTATAACTTTATGTCTCTTTTTGCCTTAACAAATACAGAAGAAAAAAAGAACCTATTTAAATAATGCCACATGGCCGGGCGTGGTGGCGCACGCTTGTAATCCCCGCGCTTGGGAGGCAGAGACAGGAGGATCACGCTGGTTTGGAGCCAGCCTTGCTGGCTTAAGAGACCCTGTTTCCAAATAAAAAAATATAAAATAGGTCTGAGAGTGTAGCCCGGAGGTAGAAGGGCTTCCAGGAACCCCAGTACCAGCAAAATAAATAAATAAATAAATAAATAAAATAAACATGTGCCAGGGCTGTCATGCCTCCTCAAAGCTGAAAGCGACTCTGGGCTCTGGGAGAATGCACCCTGATGCTGGGTTCCCCATCCACTGAGTGGGCAGGTTTCTAAAACATGAAGTCATTAGTGGTCAACTAACTCATTTCCTTGGTAGAACACATGTAGTCAGTTATGGATTCGAAGGCATTGATTCAAAGGCATTCATCAGCTCTCTCTGTGTGAGTCATCGAGAAATTCTGTTGTCTGGATTTAAAAAGCAAGTCCTGATAGTCAACAAGCTTTCAATGAAGGCTTAATACAATGCGTCGTGACAAGAACTGTGCAGAAAAGCAAGAAATCCACCATGCAGGATGATGATGCTGTTTTTGTTAAAATTAACAACGGGAGCAGGGTATGGCGGTGCACACCTGTAATCCCAGTACTGGGGAGGCTGCAGGAGGATCGCAGTTCTGCAGCCAGCCTCAGCCACTTGGTGAGGCCCTCTGCAACTCAGTGAGACCCTGTTTCAAAATGGAGAGAAAAAAAAAAAAAGCAATATAACTGAGCGTGCAGTTCAGAGGTAGAATGCACCTGGATTCAATCCTCAGCACCGACACCCCCCCCCACTAGAAAAACAGTAAGAAGCACATGTGCGCATGTCTATATGCAATAAAAGTGACCGCCATACACCGTTCACTAAGGTCAACAGGAACGCGCCCTGCGTGGTGGGACTCCAGGTCATTTTAGTGTTCCTCTTTGCTGGGTTGCCTTTTATAAGTCATGTTAAATATGTTGCTTTAAAGAGATTTTACATTTTTGTTCTTTGTGTATAGACACAGTCCCTGTCTTCCAGGAGTTTCTGATGTTTCAGGAGTGAACAGTCTTTTTAAATTTTCTTTTCTTTTGGTACTGGGGATGAAAGGGATGAACCCAGGGGCATTCTACCTCCGAGCTATTACCCCCAGCCCTATTTTATTTTGAAACAGGGTCTTGCTATGATGCTGAGGGTGGTCTTGAACCTGTGGTGGTCTTGTCTTCAGTGTCCTGAGTAGTGGAATTGGAAGTGTGTGCCACCATGCCCAGCTAGAAACAAAGTCTTTACGGGGAGGAGTGCAGCCGGTGGGTTGAGGGTGGGCTGACTACTGACAATTACTGACATGGTTTTTGTCTACTCTTAACCAGCTTTTCAAAAAACATATTTCCATGCAAACAATGTATTAAATTGAGCCTACATTCCAAGGCTTTTCTGGGCTTATTAATCCTCCAGTTAAAAGTTTCTAGGCTTGGGCCTACCATGTGCAAGGCCCTGGGTTTATCCCCGGTACTACCAAAAAAAAAAAAAAAAAAAAAAACCCTCTATGGTAAAACACATTTGAATTGATAATAAGCAACTTTACAATTCAATTTTTGGAAAATAACTTAGAAATATAAGGACTTTACACCTGCCTTTGTGTGTGCTGATTTAACACTCAGGCTCACTGTATCCAGCTGTGTTCTTTAGGCCTATTTACGAACAACAGCCTTGTGTGGGCAATTTTATCATCATTCCGTTGTTGTGTGGTGCTGGTGATGGGACCCAGGGGTATTCTATTTCTGAGCTACATCCCAGCCCTTATTATTACTTTTGTTTGGGTTTGCTTTTTTTTTTTTTTTTGTGTGTGTGTGTGTGTGTGTGTGTGTGTGTGTGTGTGTGTGTGTGTGTTCCTGGAAGCCCTTCTACCTCCAGGCTACACTCCCAGACCTATTTTTTATATTTTTATTTGGAAACAGGGCCTCCTAAGCCAGCGCGCACGGCTGGCTTCAAACCTGCGTGATCCTCCTGTCTCTACCTCCCAAGTGCAGGGATTACAAGCGTGCGCCTAGCTTGTTTGTTTGTTTTGAGACAGGATCTTGTTAGCTCTCTAAGACTGATCTCAGGCCTGAGATTCTTCTGTCTCAGTCTCCCAAGTACTGGCATTCCAGGTGTGCACCACGCCCGGCCATCTCACTCCTGTTTTATAGGTGAGAAAACCGAGGCATGTAGGACCACACACTTAATAAGGTCACCAAATCCACACACAGAACAATTTGAACCTAGGCAGCCGGATCTACATCATGCCATCCGGTTCTTCTTAATTCTATCTGCTGGTTGCCAGGTGCCATGGCTCTTGCACAGAAAGGGATTACACTCTGTGGATGGTGATACATCCAACATAAGGATATTTCTTTTATTTCTTTACTTTTTTTTCTTTCTTTTCAGTTCTAGGGATGGAACCCAAGGCTCCGTACATGCAAAGCAAGTATTATACCATTGAGCTAACTCAGTGTATTTCAATTTTAACCAAAGAAAAATTTACAGCCAGGTATGGTGGTGCATGCTTATAATCCTAATATTTGGTGGGAGGCTGAAACAGGAGAATTGCAGGTAGCGAGACCTCAACAACTATTGAGACCCTGTTTCAAAAAAAAAAAAATTAAATGTAGCTCAGAAGTAGAATGCTTCTGGGTTCAATCCATAGTACCACCAACAAAAATAAACAAATAAATATTTACAAGCAATCATAATTTCTCCCATACAGTTAAGTTAAAGGAGACTCTGAACAGGTATGTACCAGAAGATTCAGTAAGTTTTTTTCTGTAAAGGACCAGAAAGGATCATTTTATTTGTTCATTTATTTTGCAGTACCTAGGGCCTCATGCATGTGAGGTGAGATCTCTGCCCAGCCTGAAGGTAATTATTTTAGATGCCCTGGTCAGATGGTCTGCACCAGTCACTCAGCTCTGCTGCTGTGGCATGAAAGCAGCCAGAGACCATGAGTAAAGCGTGAGAAGGGCTGTGTTCCAATAGAACTTCAGCTAGAGCAAGCAGTGGGCAGGACCTATGTGCAAGCTGATGCTACGAAGTTAATGGAATGTGCATTTCAAAACTGTTAAGAGTTGATTTTAAATGTGTACAGCATTGCATACAAACAATTATGTATGCTGATATCTATGTCAATTATCCTGATTTAACTATTTTATAATGTACACATATCAAAACATCACATTATATGCCATGAGCACATACAACTATTTTTTGTCAGTATTATTTTATTTAAAAATGAAATCAAATTCTAGCCAGGAGTGGTGGTGCCTGCTTATAATCCCGGTACTGAGAAGCTGAGACTGGATCACAGGTTGGAGGCCAGCCTTGGCAACTTAATGAGAGCCTCAACAATTTAGTAAGACCCTGCCTTCAAGTTTTTTAAAAAGAGGCTGGGAAGCTGGGCGTGTTGGCACACGCTTGTAATCCCAGCATTCGGGTGGCTGAGACAGGAGGATCGCGGTTCGCAGACAGCCTCAGCTACTTGGTGAGGCCTTTTGCAACTCAGTGAGACCCTGTTTAGAAATAAAGACTAAAAAATAGGGCTGGGAGTGTAGCTCAGAGGTAGAATGTTCAATCCTCAGTACTGAAAAACAAAAAAAAAAAAAAAAAAACTGGGAGCCAGGTGTGGTAGCCACACTTGTAATCTCAGTATTTGGGAGGCTGAGACAGGAGGATTGTAGGTTCATGGTCAGCCTTAGCAACTTAGCGAGGCCCTGTACAACTTGGTGAAGCCCGGTTTCAAAAACTAAAATGGGGCTGGGATATAACTCAGAGGTAGAATGCCCCTGGGTTCAAACCCAGTATAATAATCAACCAATCAACCAATCAATTAAATAAAAGGGCTGGGGGTATAGCTTGGAGGTAGACTGACCTTAGGTCCAATCCCTAGTCATGCCCCCCCAAATTAAAGTAAAATAAAATTAGAAAATGATGCTATTATAATGTAACTAACAAATCTAAACATGTTAACCCTGCAAAGCAAAAGTATAGAAATCTAACTGCACAAATATTTGGGAAAATTGCATTACGGTAAATAAGAAACAACACAGAGTGGTCCAACTGCTTTGGAATGACACTGTTAATTAATATTTCTCAATAAATATCTGGTGAATCAAACTCCCAAGCCTCAGATGGGCTGGGCAGCCTGCAAAAGTACTGTCACCTAGGTTTTAGTGCTAATACATCAAACAAGCATGGCAAATCATCAACAGAAGCCACTGGTGTGGGACCCGTTCCCTCACGAGCTTCTAGACTGAACACATGTTGCACTGGTAGCAGAGAGTCCTGCGTCACTTGGTCGTTCCCGGACATCGTCCCTTCGGAAGTCACCACCAGCATTGGGGTAAACTTCCCAGTACTATTTCCAGACTTCACACAGACCTTTGTGCATCTAAGGCTAACTCTTAGGCTAACTCCCCTGGTGTTTCTTCCTAGAGCTGTACCAGTCAGAGCTCCAGAATCCTGTAGGAACTTAAGCAAATATCACGGGTCTCTGTTTATAATGAAGTCAACACACATTTGGATCAAATTTCCATTCTGCATTTTTAAAGCCCTCTGAAGAAATAGTAACTGGCAAGCTAAAGTTGAAACGTAAAGAAAAATTCAAGAATGTCAGGCATCTCAATAGCTGATACTTCTCATGTTTCCTTTAGTAAACAGAAAGATGCAGAAAAACTGCCTCACGCAAAAAAATTTTTTCCAATTTTTTAAAAACCATTAAGTCTGGACTGAAACATCTCTGCTTTGCAATTAGATAGTATTATTGATAAAACTGCAAGACAGGAGGATCACAGGTTCAAGGCCAGCGCCAGGGACTTACAAGATCCTGTTTCAAAATAAAAGATAATGCCAGGCGTGGCGGCACAGGCTTGCAATCCCAACATTCGGGAGGCTGAGACCGGAGGATCACAGTTTGCGGACAGCCTCAGCTACTTAGTGAGGCCTTTTGCAACTCAGTGAGACCCTGTTTCAAAATTAAAGAATAAAAAATAGGTCTGGGGGTATAGCTCGGAAGTAGAATGTCTTGGGTTCTATCCCCAGTAACACACACACACACACACACACACACACACACACACACACACACGATAAAGTCGGCAAGGCATGGTGGCGTACACCTATAATCCCAGTACTTGGGAGGCTGAGGTAGGCGATCACAGGTTCAAGGACAGCCTCAGCAACTTAGTGAGGCCCTTCACAACTTAGTAAAACCCTGTTTTAAAATAAAACATAAAATAGTGCTAGGGGTATAGCTCAGAGGTAAATCCCCCTAGGTTCAATCCCCAGTACCACAAAAAATAAAAATAAAAATAAAGAAAGGAAGGAAGGAAGGATGGACGGATTGGGGGTGTAGCTCAATGATATAATGCCCCTGAGTTCAATCCCCAGTACCACCAAAAAACAAGAAGAGGAGGAGGAGGAGAAGGAGGAGGAGATAGGAGATAGAATGCCCCTGGTAGAAGAAGAAGAAGAAGAAGAAGAAGAAGAAGAAGAAGAAGAAGAAGAAGAAGAAGAAGAAGAAGAAGAGGAGGAGGAGGAGGAGGAGGAGGAGGAGGAGGAGGAGGAGGAGGAGGCGGCGGCGGCGGCGGCGGCGGCGGCGGCGGCGGCGGCGGCGGCGGCGGCGGCAGCAAACCAGGATTTTCTGTAGAAACCACAGAGATCTTAGACACCACACACAGGGCTGAAGCCCATCAAAGGGACAACACCACAGAGGGAAATGCGCTGCGTCTTTCCTCCTGAAATGCCAGGACAAACACCCGGAATCGTCCCGCCCTTTGCACAAGTGGAACCAAGTGATGCAAAGCACAAAACCTCATTCTGCAACTGCAAACGCCGGGCGCGCGTCTTGCTGTGGTGCTGTCATAGCACAAGCGTCCGCAGGCCAGTAAAGGATACAAAGATATAGTCGTCCATGTATCTCTTCTTGAGGTTCTCCACGATGGAGCCCTCCGTGATCTTGGAGAGCAGCACCATGTCGTCCACGCCACTCTGCTTGACGTTGTGGCTCTGCCAGTGGTACCGGTAGGCGCCTTTGCTTCCCTGGGGATGAAAGCACACAACCATTAGGATCGTTCACCATTAGGATAGTTAAGTACCACTACTAATAATTTCCCAAATAGTCATCAAAAGGCAGCAGGATGAGCACACATAGAAAGATGTAGCCATCACAGACCTGGACTCAAGTTCCAGCCTTGCCACCTACAGGGAAATGGGGCAAAGTTACTGAAGAGCACTGAGTAGCCGAGGCTTCTCTTTCCTAGTTGTGTAACCATAGAAACCTGGGCATGGTGGCGCACACCTGTAATTCCAGTGCTTGGGAGGCTTAGACAGGAGGATCGCAGGTTCAAGGACAGCCTGAGCAAGTAGTGAGACTCTCATCAACCTAGTGAGACCCTGTTTCAAAATAAAAATAAAACAGGGCTGGGGGTGTGGCTCAGAGATCGAATGCCTCTGGGTTCAATCCCCAGACCACACACACAGAATAAATAAATAAATAAATAAATAAATAAATCCAAACCAGAGAAATAAGACCTGCTTCATAAAGTTGCTTTGAGAACTCTATAAACATGTATTCACAAAGTGTCAAACATGTGAGAATACAGCACAGAATGTGAAAGACGATTTCTGATACCTCCTATAATCGTACTGTTTTATTAAATTTGTCAGTGGAAATAAACAATGAAATAGAAACATTCCAGACTTGGTTTGCAAATTATATGACAGACCCAGAAGTGGAGAGACCATGTATGGTGCAATGGCTACGTCCCAGGGTCATCCTTTCTCAAGTCATCTGAGTTATTTTTTCTTCGTAAACTTATTATCAAAGTAGCATTGCCTTCCACATTCAAAGACGGCTCACTGTGATGACTGGCCGCTGTTATACTAACCAAGACGTGGACAGGTCGACCTCTACGTGATACCAGAGCACCTTGTGGCCCCACGGCCTTTGGGGACAGGTGGACTCGGCCCTGGAATATGCAGTGCATTTCTAGCCTAATCCTAGCAGTGGCATCTGGACACCACAGACCAGGCTTTCTTACACCTGGTGTTTCAGGTGGCAACCTCATGTGCTCAGCCAAACCCTACGTGCCGGGGCTGGGATAGAGGGTCCCCCTGGCTGGTGCGCTTGGAGCTCACAGTCCATTGAAGGACACCTAAACCATGCCGGGCAAAGGACTCTACATCAGTAACAGTCAATACATAACCACACGCAAATGCTCCTCCTTCGTCCTGGGAGAGGCAGGGGGAGCCGTGTCAAGCGGACCTAAAGCACTTTGAACTTGCCGGGGAGACGGGGAAGAAACATTCGTTATAATCTATACTCAACCAGGCATGGTGGTACACGCCTGTCATCCCAGTACTTGGGAGGCTGAGGCGAGAGGATCGCAAGGTTGACAACAGCCTCAGCAAAAAAAATGAGACACTTAGCAACTTAGCAAGACCCTGTTTCAAAATGAAAAGCTACAAAGGGCCGGGAGTGTAGCTCAGTGATTGAAAGCTTCTAGGGTCAAAAAGCGAATGCAAATATAATAATTGCAAGTAAGTGTAAAGATATTGAAAAATGGTCCCTTACCATCACACACTTCATGTACCTTCCAGAAAAGTGCCACGTGCTGGGCGAGTGTGGTAGGCACTGACTGAGGGAGGCACGGCCCATCCTTTCTAGAAGCTTACTTACCACTTGGGGGGCTTGGACAAAACAGGGAAGAGTTCTAAACAAGGGGATCTAGAGAGGCCAACTGCTCAGACTCAAAACTAGATAAGAAAGGGCAGCAGGAGGCTCTTTGAGGGGAGATGGAGAGACCCAGGATAGAAGCCGTGTTAACTTTCATTTTCAAAATCTATTCCGAGCCAGGCGTGGTAGCGCACGCTTGGGATCCCAGTACTTGGGAGGCTGAGGCAGGAGGATCGCAGGTTTTCGGCCAGCCTCAGCAACTTAGTGAGGCCCTGTGCAATATAGTAGGATTCTGTTTCAAAATAAATAGGGCTGGGGGTGTGGCTTGGAGGTAGAAGGCCCCTGAGTTTAATCCCCAGTACCAAAAAACTCAGCCAAGAAAGGGCCCCCGGCAGAGCGCATGAGAGCCAGGGCTCCAGTGGTGGAGACAGGTTCTGGAAGGCTTGCCACCCGTGCCATGGTGCTGAGGAAAACCGTGTGCTATGTCTGGCTTTCTCAGAACCACAAGCAGCATCAATTCTACAAAATTACCTAAGGCCTCACCACTCCTTCCTCTTGTCACAAAGCAGAAAGAGGGAAAAGGCTTGGCAAGGCCTGACTCACCAGGCTTCCATGGAACGCTGTGTTATACTTCTAACCAGTGGTACGCTTCTAACCGGTGGGCTTTGTGGTACACTTCTAACCAGTGGGCCCTGTGGAATGCCTCTAACCAGTGAGCCCTCTGGTACACCTCTAACCAATGGGCCCTGTAATATGCTTCTAACCAGTGGGCCCTGTGGTACACTTGTAACCAGTGAGCCCTGTGGTATGCTTGTAAGCAGTGGGCCCTGTGGAACGCTTCTAACCATTGAGCCCTTTAGTACACTTGTAACCAGTGAGCCCTGTGGTATGCTTGTAAGCAGTGGGCCCTCTGGTACACCTCTAACCAGTGAACCCTGTGGTATACTTCTAACCAGTGAGCCCTGTGGTACACTTGTTTTGTTCTTTTGGTGGTACCAGGGGCATTCTATCTCCTTCCTCCTCCTCCTCCTCCTCCTCCTCCTCCTCCTCCTCCTCCTCCTCTTCTACCAGGGGCATTCTATCTCCTTCTTTCCTTCCTTCCTTCCTTCCTTCCTTCCTTCCTTCCTTCCTCCTCCTCCTCCTCCTCCTCTTCTTCTTCTACCAGGGGCATTCTATCTCCTTCCTTTCCTCCGCCGCCGCCGCCTCCTCCTCCTCCTCCTCCTCCTCCTCCTCCTCCTCCTTCTTCTTCGCACTAGGAATGGAACCCAGAGGAATTCTACCTCCAAGCTACATCCCCAGCCATATTTTATGTTTTATTTTGAAACAGAGTCTCACTAAGTTGCTGAGAGGCATGTGCCACCATGCCTGGCAGTAGGTTGGTTTTTAATGCCAATAGATATCCACCTACTCAGAAAAGGCACAAATGTTACTTTCTTTTCTTTTCTCTTTCGTGATACTGAGGATTTAACTCAGGGGCATTCTGCCTCCAAGCTACACCCCCCAGTCCTTTTTTTTATTCTTTATTTTGAAACAGGGTCTCACTAAATTGTGAAGGACCTCACTAAGTAGCTGAAGCCAGCTGCCAACCTGTGGTCCTCATGTCTCAGCCTCCCACCTCCCAAGTATTGGGATTACAAGTGTGCGCCACCACACCCAACTAAATGTTACTTTCTCTTTGAAAAGATAAGCATAACTAAACAAAACAGAAGGCTATTAATAAGTGATTAGTTAAAACTGGTGGTACACACCAGAAATCCCAGTACTTGGGAGGCTGAGACATGAGGATTATGGGTACACGGTCAACCTCAGCAACTCAGTGAGACCTTCGGCAACTTTAGCAAGATCCTGTTTTGAAATATAAAAGGCTGCAGGTATAGCTTGGAGGGAGAATGCCCCTGAGTTCAATCTCCAGTATGAAAAGGAAAAAAAAAAAAAAGTGGTTAAACTTGCATGGGAGACGAGAAACAAAAGAGCTTTGTGTGTCTGGACTGCTTCACAGAAACTGCCTCTGAAGGTAACTGTGTATTCCAGGGTTCAGTTCCACCCTCTCTTCCTCCATCTCATGGCCAGTGATGCTGTCCTATCTGCTCTGTCTCAGAAGCCACTTCCTCCTCCTAGAGGCAGTTATTCCCCGGTAGAGTGGGGCTCCCCTCATTTGCATGGTACCAAATACCTTGCCGCCCAAGGTCCCCCATCCCCGGTTCTGGATCTTCTTTTTTTCTGGGGGCGGTACTGGGGATCGAACCCAGGCACATTCTACCTCTGAACTACACCCACCCCAGCCCTTTTTTTTTTTTTTGGTGTGTGTGTGTGGGGGGGGGGGTACTGGGGGTGGAACCCAGGGGCCTTCTACCTCCAGGCTATACTCCCAGACCTATTTTATACTTTATTTGGAAACAGGGTCTCACTAAGTTGCTGAGAGCCTCACTAAATAGCTGAGGCTGGCTTCAAACCTGCGCGATCCTCCTGTCTCAGCCTCCCAAGCATGGGGGTTACAAGTGTGCGACACTACGCCCGGCTCGACCCCAGCTCTTTTTATTTTTCACCGAAGTACTGTGCTGTCCTGGAACCTGCAATTCTCCTGTTTCAGCATCCCAAGTACTGGGATTACAGGCACGAGCCAATCCCAACCTTATTTCTTCAGGCTGCTATCTACAATGGGTAAGGAATCCATAGTGGCACTGAGAAGTTACTATCAGAGATTCCTAAACATTTATCTGCCCACTTTTTTCAGGGGGAAAATCACTTAGCACCAACCCCCTGGTATTTCCACAGCCACCTTATTTTTATTCAAGGCCTCCCAATTGCATCTGAGTTTCCTGTCTTACCACACATCCCTTTCTCAGGGTCTATGCTATCAATGATGCCGACTCGCTTTTGTTTTTTGTTTTGGTGCAGTGTAATCACATCTTGATGAAGTTCAGGGTAACAGAGGCATAAAGAGCCACCCCAGAGGGGAAGCGGTCCGCACTCGCCGCAGGGCGCCGTGTTGCTGCGCTGCATTGCTCTGTAGGCGGGCACACTAAGTGCACTTCCAGTTTGCGAGCTTTTCAGCTTATGATGGTTTATTGGGCTGTAAAGCACTGTAAGCTGAGGAGCATATGAAAACCTGACTTAATTGACTGGTGGAGTCCATACATCTACTATCCAAATACCTTAGCAGAAAAGGGTTAATATTCCCCTACTACATAGAAGGAAACTGAAATTTCCCAAGTTGTAAGCAGCAAAGGCAAGATGTGAATCAAATATTCAGTGAGTGTGGACTCATGCAAACATAGGGTTTTTTGGGGGGAGGGTTAATGCTGAGGATTGAACTAGGGACATTCTACCCCTGAGCTGAACTGCAGCCCTTTTTTATTTATTATTTTTATTTCTTCTTTTTTTTTTTTTTGTGGTACTGGGGATGGAACCCAGGGGCCCTCTACCTCTGGGCTACACTCCCACCTATTTTTTATATTTTATTTGGAGACAGGGTCTCTTAAGCTAGCTGAGGCTGGCTTCGAACCTGCACGATCCTCCTGTCTCAGCCTCCCAAGCATAGGGATTACAAGAGTGTGCCACCACGCCCGGCAGCAACCCTTTTTTTAAAAAAAAATGCATTTATTGGTGTATTATAACCTCACATCATAATGTAAATCATGTTGACAGTGACACAAGCACACAGCACTTGGTGCCCCCACCTCCTCATTTTCCTCCTTTCCAATACAGAGCACCGAGATTGGTATGTTCACATATGTGCACAGAGTTGATGGTGGTATTTCCATTAATGGACCTCAGTCTTCCCCTCATCTTCCTCTAGACCACCTCCCTGTCCACCGAGGTTGCTCCTCCATTATCTGGAGTCCCTCGGGTATCCCCGTTACTCCCTAGTTTGCAAATACTAGAGAAAACATGTAACCCTTCACTTTCTGTGACTGGCTAATCTCGTTTAACATAATGTTCTCCAGGGGCTTCCATTTTCTTTCAAGTGACATAATTTTGTTCTTTATTGCTGGGTAGAGTTCCACTGCATTTCTCATAATTTTATAATTCATTCATCTGTTGATGGACACCTAGGTTGGTTCCATAATTTGGCTATTGTAAATTGTGCCTGTAGCCCTTTTGATTTTGAAACAGGGTCTTGCTAAATTGCTGAAGGTCCTGCTAAGTTGTGGGGGCTGATCTCGAACCCACAACCCTCCCGTCTCAGCCTCTTAAGTACTGAGATTACAGGCATGCGCCACCCTGCCTGGATCAAACATAGTTTCTTCACACTGTCTCCCCAGTGGTTTACTGCATATTTCTGCCTATTCAGTTTAACGTGGCAACAGAATGACATACTATCTCCAAAATGGAATTCCTCATTAAAAATGACCCGCAAGCATGGTTAACCCCGTTCCTCTTAGCATCTCAGACTGAAACACTGGATTTTTTTTTTTTATTTGACACATATTCTATATCTAATTGGTCACAGATGGGGGGGAGTGTCCCGGCGCTTCTCTTCCCTCCCCTGCCCAAGCATTTATAGTTCTGTACGTGAGCTCACTCGCTCTTCACAGGCACCCCAAATACTATGTATTAATATCTCAGTGTTGGCGGTAAGAAAACTGTACAGTGCCCAAGGTCTTCCAATGATAACTTCTATCCTTACTGTACTCCACCTCCACGAAAAAACCCACTCAGATGAGATGGGGGGCTGTGTGGAGAAGGGGGGCCAATTCAGAGCCCTAGGGGGTTGGCTGAGCCTCCTAGACTGTGGGGGACACAGAACAAAGTCACATGATCAAGAAAGCTGCTAGAAATCAAACACAGAAGCACGGGCTGTCATCCCAGCCACGGGGCTCCGAGTTCCCAGAGTAAATAAAAAACCTGCCTTCTGTTGTCTTCAAGGGACAGCAGAGGTAGCAAGACTGCGACTTCCTAAGCCTTTCTGGCAACAAGCTGCCAGTCAGGCAGAGTGGGCAGCAGGGCGGGGAGCGGAAGCCAGGCTGGAGTCATTCTACAACACAGGCTGAGGTCTATGAGGTGTGCGTGTGTTCCCGGTACTCGAGAGGCTGAGACAGGAGGATGGCGGGTTCGAGACCAGCTTCAGTAACTTAGTGAGAGCCCACTTCAGTGAAAAATATAAAATAGGCTGTGAGTGTAGCTCAGCTCAGGTGAGGACTGCCCCTGGGTTCAGTCCCCAGTACCACAAGAGGAGAGAGAGAGAGAGAGAGAGAGCGAGCGAGCGCGCGACCACGTACTGCGGTGCTTCCCCTTTGCCTCTTCCTCCTGTGCCTACCTGTGACGCAGGGGCAGGCGTGGCTGTGGTGCACACTTACAGAGATGCCCCCTCCCTGCCAACTTGAGCTGCTCCTCTCTCTTCTGTGGGCTTCTTCAAGTAACTCCTTTTTGCCCTCCCACTAAAATGGCTGACATTTTAATCACTCAGGGGCCTGGGGAAGGTCTCTTCCCGCAGCCCTGGAAGACAACCCTGCACAGAGGGAGGGGTGCGGCCACAATAAGAAATGGTACCAACAACCAACAAAAAGATGAAGAAAATCCTCCCACTAGACAGGGAAGGGGTGCAGACTTTCTGGGTCCTACGTTTAGTTTTGTTTGTTTAGTTTTGTTTGTTTGTTGTGGTATTGAGGATAGAATCCAGGGGCCTTGTACCTCCAAGCTACGCCCCAGCCCTATTTTTTTTTATTATTATGCTTTATTTTGAGACAGGGCCTTACTAAGTTGCAGAGGGCCTTGCTGAGTTGCTGAGGCTGGCTGCAAACCTGCAATCCTCCTGTCTCAGTCTCCTAAGTACTAGGACCACAGGTGTGCACCACCACGCCCTGCTTACCTTTTGTTTCATAATGATGATTCAGTTTATTAAAAAGCAATTGACTCACACACAAGTTCTAGAAAGTGGGGTACTCCCATATCTACAAAATGGCCGGATTTATTGCTCACAGACACCAGAGTCCTCAGGCCAAGAAGAACCTAGCCATGGGGCGGGAACCTTGGCTGTTGGCTCTGGTTTGAAGAGGTGGAGCCCTACTAACTGGCCTGTGTTTACCAAGGTGGGGACGAGGAGGGGGAGCAGAGGTGAGTCAGCGCACACAGGCAGCATTATTCTCCTGAAAGTTGGCCTTCCTGGCCCAGAGAAAGCCCAGTGCCCCTGCCGGTCAAGGCAGCGCCTCTGCAGACACACGACTCTTTCAGCCCATCCAGGAGAGGTTCCTCATACACTGCACAACTGGAATCTTCAAGTGCCCTTCAGATGCACAGAAAGGGAGGCCTTAGATGTGCCTCGTGAACACAACAGGCCCAGTGTTAGGAGGGCCTGGGGACGTGAGGGCTGTGAATACTCTTACACACTCCGGCACAGGATTTTTAGACAGCAATTTGGGAAAAGGTATTGAAATTTTAGATATACAGATCAGTATGTAAGCAGATAGTTAGCTAAATGAAAATAAAGCTCACATCTTGTTTGACCTGACAACTGTAGTTTTAGGTGTTTACCTCAAGATGTACCTGTGAAGGCAGAGCAAGAAGCCGAGCGTGGTGGTGCAAGTTTGTAATCCCAGTACTTGGGAGACTGAGACAGGAGGATTGCAGCCAGCTTCAGCTACTTAGTGAGGTGAAGCCCTCTGAAATTTAGTGAGACAGTTTCAAAGCAAGAATTAGGGCTGGGGTATAGCTTGAGGTACAATGCCCTTGGTTCAATCCCCAGGGGAGAGAGAGAGAGAGAGAGAGAGAGAGAGAGAGAGAGAGAGAGAGAGAGAGAGAGAGAGGCAGACAGACAGAGAGAGAGAGCAAGGGCCTTGGATGGTGATAGGTGCCTGAAATCCCAGTCCTTGGGAGGCTGAGACAGAAGGATGGCAGATTGGAGACCAACCTCATAACTTAGTAAGGCCTTTAGAAATTTACCAAGACCCAACAAAACAAAACAGTAAAAAGGGCTGGGGATGTAGCTCAAAGGTAGAACACCCCCAGGTTTAATCTCTAGTACCAAAAAGAAACACACACACATACACACACACACACACACACACAAAAAAAAAAAAAAAAAAAAAAACAGAGGGCAAGAGGGCAAGATACAGTACGAGGCTGCTCGCTGCAGCAATATTTGTAACAAGGCAAACAGGACTCTTCCTTAGGGTACTGGGATGGTATACTCTACAAAGGAATATGGTAGTCATGAACGAAACTTGAATGGCTGATATGAGAAGGTCAAGATACAGCCATCAATATGTGGGATAAATATAGAGTGACTGCATTTGTATTTTTGTTGTTGTTTTGTTCTCTGGGTACTAGGAATTGAACAGGGGAAGTCTACCTCTGACCTACGCCCTAGACCTTTTCATTTTGAAAGTTGCTGAGAGTCGCACTAAATTGCTGGGACTGCCCTAGCTCTGCAATACTCTTGTCTCAGCCTACAAAGTTCTAGAAACAGGGGTACTATGCCTGGCTGCATATTTTTTTAATTTGGGTACTTGGGATGGAACCCATGGGCACTCTACCTCTGAGCTAAACCCCCAGCTCTAGTTTTAATTTATTTTTATTTTGAAACAGGGTCTCACTAGGTTGAGAGTCTCACTACTTGCTGAGGCTGTCCTTGAACCTGCAATCCTCCTGGGGGATTGTTTGTTTGTTTTGTGGTAGTGGGGATGGAACCCAGTGGCTTTCTACCTCTGGGCTACACTCCCAGACCAATTTTATTCTTTATTTGGAAACAGGGTCTCACTAAGTTGCTGAGAGCCTCATTAAGTAGCTGAGGCTGGCTTCGAACCTGTGCGATCCTCCTGTCTCAGCCTCCAAGTACTGGGATTACAGGCATGTGCCATCACGCCTGGCCTTACATACTTTTTTTTAAAAGGCAAGTGTGTTACAATTGTTTTGTTGAAAACACTCAAGGTACCTTTGGGGAGAAGGCTTATTAGGGTTTTAGGAAGATGACTTATTTTCTGTACCGTTTACATTTTTTAATCACAAGTTGAGTATTCTTTACCCCAAATGCCTAGAACTGTTTCAGATTTTGGATTATTTTTTTATTTTAGAATATCTACATATGCACAATAAGTTATCTTGGAGACTGGACTTCAGTCCAAATCAGAAACTTAAATATTTCACATACACCTTACACATACTGCGTAATGGGAATTTTACACAATATTTTTAGTGAGTTTATATTTTTTATTCTGTTTTATACTAGAGTTTGAACCTAAAGGGGTCTAGTCACACTCCTAATCTCATTTTTATTAAAAAAGACAGGGTCTTTATTTTTTTTAAGACAGAGTCTCACTAGGTTGCCCATATTGGCCTTGAACCTCCTGTCTCAGCCTCCTCCGTGCTGTGATTACAGGTGTGCACCACCACACCCAGCTTGCACTTGTGTTTTGATTGCAACCTGTGACATGATGTCAGGTGTGGAGTTTTTCATGAGTCATGTTGGCACTCATAAAGTTTGGGGTTTTGCAAGGTGCAGGGGTGCACACCTCTATTCCTAGTACTTGGAAGGCTGGGGCAAGAAGGCAGCAGGTTTGAGGCCAACACACAGTAATGTAGTGAGACGCTGCATCCAAATATAAAGGGCTGGGAGTGTAGCTCAGAAGTACAACACCCCTGGATTCAATTCCTAAAAAAGTTTTAAGTTCTGAAGCATTCTGGTGTTTGGATTTTCAGATTATGGATGCTCACCCAATAGCAAAATTTAAAAATAAAAACATTGAAAAGCATGGCAACTGAACTGGGCTCTCCAAGCCAAAAATTGGATCATGGTTTTAAGACTGAATTCTGTTCTGCTTCTGCCTTTGAAAGACATTGGAAGATGTTGTCTGAAAACAAGATAGTAGCCTGTGTGGAACTTTTGGTTTGTCCATGGGAAAAATAGGACTGCAGATCCAATTTCCATAAAAACCCAAGACTAGAATGTCCTGGTACTAAGTGCATCTCCTGGAGAAGCAGAGGAACCATTTCCTTACTGTGAACAAGGGACAATGGCTCTGCCCTGGCCAGCAGGTGAGCCGAACTTTCTGTCCGGTGAGTCACAACAGGAAAGGAACAACCCTCGCTGTTAGACTCTGACCTTTTCAGTTGACATTCTGGAGCTCCACCTTTTGCTTTTCTCCTGTTCAACTGGAATGAAACACTTCCATTAGAAATGCTGGGAAAAATCAAGCATACGTATGTTTGATTATGTATATAAGGTACATTTCAACTTTATAGAATTTGAATGCCCCCCAATATTTTGGTGAGACAAAGGTGTGTCTTTGAGCCAAGTGTGTGTGCTCTGGACTGAGGGGACAGAGCACCAGAAAGGGGTGCTTCCTGTAGGGAAGGCCCGGCTGCCAACAGCAAACCAACCACCTCCATACCTCTCAATGCCTGGGTAGCTGGCACTAAAATTTATGAACCCATAAGTATATGCCAATGCTTTACACAATCTCATTTAAGCCTCAAAACACTTGCAAAACACAGTATTATAATTTTACATATCCTGTCACTATTTTATAAATGAAGAAATAAGCCTAATGTCAAAATGTATTAAGTACAGCATTCGGGAGGCTGAGACAGGATGATTGTGGCTTGAGGCCAGCCTCAGCTACTTAGTGAGGCCCTTTGCAACTTAGTGAGACCCTGTTTCAAAATAAAGAATTAAAAATAGGGCTGGGGGTATAGCTTGGAGGTAGAATGTCCCTAGGATCCATCTCCAGTACCGCAAAAAAAAAAAAAAAAAAAAGCATCAAGTTGCTGCCACTGGGAGAGGAGGTGAGGGTTAAATTATTGGGGGGCTGGCATACAAGGCTGGGGGCTGGGAGGCTCACTCAGTATGAAGATGTGTTTATCACCGTGGCTCCATTAAGATCATGCAACCTCAGCAAAGTCCAGCACGTCTGGGCATTTGCACCCCCACGATCTCAGATCTCATCGAGTCCCTGAGACTTGACACTGGCATTTCGGGCTTCCCTTTTCTTTGTTCTTCCCGCTCTAGTTGTCCTCCAAGCTAAGTGTCAACGTTGTGAGTGCAGCGGTCTCCTAGCTGGCTTGGCTGGAGTCAGCCTTTCTAGAAGAGTCAGCCCCAGTGGGACGAGTGGTCCACGGCCAGAGCAAATACAATTTCCAACCCGACACGGGACACTTCTGAGCCGAGAAAGCAGTGTTAGTAACAAAACTGGCGCAAAAAGGCAAAACCAGGGCTGACTCAGCAGCACCGCTGCATCCTGACTGTCCTGATCTCTGAAAGCCCAGGGCAGCTGTCAGCCAGCATCTGCCAGCCAACCGCAGAGTGTCACACAAAACACTCAGCCCCTTGAGCAATCCTGTCCTCCACGGGAGGCTCCAAGCTCTGCTGCTGGGGCTACTGCGGAGATCAAGTGAGAATGGCCATCACACCCCTAATCCCTTGAGGGGGGAGGGTTTTCTATTTGTTTTGTTTTGGGTGCTAGGTTTTGTTCTTGTTTTGTAGGACCGTGGATTGAACCAGGACCTTACATATACTAGGCAAGTGCGCTACCACTGAGCTACAGCCCCAGCCCTTTTATTTTGAGACACGGTATCATTAGTTGTGGAGGCTGGCCTCGAACTTGCAAGCCTCTACCTTAGCATCCTGAGTAGCTGAGATGACAGGCCTATATCACTGTGCCGGCCAAACTCAGCTTTAAATAAACTGGCCCCAGCAGGAAAAGAAAAAGCCTTAATTTTGCTTTCTCTGCCTATCAACCTCAAAAGGATCATTTTCTGTAGCAATAAATAGTTCAAATCTAAGATGTAAATGAAAAGTTAACCTATTTCATCTTTTTTTTTTTTTTTTTTTTTTGCAGTACTGGGGATGGAACCCAGCGGTATTCTACCTCAGAGCTACACCCCAGCCCTATTTTTTAATTTTTAATTTTTAAATTAAAAAAATTTTTTGTAGTAATGGGGGTGGAGCCCAGGAGATTCTACCTCCAAACTACACCCCCATCCCTATTTTTATTCTTTATTTTATTCTTTATTTTGAAACAGGGTCTCACTGAGTTGCAAAGGGCCTCACTAATTAGCTAAGGCTGTCTGCGAACCAGGATCCTCCTGTCTCTGCCTCCCAAATGCTGGGATTACAAGGGTGTGCCACCATGCTTGTAATTTTTTATTTTGAAACAAGGTCTCACTACGTTGCAGAGGGCCTCACTAAGTAGCTGAGGCTGTCCTTGAATTACGATTCTCCTGTCTCAGCCTCCCGAGTACTGGGATTACCAGCATGGGCCACCCCGCCAGGCATTTCATAATTCTAAGATGTACTTTTTCCACATTTTAACATTCTAAAATCAGTGTGTGTCTTCAGAGTCAACGGTATGTCATGGCTTAACTGGCGGTGTTTGCTTTTGAAGGAATATATAAGATAATCATGTCCTTGTTACAACCAGTAGCATTTTAGGCGTGATGAATTACAGCACAGAACACTTACTAGTGACCAGGTGCTGTTCTAAGTACTTTACCAGTATTAGGTCACGGTTCAGTACCACCACAGGTTTATTTTTGTATTATTCTGGAGGCATTGTACCAAATACTAACTTCACGTCAGAGACTAGTGGTTTACTAGTGAGGCTGATGATCACCTAGTTTTAGCAGCTTTGTTGTGAAATGTTTGTAGGAGCCACCCTCCGCATCCCCATCCAGCCACAGGACGAGGGAGGAGTCCCCGGTGATGGTGATGGGCCATCTGCCACCATCAGATAATAAAGTAAAAATGACTATGACAAACATTCTCAAATATGCAACATGGGTTTGACTGTCCCTCGTACGGTCCCCCTCGGCGCCGAGTTCCAGTGTGAGGTCCTCCGCAGTTCTCTACTGGCCCCGTTTCTAGCTGTAGGGAATTTAAGCCACCCCCATTCTATTTCCCAGACATCTTTCCCTCTGCTGTGGAAAGCCTCAGGCAGCAAGACCAGATTTCCCCTTTAGTTGGTGAGCGCCTAGGGTTTCTTTTCCCATATAAAACCGCGCTGCCAGCCAGGCATGGTGGCGCACGCTTGTAATCCCCGCACTTGGGAGGCTGAGACAGGAGGATCGCACGGGTTCGAAGCCAGCCTTAGCTACTTAGTGAGGCTCTCCGCAACTTAGTGAGACCCTGTTTCCAAATAAAATATAAAAAAAAAGGTCTGGGAGTGTAGCCCGGAGGTAGAAAGCCTCTGGGTTCCACCCCCAGTACCACCAAAAAATAAATAAATAAATAAATAAAAATAAAACCGCGCTGCCTTCACATTCTGAGCTTCCCACACTTTTGGGGGGGGGGGTCTCAGGCCTCTCACCTCAGCAAACCCTCCCAGCCAGCTGTGGGGCTGCGGGCCAGGGCCTGCCTTGAGCCGAGGGGATGTTCCCTCTCGGGCATCACTGCTCAGCTTTCTCCCTCTGGAACTTCCCTGCAAGTGCTGCCAGCACTGCAACTCCAGACCACCTGGAAGGACGGCTCCTTCCTCTCTAGCTTCCCCAAGTCCTCTCTTAAGCCTCCTTTACTTGGGCCCTTTCCCCTGCATGATCTGGGACCTCCATGGCCCAGGCTTCCATAATTCCCCGCAAGAAGCCGGGGCTCCCTGCAGCCTGCAGGGCACCGTCCTCAGGCAAAGCAGCAGGTTCCGGTGGTTTCTACTCCCAGCACAACCACTGGTACCCCAGGGCCCAGGAAGTCAGGGACAGCGGCTGCCCTGACATGCCTGATCTGGAGGCCCTGGGGCTGCACCTCACACATGGCTATCGGGCATCTGGTGCAGGTCTGGAGGGCACCTGGACTGTCAGCACTCAGGAGGCTGTGACAGGAGGATCTGGGATCAAGGCCAGCTCAGCAACTCAGTGAGACCGTTTAGAAATAAAACAAAATAGGGCCAGGGATGTAGCTCAGCAGTAGGATGCCCTGGGTTTAATACAGTACCAAAAGGAAAGAGAAGAAAAGAAGACATAAAGTGCCAGTCTCAACAGGACTCCCCAACATGATGCTGTCCACCTCTGACCCTGCCTTCCCCTAGCTCCAAGGCCCCACAACACTGTTTTCCAAGGCACACCATAACAGAGTTTGTGCTCTGTGCTCCAGGGTCTGTGTGCGGGGATCTTCCATAACCACGTCACACCCTGCCTGGCATGTTCTCCCACAAACTCCTCCACCCCAACCCACGCCGTGTCTAGTAAGCGCGTGCCCAGTCTGCTCAGCATCCTCTTCTCAGCCTCCCTTGCTGCCCTTGGTGAACAGCAGCAGCCGGGTGCCTGGCTCCCAGAACTGGCCCCTGGCACCTTTCTACCCAAGGCCTACGACAGTGATGGCGGACACATCGGGGCAACCCGCAAATATTTGAGTTAATAAAACAGAATGTTATTTTTCTTGCATAACAACTGATTCGTATTATATACAAGGCACTGTTCTCAGTATTTTGTATATGATAATTTCTTCTTCTTTTTTTTTTTTTTAGTGGTACTGGGGTTCTTGGAAGCCCTTCTACCTCCGGGCTACACTCCCAGACCTATTTTATATTTTTGAAACAGGGTCTCTTACGCCAGCGCGGCTGGCTTCGAACCTGAGCGATCCTCCTGTCTCCACCTCCCAAGCGCGAGGATTACAAGCGTGCGCCACCACGCCCGACTATGATAATTTCTTTAACCATCACAAGGCAGGAAACCAAGACACAGAGAGGTTAAGTAACTTGCTCGGCTCCAACAGCTGGGCTTTCAAATCAGGCCATCTTTGCACTTAAACACTCAACCTATGGCCTGTCCTCACAAAGTAAGAGGCTACTGGAAACAGTAGTAATCCTTGTGTGTAGGTGTGTGTGCATGCACACGTGCACAATATTAGGAACTGAACCCAGAGGCATTCTACCTCCAAGCTATACCTCCAAGCCCTTTAAAATTTTTTTGTTTGTTTGTTTTTGAAACAGGGTCTCACTGAGAGTCTCGCTAAGTTGCTAGTCTGGTCTCCAATCTGCAATCCTCATCTCATCTTCCCAGGTACTGGGATTATAGGCATGTACCACCATGCCTGGCTGACAGCAATAATTCTAAAGTTCATACAGACTTCCTTATGACATGTTTACAGGGCCGACCTACCAAATTCTTTCACCTGGACAACCACACTACAAAGTACTTCTATTAGTGTTTTCTCACAGGAAGAAGGTCTCTGGGCATAGATAGCACCTGGTGTAAAGCCCGCAGCGGGAGCCCCGCGGCAGCCTGGCTCGGGCTCCACGCCTGGATCAGCTCCCAGAGGACCTCTGGTCCCTGCACTGTCCCCGCGCAGAGCAGTGCCTGGGGCGTGGTAGCGCTGATCAGCCAGTACTAGCTGGGTGAATAGTTACAGGCCACTTTGGCTCACCTCAGAACATCTTTGCTGTGTGACTATCACACCACTGCTTCTACTGTAGAACAGATGAGGGTCCTAAGCCCAGGGTCTGAGCCAAGGAAAACAGAAGCCCCCAACCCAGAGGTCAAAGGGAAGGGATGTTGCCCCTAAAGCGGTGCTCTTAAGCCCGCAGCCTATAACTCTAACCACATCATTAGTGAGGGGAAGACGTCTCAAGCTATCGGATAATATGATCAAATGGTTGGAATCTCTCTATATGACAAATGCTTATTTTAGTTCTACTTCTATTTATCTGTGTGTGTGGGGGGGTCCTGTGGGTGGAACCCAGGGGCCTCTACCTCTGGGCTACACCCCGACCTATTTTATATTTTATTTGGAAACAGGGTCTTACTAAGTTGCTGGGAGCCTCACTCAGTAGCTGAGGCTGGCTTTGAACCTGTGCGATCCTCCTGTCTCCGCCTCCCAAGTACTGGGATTACAAGCGTGCGCCACCACGCCCGGCTCTATTTATCTTTTAATCAAAATAATAATAAGGAAGCCATACCATTGTCAGTCTCTGTCTTTTCAGCTGTGGCTCTGCTAGCTTGACAGATACTCCAAGCATTTAACAACCCTCTAAGGGAACTGCCAGCCAAGCCTGATGGCACATGCCTGTAATCTCAGTCCTGGGAGGCTGAGGCAGATGGTCACAGGTTCAAGGCCAGCCTTGGCAACTTAGCAAGACCCGCGGCAACTTACCAAGACCTTGTTTCAAATAATAAAAAATAAAAGGGGCCAGGGTTGTAGCTCAGTGGTAGAATGCACCTGGGTTCAATCTCCAGTATCAAAATAAACAAATAATTTGCAATTTGCTGGATAATTCTCCTTGCTCACCCGGCAGTGGTTTAGAATCAACAGGCTTCAAGACACGCGCTGCCTTTCACATGTCTTGGGCAAGGCCAATTTCAAAAACTACTATTCCTCTTCACAGTCCAGGCAGTCTGTTAAATATATACCTACATGTGACTCAGGTTTTGCACCTCCGATGACAACTGACATTAACAATAGATTTATAGACAGAAGTCCTATCAGACAACACGTCCTACTTTGGGGTTTGAAAAGTAGCCTTTGAAGTCACGGTAGCTGCTCAGAGAGGCTTTTTAAAATTGAATTAAGGCGGCGCCATATTGCCACCGGCAGCAGCAGCACCGAATCCAGAGAGGCCAATACAGCTACATCTGCGTACTCAAGAACAGTGAGTCAAATTGCGGGCCACAGAGGAGAAATCCCAGTACTGTACTCCCTGGGACTTGACCCAGTGGGGGAGGGGCGGTGGCAGAGATATCACACCATAGAACTTGCAACCTGGCACCCCCCACAGTCTAAAGCAGCCTCTAGCGACTCTCTGGGTCGGAGACTCTGTGATAAAACCCAGTAAAGGAGTAGTGGGGTCCGAGATACTACTGACTCGAGATCCAGAACACCTTAAGGGAAGTCATAGTGACCCAAGGGAAGAACCCAGAGAAGGCACAAACATCCGAAATCATGGGAAAGAGGAATAATTCTGGAGCAATAAATGCCCACAACCCCACAACATCAGAACCCGATAAAACAGAAAATCAGAGATTTCTAGAAGATCAAATCAGGAAAATAACTGTAGAAATAATAGAGGTGCTTCGAAAAGAACTCAGAGAGAGCCAAAAAGAGATAAAGGATGCAATTAATGAAGTAAAGGCCTCAATTCAAAGCACAAACAACCGATTAGAACACATGGAGAACAGAATCTCGCTCTTAGAAGATGAGCAATCCAAAAATGAACGCATAGTTTCTAATCTAGAAAAAAATATCCGACAGCAGGAATCTGATATTGAAGAAATATGGGCCCATTTTAAGAGAGCTAACCTAAGAATATTTGGAATAGAGGAGGGAAAAGAAAGTGAAACCAAAGGGATCAACAATCTCTTCAAGGAAGTAATAGCAGAAAATTTTCCAGACATAGAGCAAGAGGTCGATACACAGGTCCAGGAAACTTATAGAACTCCCTTTAGACAGGATCGGAGAAGAGGATCCCCACGCCACATAATTGTCAAAATGACCAATGTGGAAGCCAAGCAGAGAATCTTAAAGGCAACAAAAGCAAAGGGCCAAGTGACATTCAGAGACAAACCAATTAGAATCACTCCAGACTTCCCAAACCAAGTTATGAGAGCCAGAAGGGCTTGGAGTAACATATTCCAAACTCTGAAAGAAAACAACTTCCAGCCAAAAATTTCCTACCCAGCAAAACTTTCTATCAAATTAGATGGAGAAATAAGAAGCTTCCATGACAAACATAAACTGAAGGAATTTATGTCTTCAAAACCAGCACTAGAGAAAATACTCAAAGAGATTAACTACAAAGAAGAAATAGGTAACACACTCCAGAACTAGAGAAACAAGATTTTCCATCCAACAAACAACTAAGATTGGTTATCTGTGGAGATTCATTATTTATGTTAGTCTTTTACCTATCTGTAAAGGGTATTGTTTGCCTTTATTGTTGTTAATTTCTAGGATTCCTAGTTGGAATATTAATACACCTTCAGATATAGCATTTGGAAATATTTTATCCCATTCTATTAGTAACTGTTAACTCTCTTTACATTGTCTTTGGATATACAATATTTTTTTTTTAGGGAGTTTGTATACTCCTCTGTTGCCTGTGCCTTTGAAATCATAACCAAGAAATCACTGCCAATTTCAATGTTGTGAGGTTTAATGACCCAGATTTTCTCCTAAAAGTTTATAGTCTTAAGATTTATATTTAGGTCTATTATCTATTTTGAGTTAATATTTGTATATGGGATTAGGTAAGGGTCCAATTTTATTCTTTTCCATGTAATTATTATTTTTTAACAATATTTAGTTAAAAGATTAATATTTCCACCACCAAATGTTTGTGGAAACCTTGTCAAAAATAACTTGACAATATAGGGAAGAATTTAGCTCTAGGCTTTTATTTAACTCCAATGGTTTATATATCTGCCTTTAGAATAGTACTACACTGTTTCAATTATTGTAGCTTTATATGGTTTGAAATCAGAAAATATATATCTTCTAGCTTTGTTCTTTTTCAAGATCGTTTTGGGTACCTAGAGTCCATATTCCATATTAGGATAGATTTTTTTCTGAAAAATAAATATATAAATATATGATAGTTTCACCTAAAAAATAGAAAAAAAAATATTCTCTGGTAAGAAAGAAAGCAAAAAGAAATATTGAAATGTTATCTTTAAGTCATCAAAAGCTTGGTATCAGACAAATGAAACTGTTATGTGAGATTATCATTTTTAATTTTAGATAAATTGCCATAATACTAGATGTCAACTACTAAGCCAAGCATGGGAGGGAGGGATAGGGAGAGAATGGGGTGGGGATTGGGTGGGGGCTGCCTGGGAAAAGTGTGCATGTATGTCTACAAAAGTATGTATCCTACTATGATGTATGAATACAGTGCACCAATAAAAATAAATAAATTAAAAAAAAAATAAAAAATAAAATTGAATTAAGAAGCCTAAATACTGAGGCATACTGGCCAGCTAAAAGTAGCAGGAGTGATGGCTTTTGTTCCTGTAATTGTTTAAAACAGAAATGAAACCGGGAAGGTAACTGAACAATTTCTTGTCACATAACATGAACTATCACTTTGTACCACGGAAGGAAGAAATTCTAATTTCAGCGCTATTCTGAGAGAAAGAAAAATATGCAAAGACTCACAGCAGACCAGAGGAGAGCCGCCATCAGTCTGATTAAAGTTTAGCTTGTATATGCATTATTCATTACGTCTGGAAAAATGGAGGCAGGGAACCCGAGATAGCCAGCCGCTCCTATTTTATGTTCTTTTAGCTAGATTATTTTATTTTTCAGAAAAATAAACTATTTGGAACATATCTGAGCGAGGACTCAATCTTTAAAAAAGCTTTGTTAAGGTTGATGAATTATTTTCTTGTGTGTGGGTTTGGGTTTAGTTTGGTACTGGAGATTAAATCCAGGGACACTCTACCCCGCTATAACACTCCCAGACCTTTTACTTTTTATTTGGAAACAGTCTCACTAGTTGCTGAGGCTGGCCTGAAACTTGTGATCCTCCCATCTTAGCCTTCCAAATTCTGGCTTTACAGGTACGTGCCACCATACCTGGCTTCTTGCCTGTGTTTTTAGAGAACCAGGGTAGAGGAATACCCATTTCTGGCATGGGCACACCCAGACACTCAGCCTGCCCAACTGTGCCTGATCTGTGGCACTGTGCCGCTTCCCTCTAGGGGCAAAATGTAGCCAGAGCTGCATCAGTCTAAGAGCCTTTAGGGTCCCGGGAACAGATTTACAGTCACATCTTTGACCACAGAGACACTGACAGGAGTGGCAGAGATGAGGGTCTGGAGGGCACCTTGAGGGGGGCAGTACCGGGGATGGAACCCAAGGGCATTCTGCTTCCGAGCTACACCCAGCCCTTTTTTTATTCTTTATTTTGAAACAGGGTTTCATCTCACTGAGTTGCGAAGGGCCTCACTAAGTAGCTGAGGCTGTCTGTGAACCCGAATCCTCTTGTCTCAGCCTCTCAAATGCTGGGATTACAAGCGTGCGCCATCACACTTGGCTTCGGTGGGCACATTTCAAGAGAAGCCACCAGAGCAGCCACAGATCAGCACTGCAGGTCAGCCTCCAGGCTCAGGGCCACTCAGTGTGTGAAGACAAACCAGCCTCGCCTCTCCTTCCCTCCCCGATGGGAAAACTCAGGACCCCACCTCTTCCCTAACCCCACACCAGCAAATGAAGAAAGGAGTAACACCACGGCTTCACTGAAGGGATTTAGAAGGGGCAGGTGGGGCAAAGAATAAATTAGATGATTCAATGAAAAATGGCACACACCCGTATCCCATTATTACATCAAGGCCAGCATGAGCAATTCAGCAAGACCCCATTTCAAAATAAAAAGGGCTAGCGGTATAGTTTGGAAACAGAATGGCCCTGGATTCAATCCCCAGTAGTAAAAAAACAAACCAAACCAAAACAACCACAAAGAAAGCCCAGGTAGGACGGAAGGCAGGTGTCTGTCTTTTGTTTTTGTTTGTTTTTTTTGTTTGTTTTTTGGTTGTTTTTTTTTTTGGGGGGGGGGTCCTGGAAGCCCTTCTACCTCCGGGCTACACTCCCAGACCTATTTTTACATTTTTATTTGGAAACAGGGTCTCCTAAGCCAGCGTGCGTGGCTGGCTTCAAACCTGCGCAATCGCCGGGCGTGGTGGCGCACGCTTGTAATCCCCTCGCTTGGGAGGCGGAGACAGGAGGATCGCGCAGGTTCGAAGCCAGCCGTGCGCGCTGGCTTAGGAGACCCTTTTTCTAAATAAAAATATAAAATAGGTCTGGGAGTGTAGCCCGGAGGTAAAGGGCTTCCAGGAACCCAGTACCAAAAAACAAAACAAAACAAAAAAAAACCTGCGCAATCCTCCTGTCTCTAGCGCGGGGATTACAAGCGTGCGCCACCACGCCCGGCAGGTGTCTGTCTTTTGATTACCCTATTATCAGTCATCTTTCAGGGGCCACAGCTGGCTGCAAGTCCCAAACTGCAAGCCCAGTGTACCGAAGGCAAGCACCGCAGCCACCTGGGGGTGGGAGGGGCGTCCAGCCAGGGCCAGACACAAGCCCAATCTTGCATCCCTGTGGCCCTGGCCTACAGAATTCCCAAGGGGAACTGCTGTGCACCACCCTCCAAATTCAGTAAGCAAGGAAAGCAATTTGGAAGACCAGCAGTGTCTGTCCACATAGTAAACAGTGAGAGACTGCACTTCATTCCTAGTTTTTCATGTAAAGATCAACTGAGTTTTAACATGTTCTTCCCGGTGGGTTATATTGCACACAAAAGTGCCCAGAGCGTGGTGCCAGGCGTGGTGGCGCACGCTTGTAATCCCTGGGCTTGGGAGGCGAGACAGGAGGATCGTGCAAGTTCGAAGCCAGCCTCAGCTACTTAGTGAGTCTCTCAGCAACTTAGTGAGACCCTGTTTCCAAATAAAATATAAAATAGAAAGACTCTGGGTTCCACCCCAAGTATCACCAAAAAAACAAAAAAGTTCACAGACCCCACTTTGGGGGCCACTTTCCTATAACCTCTTTCCTCTCACCAAGATACGGGCGATTTTCCCCTGATTTCAGGGGAAAATAAGAGGGCATTGCCTTGGAAAGGAAAAAAAAAACCAAGATGGAGACATGCCTGTAGAAATTAGAAAGCTGGCCGGGCGTGGCGGCGCACACTTGTAATCCCTGCGCTTGGGAGGCAGAGACAGGAGGATCGCGCAAGACCCTTTTTCCAAATAAAAATATAGGTCTAGTAGTGTAACCTGGAGGTAGAAGGGCTTCCAGGAACCCCAGTACCACCACCAAAAAAAAAAAAAAAGAAAAAAAGAAAAAAAGAAGAAAGCTATCATCTGAATAGAGAATTCCAGTTATAACAATTTATGGTGTTTCTTCCAATAGTAACTTTTTCCTGCCACGACCACCAAAATTGAAAATGAAATGCCAACTGAGCATGTATGATATGACCGCGGAGCACTGGTGGTCACACCACTTTATACTCCCAACTCTGTGGAAACTTCCACGCAAGGAAACTTTTGTTGACTGCTGCTTCTCACTGTATTCTGCAAAATATAACATGGCACACCGAGAAGGCAACCTGTGTATCATCAAAAGGGATACGGAGAGCCGGGCGTGGTGGCACACGCTTGTAATCCCAGCATTCGGGGGGCTGAGACTGGAGGATCGCGGTTCACGGATAGCCTCAGCTACTTAGTGAGGCCCTCCGCAACTTAGCGAGACCCTGTTTCAAAATAAAGAATAAAAAATAGAACAGGGGGTATAGCTTGGAGGTCAAATACCCCTGGGTTCCATCCCTAGATCCTCAAAAAAGGGGATATGGTACTTGGGGTTGAGATGATCCTAACCTTTCTTGAGCACCAATTATGTGCCAAACACGTTAGATGTCTTGTACACATTATTTTATTTGGTTCAAAAAGAACCCTAGAAATAGGGAGGAATTATGATTCAAATTTAACAAGTGGGGGTTGGGAGGGGACAGTCACAAAGTAACACTTTGGTGGTTTTAGAAACCTACAGCACCTTGCACCAAGGACAGGGGAAGACAAAGTAATGGACCCTGCACTCCAGGAAGCTCTCTTGGGAGAGTTGTGCTCCGATGGCGAGGTTTCCAATGTGGCGCCTGGGGTTGCTCTCAGACCCCACAATGGCAAATCAGCTGAAGGGTCACCTTGGTTTCCTAACAGAATTTGCGACTTTATAAATGGAGGGCCATTCCCAGCATGCTGAGTGGTTGACCCGCAGAAGAAAAGGCGTGTACACAGTAAGATGCCACCAGGAGGCTGCTCCAATCACTTCAGAGCCCATGACCTTGGCCTTGGCTCCTTCAAAATACTTTTTTATTTCTTTTTCTGTGCTGGAGATTGAATCCAGGAGCATTCTGGCTCTGAGCTACACCTCCAGTTCTACTTTACTTTAATTGATTGGTTAGTTTAATTTTTGTGGTACTGAGGATTGAGCCGATGGGCATTCTACCTCTGAGTATACCCCAGCCTAATTAATTTTAGTTTTTTATTTTGAGACAAGATCTAGCTAAGTTACTAAGGACCTCACTAAGTTACAGAGGCTGGCCTCGAACCTGTGATCTTCCTGTCTCAGCCTCCAAAGTACTGGAATTACGGTCATATGCCACCACACCCGGCTCCTTCAAGTACTTCTTAAGCCAGTAGGCCTCTCATTCAAATACTGGGGGAGGGTGGTGATGCACACCTGTAACTCTTGTACTTGGGAGGTTGAGGCAGAAATATCATAGGTTCAAGGCTAGCCTCAGCAATTTAAGGCCCTCAGTCACTCACCAAGACCCTGTCTCAAAAATAAACAATAAAAAGGGCTGGAGTATCTTAGAGGTAGAATTCTCCTGGGTTCAATCTCTAACACCAAAAATGGGGGAGGGGGATAGAGTTTGATTTTCCTTTGTGGCAAAGTTGTTCCTTATCATCATCACCAGGGGCCTCAAATATATTAAAAATAACCTCACAGGAATTCTTCCTCAGACAAAATAGGCAAGAAAGACATCAACTGCCACACAGCCCCCGCTATTTTGCTGAAGTTTTTTGTTTTTGTTTTGTTTTTTTTTTTTTTGGTGGTACTGGGGTTCCTGGAAACCCTTCTACCTCCAGGCTACACTCCCAGACCTATTTTATACTTTTTTTTTTTTAATTTGGAAACAGGGTCTCTTAAGCCAGCGCGGCTGGCTTCGAACCTGCACCATCCTCCTGTCTCCGCCTCCCAAGCACGGGGATTACAAGCGTGCGCCACCACGCCCGGCTTGCTGAAGGAATTTTTTACACTGCTTCCTAAGGCGAGCAGCACCCTGCTCTCAGCCCTGTGGAGTCAGAAGCTGGTGGTAAACTCTGCTCTCCCTAGTTGTGTGGAAAGGAAGAGGAGTCACGGGGCTGCGATGAACACACAAACCACTTTATGCAAAGAACTGAAACAGACTGCTCTCAGGTCAGGAAGAAAAGAGTGTGCACACCTGGCTCTGCAGAGCACGGTGTGCTCACCACGGGGCAGGGCAGCCGGCAGAAAGTAGATTCAACACCATCACCTCATGGAGACTGCTGATGAGCTGCCAGCAAGACCACAAGTTTATTTACAAATATATTAGCATGGTTTCTGGGCGCAAAGATGTTGAAAGCAGTGCCAGCCACCCTAATATTCTTCTGGGTCTGTGACCCCTTTCCCTTCCTGGGAGGTAGGCCAGAAGTACATTATTACTTCCTAAGCAAATAACCCACTCCCAAAGGTACTGGGGAGTGTCTACATGTCAATTAAGTTTTGTCTTGTTCTGTTTTTTCAGTACTAGGGATTGAAACCAGGAGCATTCTACCTCTGAGCTACCAACCCTATGGTTTTCTTTTTGGTTTTTGTTTTTGCAGTACTAAGGATGGAACCCAGGGGCATTCTACCTCTGAGCTACACCCCCAGTCCAATTTTTTATTCTTTATTTTGAAACCAGGTCTCACTGAGTTTTGCAAAGGGCCTCACTAAAGTAGCTGAGGCTGTCTGCGAACCGCAATCCGGTTTCTGGGATTATAAGTGTGTGCCACCATGCCCAGCTCCCAGCCCTATGTTTTATTCTTAATTTGAAACAGGGTCTCACTCAGTTGCAGAGGGTCTGCAAACCTATGATCCTCCAATCTCAGCCTCCCAAGTACTGGGATCACAAGTGTGCACCACCATACCCAGCTGTCAATTAAGTTTTACTGGAATCAAAAGAAACATCTTAAGCCAGGTGTGGTGGCACACAACTGTAAACCCAGTACTTGGGAGGCTGAGACAGGGGGATCACAGGCTTAGAGCCAGTCTCAGCAACTTAGTGAGACCCTGAAATTACTACGGGAAGGCATAGGTCCAGCAGTCCAACACACAGGCACTGGTGGAAACTTCCTCAATAAGACTCCCAAAGCTCAGGAAATTGAAACAAGAATTAATAAATGGGATAAAATTAAACTCAGAAAATTTCTGCTCATCAAAGGAAACCATCAAGTCTAAAGAGAAAGTCTACAGAATGGGAGATCTTTGCCAGATATCTTTTTGATAGAGGACTAATATATAGAATATAAAAAGAACTTAAAAGACTTTATTTACACTAAAAAAAACTAATACAAATGACCAAAAAATACATGTCCAACATCATTATCAATCAGGGATATACAAATCAAAACTATACTGAGATTCCATCTAACCCCAATCAGAATGGCAATCATCAAGAAATCAAACAACAATAAATGCTGGTAAGGATTGGGGGAAATAGAAACTCTTCTACACTTTTGGGATTGCAGATTAGTTCAGCTGCTACGGAGATCAGTGTGGAGATTCTTCAGAAAACTGGGAATGGATCCACCATGCGATCCGGCTATACCACTCCTGCAAAATCAGAGAACTACAATAATAATATGCATCCCATATTCACAGCAGCACAATTCACAATAGCCAAATTATGGAACCAACCTAGGTCTCCATCAACAGATGAATGGATTAGAAAATCATGGGAAATATACACAATGGAATTCCACTCAGCAATAAAAAAAGAACAAAATTATGTCATTTGCAAGGAAATGGAAGGACCTGGAGAACTTTATACTAAGTGAGCTTAACCAGTCACAGAAAGTGAAGGGTCATATGTTTTCTCTAATATGCACAAGCTAGGGGGTAACTGGGATACCAGAGGGACTCCAGATAATGGAGGGGAAACCTCAGCGGAGCCAGGGAGGTGGGCAAAGGGAAGGGGAGAGGGAGAGGGAGGTTCACTAATGGATTTAGAGCCATCGACTATATGTACATATGTGCAAATACCAATGTCAATCTCGGTATTCTGTATTGGGAAAGGGGGAGGTGGGGTCACCAAGTGCTGTGTGCACGTACGTCACGGTCAACATGATTTACATTATGATGTGGGACTATAAAAGCACATTAAAAAAAAAACATTAAAACAGGCCTGGGAGTATAGCTCAGAGGTACACTGTCCTTGGGTTCAATCTCCAGTGCCACAAAAATAAATAAATAAATAAATAAGTAAAGGCTGTTGGGATAGCTAGGAGGTAGAAGGCCCCTGGGTTCAATCCCTAGTACCGAGAGAGAGAGAGAGAGAGAGAGAGAGAGAGAGAGAGAGAGAGAGAGAGAGAGAGAGAGAGAGAGGCTTTGCCATTTCTTATTGGGGTCTGCGTTTAAGATACTGAAGCAGCTGCTAGCTTTGCACTTAGGAAAAAGTTCATTTCAATTTGTTTTTAATTCAATGCAGCAAGAAAGAGAACAAAGATTACAAAAGAGAGAAATGGCTTGAGATGCTAAGAAAGATAAAAGGCAAATGATTTAAACATGAGGGAAACATTAAAGACGTGAAGGAAATAAAACAGCCCTAGAGATCTAAATATACAACAAAGAAAAGTTGTTTGATCATAAGGCAAGCAGTATGAATAAATAAAATAAAATACCATAAATGCTCTAAAGGAACAAAATAAGAAAAATGTTTCCTTCCAACTTTCATTCTTAGGAAACCACAGCTCTTTTTGCTTGGTGTAACTACAGTCCATATGCTGAGTGACTAAATTCAGCTTTAAAATAAAACCTACTTAACATTCTCTATACTAAGTAATGTAAGTAGCTGGATGTGGTGGGGCATGTCTGTGATCCCAGCTGCCCAGGAGGCTGAGGCAGGAGGATCATGAATTTGAGGCCACTTGGGGACACCCTGTCTCAAAAGTCAGGAGGGGGGCAGGTGTGGTATAATCCCAGTACTTGGAAGGCTGAGACAGGAGGACTGAACTTTGAGGCCAGCCTCAGCAACCTACCTGGAGCCTGTTTCAAAACAAAAAATAAAAAAGGATGGGGGTATAGCTTGGAGGTAGAGTGCCCTTGGGTTTCACCCCAGATATCAAAATAAGTTAATACATTTAAAAAATAAAAAGGTGCTTGAGGTGTAGCTTGGAGATAAAATGTCCCTGAATTCAATCCCCACTGATAAAAAAAAAAAAAGTGGGGTTGGCATAAAGATGTAACTCAGTGATAAAGTGTCCCTGGGTTCAATCCCCAGTACCTGAAAAAAATTAAATAAATAAATAAGAAGAAAACAAAAACGTAAGTGCACCAATACTTTTATGTGGTGGTTGGGTTTGTTTAAAATGTCTGTAGATATAGGAAAGAGATGATTATATTTTTGGTCATTTAAATTATCACCTTTTAGGTCGGGCGTGGTGGCGCGCGCTTGTAATCCCGCGCTTGGGAGGCAGAGACAGGAGGATCGTGCAGGTTCGAAGCCAGCTGTTCTGGCTTAAGAGACCCTGTTTCCAAATAAAAATATAAAAATGGGTCTGGGAGCGTAGCCCGGAGGTAGAACGGTTTCCAGGAACCCCAGTACTACCAAAATAATAATAACAATAATAATAATTATTATTATAATTATTAATTACCTTTTAGAGTCTGGTATGATGGCGCACTATTGTAATCTTAACATTTGGGAGGCTGAGACTGGAGGATCGCGTTCAGACAGCCTCAGCTACTTAGTGAGGCCCTTTGCAATTCAGTGAGACTCTGTTTCAAATTAAAAATAGGACTGGGAGTATAGCTTGGAGGTAGAATGTCCCTGAGATCCATCCTTAGTACCGCAAAAAAATAAACAAATAAATAAAGTATCACCTTTTTTTTTTTTTTTTTTTTTTTTGGTGGTACTGGGGTTCCTGGAAGCCCTTCTACCTCCGGGCTACACTCCCAGACCTATTTTATATTTTTGAAACAGGGTCTCTTACGCCAGCTTCGAACCTGCGCGATCCTCCTGTCTCCGCCTCCTAAGCGCAGGGATTACAAGTGTGCGCCACCACGCCCGGCAAAGTATCACCTTTTAAAACAATTCATGGTTGTTTTACAGGAGTCAAAAGCAAATTCATTAATTTTGAAGAGTTCCTTGAATATTTTTAAAAATAGCCAATTGGTATGTGTTCTTTTTCTCCAAATCATGTGTATATCACCTTTTTTCCGTGTGTGTGTGTGTGTGTGTGTGTGTGTGTGTGTGTGTGTGTGCGTGTGTATTACTAGGGATTAAACCCAGGGGAATTCTACCTCTGAGCTACACCCCCAGCCCTATTATATATATATATATTTTTTTTTTTTTGGTGGTACTGGGGGTGGAACCCAGGGGCTTTTTTCTACCTGCGGGCTATACTCCCAGACCTATTTTATATTTTATTTGGAAACAAGGTCTCACTAAGTTGCTGAGAGCCTCACGTAAGTAGCTGAGGCTGGCTTCGAACCTGTGAGATCCTCCTGTCTCAGCCTCCCAAGCACGGGGATTACAAGCGTGCGCCACCACGCCCAGCTCAACCCCCAGGCCTATTTTAATTTTAATTTTGAATTGGTCTAAGTTGCAGAGGCTGGCTGTGAACCTGCGATCTTCCTGTCTCAGCCTCACAAGTACTGAGATTAAAGGTGTGCACCACCTCGCCTGGCTTTGCCCTTCCTTAAAAGCATGCTTCTGTTGCACTTTCTGGTTTTATTTTTTTATTTTTGTGTGTGTGTGGTACAGGGAATGGAACCAAGGGGCCTTCTACCTCCAGGCTACACTCCCAGACCTATTTTATATTTTATTTGGAAACAGGGTCTCTTAAGCAGCTGAGGCTGGCTTTGAACCTGCGTGATCCTCCTGTCTCAGCCTCTCAAGCGCGGGGATTACAAGCGTGCGCCACCACGCCCGGCTCACTCTCTGGTTTTAAGGTTGAGTTCACCCACTGCTAGAGAATCATCCCCACTATTTAAACATCCATGAAATGCACTTCCCTGGCAAGCAGGTGAGTTGTGAAGAGTGTGCACGAGAGAAGCAAATCTGCTGTGGGCACGAGAATGGGCAGTGCTGAGGCCACAGATGGCAGAGGAAGGCAGAAAACAATGTGCGGTTCCTTTCTATTCTGCTTGCCCATTGTGCTTTGAACAGACTAAATCTCTGGGCGCTGGGCTGCCTCTGAAAGGTCCCATTGTGAGGCTCTGCTCTCCCCAACAGAGTTAAGGTTGCTGTGGTAACCTTCCCTGCAAATTTCCTGACCAACAGGATGGTGGCACTGGCTGTGGCCACTGCAGATGCCCGTGGGCCCACTGCCGGGGCCTTTTCTGAACATCGCCCTCTATCTGCTACCTCGCCCGTCCATACAGCCAGGAAGGGACAGAATTTCTGACACAGCTTGAGAAGGGAACCGGTGTAGTGTCTGGGGGGTCTAAACCCCTGGGACTGGAGGAAGGGGTGGAAGGGAGATTGCAAACAAAAGCAACACCTTGGCTCATCTTGTCCTTTGCGTTGAGAAAACCACTTCTTTGGAGCTGAGCTTGGGGAACCAGTGATCTAAATGGCACAGGTGAGGGACAGGTTCACACTGTGGTGGGGGAAACAGTCCAGGATTCAGCAAAGGGCCCCTTTCATTCTGCCATGGAAGGGGCAGAAGGCAATCTCCCAACATCACCAGATGAAGGAACACTGGGCAGCCCACTTCACTTCCTCCGGGGCTCACTGTGCCAAGCACCCATCTGAAACACGGAAAACACTCTACAGATACTAACTCAGGCCCCGACAGACCTCCATGCACGGACTGACCACCAAGCCCCACTGGACAGCTTCTGAGTGGAGTGTTTTGATTGGTCAATTGTGCATGTTGCTAAGTACGTAAATATTTAATATCACCCCTGTTGATATTAGCCAACTAGACTATCACAGAGGTTAGGATGGTGGTGTAGGTTCTAGAGAATGACCAATGCCCCTCAGAGCTCTCTTGGATTTTCCTGGGTCAGCAGCTTCAGTATCCTTCACTATACAAGCCCCAAGCCCAGGAACTAAATAGCTTTGTATAAACTTGCCAATAAATCTTCTCTCTAGTATCCTATGACTCTTATCCCAAACAGAGGAGCCACATAGACTTGGACAATGTAGAATTCCTTGTTATCCAAATACCCTACCGAAGAGAGGCTGAGACAGGAGGATCACAGGTTCCAGGCCAGCCTCAGCAACTTAGACCTTCGGCAACCTAGCAAGACCCTGTTTCAGAATAAAAAATAAAAAGGGCTGGGAGTGTAGCTCAGAAGTAGAATGCCCCTGGGTTCAGTCCCCAGTACCAAAATAAGACTCAAATACTTGCTAGCAAAAGTTGGACCGTAACTGTTTTGGATAGTGAGGGCATCTGTATTAGGTCTTGTCAGGCCTTGTACCACAAAATGTCCTAGGATCTGCCCTCTCCATCCCAGATTTCAGTGTTAACCACAGGACTTCAGGAATGCGTGCAGGTTTTCTTGGCTCCCGGGCCCCGTCTTCCCCAGCCCCCACACAGCAGGCTTTGGTTCTTCCAGGGATCCAGGGCTTCTCCGGCCTTCAGGGATGCTATGTACCCAGTCAGCTCAGCTCAAACTCCTCAGCCTGCCACTCAAAGGCAGCTCCCCTGACAGTGCCGGTGCTCCTGCTCCCAGCCCACCTGCTGGACTCTCTGGACAGAACCTTCGACCCTCTGCATCTTGGCCCATGATGATCCTGCTACCTGGACCCAACCTTCCACAAGCTCAAATCCAGCGCATCCTTGAAGGCCCAATGCAAATCCCTCCGGGTTCCAAGAAATTACAGTACTCTTGCCAGCTCTCTGTCTGTACCCCAGGATTGCTTGTGTGTCCCTCTTCTCCCCCTTTCCCAACTGTAAGTCACGAGGGTGGGGTTCACCTCAACTCTACCTCCCCGGTTCTAATAAAGGGGCTCATACACGAATAGCTTGGTGAATGTCTGTTCAATGAAATGATTAATGAAAATAAAGTCACTAAGGGTCGTGTCGTCCAGGAGGCCTCAGGAAGATCAGATATGAATTTAGGATTGAAATTCGCTTAAGCATGGAGTGGGGAGAGAGAGGGCAAACAGGCATCTCACAAGAGGAGAGCAAAGGCGCAAAAGTAGCTAAATTATTGCCCCTGCTTTCACTGGCTCTTCTCCGCGCGAGAGCCACTTAAGGAGACCGGCAAGGAGCATTGGGGTGGAAGAAATCAGAACCCAGGTTAGACAGAAAAAACAGAATCCGGTTCGGAGGGCCGGGAAGGCTTGGCCGAGGGCTTGGCCAGGAGACAGGAAACAGCAGCTGAGATGGAATCTCCATCAGAGGGGGCAGCCCAGGTCACAAAGAAGAGCGTTGCTGTGTAGGAGATCCCAGTCCGGTCTGTAGGGGGCTGGGGCCACGGGGAAGCTGGGTATTGCTTCAGGCTCTTGCTACTTAGCTGTCAGTCATTCCCTGAACACCCAGAGAGCACAGAATTAGCTCCATTTTACAGGTAGGAAAGGCTGGGGAAATCCCCCTTATTCTTGAGCGGACCCCAAGGGAGGTGCAGGAGCGCAAGCACCTGGTCAGGCTGCACGCCTTGGGGACGTCCCTCCGTTTACCCGGCTAGCACGAGGACGGCTATGTCACTTACTGCTGGGTTATTATTAGGCTCTGTGAGTCTCTGTGTGCTCAATCTCGCCTACTTAGAAGTAAAGAGGGGGCAGGAGGAGGGAACGGGCACCAGCAGCCAAGCTAGACTGCTTTTAACCTAGAGACAGGGAAAAACAAACAGCCTTGAAGAACACAATTTCTCAGCATACTTAAAGGTAGTAATTCCGGCCTAGAAGGCTCTCGGCTTGCTAAGGCACCGCCCTAAGGAAAGGGCAAAATCATCAAGGCATAGAAAAGCAAGAGGCGTCACTGAGGACCAAGGGCCCAGGCCAACTCTGAGCAGGGAGGAATTACAGTAATTCAGCCGCAGCCATTTCCCATTTTAACGAATGCTTCCTGTTTTCTCCACCGGGCATCGCAAGGAGGCTCAGAAGCGAGTCCAGGGTTCCCGGGCCGGCCCTCCGCGGGGCACATTCCTCTCAGCTCGCTCACTGCAGTGCGTGCAACCAAGCCCACACAGATCTGTTTTCCTACTGACCTTAATTTGTGGGCCCCATTACAGCAGCAGAGAGTCCTCGGCTGGGGGCAGGCCGGGCTCTGTGAATCCTGCCACGCCGGGCGGCAGAGCCAACGTCGCTCCCCGCAGGCCAAGGCGCGGCCCGGGTCAGGACCGGCTGGCTGGCGTCCCTCTGCGGGCACCGGCTGCGGCGCAGATCTCACTCCAGGCCTTGAGGCTGACTGCTGACCCTCCCGGGGTACAGAGGCCAGCGAAGGGGCTGCTGGTTTTGAATGTGGGATAATAAAGGTGTGGGGAGGCTTTCATTTTGAAATAATTTCAAAATGACAGAAAAGTTACAAAAATACACAAAGAATTCTAATACTCTGACAGGCTTGTGCCATTTGCCATCCTGATTCCTGATGTTTTTAGTCCTAAAGCATTTGAAAATAGGGTATTTACTTTATACCTTTTTACTTCTTAATACTTTAGTAGATATTTCCCTATGAACAGAACTTTCTCATAACCAATAGAGTTAATGCTAGAAAATTTACCATTGAAGATGGTGTGTGTGTGTGTGTGTGTGTGTGTGTGTGTGTGTGTGTGTTAGTGGGGGTGGAACCCAGGGGCTTTTCTATCTCTGGGCTACACTCCCAGACCTATTTTATACTTTATTTGGAAACAGGGTCTCACTAAGTTGCTGAGAGTTTCACTAAGTAGCTGAGGCTGGCTTCGAACCTATGTGATCCTCTTGTCTCAGCCTCCCAAGAGCTGGGATTACAAGCGTGTACCACCATGCTTGGCTCCTACAATATCTTTTTTTTTTTTAATTCAAATTTAGTTTAAAGCCTGGCATGGTGGTGCACGCGTGTAATCCCAGTACTTGGGAGGCTGAGACAGGAGGGTCTGGGTTCGAGGCCTGCCTCAGCATCTGGCCTGGCTGGATAATTCCTCTTCGTGCCTATGTAAAGCCTGTGATCCTTGTAAGAATGGCCTCCAACCAGTGATGGGGCTGTCAATTCCTGCAGCTTCCAGATGCTTCTCGCCCTGACTCATGCAACTTCCAAGGTGCTCGCTTCAAAACTGCCTTCAGACCCTTGTTCAGAATCCAAAACCTCTGTTTTGTTCTGTGTATCTGTGGTACTGAGGATTGAGCATTCTGGTACTGAGCATCCCGCCTCCAAGCTGTTTTCTTTTAAAACAAGGTCTCACTGGGTTGATGAGAGTCTCACTACTTGCTGAGGCTGTCCTCTGACCCTGCGATCCTCCTGTCTCAGCCTCCCAAGCATGTGCCACCATGCGGGGCTCTGTTTCGATTTGGATGGCAGCCCGTCACACATGAACATTCTGTTCTCAAAGGTTTTGAGATTTTGTACTGTTTTCCTCTTATGTGGATATTCATTCATCCTTTGTTTCTAAAGTCAAACTGATTCTGAACAGAAGGTATAGAGCAGGAGGAATTTTCTTATGCACAGATAGACAGACAGACAGACAGACACATACACACCCCAATGCAGTATCTTTCATGTAAGTCAATATTCCAATCTATTTTCCTAATAACAGCCCTTATGACGCATTTAGTTGTCAGATTTCTTTAGTCTCCTTCAATTTACACCAGTTCCTTGGCTTTCCTTTGTCTTTTATGAGGTTGACATTTTAAAGAATTCAGGCCAGTTACTTTATAGAACTGCCCTCAGCTTGGGTTTGTCTGATATTTTGTCATAATTAGATTCAGCTTTTGCATTTCGGGCTCGAATTCTAGGCAAGCAACTTTCTGTCTTTCTCGGTGTGTCCCATCCAGAGGTTCGTGCTGTTTGTTGGAGGTATTCATTTTTATCTCTTGGTGATGTCTGAGCCAGTTTCTCCACTGCATAATTTCTGATTTTCCTGTTGTAACTGTGTTGGTGAGGAGGTCCTTTGAGACTATGTAAATACCCTGTTTTTTCAAACTACCACAACTGACTTTGATAAAATTTGAACTTAGAATCCAGCTATCTGGCCTGGCATGGTGGCGTACACTTGTAATCCCAGCCCTTGGGGGGCTGTGACAGGAGGATCCAAGGTTCAGCTACTTAGTGAGGCCCTCTGCAACTTAGTGAGATCCTGTTTCAAAATAAAGAATAAAAAATTGGGCTAGGGATGTAGCTTGAAGGTAGAATGCACCTGGGTTCAACCCTGAGTATATATATAAAAAAAAATCCAGTTACTTGGCGTTTTACCAGAATGCACTTCACCCGGGGGTCGAGTGTTTTATACAGACAATGCTATGGAACATCACTTTGAGAATCTCAACACCCAAGAGCTGATTTACTCAGGGCCAGCTTGGTCCCGGAGAGGCTGAGGTTGCTGCATGGCTAATGCTCCTGAACTGTGATGCCGGGCTCCACCTCCGCAGGGTGTGAAATAAGGCATTCTGGAAGCTGAACTGAAAACTATGAGTCAAGGAAGGTGTTTCCCAATGGCCAGCTAGTACTGTAGAAACAAGTGTGCACAGAAATCAGCTGCGCCCATAGGCAGAGCCACGTGGGGGGACAGGAGTCTCCATCCCCCATCAGCAGGTGGGGCTCACCCGGGCCCCAGCCTAGCCTGCTCTCTCCCTTACCTAAGTACTACTGAGTGACTACTTATGTATTTATGTTTGTGGTGCTGGAGACTGCACCAGGGGCATTCTACGTCTGAGGTATACCTCCAGCCTTATTTTATTTCTTATTTTAATTATTTTCTTATTTTAATTATTTATAATTAAATTATATTATTTAATATAATTAAATAATAATTTAAATTAATTTAATAATTAAAATAATAATTTAAAATAATTTAATAATAATGATTTTTAATAATAATAATTTTAATAATAATAATTTAAAATAATTTAAATTAAATTATTTAATTATATTTAATTATTTTCTTATTTTTATTTTATTTATTTCTTATTTCTTATTTCATATTAAAGACAGGAGGATTGCAGGTTGCTCTTATTTTAAAATAGGTTCTCTTATTTTAAAATAGGTTGCTCTTATTTTAAAATAGGTTCTAAGTTGCTGAGGTCCTCAGTAAGTTGCTGAGGCTGGCCTTGAACCTGCGATCCTCCCTCCCATCTCAGTCTCCCAAGTACTGTGATCACAGGCATGTGCTATGTTGTCTATTTAAAAGGTGGAGGTGGAGAGGATTCTTTTGAATCAGATTGCTTGAGCCAAGTGAGCATGCGAGGACAGGATGAAGAGCAACTCAGCCGAAAATGTTGAGTGGAATGGGATTGGAGAGCTCGCGCTCCACCTTTCTTGGGTGACAGAGGAAGTTCTCCATGCTCAGCCTCACATTCCAGCCATTCCTGTTCCCACAAGGGAGTCGGCTACCACCTGCGATAGTCATCAAGCATTGTCCTTTGGCTAAAGTCATTGTGCAGAGATATCACCTTGGCAGGCTTTGTTAGACAAAAGCCACCACGTCCACAGCTAAAGCAGCTGACAGACCTCGGAAAGTTCAGCCTCACTGGGCGCAGAGGTGCCCGGCTATGATTTTTCAGTACCTGGAAGGCCAAGACAGGAGGATTGCAGGTTCTAGGCCAGCCTCAGCTACTTAGTTAGACCCCCCATTTCAAAATAGAAAGAACTGGTAGAGCCAGGCGTGGTGGTGCACGCTTGTAATCCCAGTACTTGGGAGGCGGAGACAGGAGGATTCCAGGTGCGTGGACAGCCTCAGCTACTTAGTGAGGCCCTCTGCAACTTACTGAGACTCTTTTTAAAAATAAAGGATAGCCAGGCGTGGTGGTGCACGCTTGTAATCCCAGCTTTTGGGAGGCTGAGACCTGAGGATCACGGTTTGCAGACAGCCTCAGCTACTTAGTGAGGCCCTCTGCAACTCAGTGAGACCCAGTTTCAAATTAAAGAATAAAAAACCTAGGGCGGGGGGTATAGCTCGGAGGTCAAATGCTCCGGGTTCCATCTCCAGACCCGCAAAAAAAGTAAATAAATAAGATAAAATAAAAATAAAGGATAAAAAATAGGGCAGGTTACATAATGTCCCTGGGCTCCATCCCCAGTACCACCAAAAAAAAAAGTTCTTGGTTTAATCCCCAGTACCAAAGAAAAAAGAAGAGGAGGAGGAGGAGGCGCAATAGCAGCAACCCAGTCTCCATAACAAATCGTCACCGATGTGGATACTGGTGAGAGCGCTGAGAGACTGAAGATTCTTTTTGCCCTGTCAATATTGTAGCCACATGTTTTACAAGCCTGGCATCCCTTTCTGAAAAGCTTGAGCGTAGGTTTGTGGTTTCCATGGCTACCGCGGGGCTGGTGGTACAGTTCAGTCCTAGATGCTTGACCGGCATGGCCTGGGTTCGATCCCCAGTGCCACAGAAATGAAAGCTACTGAAACACCACTGGAAAAATGAAGGTTTTTCGCTTTTAAGGTCAAAGTGTTAACATTTGGGGTTCATTTTTCATCCTCTAGTGAACGTAATGAGATACAAATTATCCATAGTGTACTGCAAAATTCCTCAGATTCACAAACATAAACAGGAACTGCTGATAATAGTAATTCCAGAGACTGTGCTCTCTTAATAACACCTGTGCTCTTGTGGGCTGCTTTTTGGAACCACATCCTATGTTTTTCACTTAGTCAGCCACTGATTTAATTGTGTAACCCAGTCAACAGAACCTGGGCAAGGCCTGGGGATACCATTTCTTTTTTAAGGGACAAAGGTTCACAAATTATTTAAATCTGCATTTATCGTCCCACTGTGAAAAATCCGTTTTCTGACATAAGGCAATTCTTTTTTTTTATTATTTTTTTTCTCTTTTGGGCAGTATTGCGGATTAAACCCAAGGGGATTCTACCTCTGAGCTACACCTCCAGTCCTATTTATTTATTTACTTATTGCAGTACTGGGTATTCAATTCAGAGGTATTCTACCTTTGAGCTATACCCCCAGCCCCATTTTTTATTCTTTATTTTGAAACAGGGTCTCCCTAAGTTATGGAGGGCCTCAGTAAGTAGCTGAGGCTGGCCAAGAACCCGCAATCCTCCTGTCTCAGCCTCTCAAGCACAGGGATTACAAGTGTGCGCCACCACACTCAACTAAGATAATTCTTTAATCATGCGAACTACTGAAGTAACCTGGTGACTACCAAGAAAGAGAACACGAAGGTAATTCACACCTGATTGTGAAATATTACCCCTGGCTGCCAGTAAGCTGAGAAGAGCCAAGTTCACACAAATCCTGGGTGGCTGAGGACAAAGAAAAGGTGACCTGAGACTCCATTTAAAGAAACTTTCATTTCGGGGTCAGCTTGAATCACTATTTATTCTGCTTACATCAAGTTGGTCAAATTTTTTCTAATGAGTTTTTTTTTCTTTTTTTCAAATCTCAATGCCCTGCTGTAAGATGCAACCTTTTGGTGTGAGGTGTAGGATACCATCTTCCTCCCGTCTCGGCCAAAGGTGTTAAATATCCTCACTGGGGCTGTAAATCTTTAATGTAGCACAAGATCTCCATGAGATCCATGCAGGTGTCACTGAGATGCTCAAAAGCACGAAGCAACAGTTTCCCACAGCCCCTCTGACTGTGGTAATTCACCATCAGGTAAAGTGTTGAGTGCTGAGTTCCAGGGCTTTGGGTCCTCTGGAATCTCTCCTAGATAAAAATATAGGGCAGTTTTCCCAACCAGTATGTCTGGCAAGACGGGTCCCTGGACAAAGGCTGTGGGTGGACAGGGTTTTCCTGTTCCCATGGCCCTGCCTGCCTGGCACACACTGAAAGTCACCCGTGGCCCGGCAGGGTCTCTACCACAGGCTCAGACCCACATCCCCATCCTCCACCAACATTCCTGGCACCCAGCCGCCACCCCCTTTCCCTGCCTGCCCTTGCACCCTCAGACTGGATCGGAGCGGAAGTGGCTCTGCCCCCACACTGTCCCACAGTGAAATCTGGAAGTGGACCACACAGCATAAAAGGAAGTGGAAGAAGCTGGTTGAAGAAAGCAGGTTTCTACGCTGGTCTAAAAGCCGGCGTCCACCTCTGTCTATGACTACCACGGCTCTAACTTTAAAAGAACTTTTGCTGCCTCCCCTCTCCCCGTTAGAAGTATGGTGGTGAAGACTCCTGGCAGGCTCTCATGCAAAGCCAAAGACTAGCTGAGATGTCCAAATGATTCAATCAGAATCATAAGCATGAGACAGCAATGGAAATAAGGCGGGCGTGGTGGCACCCGGCTTGGGAAGCTGAGACAGGAGGATCACAAGTTTGCTACCAGCCTCAGCAATTTAGTGAGACCTATTTCAAAGTAAAAAGTAAAAAGGGCCAGGGGTGTAGCTCAGAGGTAGAATGCCCCTGAGTCCAATCGTGGTACCATTAAAAATAACAACAACAACAACAACAACAACAACAATAATAATAGAAATAAATTCTTTGGGGAAGGGTCTTGTTTTAGATCTTTTCCCCTTTTCATTTTAAATTTTAGCAGTGCCAGCCTGTGACTTATTGAAAATGTTTCCTTAGTTAACAACCTAATATTAGTTATCGTATCCCACAGGAAGCATCCCTTTTGAGATTAAATGTGGATTCAGCAATCAGGCTGTTTACATTTTAGGATTTTAAAGGCATCAATTTCCCCACTTATGATATGGCAGCTCGTGGTCACAGGTTACCTATCTCTTTCTCTAGAAATGTCCTCATTCCTGGGAAAGGTTACCCCAGTCTGGGAGCAGCAGCTGCCTGTCCTGGGGCAGTCCAGAAAGCCAGTCTTCTGTAGGGATGGCTCACTTCCTCCCAGCTTTATCTGATCCGAGTTAGGCCTAGCATCTAGCAACCTGAGCAGGGTCTCCAGGGCTGGTACCTGGAGGCTATAATATAAATTCTCTTGGATGACTGGAAGAATCAAGTCAGTATCAACATCCTCCTCAGAACTGAGACAGCTCTACTACTGTTAATTTCTTATTCCTCTGTGACCAGCAGAGAGAAAAGGCTAATAATGGAGCCTGAAGTATGGACTCAGATTTCCTCTTCTGCGGTTTAGCGGGTACCTGGAGGACTTCCTCTCCTCCACGCCTTCCCCACGGCACCACCAGTGAGGCACGAGAAGGTACACCCATGGAGCTACACAGACGAGGGATTCTGACAACATTGAGAGATAATCTGAGCTGCGATTTCATTTATTAATTTCTCTTAATGTCTACCTTCACGTCAGTTACTTTATGCTTTAACCCACTTATCTTTCCCCATCCTCAAACATATTTCTAAATTAAGGCAAGCAAAACAAGACAAGACAAAAATCTCAATCAAGGTAGGCACGCCCACCTCACGGCAGAAGAAAAGCCTCCTTGGAAGTTATGAGCATGGGATTTGGCCAACGCCCCAAGAAAGTCAGATTCTTCGGGCACTGGAGTGGAAAATGGCAGCCGGCCATGGTGGCGCACACCTGTAATCCCAGTACTGGAGAGGCTGAGACAGGAGGATCGCAGGTTCGAGGCCAGCCGTGGCAATTTAGCAAGACTCTTATCAAAATGAAAAATAAAAAGGGCTGGAGTGTAGTTGAGAGGCAGAAAGCCCCTGGGTTCAATTCAAAGACTCTCTGCGTTAAGTTTTTGTGCACATCATTCCACTGGAGAGACGCTGATCAGCGAGGAAGGAGTAAGAAGGCAGGCATCCCCACCTCCCTTTTCTTTCTTTCCCTGGAAGGAAAAGGTCAGGTACTTGGCCAAGGTCACAGGTCCTGGGCTGGGCTCTGGCTCTCAGCCTCTGCAGTCTCTTTACATGTGATGGTGACCTGGGAAAACCTGGATCTGAAGCGCAGCGGTCCTAGAGTTTCCCTTCCGCCTTCTGAAACCTGGAGAGTGTGAGGGCTGGTACACAGAGGGCTCCGTTCTAATTACTCAGATAACACAGAACGGTCGCCATGTCACCCAGTGGTAGAATGTCCCTAGATTCCAACCTAATACTGCAAAACAAATAACAAAACCCCAAATCCCAAAACCTTTAGAATCTATCATTCTTCTTCTTGTTATAATCAAAATTAAATACTTAAAATTGGTAAAGTGATTTTGTAATTTTACCAAGTGCTTTCACATGCATTTCTTAAAATTAAATTTAAAAATTTTTGGTGCTGAGCATTTTACCTTGAAGCTATACCCCTCAGGCGCTTTTGTTTTAATTTTTATTTTAAAATAGGATTTCACTAAGTAGCTGAGGGTCTCACCAAGTTGCTGAAGCTGGCCTTGAACCTGCAACCCTCCTGTCTCAGCCTCCCAAATATTGGGATTACAGCCATGAACCATCACGCCCGGCTATATTAAATCTCAGTTTATAGACCAGGAAACTGAAGCCTTTAGAGGTTAAGAAACAGGTCTGAGGTCGCCTTGAGGTCTTCTCCAGATGACCCCAGTTTTTCTGAATTTATAGAGTACTGTGCCCCCCATTCAACAGCACACCAGTGTCCTCCAGCAGAGACCAGCAGAGGCCACCTTGAGCTGAACAGGTTGGGTTCATTATTCACTGCGGTGAGGGAGAAAGCACACTGTCGTGGAAACCGCCATACCTCCTGTTAGAGAGTAGTGAAGTCTAGTTTAGGACAGGGCTTTGCTGGGGTGGTTTGGGGGAAGGGTTCCAGGAAGTGGGGTTTGGTCTAGATCAAGTGCTGTGAAAAAGAGGACCAAGCCGGTGTAATGGTGCACACCTGTAATCCCAGTACTTGGGAGGCGGAGACAGGAGGATTGCAGGTTCAAGGATAGCCTCAGCAAAGCAGATACTGCAAATAGACTCAGCAACCCAGAGAGACTGTGTTTCAAAACAAAACATAAAAAGGTCTGGGGTATAAACTGGGTATGGTGGTGCATGTCTGTAATCCCAGTATTCAGGAGGCTAAGACCAGAAGATTGCAGTTCACAGACAGCCTTAGCTACTTAGTGAGGCTCTTTGCGATTCAGTGAAACCCTGTTTCAAAATAAAGAATAAAAAATAGGGCAGAGGGTGTAGTTCGGGAGTAGAATGCCCCTGGGTTCCATCCCTAGTACTGAAAAAAAAAAAAAAGGAAGAAAAAGAAAAAGAAAAAAATATATATATATAGTCTGGGGTATAGCTTGGAGGTAGAATGCCCCTGAGTTCAATATCCAGTACCAAGGGGGGGGGGGTGTTCAATTCTTCAGCAGGTATGCAATCTCATTAAATCTTACCAATAGGAGTGCTGACTGGAGTCAAATAGAGCCATAATGGTAGTGGCTGCTCCTTGCTGGTATTAGCTAGGTGACCAGAACGCTCGGTGTTTGTGGCCGGTGCAGGACTTTGCCATGGTTTCAGAGTGACCCCACGTGAGGGGCCGTGTGTGAGGTTGCTAATGTCCAGCCTAGTGAGAAGCAGGTCAGTTCTGAGGCAGCAGCTGGCCAGCAGGCCTGGCTCACTTCTGCCTTTCTCCAGTAATGCATCTAAGCAGCTGCAGAGCTAACAAAGTGGATCACCATTTAAATAAAACCTTTACTTACTAAGGCCAAAACCGCAAGGAGTACTAAACTGCCCTTTGGATAGGCCAGCAAAAAAGATAAGAAGAGAGAGAGGCTGAGTCCCAGTCTTCTTGCCTGGGCTTGTCTCTCTCTTTGGGGGAGGCACAGGGGTGCTGGGGATTGAACCCCAAGGCATTCCTTATTTTAAAGTACTACAGTACTTTATTTTGAGAGAATAATGAAAGGCATTGACAGGGATACAGGACTGGAACAGGTTTTAGACGTATGAAGAGCTGTGTGCAGTGGCTGCTTCTACTGTGTCTAGTATATTGTCAGCATGCCTGTTTCTTTTCTCTATAGCTTCCCTCCCAAACAACCCTTTGTGGCTTCTTATTATTTTTCTTTCACTGCATATTTTCCTTTTTAAAATATACTCTGCCGGGCGTGGTGGCGCACGCTTGTAATCCCAGCGTTCGGGAGGCGGAGACCGGAGGATCGTGGTTCGTGGACAGCCTCAGCTACTTAGTGAGGTCCTTTGCAAATCAGTGAGACCCTGTCTCAAAATAAAGAATAAAAAATAGGCCAGGCGTGGTGGATCACGCTTGTAATCCCTGCGCTTGGGAGGCGGAGACAGGAGGATCGTGCTGGTTCAAAGCCAGCCACGCTGGCTTAAGAGACCCTGTTTCCAAATAAAAATATAAAAATAGGTCTGGGAGTGTAGCCTGGAGGTAGAAGGGTTTCCAGGAACCCCAGTACCACAAAAAAAAAAAAAAAAAAAAAAAAAAAATAGGGCAGAGGATGTAGCTCGGAGGTAGAATGCCCCTGGGTTCCATCCCCAGACCCGCAATAAATAAATAAATAAATAAATAAAAAATATACTTTTATTGGTGCAGTAGGTGTCTCACTTGGCACATGCGCACACAGCGCTTGGGGGGCTTGCCGGCACCGCCTCCTCCCCTCCCCCTTGGAGGTCAGGACCTCGGTATTCCCTCATAACGTTAATGGAGGCAATTCCTTCATTGATCCTCCTTCTCCCCCACCCTCCCCGGCTCCACTGAGGCTGCTCCTCCCTGACCTGGAGCCCCCCTGGTCCCCCATTACTCCCTAGCTTGAGCATAGCAAACAGGACCCTTCACCTCCTGTGACTGGCTAATCTCACACAGCACAATGTCCTCCGGGTCCATCCATTATCCCGCAAATGACACTGTTATTTTGTCATTCTTTATTGCTGAGCAGAATTCCATTGTCTGTCTAGCCCACAATGTTGTAATCATTCAGGTGTTGTTGTTGGGATTTGTTGTTGTTTGCAGTCCTGGGAATAGAACCCAGGGGCGGTCTACCTCCAGGTTACATCCCCAGCCCTATTTTTTATTCTTTATTTTTGTTTTTACTGTACTAGGGGTAGAACCCAGGGACATTCTACCTCTGAGCTCCAACCCCAACCCCTATTTTTTTTTTATTCTTTATTTTGAAACAGGGTCTCACTGAGTTGCGGAGGGCCTCAATAATTAGCTGAGGCTGTCCGTGAACCGTGATCCTCCAGTCTCAGATTCCCAAATGCTGGGATTACAAGCATGCGCCACCACGCCCAGCTTATTCTTTATTTTGAAACAGAGTCTCACTGAGTTGCAAAGGGCCTCACTAAGTAGCTGAGGAAAACCGGGACCCTCCTGTCTCAGCCTCCCAAATGCTGGGGTTACAAGCATGCGCCGCCATGCCCGGCTTCCATTCATCTGTTGATGGACACCAAGGTTGGTTCCATATTTTGGCTATTGCGAATTGTGCTGCTATGAACATGGGTATGCCTACGTTACTAGTTCTCTGATTTTGGCCCCTTTGGAAAGATACCCAGGAGCGGCATAGCTGGAGAGCCCAGAGGCATTCTACCCCTGAGCGATACCCCCAGCCCTTTTACCTTTTCTATTGAAACAGAATGTCAGTAGGTTTCTGAGAGTCTCACTACACTGCTGAGGCTGTCCTTGAACCTGCGATCCTCCTGTGGCAGCCTCTCCAGGACTGGCATCACAGGTGTGCGCCTCCGTGCCTGGCTATGGTCTCTTCCTACATTCAGATTTCCTCCTCTCTGGACACTTAGCTCGGGGCACACGGAGGTTGACCTATGGATTGTGCTTCCTTTCCTGGAATTATACAAGCTCTGGCTTCTCACTGAGCATCTGGCCGCTCAGAATAAAGACTTCATTCTCAGGCTCGCAAGCAGCTTGTGTGACCGAGGGATGTCGCCGGAGGAGCGTGTTCAAAGCTGTAGGACGCTGTAGGAGCGGTGTGACTTCCCTTCCTCCTCCCTTCCTTGCTCCAAATTAGAAGGTAGTGGCCAGTAAAAAGCTTCGTCTAGAGGCCCTAAAGGACAGAGGCCACACCCTAGGGTGGCAGAGCCTGCAGCCCAAATCTGTAGAACTGCATGCCAGCCTGGGACTGCATTTGTCCAGAATGTTAAGCAAGCAAGAACTAAGCACACAGACCATGGTAACGACCAAGGAGGCTCCCTCAAAATGAGCAGAGCTGCATGGCTGGGTACGACGGCACAGGACTGTCACCCCACTGCTCGGGAGGCTGGGGCAGGAGGATCGCAGGTTTGAGGCCAGTGCACAGTCACTTAGACCCTATCTGAAAATAAAAAGGGCTGGGGGTGCAGTTCAGTGGTAGAGTGCCACTAGGCTCAACCCCTGGGACCAAAATAAGGAAGGGAGGGAGGGAGGGAAGGAGGGACGGAGGCATGGTGGCACACACTGTAATCCCAGCTCTTGGGAGGCTGAGGCAGGAGGATCTCAGATTCCTAGTCAGCCTCAGCAACCTGTGAAGCCCTCTGAAACGTAGCGAGACTCTAGTTCAAAATAAAAATACAATATGTCTGGAGGTGTAGCTTGGAGGTAGAATACACGTGGGTTCAATCCTCATTACCACAAAAAGAAGAGGCGGAGGAGGAGAAAGAAGAGGAGGAGACAAAAGAACGGTTGCATGTTCTCGGGTGGGGATCTTTCCGTTTAAATGAGATAAACAGCCCCAGAAGTCCGCGTATGGCCGGATCGGCTCGCAGACTCCACCTACTCGGCTCCTTTGCGTTCTGCTGGTCTTTCTTCACCATGGTGCGCACAGTATTGGGTATTGCTGTGCACTCGCTGCTTGTTTTATGATTATATTTATGGTCTTTTCAGTCACATGGTATATTTCTAGGGCTTTTTTTGTACTGGGGGTTGAACTCAGGGGCATTCTACCTCCAAGCTATACCCTCAGCCCTATTTTATTTTTTAATTGGAAACGGGGTCTCACTAATTTGGTGAGAGCCTTGGTAAACTGCCAAGGCTGGCTTTGAACCTGCAACCCTCCTGTCTCAGTCTCCCCAGTACTGGGATGACAGGCACGCGCCACCATGCCCAGCATAGTTTTTACCTTTTTGCCTTACACTTTTCCCATAGTGCAGAGCCCAACTAATTGGGACATAAAGGATATTGAACAAATAATATCTTTCTAAATGAGCATTAGAAGCAGAGTGTGGTGGTGCACACACAATCCCAGTACTCGGGAGGCTGGGACCGAGGACGGCAGGTGCCAGATCAGTCACAGCAAATTAGCAAAGCTTCAAAATAACAGAAGCTGGGCGTGGTGGCGCACACTTGTAATCCCAGCACTGGGGAGGCTGAGACCAGAGGATCGCAATTCGAGGACAGCCTCAGCTACTTAGTGAGGCCCTTTGCAACTCAGTGAGACCTGGTTTCAAAATGATGAGTAAAAAATAGGGCAGGGGGGTGTAGCTGGGAGGTTGAAGGCCTCTGGGTTCCATCCCCAGACCCGCAATTAGATGGATAGATAGATAGATAGATAGATAGGTAGATAGAATGGGGCCAGTGGTGTCGCTCACAGGTAGAATGCCTCTGGGTTCAATCCCAACACCAAAAATTTAGGGCTCTATAGCGCTATATATGAACCTGTTTACTTCAGCCATGTGCTTCTCATCTCGTGCGAGGATTCACCCGCGAAAGGAAGAAAGTCCATGCCTCCGCTAGACGGCAAACCACAGTGGAGTCGCTCCACTGGCTGGCAAAGCCTCAACTGTGAAATGTGTGCGTGCCAAGGGTGTGTAAAATGCCTTTATTTGTAAAGGGCCTCGGAGGACTCGTCTGGCTGCTGACTCCCCGGATCCCCGACACCTGCAAAGCCGTGCGCCATTTCAGGCTGCGGTCAGCGGGACACTGGCGGTTTGCATGTCAGGCCCTCATCTGGGGGGCGAGTTCATCTCACCCCGGTGGCCCCGGGCTTCTTCCCGCCCCCTCGTGCGCAGCGCCGCAGCGGCCTCCTAACGAGGGCTGGCCTTCTGCGGGATGGCCTCCGAGGCCATCGAGGACAGGGATTTGAGGCTGGGTAGGAGCAGGCGGAGACGGGCACTGGAGAAGCAGCAGGAAATGGAGAGCGCCGCGAGGCAGGGGCGGTGGGGGAGGCAGGCCTCGGGGAGCACTCGTTTCGACTTTTATGTATTTTATTTTATTCCTATTTTGGGTTGAACCCAGCGGCATCCTACCTCTTAGCTACACCCCAGTCATTTTTTATTTTGAAACAGACTAGCTGGATTGTTAAGGGTCTTGCTAAATTGCTGAGGCTGGCCTCGAATCTCTGATCCCCTGTGTTAGCCCAAGGTGCTGGGATTACAGGCGTGAGCTGCCATGCTCCTCGTCTCTGCCTTATCTAGCCACAGGGTGGGCCTCTGCTTTCCTAACTTCAGAGTGAAGCTTAAGCCCTCGTGGACGGCACCCGGGGCAGGTAAACAGGGCCCACTTGCAGGCGGGCAGCAGCTCCCGCGCGCATGCGCAGATAGGCTAAGAACCGCTCGGTGGTCCTCGCCCTCCAGGGCTGAGGCGCAGCGCCGAGGCTCAGAACACTGTGTTAGCAGGTCTTACAAGGAGTTATGACGGGGGCTAAAGTCTTTGAGCACCCACCGCTCTAACGAAAAGACACGTAAAGACTCAGGCATAGCCGGGCGTGGTGCGCACCTGTAATCCCCGCGCTTGGGAGGCTGAGACAGGAGGACCACACAGGTTCGAAGCCAGCCTCAGCTACTTAGTGAGGCTCCCAGCAACTCAGTGAGACCCTGTTTCCAAATAAAATATAAAATAGGTCTAGGAGTATAGCCTGGGGGTAGAAAGCCTCTGGGCCCCCCCCACAAACACACACACAACATAAGTAAGCATAATAGCTATTCCTTCAGAGGAAACATTAAAATGCTTTAACTAGAATTCATGTCATTTTGGTTTCTAATTTCTTTTTATTTTTTTTAATTGGGGATTAAACCCAAGGGGTTCTACCTCAGAGCTATACCCCTATCCCTACTTTATTTATTTTGACTTTTTTCTCTTTTTTTAGTACTAGAGGTTGAACCCAGAGCTCTGAGCTATACCCTCTGCCCTTTTTATTTCTTATTTTGAAATGGGAGCTCTCTAAGATGCTGAGTCTGGCCTCGAACCTGCAATCCTCCCGTCTCAGCCTCCCAAGTACAGGCATGCACCACCACACTCAGCTTCTCAGTTCTTGATCTACCCGGCATGGTGGTACCTATGAAGGGTGACAGTGTGTGAGAGACTGTGCCGTCTGACTGCCAGGAAGTAACTGTCCAGACATCTGAAAGAAACCTCAGTTGTTATTTAAGGACACAGTAGAGGTCTAATGTGGTCCCAGCAACACTAAACCTATATACTGAAGATAGTGACTTCATGAATTACCAGGACTCAGAAATGACAGGGGTGTGGATGCGGCTACTTCCCCTGTGGCCCTCATCTTCCAGGAACACTTCGTGGAGAGAGCTCACTATCACCCAGAGCCGAGGTGTGCGCGCCCTTCGCGTTCCGGGCCTCTGTGCTCGGGGCCTGCAAACCACTGCTACTTGCAGCGCCCCCACCAAATGCCGGCCGCTGCATCTTGGCTGCGGTTGGCTCTGCAGCCAGTAAACTAGGATGCCGCGTCTGGCCCGTGCATTTTTAGGGAAGAGAAAAATAGTAGACATGGAAAGGAAATGATGGGAGCAGAGGAGGGGGAAGTTCCCTGGAAGTCTAAAAGAAGGAACCAAGGAGGGTTATTTCTGGCCTGGGACTCTCTGTACCACATGAAATTATGAGAATGATTTAATTGCTCCTGTGCATTGAAACTCCAGAGAGAGCCCATAATGGCTGGGTTACACCCAGACCAGGCAAGCGAGGGTTAGACAGGGCGGCCTCCTGCCAACAAAACCTGCTCTGCCAATACAAGGGACTGCGCCCCGAGCTTGCCACCAGGGAGGCGGGTGTCACCCGCGATGGCCGGCACTTTAGGGCAGTCAGAGGTGGGCCTCCAGCAGGCCTGGGCTCCAGTCCTTCCTCTGCCTGCTTGCTACATGCACTCGGCCAGCAAACAAGGAAATAAGCAAATAAACATATAAAAGGAGTGGGTTTTGTTGGGGAGGGTACTGGGTTTGAACCCAGGAGCATTCTACCTCCAAGCTATACCCCCAGCTCTTGTTTGTTTTTATTTTGAAACAGGGCCTAAGTTGCTGAAGCTGGCCTTGAACCTGCGTCCTTCTGTGTCCACCTCCCAAGTACTGGGATTCCGGGCCTGCGCCCCCACATCTGGCTTCAGCCGGTAATTTTAATGTTTTCTATATTCTAGGTTCTTCACCTACTGAATTAGAACGGCAACTGTGTGTCTTAACTGTTTTACAAAATGACAGGCGAATGGTTTGAAAAGAGACCGAGTCTCCTTTGGGAAGGGACGAGTAGGCCACGGAGCTGCTCCTGGACTTTTTTCTTCTTCTCTTTCCCACATCCTGGGAAGGGAACTGGTCCAAGGGCTGGCTGCCTGGCTTCCCTATCTGCAGGAGGTGGCATTCATGATGGCCAATGCCACCCTGCCGCCTGCCCAAGGGGAGACCCTGATGCAAGTTCTCTACCCCACCTAGGGTTTCCCTGGGGGCAGTTAAGTTGCCGGAGGGCTTTGGCAGGGTTTGGAACAGTTTTGGCTTTCACACTGAGGAGATCAGAAACATGGCTAACCATCCCTGGTGCACAGCACAGACCCCACGACAAGGGATGTAACCAGCACCCAGAGTGGGAGCCCTGGTCTAGACAGGGCATCACATCGCCAGTGCCCTGGCCCAGCCAGGAGAGGAGTCCACCCCGCTGGTGGGTGGGTGGGTGGGGAAGCCGGGCTGACAGGTGGAGCAGCCACCTGGAAGCTCCAGCCAATGGCTACCATAGGACAGAAAACAAGGCCTCCAAGCTGCCACGATTGACCTGCCTTCCTTTACCAAAACCAGGGACATTCCACCTCTGAGCTACATCTCCAGCCCATATATAATATATATATATATATTTTTTTTGGGGGGGTGGAACCCAGGGGCTTTCTACCTCCGGGCTATACTCCCAGACCCATTTTATATTTTATTTAGAAACAGGGTCTCACTAAGTTGCTGAGAGCCTCACTAAGTAGCTGAGGCTGGCTTCGAACCTATGTGATTCTCCTGTCTCAGCCTCCGAAGCGCGGGGATTACAAGCATGCGCCACCACGCCTGGAGTGTTTTTTTTTTTAATATATTTTTTAAATTTTGAATTAGAGTCTCACTAAGTTACTAAGAGTCTTGCTAAGTGCTACGGCTGGCTTCAAACCTGTCAACCTCCTATCTCAGCCTCCCAAATACTGGGACTACAGGTATGCGCCAGCACGCCGGGCTGGTTTTTTTTCTAGAAGTTGGAAATCTGGATGTTCATGTAAAATCTGGATGTTCACGTAAGTGCTGGCATTTTTTATTTAAGTCGTAGACCTCGGGGACCCTGGGGGATGGAGGCAGCGCCAGTTTGTGGCTTCTGCTCTGGACATGGGATCCCAAGTCTCGTTTGCTGGAGCTGGGGTCCTCAACGCTATGCGGCTGCTCCCTTCCCTGGGGGTGAGGCAGCCCACAATTCTAGTAAGCTCTCCGTGTGCCTCCGCAGTGGCCTCTGTCACTAGAGCCCCAGCACAGCTCCGCCCTCCTGTCGCGCAGTCCTTTCTTCAGCTACATCTTTTGACCTGATTGCCATCGCCATCCAAATAAGGAATGTGAATCTTTCCGGGTTGGAAGGGACCTGAGGAAAGGTCCAGCCCTTACCTGCCAAGAAAAAACACTGGGCAGGTTTACGGAACCTCTCTACCCCAGTTTTCTCGTTTGTAAAAAGAGATGATGCCAACACTGCTTCATTGGGCTATTAGAAAGACAGGATGGAGCCGGGCATGGTGGTGCTGAGACTGGAGGATCACAGTTCAAGGACAGCCTCAGCTACTTAGTGAGGCCCTCCGCAACTCAGTGAGACCCTGTTTTAAATTAAAGAATAAGAAATAGGGCTGGGGGTATAGCTCAGAGGTAGAATGCCCCTGGGTCCCATCCCCAGTACCACAAATAATAATAATTATTCTTATTATAATGCCCCAATTCTTCTGCTGATGCTTTTTGTGTGTGTGTATGGTACTGGGGGTGGAACCCAGGGGCATTCTACCTCCGAGCTCCACCCCCATCCCTATTTTTTATTCTTTATTTTGAAACAGGGTTTCACTGAGTTGGAAGGGCCTCACTAAATAGCTGAGGCTGTCTGCAAATCAGATCCTCCTGTCTCAGCCTCCCAAATGCTGGGATTACAAGCGTGCACCACCACACCCGGCTCTTGCTGATGCTATTAAAAATAACACCAGCACACTTAGATGAAGGAACGCTAATATTTGTCTGAGACTTGTCAGGTGGACCGTGAACATTAATTCAGACTTTCTTGGTGACAAGCTGTGACCCGTGGGTTACTTGGACACATTTTTGGAACATTTTACAAATACCAAGGAATACCTTGTGCACTGAGGCATCGGTGGGCCAATTAGTACTAAGGTTTGGCTCATGGTGAAGGAGCACAGGGTGGGCACGAGCGACAGAAGGGAGAGCGAGCGAGCAAGGAGAGGACAGCTGTGGGGCCAGCACACCTCCCCGCACCTCCCCTTGCGAAGGGAGGGAGAAGCGAGGGAGGGAGGGAGGAAGCAGAAGAACCCTTGAGCCAGAGCACAAGAGTCTCGGGCAACATAAGAACGCGGTGTCTCCCGGTCCGTGGCTAGTGTAACCTGTCACGAGGGTGGCTGTGGCGTTCTTTGCTGAAGCCAAGTCGCTCTGGCCCGAATCCCTGCCAAGGCTACTTGACCCTCATAAAAGTCCTTGACAGCAGAGAGGGAGCCATTTTTCCTGCGCTTTCAAAAGCTTCCTGAAGGCACCATTACAAGAGACTGGCTCTGCTCTCCAGACTGGAGGCCAAAATGCTAATTACCCCAGCCTGAGTCAGCCAAGAATACTTGTGGGCAGCCCGCTCTCTTCAGCAGTAATAGAGAGGGAGAAGCGGAGAAGAGGGAAAATGAATGAGGCCAGACAAGTGCCGACATCATGGCCGCACGGCCGCGCGTGTTTCTTCACGCAGTCTTACCTGCTTCGTTTCTGGTCACTTCTTGCCAATATAAATTGGCCTTTTAATTACAAAATCTATTTCCTCATGCGTGGGTTGGGAATCAGGTCTCCCGCTTTCCACAGGCAACCTCACAGAGGACTTCTGGGAGGTCTTCAAGGCCTGTCAGCAAGGGTCTCACTATTTCTGTGAGCGCACTGCGTGGTTTGTTATCACACAAGGAGCAGGTGCTAAAAATCTAAATTATAGTAGGAAACACAGGCCCAAGCGACTGTGACATGGCGTGTAAATGCCAACAATGAGCTTCCCACGACTGCCCCAGCAGCAGAGCCGGGGGTAGTAGCCCAGGAGGGTCCTAGAGGGCACATCCAGGACCGGCTCACTCCCTAGGCTTGTGACCGACGTGTCAGGGGCACACATGCTCGTCACAGGCCAGACCCTCTGGTAGTTGGGAGGCAGAGAGACAGAAGACAGGTAGAGTTCAGGCCACCTTCAGTTCTGAAAGTAAACAGGAGACCAGCAGTGTGGAAAGGGCCACGCATGGTAAGAGACATCTTTTTCCTCTCCCCAAAGAAACCCGGGACAGGGCAGAGAGCTGGAACTAAGAATTTAATCTGACATGAGTCACACCAACATACAAGATGCTCAAGGCAAGTTCTGACCTTTCCGCCCAACAGAGGAAACACTGGAAAAAGAGCGGGGAGGAGGCCTGCACTGCCACATCTCAGCCAGAGGACAGGAGTTCAAGGCCAGCCTGAGCAACTGTGCAGGACCCTGTCCCAAAACAAAATACAACTTAAGAAAGAAAGATCTCCATAAAGAAGCTGGTGGCGGGTGGAGGCGGGTAGAGGCAGGACGCAGTGGTAGAGCACTGGCCTGGAATGGGGGAGGCCCTGAGTCTGATCTCCAGCACAGGAAGAAAGGGAGGAGGAGGAAGAAGAGCAGGAGGAGAAAAAGAAGGAAGGAAGGTAGGAAAGAAGGAAGGGAGGGAGGAGAAAAAAAGAAAAAAGAAAAATGGCGTACACAGCCGGGCGTGGTGACACCCGCTTGTAATCCCAGTACTTCGGAGGCCAAGACAGAAGGATCGCAGGTTCCTGGCCAACCTCAGCTACTTAGTGAGGCCCTCTACAAGTTAGTGAGACCCTGTTTCAAAATAAAGAATAAAAAATTGGCCTGGAGGTGGAGCTCAGAGTTAAATGCCCCTGAATTCCACCACCGGTACAAAAAAAAAGGAAAGAATGAAAAAGGAAAGAGAAAGAGAAAAAGAGAAAGGAAGGAAGGAAGGAAGGAAGAAAGAAAGATGGCACACACAGACAATCACTCCTGGCAGTTTCTTGCCCCTGCCAACAGCCCATCCAGCCTGGAAGCTGCAACACGGCTGTCATCAGAGGGGCAGTGCCAGGTGGACTGTCCTACACTGGTTTGGAAGTCTGGTCGCAGGTGGAGTTCTTGTTCACCATGGCAGTAAATGCTACATGAGACAGGGAGGCAGACCCAGGCATGCCTGTGATCCCAGTTCTTAGGAGGCTGAGACAGGAGGACCACAGGTGCATGGCCAGCCTCAGCTACTTAGAGATGTTTTTTGGCAATTTAGCGAGATCCTTTTTTAAAATAAAATAGGGCTGAGGGTGTAGTTTGGAGATAGAATTACTTGAATTCAACCTCCAGTATCATGAAATAAAAATAGATTTAAAAAAGGAAAGGAAGGAAGGAAGGAAAAGAAAGAGAAAGAAAGAGGGCAGGTGTATAGCTCGGAGGTAGAAAATGCCCCTGGTTCAATCCTCGGTACCCATAACAGCAACAAAAGGCGAGAAGACGACAGAGCTTAGGGACAGATTTGGGTGAGCAAATGTCTGGCCTGTCAGGAGCCCAGGGGTAATTTTTTTTTTTTTTTTTTTTTTTTTGGTGGTACTGGGGGTAGAACCCAGAGGCTTTCTACCTTCAGGCTATACTCCCAGACCTATTTTCTATTTTATTTGGAAACAGGGTCTCACTAAGTTGCTGAGAGCCTCACTAAGTAGCTGAAGCTGGCTTCGAACCTGCGTGATCCTCCTGTCTCAGCCTCCCAAGCGCGGGGATTACAAGCGCCAGGGGTAATTAAAGAGCAAGGAGAGGCGGGCATAGGGAACACACCTATAATCCCAATACTTAGGAGGCTGAGACAGGAGGATCGCAGGTTCAAGGACAGCCTCAGTAACATAGTAAAACTCTCAGCAATATAGGGAGACGAAAAATCAAAAGAGTTGAGGGTGTAGCTTGATGGTAGAAATGCCCATAAGTTCAGTCCTCAGTCACACACACACACACACACACACACCACCACCACCACCACCACCACCACCACCACCACCCGGAAAAAAAAAAAGAAAAAGAAAAAAAGCAAGGCAGCCAGGAAGGGAGGAATGCTGGTGTGACAGAGGGAGGAGCTGAGAGATGGTCAGGGACTTTCCTAAGTCTTCATGTGGGTGGATCCAGTCTTTATGACTGGACTTCAGCACTGACACTGCCGCTCCCCCTCCACAGACAGGAAACCAAGGTCGGGAGGCTGTGGGGTCATCCAGGCAAAACTGAAACACACCCAACGAGCTTCAGTATTTCAGGTGGCAGAAGAATGTAGACCTGCCTCAGTGGAGTTGCCGAGGATTTTTTTGGGGGGAAGGGGGGTGGTACTGGGGATGGAACCCTTCTACCTCCGGGCTACACTCCCAGACCTATTTAATATTTTATTTGGAGACAGGGTCTCTTAAGTCGCTGAGGATTTTTAATCCAGATACTGTGTAACTAGAAGCGTGACTTCAAAAATGCACGTGGTCACTGTAGACAAAGCGAAGGGAAGGGACTCGGGAGAGAACTTAGCGAGTGCCTTGGGGGTGCCCCTGGAGCACACCCCAGCACCCCACCTCAGCACCCAGCCATCCCCAGGGAGTGGACACAAGCTGCCTAGCACCCGATACAGCTTCACTCCCCTTATGCAAAGTGCTTGGGGGAAAAAACTATTTCAGAGTTCTGGATTCCCATATTCAATTCTCCCCAGCTTTTGGAATATTTTCAAGTACATAATATATCTTGGGGGTGGAACCTAAATATAAATATGAAATTCATGTAGGTTTCCTATAAACTTTGCAGGCTTCACCTGAAATTTCATGTACACTATTTTTAGTGCCCCTGGGTTTTGACTATGACTCATCCCATGAGGTCAGGTATGGAATTCTCCACTTGTGGTGACATGTAGGTGCTCAGAAACTTTGGAGTTTTGGAGCATTTTGGATTTCAAGATTGATAGGTCAGGTCCCCCCACCCGCACCATGGGGACAGGAGATGGAATCCAGAAGCCAGAAGAGAAGATCTCGTGAGACTCCAGGTGTCATGAGACTCCAGGCATCGTGAGACTCCTGATGTCGCGAGAGAATCAGCATTCCCACACCACTAGCCCCCCCCAACGCCCCCCCACTTTAAAGATCAGGGGACTTGAGCTCCCCCGCGCCACTCTGTTGACCCCTTGGCTCATCAGTCCCTCCCCCCAGGGTCAGCGGACCCACCCGAAGGCACCAGTTGATTAAAGCAGCTTTTGGTAACTAGGCTGGTGTTTCAAAGTTACAAAGATGTTCTCTTAGGGCTGCTCAGTCTGTATGGGACCAAGTCTCAAAATGGTCTGATGTCTTGCCAGGGCTCTCATATATGATGGAGCAGAACTGAACCCTAAGGAGACGACGATTAATGTCCTGTTTTTTCTAGAACATTGTCCTAAAAATGTGAGAGACAGAGGAACCAAGTATTCGATTTTTGTCGTTGTCGTTGTTGTCACTGTCGTTGCTGTTAGTAGAAAATGAAGAGTTCCATTTGGTACTATGTATTGAACTCAGGGACCTTCTACCTCTGAGCTACATGCCCAGGCCTATTTTATTTTTTATTCTGAAACAGGGTTTTACTGATTTGCTGAGGGCCCTCACTAAGTTGCTAAGGCTGGTCTCAAAACTGCGATCCCTCTGTCACTACCTCCCAGGACGGGAATTCCAGGTGTGCCCCGCCGCCACACCTGGCTTTGTATTAGATTTTTACAACTGTCTTGGTGGTCAGGAGGATTAGAGGGAGGAGTGGGAGACTCGACAACTGAAACCAATAAAAGATGAAAACCCTCAACTGACATCAGGATTTCAAAATGACAGATGAGAACGCTTGCGCTGCCATTTGCAGATAATAGGAAGTTGGGAAAAGATATTTCTGTGTCTTGCGTTTGGGGATAGGGCGGAGCCGAAGCCCAGCAGCATGCCATTTGCCAGGCATTGTATGAACCAATGGCTCGACGTGAACCAACTAATTTAATTCTCACAAAACTCTAGGAGATAAAAGTTATTGTCTTGATATTATTATTGTTGTTGTTATTATTATATATTTATTATTATTATTATTATTATTATTATTATTATTATTAGCGGTACTGGGGTGGATCCCAGGGGCATTCCAAGCTATACGCCCAGCCCCTATTTTTTTTTTATTCTTATTTTGAAACAGGGTCTCAGTGAGTCGCAAAGGGCCTCACTAAGTAGCTGGGGCTGTCTGCAAACGGAGATCCTCCTGTCTCTGCCTCCAAATGCTGGGATTACGGCGTGCGCCACCACGGCCGGCTTACTTTGTTTTTTCAGTCCTGGGAATTGAACCCAGGGAAACTTTACCAATGAGCTCCACACCCAGCCCTTTTTGTTTTGTGTCAGGGCTCCACAAGTTGCCCAGGCTGGCCTGGAACTCGCCATCCTCCTGTCTCAGCCTCCCCAGTTACTGAGTTTACAGGTGTGCACCACTAGCCTGGCATGTTATTCTCATTTTGAAGATGAGACCTTGGCATGGTGGTGCACACCTGTAATTCCAGAACTTGGGAGGCTGAAATAAGAGGATTGCAGGTTTGAGACCAGCCTCAGCAATTTAGCAAGGCCCTCAGCTACTTGCAAAAACCCTGTTTCAAAATAAAAAATAGAGCAGGACTAAGGTATAGCTCAGACGTGGAATGCCCTTGAGTTCAATCTCTAGTACCAAAAACTAAAAATAAATTAAAAAGTAAAGCTAAGGAGAGTGAGAAACTTTCCCGAGATCCGAGATTAGCTGCAGACCAGAACTTGCACCCAGGGTGGCCTGACTTCCTTTCCTATAGAAACTAGACATGTAAGTCTCGGGGAGACAGCTGAGCGGTAACAGCTTAGAAAGATTGCATGGCTGGGTAATTCTGCAGAGGCAGAATTGCCATGGGCAGATAAACATCATAAAATAGAATTTTACCTCAGAAAAGATGTTTCAGTGGTAACCTGAATGTTTATTCTAATTTCAAAAGAAAATGGTGGGCGGGCGTGATGGCGCACGCTTGTAATCCCAGTACTTGGGAGGCTGAGACAGGAGGCTCACAGGTTTCCGGCCAGCCTCAGCTACTTACTGAGGCCCTCCCCAACTTAGTGAGATCCTGTTTCAAAATAAAGAATAGAGCTGGGAGTGGTGGCGCACAGGTTCGAAGCCAGCCTCAGCTACTTAGTGAGGCTCTCAGCAACCTAGTGAAACCCCGTTTCCAAATAAAATAGAAAATAGGTCTGGGAGTATAGCCCAGAGGTAGAAAGCCTCTGGGTTCCACCCCCAGTACCACACACACAAAAAAAAAAAAAAAGAAAGAAAGAAAGAAAGAAAGAAAGAAAGAAAGAAAGAAAGAGAAAAAGGAAAGGAAACAGGGTCTCTCTAAATTGTGGAGGGCTTCATTCACTAAGTAGCCGAGGCTGGCCTTGAACCTACAATCCTCCTGTCTCAGCCTCCCAAATCCTGGGATTACAAGCGTATGCCACATGCCGACTTGTGTCACTCTTATTGCATGATAATTTTGACCTTAAAAATCATTTAATTTCCCCGGACGTGGTGGTATACACCTGATGACCCCAGTACTTGGGAGACTGAAGCAGGATTGCAGGTTCAAGGGCAGCCTCAGCAAACCTAGCAAGACTGTTTCAAAACAAAAAATAAAAAAGGCTAGGGGGGGATAGTCTGGAAGTAAATTCCCCTGGCTTCCATATTTAATCTTGGAAGTGGAATTAATGGAAAAAGAAAGAAGGAATACACAGCATTTTTAGACACAAAAGTTCAACCTTTGTAGCTAACAGTCCAGGCCAGCTGAGTATTTGGTCCAGTGTTCTTGAAGTTCAAAGTGCTTACCTAGCCAGGCGTGGTGGCGCACGCTTGTAATCCCTGCGCTTGGGAGGTGGAGATAGGAGGATCACGCTGGTTCAGAGACAGCCTCACTGGCTTAAGAGACCCTGTTTCCAAATAAAAATATATAAACAATAGGTCTGGGAGTGTAGCCCCGAGGTAGAAGGGCTTCCAGGAAACCCAGTACCACCAAAAAAAAAATTTTTCAAAGTGCTTACCTAGCACGGGGATGATGGGACCCCTGAGAACCTGCAATGGGCAGAGAGGAAACTGGCCAGCTTACCTGGCTATTTTGAAAACCTAAGTCGTTCTGTCAGAGGGAAAGTGAAATATTGTTGAGTTGCAATCCAGATTTTATTGATTCTGAAAGTACATTTTTTTTTTCTTTTTGGGTTATGAGGGGGCACTGGGAATTGAACCCAGGGGCATTCTCCCTCTGAGCTACACCCCTGGCCCAATTTTATGTTTTGTTTTGAAACAGAGTCTCACTGAGTAGCTGAGGCTAACCTTGAACCTGCGATCCTCCTGTCTCAGCCTCCCGAGCGCTGGGATTACAAGTGTGGGCCACCACACCTGGCTCAATCATCAGTTTGGCTCTTAGTTTTGATAAACTGTGGTGATTTCTCAACATGATACATAAAGAAACAGGGAATCCACGCTCAGACTTCAAATGGAAGACAAGATGGAGATGGCTGTGTGCGTAGCTGTGATGAGGGTGGGTGGGCGCTCCACCCGCCATGCTGGGGAGGGAGAGAGCGGGTTTGGGGCCAACGGCACGGCCAGAGCAGCTGGCCTGCAAGAGCATCTGGGCTGCTGCCGCCGTTTGTGGGGGCCGAGGAGGGGGCAGGTTCTGGGTATTGAACCCAGGGGCATTCTACCTCTGAACTACACTCTTTTCATTTTTTGTTTGGAAACAGGATTTCACTAAGTAGCTGAGGGTCTCACTAAATTGCAGAGGCGGGCCTCAAGCCTGCAACCCTCCTGCCTCGGCCTCCCAAGTGCTGGGATTACAAGTGTACACTACTGCTCCCGGCCTGCTGTCCCTCTATACCTGCCAAAGCGTGCAGGCTCTGGAGTTCTGAGTTTGGAGTAGCAAAGCCCTTCTGTATCCACAATGAGTTTTCCAGCTCCAGAAGAGCTACTGCTGCCCAGAGACAGAGAAAGCCACCAAAGCAGGGTAGAGCAGAACCCAGCCAGGGCTGAGGCTCGGGTCTGATCTGAGCCGGGTGGGGCTTCTCACGTGCCTTCAGATCTCCAGAGCAGGACCCACGTGGACCGCAAGCCAGAAATAGGAAAAGAAGGCCTGCCCAATAGAAAGTAGGATGTCAAGGTTTTGGAGATCAAAGAGCGCGCATGAAGTCAGACAGGTACCTGTATCTAGGTGGACCGGGCAGAGCGGTAAAGCCCCACACAAGCCTGTTAGAGTGACCACCTGGAATCCCAGCTACTCAGGAGGCTGAGGCATGAGGATCGCGAGTCTGAGGCCCGCCTAGACAACTTATCAAGACCTTGTCTCAAAATTCAAACTAAAAAGGTCTGGGGATGTAGCTACATGGTGGAGCGCTTGCCTCGCACGTACAAAGGCTCAGATTCCATCCCCAGCAGGGCAGGGGGAAAGGAAACAGACTTAATTCTGTGACGCGGATATTTGTCAAATCAGCTGAACCATTAATTAAATTGTTTTTTCAAGAGAATTGTTTTGTTGGAGGCAGGTCTCATTAATTTGCTCAAGCTGGCCATGAACTCAAGAGTCTCCATCTTCAGCCTCCTGAGAGCTGGTATGTTACAGGTGTATGCCACCATGCCAGACCTAAACAGTTGTTTTCTAAACATTTATTTGTTTGTTGTTTATTGTTTGGTACTGGGGGGTTGAATCCAGGGACATTCTGCCTTTGAGGATGGGCAAAATGGGGGAGGGAGCTATAATCCCTCTAAGAATGGGCAAACTGGACCTGTAATCCGGGTGCTTGGAAGGCTGAGACAGGTAAGTTGCAGGTTCGAGGCCAGCCTCAAAAATTTAGGCAGACCCTCAGCAAAAAAAAAAAAAAAAAAAAAAAAAGCCGGTTAGCGAGGCCCTTTGCAACTCAATGAGACTCTGTTTTAAAAATAAAGAATAAAAGATAGGGCTGGGGGTGTAGCTCAGAGGTAGAATGCCCTTGGGTTCCATCCTCAGTACTGCAAAAAATAAAAAATAAAAAATAAAAATAAAAATAAAAAGCTAGGCATAGTGGCATATGTCTATAATCCTAGTTCTTGAGAGGCTAAAAACAGAACTGTAGGTTCAAAGACAGCCTCAGCAAGTATTGAAGAGTCTCAGCAACCTAGTGAAAACCCGTTTCAAAAAAAAACAAAATAAGCTGGGTGTGATGGCGCACGCTTGTAATCCCCGCGCTTGGGAGGCTGAGACAGGAGGATCGCGCAGGTTAGAAGCCAGCCTCAGCTACTTAGTGAGGCTCTCAGCAACTTAGTGAGACCCTGTTTCCAAATAAAATATAAAATAGGTCTGGGAGTGTAGCCCGAAGTTAGAAAGCCCCTGGGTTTCATCTCTAGTACCACAAAAATAAATAAATTGAAATACAATAATAGGGCTGGGCATGTAGCTCAGAGGCAGAATATCCCTGAGTTCAATCCCCAGTACTATAATTAATTAATTAATTAATTAAAAGCTGGGCATAGTGGCACACGCTTGCAATCCCAGCATTCAGCAGGTGGAGACAGGAGGATCGCAGTTCGCAGACAGCCTCAGCTACTTAGCAAGGCCCTTCGCAACTCAGTGAGACCCTGTTTCAAGAAATAAAAAAAGACTAAAAATTAGGACAGGGGGTGCAGAATGCCCCTGGGTTCCATCCCCAGTACCGTAAAAAAAATTAAATAAAATAGGGCTGGAGGTGTAGCTCAGCAGTAGATGTTCTCAAGGTTCAATCCCTAGTACCTCCCCCACCCACCCCCCAAAAAAGCACGTGGAAACATCGAGAATCCTAGGAAAGCACAGGAGGAGACCACGGGGGCTCTCCACGGCACGAGGAGAGCGAGGTCAACCACACATTCTTCATGGGCTTTTAGATTTTTTAGACCCAAACACTAATACAATTCAGAATTCATTTCCTCTTCTACTTAGATGCATTTTTATTATCAGATGCTTAAATGTAAAAAGAAAGCAAAAACCCAGAGAGCTATATATTTCTCTTAATGCACAAATAATTCTCACTTCCTCTGGAAAGTTGCACAGTTGCTGGCCAGGCCGAACCGCCTCTCCACTCAAAATCACAGGTACTTTTCAATGTCACAGACAGATGGTAACTGTCGATTTTTAAATAATACCGAGCCTAATTGGCTCCTACACAACAGACTTACACTTTTATGACTCTATGATTCCATTCTTGTCTATGGACCTTCCTTTTGTGTTAAAACAGGCATTGCTGCCGGGCGTGGTGGCGCACGCTTGTAATCCCCATGCTTGGGAGGCTGAGACAGTAGGATCGCGCAGGTTTGAAGCCAGCCTCAGCTACTTAGTGAGGCTCTCAGCAACTTAGTGAGACCCTGTTTCCAAATAAAATAGAAAATAGGTCTGGGAGTATAGCCCAGAGGTAGAAAGCCTCTGTACCCCCAAAAAAATAAAAAATAAAAAAATAAAACGGGCATTGCTGCTTGTAAATGGTACAGCAATGCTTCAATTGAGGGTGATGTAACCGTGACATAGTCCTTCCCTTTGACAGTGCATCAGGTCGCTCTCTCTCTCTCAGTATTTCACAGGCCGAGTTCTGACCACCTCCCTGAGGCATGAGAAAAGATCTGAAACAGCCAGTCAGGGACAGGCTCAGAGAACAAAGAAAAAGGAACAACCCAGAACCCAGGCTGCAGGTGATGGCTCCCTCCCGCACAGCGAGGAACTGGGGACCCCAACCCTCAGCAGGGGAGGAGAACCCACGTGATAGCATCTCCCTTCAAAGGGAGAATGTTTTCCTCCCTGATTCTTCGTGAGTGCAAAACTCCATGCAGGAGCCCTCCACGGCATGACCCGACCCAAGACTGTGCCCCCTGTCCTTGCCGCGAGGATCCAGGGCCCGTCGGCCTCGGCTGCTCCCGAGACGGGGCCTGCTTAGCTCTCCTTTTGTTTTTTGATGCAGGGGATTGAACCCAGAGACATTCTACCTGCTCATATTCACAGATATATATATATATATATATATATATATATATATATATATATATATATATATATGTAATTTTTTTTTAATTTTGAAACATGCCGGGCGTGGTGGCGCACGCTTGTAATCCCCGCGCTTGGGAGGCAGAGACAGGAGGATCGCGCAGGTTCGAAGCCAGCCCCGCGCGCTGGCTTAGGAGACCCTGTTTCCAAATAAAAATGCAAAAATAGGTCTGGGAGTGTAGCCCGGAGGTAGAAGGGCTTCCAGGAACCCCAGTACCACCAAAATAAATAAATAAATAAATAAAATAAATAAATAAATAAATAAATAAAAATTTGAAACAGAAGCTAAGTTGCTAAGGCTTGCCTCAAACCTACGATCTTTCCAAGTACTGGGATTACAGCTGTGTGCTACAGCTCCTAGCTTCATATACCTACTTTTTCTTTACTGCCTTTCTTTCCTTTTTTTTTTTTTTTTTTTTTGTGTGTGTGTGTGTGTGTGGTACTGGGGATGGAACCCAGGGGCATTCTTACCTCTGAGCTACACCCCCAGCCCTATTTTTTATTCTTTTTATTTTGAAAAAGGGTCTCACTGAGTTACAAAGGGCCTCACTAAGCAGCTGGGGCTGGCCACGAACTGCGATCCTCCTGTCTCAGCCTCCTGAATGCTGCAATTCTAAGCGTGCGCCACCACGCCCAGCCATACACCTACTTTTTAAAAGGCATCTTGCAAATGTTTTCAGGAAATCCTGTCCTAAACATTCCCTTCTGTGCTGGCACACTGTACGCACTATGTAAATATTTGTATTTATTTACTTTAAAAGCAGCACCACAATGTGGGGGATGCGAGAGACCCAGCACGGGGTAGGCAGACCGGCCGGGGTAGTCTCATCCTTTTCAGTGAGACTCCCCCTGTTAGGCCCTGCATTAAGGGGCAGCTACGGAGCGACGCGGAGCTGTCAGATTCCACGAACATGGAAGAAAGAACACGATGTGGAGTGCTGGGTGCGGCGGTGAAGGAAGGAGTCACGGCGAGGAAAGGCCAGTCTGAGCCACCGTGGCCACGCGCACCTCAGCCGGGCTGAGCCCCTCACGCAGGAGCGGGGCCCTTTCTCAGGAGGTGGCTGCGCGGCAGGATGGAGGCCAGGCCTGGTGCCCGCCCGGCCGGCAGCAGGGGTAGCCCTCCATGTAACTGACTTCCCCTTCCCCTCCCTTTCTCTTCTCCTCCTCCTTCCTTTTTTCTCTCTCTTTTCTTGTCTTGTCTCTCCTGCTCTTTCTGTGATACTGAGGATTGAACCCAGGGATGTTCTGCCTCTGAGCTACTTCCCCGACTCCTCTGTTTTTTATTTTGAAACAGGTCTTACTAAGTTGTTGAGGGCCTCACTAAGTTTCGGAGGCTGGCCTTAATCCTATGATCCTCCTGTCTCCACCTTCCAAGTCCTGGGATTACAGGCATGCACCACCACACCCAAATCGTCATTTCCTTGCGCTCTGCCACAGGGGTGTCGGCAGAGAGAAAACCTTGGCCCTGCATGCCACCTGGGCAGTGAAATGGCTTGTCCACGTTGGCCTTTGCCCAAACCAAAGGCAGAGGCAGAAGCCTGTGTTTTCTTGCCCATGGAAATGGCCTTCTGTTAGGTCCTGTGCTCCCTCCCGGAGGAGGGACTGGAAGAGAGATTCTGCAGGGGAAGGAGAGCCCAGCATACTCCCAGACTCAGCCTTCAAGACTTATTAGCTCTGAGAAAACAAACCCTGCCTTCATTCGACTGGCGGCCGACCAGGAACTTCACTGCACCACCTCCGTGAAGCCAGACGTGTGGTTGCGGGCAGTGGCCAGGCCTTATGATATGAAGCAGCCTGGTCGGTAGCAGTTTATGAAAACAGCCAGGGACACTTAAGGGAATACACCATTCCAGCTATTCAGAGATGGACCTGATCAAAACACAGATGTCTTGATTGATGAGCAAAGGACACTGGCCGCTGTGACAAACCCGCCGGGCAGGGCTGTCCTGGCAGGGACCTCACCTACTGGGCAAGCGCAAGGGCTCCAGGGTGGAGCCCGTGGCCCACGGACAGGGTCAAGCACTTAGGGAGTAGGTACTGGGGTTCTTTATACTCATATATTAGAGAAATCTAAGGCAGAGATGTATTACACACTTAAACTCTGTGAGACGGTATTATTATCATTGGTGGTGGTGGTCCTAGCGATTGAACCCAGGAGCATTCTACCTCTGAGCTACGCCTCCAGCAGTTTTGTTTTGTTTGAAACAGGTTCTCCCTAAGTTGCTGAGGCTGGCCTCAAACTTGTGATCCTCCTGTTTGAGGATCTCAGCCTCCCAAGTACTGGGATTCAATCCCCAGTACCACCAGAAAGGAAGGGGAAAGTCGGAAGGAAGGAAGGAAGGAAGGAAGGAAGGAAGGAAGGAAGGAAGGAAGGAAGGAAGGAAGGAGAAAGCAGGCAGACGAGAGGTGTACAGCCAGGGTCAGAGATGCCAAGAATTTCATGAGCAGCTCAGTTCATCAGACACCCAAATAGACCCAAGACTCAGAGTAGAGATATTTGGGGTAGCTCCAAACCCAAAGAGACTTTGACATCTCTTCGAAAGGGCTTCGGGAACACTTTCTGTTGTGTGGTGATGGAGATGAATCCCGGCCTCGCCAACGCTGGGCAGGCGCTCTAGCTGAGCTGCACCCTGGCCCTTGAAACATCTGAAGGACGGTCTGGGACTCTGCACACCCCGAGGCGGGGAGCCCACCCGAACGTTCCCACATCTGAGTGTTCCTTCCAACCTCACAGTGTCAAACAGCAAGCAGGCCACTTCCTCTGGAGCCAGAGCTTTTTTGATTCTCTTTTGAGGTCTTGAAAAGAGCAAACCACAGCGATTCTCACTTCCCAGAACCCTCTGCTGATTGCAGCGTGAGATCAAATCCCCGTGGACAGGGCGGACTGGTATTCCAAACATGAAACACTGGAATGCAGATTAATAATTTACCAATGACTCTAAACAAATATTGTTCATGGGGGAAAAAACAAGCCTTGCTTTTAAACGGGAAGTCAGTCAAATGACCTCAGTCCTTTAGGAAGCAAACTGCAAAATACCTTCTTAGAATTCAATATTTATTAGTGCTGATGGTTCATTTTTAAAGAATTAATCATTCCAAGTTTCAGTATTTTGTTTCAGCAAAAAGTTCACTTTATTCTGCATGTGGATTTCTGTACTCTCTGCCCAGATAAATTAATACATATTCCAAAGTCTGGGGCCACGATCAATGAAAATCCACAGCAAATTCCTCAGCAGTAATAGATATCCCACATGGCTCAAAATATTGAAGGAGAATTTTTTAAGGTCAGGAATCAAAGTACTGTAATTGAAAATCTTAAAAAACTCACGCAGTAAGGGTTTTTCAAAATACCTAAGGTTGGCTTCTAGGATCATTTAAGGTAAACTTTCCTCTCCTAGTCTTGTCTTCTCTTTCTCTGTCTCTTTATCTCTATCTCTACACACACACACACACACACACACACACACACACACACACACACTCTTCTAGCCTTAAAAGTGGTACATAGTTGGTATTAGGTCAGACGTTTTATTTTAATATTTTGGTTTGTTTGCAGTATAATCCTCAGACTGGAGTCTATCTCTGAGCCTCAGCCCAAGCCCTATTTTACTTATTATAAAACAGGGTCTCAGTAAGTTGCAGAAGGTCTCACTAAGTAGCTGAGGCTGGCCTTGAGCCTGTGATCCTTCTGTCTCAGCCTCCCAAGTACTGAGATTACAGGTGCACACCATTACGTCTGATTCCAGTGGTTTTAAGTTGGTAATGGGACTTTTTTTTTTTTTTTTTTAAACGGGTCTGGCGTTGGAACCCAGGGGCATTCGACTTCTGAGCTATACCCCCTACCCTATTTTTTATTCTTTATTTTAAAACAGGGTCTCACTAAGTTATGGAGGGCCTCACTAAGTAGCTGAGGCTGGCCTCGAACTATGAACCTCCTGTCTCAGCCTCTCAAATGCTGGGACTACAAGCATGTGCCACCCCGCCTGGCTAGACGATGGGATGTTTAAAAAAAAAAAAGAACCGGACATAGTAGTGCACACTTGTAACCCCAGCACTTGGGAGGCTGAGACAGGAGGATTGCGGTTCAAGGACAGCCTCAGCTACTTAGTGAGGCCCTTTGCAACTCAGTGAGACTCTGTTTCAAAATAAAGAATATAAAATATGGCTGGAGGTATAGCTCAGAAGCAAAATGCTCCTGGGTTCAATCCCCAGTACTGGGGAAAATAAAAAAAAAAAAGCAAAACTAAGTATGGAGAATAATCACTTGTGAAAAGTACATATCCCCAAGGTCTGAGACCAGAACTTTGCCTAATTCAAACTATAATCACATAGTGCAAGAAAATATTGAAGATTCTGTTACTTTAATCTTTTCTAGGTAAATTCCTCAACACAACTGTTTTTAAAATCTATCCTTGATAGGGCTGGGCATGGTGGCACATGCTTGTAATTTCAGCATTCGGGAAGCTAAGACCAGAGGATCGCGGTTTGCAGACAGCCTCAGCTACTTCAGTGAGGCCCTCTGCAACTCAGTGAGACCCTGTTTCAAAATAAAGAAGAAAAAAATAAGGCAGGGGGTGTAGCTCAGAGATAGAATACCCCTGGATTCCATCCCCAGACCTGGAAAAAAAACCTTGAAGGTCTTTATTTACATAGTGATTTATATTCTACTTAAAATCATAAATGGCCAGGCGTGGTGGCGCAAGCTTGTAATCCCCGCGCTTGGGAGGCAGAGACAGGAGGATCGCGCAGGTTCGAAGCCAGCCGCGCGCGCTGGCTTAGGAGACCCTGTTTCCAAATAAAACTGTAAAAATGGGTCTGGGAGTGTAGCCCGGAGGTAGAAGGGCTTCCAGGAACCCCAGTACCACCAAAAAAAAAAAAAAAAAAAATCATAAATGCAGCTGGGTGTGATGACACCTGTTTGTAATCCCAGCATTTGAGAGGCTGAGACAGGAGGATCACGGTTCGAGGACAGCCACAGCTACTTCTTAGTGAGGGCCTTTACAACACAATGGGACCCTGTTTCAAAATAAAAGAATAAAAAATCGGGTTGGGGGTGTAGCTCAGAGGTAGAATGCCCCTGGTTTCCATCTCCAGTACTGAAAAAAAAAATCATAAATGCATCTGTCTCACATCTTTAGGAAAATAATATAAAACAGGGTCGTTCCTGTTTGTTTTATTGTGGTACTGGGAATAGAACCCAGGGGCATTATACCTCCAAACTACACCATGGCCCTATTTTATTTTTATTTTGAAACAGGGTCTTGCTAGGTCGATGGGTCTCACTAGTTGCTGAGGCTGTCCTCGAACCTGTGACCCTCCTGCCCAGCCTCCCATGTACTGGATTACAAGCGTACACCACCGCGCCTGAGCCATGCTCGCTCATTCACTTACAGAATGTCCACAGTTGACTGTGTGTGTGTGTGTGTGTGTGTGTGTGTGTGTGTGTGTGTGTGTATGGTACTGGGGATGGAACCCAAGGGCTTTTCTATCTCCGGGCTATATTCCCAGACCTATTTTATACTTTATTTGGAAACAGGGTCTCACTAAGTTGCTGAGAGCCTCACTAAGTAGCTGAGGCTGGCTTCGAACCTGTGCGATCCTCCTCTGTCTCAGCCTCCCAAGCAGTGGGATTACAAGCCACAGCTGACTTTCTACTTTTTTTATTTAGAAATAGGGTCTCACTAGGTTGCTGGGCTGGCCTCCATTCTGATCCTGTCTCAGCCTCAGCACTTTTGGGGATCACAGTCATGGGCCCCCATGCCTGGCTCCACCTCTTTTCAAACACCATCTGCAACTGGAGGAAACCATCGAGGGGAGAGCAAGAGACAGGTGGAGTGAGAGGTAAACAACATGTCAGCGAGGACTGCTTGGGAACCAAGCAACTACCCCGTATTTTAGAGGTGAAACAATATATATAGATGGTAAGGGAAAGATAGGATAGCCAGGCCTGTTGGCCGTTAATCTCAGTACTTGGGAGGCTGTAACAGAAGGATCACAGGTTCAAGGCCAGCCTCAGCAACTTAGTGAGGCCCTGTTTCAGATGTAATAAAGAAAAAAACTTATTTTAAAGAATTGGGGGTATAACTCAGAGGTAGAATGCCCCTGGGTCCAATCTCCAGCAACTCCCAAAAAGATGAGATGGACTTTTCTCCTTTATAGATTGCAACCAATTGGAATCAACGCCAGTTTCAAGGTATTTCCTGATAGGACATTTATAGAGACATATTATACTTCCCCACCCCAAGAACACTGAGCTATAAAGAAATGGGTTGAAATCTCAGAAGCTCATGTGCCGTCCACAATCTGAATTTTACTTAGGTTAACAGTTCAGGAGCGCATTTCTAAAAACTGTAAGAGGCCCTGACGAAGTTCTCCGCAGGTCGTGTTCACCTGGGAGAGCCTGCTCTCATCAGACGGCTTTGTCTTATGCACAGCTAGTTCCGGCGCATCCTGTAATTTTAGCTTGATTCACTCCTTTCAGCTCTTCTCTTATGGCAGGGTCGGGGTGATGTTCAAAAGACATGAAATGAAACAGAAAACCTGATTTTAAAGTGAGGAGAAGGGAAGCCAAACTCAAGCCGGGCGAAGCCTCCAAGCTCTTTGCTTACTTAGCCTAGAATATAATCTTTTTTTTGTTTTGGTGGTACTGGGGTTCCTGGAAGCCCTTCTACCGCCGGGCTACGCTCCCAGACCTATTTTATATTTTTATATGGAAACAGGGTCTCTTAAGCCAGCGCAGCTGGCTCCGAACCAGCACAATCCTCCTGTCTCTGCCTCCCAAGGGCGGGGATTACAAGAGTGCGCCACCACGCCCGGCTAGAATATAATCTTTAAATAAAAGTTGACATACGAGTATAAATAAAAACACCCTAGAAGCTGGACGTGGTAATGCATGCCCGAAACCCCAGTAGTTGGGAGGCTGAGACAGGAGGATCGCAGGGTCCAGGACAGTCTCAGCAATTTACTGAAGCTCTCGGCAACTTAGCACGGAAGACTTTGGTTTCAAATAAAAAATAAAATAGGGCTGAGGGTGTAGCTTGGAGGCAGAATGCCTCTGGGTTCCATCCCCAGCCCCTCCCTCCCTCCCTCCCTCCTCCCCCCCCCACACAATTTTACAGTGACCTAGCTGATCTCCTTTGCTGTCTTATGCCCCCAAGCAATCCCACAAGTGGAAGCGAATGAAGCAGACATTATTCCCAACTGGCAGATGAGGAACTCAGAGGTTAAATCATCCGCACAAGGTCCTGGGTAAAATAACTCAGTCTTCCAGTTGTTGCTACTGTCCTTGTGGAGAAAAGTGTGCAGTGGAGTTACTATTGCCACGAGTGCAGTGCATTCCATGGAAATATATCCTAGGCTTTTCTATAGATCTCACAAAATTTATCTTCTCAAAATTAAGAGTAAACCAAATAGAGTCGGGCATGTTGGTACACGTTCATAATCCCAGCATTCGGAAGACTGAGACAGGAGGATCCGGGTTCGTAGACAGCCTCAGCTACTTAGTGAGGCCCTTTGCAACTTAGTGAGACCCTGTTTCAAAATAAAGAATAAAAAATAGGGCTGAGGGTGTAGCTTGGAGGTAGAATGCCCTGTGTTCCATCACAGTACCACACATACACACACACACACAAATAGGTAAACCAGAGCTGGGCGTGGTGGCGCACGCTTGTATTCCCAGCACTTGGGAGGCTGAGACAGGAGGATTGCAAACGCTCAAAGCCAGCCTCAGCTACTTAGTGAGGCTGTCAGCAACTTAGGGAGACCCTGTTTCCAAATAAAATATTTTAAAAATAGGTCTGGGAGTATAGCCCAGAGGTAGAAAGCCTCTGGGTTCCACCCCCAGTACCACACAAACAAAAAAAAAAGGTAAACCAAATATTTCCAAATTTCAACTTGCAATTGGGAAAAAGTAAGGGAGCTGTTCCGGAAGTGTCACTTGGTGGCTGGAGAGGTAACACGCCTCCAGTTAGAGCACTGGCCGCAGCCTGGCACTAATGGCTCTCCCAGTCCTACACACCCATAATGGAACTGTCACTGATCTGTCGAAAGCTTAATCCACAAAATTACCTTACCCTGTACTTGGGTCACACCTTTGTGCTTCTGCTAAACAAAAGAGGCTTAGGAACTGATTTTGCTGTGTTCTCTTGGGTGCAACCCATTTCACTGTCGAGACTAGCCCTACACTGGTTTGGGTTGTTCATGTTTGGGGGAGGAGGTGTTTTTGTTTATGTTTTGCAGTACTGAGAATTGAACCCAGGGTAGCTCTGTCACTGAGCTATATCCCCAGTCCGTTTTAATTTTTGTTTTGAGACAAGGTTTCACTAAGTTGCCAGAGCTGGCCTCACACTCCTGACCCTCCTGCTTTGACTTCCCAGGTAGCTGGCATTACAGGCATGTGCCTGGCTCCCATATTGCTGTGTGAGGGAGTGGAGGGAGTGGGCATGCGTGTGTGTGTGTGGGTGGGTGCACGCGCACTGGGAACTGAACCCAGGGCCTTCTACCTCCAAGCTACATCCCCAGCCCTTTTTATCTTATATTTTGAAACAGGGTTTCAGCAGGTTGCTGAGGCTGTCCTCGAACCTGCCATCTTCCTATTTCAGCCTCCCAAGTACTGAGATTGCAGGTACGTGCCACCACTCCCAGCTCCCGTATCACTCCTGAGTCCGGTGTTTTCTATTATGTCGGTAAACCTAACAGCTCTCCATCTCTCCACTTGTGTACCCCTCAGAAAGAAGCAAGGAGTTGAGCTGGGCACACATATGAGTTTTAAAATTGATTTTTTTTTTTTTTGGGTGGTGGTACTGGGCTACAGTGGAGCCCCTGGGCTACACTTCCAGACCTATTTCTTATATTTTTATTTGGAAACAGGGTCTCTTAAGCCAGCGCGGCTGGCTTCAGACCTGTGTGATGCTGCTGTCTCCACCACGCCCTGCTGAATTGATCTTTTAATGAAGACTTAATGGTATTATTTTCTCAAATGACCATGACATAGTTTACTCACTAGCTGGTTGTTGCTGAGTAAAGCTCTTTAAGGATGATTCACTAAGAAATGTCATATTTTAGTGGGTGTGATGACACACGCCAGTAATCCTAGTACATGGGAGGCTGAGACAGGAGGATCACAGGTTCAAGGACAGCCTTAGCAGATGGTGAATGAGACTCTCAATCTAGCAAGACCCTGTTTCAAAATTAAAAAAATAAAATAGGGCTGGGGGGATAGCTCAGAGGTAGAATGCCTCTGGGTTCAATCCCCAGAAACACACACACACACACACACACAGTCATATTTCTTTTAAATTCCAAAATATCCAAATTCCATATCTTTCTTTTCAAGTTCCTACTTTAACTGTCCAGCTTCTTCTCTCTCTCTTTCTCTCTCTCTCTCTCTCTCCCTCCCTCTTTCTCTCTCTCTCCCTCTCCCTCTTTCTCTCTCTCCTCCCTCTCCTCTTCTCTCTCTCTCTCTCTCCCTCTCTCTCTCTCTCTCTCTCTCTCTCACTTTCTCTCTCTCTCTCTCTCTCTCTCTCTCCCGTAATGAAGACTGAACTTAAGGCAAGCGCCCTACCACTGAGCTACATCCTCATCCCTTTTTATTTTATTTTGAGACAGGATCTTGCTAAGTGGCCCAGGCTGACCTAAATTTTCAATTCTCTCCCTCAGCCTCCTGAGTATCTGGAATTATAGGTATGTATCACTGCTCCCTGCTGCTATCAACTTCCAATTTTATTTCACCCATTTGCCAATCTTTTAAACCCATTGTGAGCTTTCCTGCGCATCGCCTCAACCTATAATACAGCCTTGGACCTAATTCCCAGCTTGTCCTTGGTGACCATGTAAGAAGGCAACCTCTAGAAGCTGTTGTGAAGCCCCCCAGTGCCATCTGCACATCATCCTCTGACCCTGCCGCTCTGCTTCAGTGAACCCGCTCGACAGATATGGTAGCCTGAGTATTTGCCAAAAGTGGGAATGAGCCGGGTGTGGTGGCGCACGCTTGTCATCCCAGCATTCGGGAGGCTGAGACCAGAGGATCACGGTTCACAGACAGCCTCAGCTACTGTGAACCGTGAATACAAATACTGTGAACCGTGAATACAAAATAGGGCAGGGGGTATAGCTTGAAGGTAGAATGCCCCTGGGTTCCATCCCCAGACCCGCAAAAAAAAAAAAAAAAAAAAAAAAAAGTGGGAATGATCTAACCTTCTACCAATCCTGGTATCTCAGAGCAGCCAAGAGCAGTATCTAGGGGAAAGAGCGGTGGCGGATGGTGACACCCAAGATGGAAGAGGATGGGATGGGCTAGAATGGAGAGAGGCTGTGTTCATCTGTGTTCATCTGCCACATCAGAAGCAAATAGCAACCATGTGAAGACTGGCATCTGGCAGGACTTCTCCTATATTTTTGCCTTTCAAAAATCAACAACCACCCACCAATGAAACAAATGGATGAAAACCCTACATATATAATGAAATGATAAAAACAGTCACCTGCATTTGCAGCTCTTTCCTGGGATCTTTTTTTATACTTGGTTTTTTATTCACACATTTATTTGTTTGTTTAAGATACTGGAGATTGAACCCATGGACATTCTATCTCCAAGCTACATCCCCAAGCCCTATTTTTTATTCTTTATTTTGAAACAGGGTCTCACTAAGTTGTGGAGGGCCTCATTACATAGCTGAGGCTGGCCGTGAACCTGTGATCCTCAGCCTCCCATGTACCAGGTGTATACTTACAAGTGTGCACCATCACACCTGGCACTTGTCCACATATTTAAGTAACCAAAAAATTAACTAACTCAGCAAACTGAGTGTCTATGCTGTGCTGGATAATGGACTAAGTCTTGGAGAAACCCAGTGCTTTGGCAGAGGACTTATAGAGATGCTTAATAGTGGCAGACATTGAGATTTGAGGAAAAGTGGTGAATGAGACAGAGTTTCTACTTCCTTAGAGATCACAGCCAAGCAAACAGAGGTTGAGGCCTAGGGGCTCAACAAAGCCCCTCTGCTATCTCTAATAGTTCATCTTGCTTATCTTGGGGTTTTGGGTTGTTTTGTTTTGTTCCTTTGGTACTGGGGGTTGAACCCAGGGGCACTACCTTTGAGCTATACTCCCAGCCCATTTTTTTTGTTTGTTTGTTTATTGGTGCATTGTAATCATACATCACATTGGAATACAAGACTTGAGAGGATATAAAAGCACACATCATCCACTTAGCCCTCATCTAGCCCCCATCCCATTCCCTCCCCCTCCCTCAATCCCATGCTTGATTGGTGATTATCTTTGATACATTTGTTTACGTAGCTCCTGAGTTTTAAAGAGGCTCCATCCTCCCCCATCCCCTCCCCTCTGATTGGTCACCTTAATTGCTTCTCAATAGGGCCCTTTCTACTACTTGACCTCCTCCTCCTGTTACCCCTTTCCTCCTAGTTTTTGCTAATTAGGGGAAGCATCTGGTTTTTATTTTCTGTGCTATTTCTCTGTGCATGCCGCATTGCAAGTTCCGATCCCACTCTTGACAGCCCCAGTAGTGGCCTGGCCACCGGGAGGACACTGATCCCAACCCCGCTGGCTCCAGCACCAGCCTTGCCTCACGGGAGGCCCCGATCCTGGCCTCACTGGCCCTCATACCGGCCTAACCCCTCAGCAGGCTCCTATCCTGGCCTCGGAGGCTCCAGCACCGGCCTTGCCTCATGGCAAGCTCCGATCCCAGCCTCGCTGGCCCCTGCATCAGCCTTACCCCTCGGCAGGCTCTGATCCCAGCCTCGGAGGCCCCAGCACCAGCCTTGCCTCACGGCAGCCTCCAATCCCAGCCTCGCTGGCCCCTGCACCAGCCTAACCCATCGGCAGGCTCCCATCCCGGCCTCGGAGGCCCCAGCACCGGCCTTGCCTCATGGCAGGCTCTGATCCTGGTCTTGCTGACCCTGGCACTGGCCTAACCCCTCGGCAGGCTCCGATCCCGACCTCAGAGGCCCCAGCACTGGCCTTGCCTCACGGCAGGCTCCCAGCCCAATTTTATTTTTTATTTTGAAACAAGGTCTCCCTAAATTGCTGAGGCTGGCCTTAAACCTGCGATCCTCTTATCTCGGCCTCCCCAGTACTTGTATTAATGGCACGTCCCTCCACGCCGGGCTTCATCTAGCTCATTCTTACGATGGGCAATATAATTTCAAATTAGAATAAGCAAGCATAGTCTCAGGGCTAATCGGCCTCAACAGAGAGCCATGCTCTTTAAAATATGACCACGTTAGATGACTTCTGAGATGAATACAGGGGAATGCTTCCAAATGCCACTTTTCTTCCCCTATGGTCAACAGCACCTTCCCCATTGGTGACCATGTGGCAGAAACAGCTAACAGCCCCAAACAGAACCAGGTGGTAGCAGTGACACTGCCACCAACTTCTCCCAAATATTCTCCAGTGCCTAATTCTCCACGAGGAGATTATATAGAAACCGCCTGGCAGGGACTTCAGCAGCCCCTCTGGTCATACTGACAGGTCTTTTACTTCATTCTGCAAGGATTAAAAGAGAAAAAAAGAGGTGGGAAATCTGAGGAAAGCTTGCCAACTCCGTTACATCAACTAGAATCTTTGCTTCTGGGATTGATTGAGCATCGCCCAGGTTTGCTCATCCACGCATGTGTCCATCTCACCTTTGGGTCACTCGTTTAGAAAACTGCCGGCCAATTACCGAGCAGACAAAGGAAGCTAATTTTCAAAAACTACATCCACCGGGTCCTCCTGGCTTGAGGATGTGCGGGGGAAGTTTAAACACGTTTATTAGCACAAGTTAGTTAAGCCTATATCTTTACTAAGAAAAAATCAATAAAGGCTATATCAAAGACAATATTCACACAATTATGGGTCAAAGGGGAGGTATCCTGGTGGCACACAGTCCCCTCAGGATAACTTGTTTTCTTGTGATACTGGGGATGGAACCCAGGGTCTCACACATGCTATGCAAGTACTCTTAACACTGAGCTACACCCCTAACCCTTTTTCTAATTTTTTATTTTATTGTATCTTATTTATTTTTTGTGTGTGTGGTATTGGGGATTGAACCCAGAGACATTCTACCTCTGAATTAATTGCCCAGTCCTTTTTTTTTTTTTTTTTTTTTTGCGGGTCCCCAGGGGCATTTGACCTCCAAGCTACACCTGCTGCCCTATTTTTATTCTTTATTTTGAAGCAGGGTCTCATTAAGTTGCAGAGGGCCTCACTGAGTAGCTGAGGCTGTCCTTGAACCTAGTGAGACCCTGTTTCAAAATAAAACAATAAAAAACTAAGGCTGGGCATGTAGCTCAGAGGTAGAATGGCCCTGAGCTCCATCTCCAGTACTTAAAAAAAAAAAAAAAAAATTAAAGAAAAAGAACAAGCTTTGGCACAACGTGGCCGATCTATTTTTCTTGGTATGCAGTGAAAAGTGGACTATCTTCAAAGACTTTGTTAAAATGACTTGAAACCACTTTCACTCGCTGCACTGGTGCGCACGCGCTGCTCAGGATGAGATGTGATCTGCCAGTGCCGTCAGAACCCAGGATTGTAGGGCTTTCGAGAGCAGGCGATGATTCAGTAGCCACTTCATGAGCGCATGTTTTTTGCATCAACAAATTTGTGCTGAATATGAAAACAATAAAGATCTCACTTGGTTCCACATCAAGGGTTGCTTTGCACCACTGTCCCATGCCGGAGCCACATGAGGGGAAACAGAAGAGACCCGGCCGCTCGCTCTCAGATCTCTCTGGAGTCCAACGCCTGCTTTTCCTCCTTACTTGGAGGCTGGGATGGACTTGCACTTAACTGCAGCGTATCTGGCGCCCTGAGATCAGCCTCGCCCAAGTCCCAATAAGCTTGGGCAGGCTCCACAAAGGTGGAGAGCTAATAAACTCAAGCCCTGGAGAACGGGAGAAAGGGCCGCGTGGTGCATGCATGTTTACTGGGAACTGAACCCAGAGGCATTCTACCTCTGAGCTATGCCCCCGGTAGTCAGTCTGTCTGTCTGTCTGTCTATCTATCTATCTATTTTGGAAACAGGGTCTCACTAAGTTGCGGAGAGCCTCACAGGTTCCTGAGAATGGCCTGGACCTGAGATCCTCCTGCCCTCAGCCTCCCAAGTACTGGGACTGCAAGCATGTACCACCACACCCGGCAAGGACCTACAGCTTTAAAATGGCATGGGCCTCGTTTCTGCGGAGGAAGCTCAGGAGGGCCACAGAAGACACACAGTCCCGTTGGCCCACACGGTTCTGCGCCTTCTCTGACACGATGCAGGAGGGTCAGCCCTGTCTCCAGGTTGCCATTCCTCTCCCTCGCCACACCCAGAATTTTAAAAAATAACCTGCTTAATGTTTATTATGTCTCTTTAAATCTAGATCTCAGAACCACATGGTGTCTTATTTAAGCCTATGTACTTTTTGTTTTTTTTTTTTTTTTTTTTTTTTTTTTTGTGGTACTGGGGTCCCTGAAAACCCTTCTACCCTCCAGACTACACTCCCAGACCTATTTTATATTTTATTTGGAAACAGGGTCTCTTAAGCCAGCAAGGCTGGCTTCAAACCTGTGTGATCCTCCTGTCTCTGCCTCCCATGCGTGGGGATTGCAAGCGTGCGCCACCACGACTGGCTAAGCCTATGTACTTTTAATAAGACTTGAATTTTGGACATGTGTTGGACCATCTGAAAATTCTCTAGTATCTTCAGTGATTCATAACCCCTAGCTTCAAAATAAATCTATGCTTCTGTACCTTTATTTTTTATTTTATTTTATTTTATTTTGGTGGTACTGGGGTTCCTGGAAGCCCTTATACCTCCGGGCTACACTCCCAGACCTATTTTTACATTTTTTATTTGGAAACAGGGTCTCCTAGGCCAGCGTGCGCAGCTGGCTTCGAACCCGCACGATCCTTCAAGCGTGGGGATTACAAGCATGCGCCACCATGCCCGGCTGTACCTTTTCTTTATATTATGAAATTGCTTCTAGTTCACAAAATACTTCCAGATACTTTATAATATCTGATTCTTATAACAATCCTAGAAAGTGATTTATAATTATAAATATTATGGATGTTTCCTTTTTTTTTTTTTTTTGGTGGTACTGGGTGTTGGGTTGAACCCAGAGGTATTCTATCTCCAAAGTATACATACCCCTAGCCCTTCCTTCCTTCCTTCCTTCCTGTCCTAAGAATAAATCCCAGAGGCATTCTACCTAATAAGGCTACAGCCCAGCCTTATTTTATTTTTTTAATTTGAGAACAGGGTTTCATTAAGTTACTGAGAGTCTCACTACTTGCTGAAGCTGTCCTCAAACCTGCAATCATCCTCTCTCAGCTTCCATGTACTGGGATTCCAGGTGTGTGCCACCATACCTGGCAGATATTTCCAAGTGGAAATCTTTATAGATGTGAAAATGGAGGATATTGATCTACAATTACAATACTTAGGATTTAAATCAGGGCTCCACACCAGCCGTGAGGCAAGGCTGGTGTTGGGGCCTCCAAGGTCGGGATCAGAGCCAGCTGATGCATTAGGCCAGTGCCAAAGCCAGTGAGGCCGGGATCAGAGCCTGCCTTGAGGTATGGCCGGTGCTGGGGCCTCCAAGGCTGGGATTGGAGCCTGCCGAGGGGTGAGGTCAGTGCAGGGACCAACAAGGCCTGCTGTGAGGCAAGACCAGTGCTGAGACCTACGAGGCCAGGATCAGACTCTGCTGAGGGGTTAGGCCGGTGCCAGGGTCAGCGAGGCCGGGATCAGAGCCTGTCGTGAGGCTAGGCTGGTTCTGGGGCCTCTGAGGCTGGGAGAGGAGCCAGCTGAGGGGTTAGTTCGGTGCGGGGGCCAGCGAGGCCAGGATTGGGGCCTCCCATGAGGCAAGGCCGGTGCTGGAGCCAGTGATGTCGGGATCAGAGTCCTCCGGGTGGCCAGGCCACTACTGGGGCCGTCAAGAGTGGGATCAGAACTTGCAATGCAGCATGCACAGAGAAATAGCACAGAAAATAAAAACCAGATGCTTCCCCTAATTAGCAAAAACTAGGAGGAAAGGGGTAACAGGAGGAGGTCAAGTAGTAGAAAGGGTCCTATTGAGAAGCAATTAAGGTAACCAATCAGAGGGGAGGGGATGGGGGAGGATGGAATCTCTTTAAAACTCATGAGGTGCGTAAACAATAACATCAAAGATAATCACCAATTAAGCATTGGATCGAGGGAGGGGGAGGGAATGAGATGGGAATTGGATGAGGACTTATTGGATGATATATGCTTGCATATCCTCAAGTCTTATATTCCAAAGTGATATATGATTACAAAAAATAATAAAATAAAAAATTTAAAAAATTTTTCAAATTAAAAATAAATAAATAAATCAGGGCTCCACACTAAGAATTTAACTGACTAGGGTTTTTTGTTTTAATTTCATTTTGTTTTGGTACTAGGGATTGAATCAGGGGGTATTCTACCCCTGAGCTACATTCCCAACCCTTTTATTTTTATTTTTACTTTTACTTTTACTTTTTTGAAACAGGGTATCTAACATTAAGTTGCTGAGGGCATCTCTAAGTTGCTGAGGCTGACCTCCAAACTGGATTCTCCTGTCTCAGCCTCCCAAATATTGGAATTATAGGCATGCACCACCACACCCAACAACAAAATAGTTTTTTAAGTATAACCAAACTAAGTTTACTACAGGTAAGAAAATAAAATATATAAAGGCAGATAAATATGATGAAACCAACTTTGTTTAAGATAGGAATTATACTATCCATATCTATGAGTGGTGAACCTGATCATTTTCCTAAAGATGAATTCCATCAGATAAAAGTTTTATAATGTGAAGCACATGGTTTTCTTCTCTTCTACTATTTCACATCTGGCAAAAAATAGAGCTTTAGTCTGCAGCACTAGACTTAAAAGAACATTCAAACTACCATAGTCTAAAATATTCTGGCTCATAAAGTTCTCACAGAAAAGCCCAAGCTTACAAACATCTTCAAGTAAGTAATAAGGCAAATCACTTAAACACCCCTCCACGATGTGGCCAGTGTGGTTAAGCTGAGCTTCCCTTTCCCTCCTTCTCCGCTGAGAAATGTCACCCGAGAGTATAAATCAAAGTGAATCCTTCTAAAGGAAGTAAGGTGCATGGCATTTGCAGATTCTGATAGTACATGCAACTAATGAGGCCCCTAGTAAAACCTGCATCATGAGACAACAATTATTAAATTTGGAAGAAAAAAAAAAGAATAGACTGCTTCGGAATTCTTCTATAGACAACTGAATTTCTGCTTTCATTGATAGAGTTTTAAATAATAGCCACGTAAACTAGGTCAGTGTTGAAATTTTCCTTTTGCTTTTCAGGGAGGAGACCAAATGGCTTATGCAGGACACAGTACATTCCTGACTCCCAGATCTGGGCCTAGCAAGCTTCCTGAGTTTTTCAACCCGTTGGCCAGTAAGGTTGTTACAAATCTATAAAGATCCTTCATCCACTGAACTATGAAGTGAGGAACAGAGGGAAAAAATCCCTCTGTGGACTGAGAACTCGTCCCCTCCAGTGGCCCCTGAGACACTGAGCCAGGCTCTGCCCCCTGGAGTCCAAAGCCCCTCCCGAGAACTCCTCTGGGCTCCTGGAGCTGGTAATTCCCGGAGGGAGCTTTAAGCCTCTGGAACCACATTCCACAGGCTGGTGAATCCAGGTCCCTGACCCCTGCTGGTAAAAATGTAGGGTGCCACGACGGAAACTGTGCAGGAGAACCAATAGCATGGGTGACTACGAAAACCGCATTGATACTTTATTTCCCTCCTTCTTCTCCTCCTCCTCCTCCTCCTCCTCCTTCTTCTTCTTCTCCTTCTTCTTTTTGCAATACTGGGGATGGAACCCCCAGGGGCATTCTACCTCGGAGCTACACCCCCAGCCCTATTTCTTTTTCTTTCTTTCTTTCTTTTTTGGGGGTGGTACTGGGGTTCTTGAAAACCCTTCTACCTCTGGGCTGCACTCCCAGACATTTCTTTTTTTAAACAGGGTCTCTTAAGCCAGCAAGGCTGGCTTCCAACCTGTGGGATCCTCCTGTCTCCGCCTCCCAAGCGCAGGGATTACAAGCATGCACCACCACACCCAGCTTTATTTCTTATTTAGAAACAGCATCTCACTAGGTTGATGAGAGTCTCACTACTTGCTAAAGCTGTCCTTGAACCTGGTCCTCCTGTCTCAGCCTCCCAAGTACTGGAATTACAGGCATGGGCCGCCAAACAGGGTACATTCACACTTAAAATTAGGCATTTAACCAATGAGATCAACACCATACAGAGAACATAGTAATGGCATCTCATTCGTCTTGAGTTTGCAATAATGGGTACTAAACTCTTTTTGTGTATGTGTGTACTGGGGACTGAACCCCCAGTCCCATTTTATTATTTTATTTTTTCAGTACTGGGGATGGAACCCATGGGCATTCTACCTCCAAGCTACACCGCTAGCCCTATTTTTTAGTATTTTTATTTATTTTTAATTTTTAATTTTTTTTGGGGGGGGGGAGTCTGGGGATGGAACCCAGGGGCATTTGACCTCCAAGCTCCAACCCCTGCCCTACTTTTTATTCTTTATTTTGAAACCGGGTCTCACTGAGTTGCAGAGGGCCTCACTAAGTAGCTGAGGCTGTCCGCGAACCGCGGTCCTCCAGGTCTCAGCCTCCCGAATGCTGGGATTACAAGCGTGCGCCACCATGTCCAGCTTATTTAATTTTTTTTTTTTTTTTGGTGGAACTGGGGTTCCTGGAAGCCCTTCTTCCTCCGGGCTACACTCCCAGAACTATTTTATATTTTTGAAACAGGGTCTCTTACGCCAGCACGGCTGGCTTCGAACCTGCGCGATCCTCCTGTCTCCGCCTCCCAAGCGCGGGGATTACAAGCGTGCGCCACCACGCCCGGCAGCTTATTTAATTTTGAAACAGGGTCTCACTGAATTGCAAAGGGCCTCACTAAGTAGCTGAGGCTGTCTGCGAACCGCGATCCTCTAGGTCTCAGCCTCCTGAATGCTGGGATTACAATCGTACACCACCACACCTGGCGTCTTTTTAGTTTTTGAAACAGGGTCTGGCTAAGTAGCTGAGGCTGTCCATGAACTGCGATCCTCTGGTCTCTGCCTCCGGAATGCTGGGATTACAAGTGTGCATCACCTTGCCTGGCTGCTATTTTTTATTTTAATAAAGGGTCTTACTAAGTAGCTGAGATAGTCTTCAACCTGAGATCCTCCTATCTCAGTACTGTGACTACAGGCATGCCCCACCATATCTGGTGGTACTAAATTTTTTTTTATTTTTTCGTGGGTCTGGGGATGGAACCCAGGGGCAGTTGACCTCCGAGTTATACCCTTTGGCCTATTTTTGTATTTCTATTTTGAAACAAGGTCTCACTAAGTTGTAGAGGGCCTAAGTAGCTGAGGCTGTCCGCAAAGGTACTCAAATTTTAACATTCATTTTATTATCCCCTATAGACACAAGCCTTCAAGATCGTTCCCTCCGGTGGTCTCTGTGAATGGTTTGGAATTCATAGTGCTGGGATTTCGAGCCAGGCGTAGTGGTGCACGCTTGTAATCCCCGCGCTTGGGAGGCTGAGACAGGAGGGTTGCACAAGTTCAAAGCCAGCCTCAGCTACTTAGTGAGGCTCTCAGCAACTTAGTGAGACTTGTTTCCAAATAAAGTACAAAATAGGTCTGAGAATATAACCTGGAGGTACAAAAGCCCCTGGGTTCCACCCCAGTACCACAAACAAATAATAATAACTTTAAAAAACATAGTGCTGGGATTTCCCTGTGCCTTGTCCTCCACCAGTTTGGCTGCCCTCTGCTCCCAAGTGCAGACAGAAATGCAAGGTATCTTGGTTAGCTGAGGTGGAGAATCCTTGACAACTGATTCCATACCTGAGAGCTGGTGTTTCTCCAGGGCCCTCCCAACTCCAGAGCTGTCCAGCTCTTTGTGAACCACCTTCCTCCAGCCCAGAGCCCCCTCCAGAGACCCCAAGGGCCATCTAAGGCCTCAGGCTCCTTTCATGTGTGTCTTTTTATTGGGAGCTGGGGAAGGTACTGGGGATTGGACTCAGAGGCACTGTCCTTCCTAGCTACACACCAGCCCTTTTTATTTTGAAACAGGGTCTCACTCACTAAGTTGCTAGGGCTGGCCTTGAACCAGCAGTCCTCAGTCTCCGCCTCCCAAGTCCTGGGATGACAGGCCTGCGCGCCACACCTGGCCCTCCCTGGCATCCTTGGTTTTGACCCACCTATTTTTCTCCCTGCTAGTAGGATTCTTCTGTCATCACTGTTTCTCCTTTTTCCTAAAAACCCCCAACTAGAGAAACTTGCAATTTGAACAGATATTAAAATATGCATAATAGAATTACTGTCTATAACTAGTGTGAATAAATGCACTTGGATTTGCAAAGTATCTTTCTTCAAAGGAATAAGAGGTCATTGTTCCCTGGGGGGAGGGGAGGGCCCAGCTCTGCAGTGTGGAAAGAGACTGGGTAAAGCTTAAAGGCTAAAGAGGGCGGAGGGGTTGTCTGGCTTTCATATCTAACTCATCAAAGGGTTTCTCCACTAAGAATTTTAAAAATTAGGCCTGACATTTATATAAGTGAGGCAAAATTCTCACACAAAACTGAATTTCCTTGAGTTTCTGCTTCCCTGATGCGCTGTGTTCTCTAGATCGTCTAATTTCTAAGGAAAACTGGAAAGAGAAAGAAGATTCTCAAAATAGGAAGAAGACTTGGAATGGTTGTGTGTGTGTGTGTGTGTGTGTGTGTGTGTGTGTGTGTGTGTAGGCACAATACTGGGGATTGGAGCTGGAGCTTCTACATCTGAGCTACACCCCAACCCTATTTGATTTTTATTTAAAGACAGGGTCTCACTAGGTTGATGAGAGTCTCACTATTTGCAGAGGCTGCCCTCAAACCTATGAGCCTCCTGTCTCACCCTCCCAGCTGCTGGGATCACAGGTGTGTGCACCACCACGCCTGGCTTCTGAGTGGTTCTTTACGCTTCCCTCACTGAGTTTTGTCCATGTGTAGTATCAATGACAGTAACAGCAGACATATTTACAATCAACTTTTGTGAATAATTGCCTTTTCTAAGGTTGTTCCTCTTTTACTATTTTTGAACCTTCTAATTTACTTAGATATCTTCAGTTAGAGTTGAAAGTAACTATAATTTTTTTCTTCTTATGTTAGAACAAAATCAGGAAGGTATAAGAAAGTCTTAAAAGGATATACTTTCTTTTTGCCTTTTTACTTTTTTAATTGTTTTTAATTTTTTATTGGTGCATTATATTCATACATCATATTGGGGTAAAAAACTTGTGTGTACATACATGTACACATCACTGACTTAACTCCTAACCAATTCCCATCTCGTTCCCTCCCCGTCCCTCCTTCCTTTGCTCGGCTTAGTGGTTGACTTAGATATGTTTAAGCACATTGTGTGTTTTAGAGACTTTCCTTCTTCCCCCCTCCTTTCCCCTCCTTTAAAAGGACATACTTTTCAATAAATACAAGTTAATAAGAAAAACCAACACGTAATAAAAGACTGAGAACTCAAACCAGCATGTCATTTTAAAATTTCAGCTCATCTATTTTAATAGTGATAGGATATAATTATACCTTACAAAATAATTTGAAGTAATTTAATTAAAATGAACAATTTTCTACAATGTCTAACTTTTTATGAAAAACAAAAAGGACATCAAGGAAAAAAGAGGCTTGACCAATCAGGTGGACAGAGGAGGCACTTCTCACTGAAGAGAGGAGACTTTAAAAGCCCAAGTGTATGTATAACACATTATCCCGCAATAAGTGTTTTCCCTGTGTGGTATACTGATGGATGGATTTATTTATTTATTTATTTATTTATTTATTTATTTATTTATTTATTTATTTTGGTGGTATTGGGGATGGAACCCTTCTACCTCTGGGCTACACTCCCAGACCTATTTTATATTTTATTTGGAAACAGGATCTCTTAAGCCAGAAAGGCTGGTTTCAAACTTGCACAATCCTCCTGTCTCTGCCTCCCAAGTGCAGGGATTACAAGCGTGCGCCACCACGCCCAGCTGATGGATTTAAATTTGGAAGACAAAAAACAAACAAACAAACAAACAAACAAACAAAAAAACTAAGCGAAAAGCAGAAAGTAGCAAAAAAAAATTAAAATTGAAATTAAAATTAAAAAAGCAAAGGCTGTGTCTAGGGGTATGGCTCAGTGGTAGAGTGCCTGCCTAATAAGCATGAAGCTTTGGCAAGGTTGTGGGTTTGATCCCCATCATCAGAGGAGAGAGGAGGGGAGAGGGAGGGTCCAGGCAAGGTGGTGTACCCCTGTTCTTGGGAGGCAGAGTCAGAAGGATCACTGGTTCGAGGCCAGCTTCAGTGACATAACAAAACCCTGTTTCAAAATTATTTAAAAAGAAAAAAAGAGAAAGGAGCTGGCTGGGAGATGTAGTTCGGAGGTTGAACGTTCCTGGGCTCAAAGCCTGTTACTGAAAATATATTACTACTAAAGAAAAGGAAAGCGTTTGACTCGCAGCACACATTAGCCTCTCTGAGCCTCAGTCTTCTGAGAAATGGAAAGTAAGCCTCCTTCACTAGGTGGGGGTGAGGAGAGGGTGGACAGCCCAGGCAGAGAGGTCAGCGTCCTGACTCCACAGTGCCAAAAATCCAACTTCCCTTGAGGCGGATTCAGGAAAGGGGTTTAGAGCTGTACCAAATTGTGACCTTTATACGCCACTCACTCCGACTCCCTCTCCTCTAGCAAGCCTGGTCAGAGGTCACCAAACTACCCCAACACCCTAAAGCGGGATGGCAATCACGTTAATGAGTGAAATGTCTCCAGTTACCATGTGTTATCCTTGTCCAATGTTTTTAGTCGACGTTCCCTAAACTTGTACAAAAACTTCAGACTCTTTTCTTTGAGAACATGTTTCAGAACTGTCAGTCTTGTAAAGATGTTATGGAACTCACCAGAAAAATCATCTTGACATTTCAATTCACTCGAGTATGGAACCAAAGATCCTAAATAAAATATTAGTTCTAGGAATATCTAGTCATTTCTATATCAGGACACCTCTAATTGGCATTTTCTCCTCTCAATCATGACAAGTCGGTCCTCTGCTTCACATATTTTATACTTAATACCGACAACTGTTTTCCTAACAATTTCCAAAATTTTTCTTTAAGAAGAAAATCAGCATTTTAAAAAATGGACATCCACTTATTTCATGACTTTAGAATATAATGTGTGAAAATAGGAGGCTGAGAAAAGCACTTTATTTTCCTGGGTCTCCGTCCTTGCACATAAAATTCTCCATTCGCCAGCTTGTTACAACCCCTGGGTAAGCACTAGCCCTCTAACTTTGGTTTTTATCCTCCCCTCAGGACACAGGATTGGCTGACTGCTTTTATATTTCTTGTGATACAAGATAATTAAGACAAGATGAGGAAATTCAAAGTGAGAGAAACTAGAGAAGGGATGTTATGAACTTTTGCCCTGCCCACACTTGGGGAATTAAGGGGTATTTAACCCGTGGGTGTTAAAAATTGATAGCACAGTCACCAATTCCTAGAAATCCAAGGCTCTGTGTGTTATTTCAAGTGTAGACATGATTTGGGGTTAAAAAGTTACCTTACAGTTCTCCTGGCTTTCATATAAGAATTCTGTTAAAGCTGTGAAAGAATTCCTGGGGTAGCTGGGCCAGGTTTTAACCAGTAGTGGTATTGCTTATTTTCCAGAAGTACTTCAAATGCACCTAGAAAATGTGCAGATAGTGCTTCTTAAGATATACTTTGCAAACTATCATTTTTTTTTAGCTTGCAAAGTGCTTTTTTTATAATTACTTCTTAGAATGACGTGATTCCTGGAGTCATTCCTTTTTCCTTCTGAGATTACAGGTAAAGGCCTGGGTCTACTTTCTGAATTTGTGATTCTGCTAAGCAGAATTAGTTTTAATTCTCTCTCTCTCTCTCTCTCTCTCTCTCTCTCTCTCTCTCTCTCTCTCCCTCCCTCCCTCTCCCTCTCCCTCTCCCTCTCCCTCTCCCTCCCTCTCTCTCTCTCTCTCTCTCTCCCTCTCCCTCTTCCACTGTTACCTGTGTTTTCCTGTCCTTAGGAGGAGGAATTGCTCCACAGGGCACCTGGCCCCTCCAGGGATCTACTCAGCCATGGGAGCTGAAGCTGTTGTCCTGCCCGGAAGCATTCAGCCCAGCCCCAGCTCCTACCCCTGGGCCTGGCAGTCTCCATGAGCCCGAACACCAACACAGCCTGGCAGTGACATATGCCTGTAATCCTGTTGACTTGGGAGGCTGAGGCAGGAGGCTCACAAGTTCAAGGCTAGCCTGAGCAACTTAATGAGCTCTGTCTTAAAATAAAGTATAAAAAGGGCTGGGGGGTGTAGCTCAGTAGTAAAGGTCCCCTGGGCTCAATGCCTAGTACTGCACAAACAAAACAAAACAACCCAAATACAAAAAGAATAACGGCCCAATGGCCCAAGCCGCTTTCTTTATTCATGGAGTACCCTGGGAGTCTTGGGGAGGAATTGTTTTGTGTCATTTTTCTGAATCAAGAGGGGGAAGAAAAAAAAAGGACTGTTTCTAATGTTACTTCCTTTCATTTAAATGGGATTCTTATTATTTCATGGTCATGATATGTTAAATTATATAAACCCGAAACCTCTGTGCAAAACAGGCTTCTGAGGTGCATCTCGACAGTACCGCCTCACCTCAGGTGGCTCCGATGGCCCGGCGCGTTCTGCAGACCTCTCCTCTCAGGCACAATGCCGAAGGGAAAAGCCAAGGCTCGGGCTCATGGCCTAAGCCAGTCTGCCCCAGCCTGGCATCATTAAAGCCCCAGCTGCTAAGCACAGTAGGTCCCCTCTTCTTAAAAGTCCCCTTAGAACCAGTCTTCTCTTTACCAAAGTCAGCTGTACTTAACAAATATCCTCCCTAACTAAAACACAATAAGAAACATATACACATGCACACAAACTTCTCTTTTTACATGGTTTGCAGTAGCTTGGCAAAATATATCTTAATCACTTTGCACCAAATCACAGCATGGTCAACAATTCTTCAATATCTACCAACCACTGTGCTCTCTGATGGGGAATGTGCTGGTATTGGGAAGTGGCTCTGGTACTAATTTCAAAATGTATTGGAAGAGAGCTTTGGTGCTGCGCAGATACTCAGGCAGGGAAGGGAAGCAGCTGAGTCCCCTGCACCAAAAGTGATTAGCAGGAACACAGCAGAGTTGTAGCCCAGGGCCTTCATATTTTAAAGACAAGTTTACATAATAAATAACTTTTAGCAGACAGGCTAACATTCCCCAAGGATGCAGGAGAATGGTATAGGTCTTCCTCAAAGAAGGCAGATATGTTGTGACCCCTGACTCTGATAATCAAGTAACACATTTTGGTCATAACAAAAGCTTGGGCCTGCACCATGGGCGGGCCTCCACCTACAGGAAGAAGGCTTTTGGTCAAGCAGGGTGTGAGATAAGTGAATTCTCATAATCAAATTAAAAGGCTTGCCAGGAGTTAATGGGCGGACCAACACCTATGTTAGGTCAGGAAGACTACTGGTTAAGCAAAGATGGGAGATAATAATCTTTATTAAAACTGTTCTATATTCAAAATCTTCAGTGTCTTATCTTCAAGGCACTCCATTAAGTCACTCTCTCTCTCTCTCTGACATAGTGCTTTAATTTCTGTCCCTTCTTTCTACCTCTGTAATAATAAAAATTACTAGCTTGCAGCATAGTTCTGGCTATTCTTTTCTAAAGTAGCTGAGAACAAGAACCCGCAGCTCCACCTCACACTGTTACACTCTCATCCTTGGCTGCTTATAGGGAACACCCAGAAAGCTCTTCAGAGTAATAGAGTTGTGTCTGAATTCCACCTCTAGGAACTGTGATTTCCAATAGTCTAGGATGAAGTATAAGGATTGATGTCAAAAACAAAGTGTATGGCACAGGCCTGTAATCCCAGTACTTGAGGGGCTGAGACAGGAAGATCTCAGGTTCAAGACTAGCTTCAGCAACTTGGTGAGACTCTCAGCAAGGTAGCAAGACCCTGTTTTAAAATAAAAAATAAAACAGGGCTGTGGTGTAGCTCAGAGGTAGAACTGTACCAGTATTAGGAATGGCCTAGGAAGATCTGAGAAAGAAGCTGCTCTGATTGTTAATAAATATATTTTAAAAATTGGGTTATAGAAGATGGAACTCAGAGTTGTAAAAGGGAAGGGCTGAGAGGGCCAGGTTCCTGCCGGGAATCAGGCAGCTATTATAATGCAAAGCACCCTAGCTAAAAGTGATTAGCAAGTCCATAGGGAGTTGGAACTTTGGACTTCCACATTCTAAAGACAGGTTTGCATATTCCCCAGGAGGATGGGAGGAGGGGATCATTTCAGGAACAGATACCACATGAATGTTCTAGTTTAAACAAAGAAACCTAGGCGTAGACCAACGCTTAGGCAGGAAATTAAGAGGACAGACTTTGCCTGTGTCATAGGATTATGGAGGAGAGCAAGATGGAGGACTTTATGTCTATAAAGGCTGTTCTGTGTTTTGTGGTTTGGTGACTTTGTCACCTCCCTATGTTATTTTGTAATAATATAGGGCTGTACCTGTATTCTTTATTTCTATCTTTGTACTAATAAACTCATTTAACTCCTCAGCAAGTGTCCGGACTACTGCATATCTATCAGCAGTCTGCACAAGAACACGCGGTTTTATGGGAACAGTCTTCAGGAGCCTAACAGAGGTCCCCAGGAACAGTTCCCCAAACGGTAACACTGATTCCCAAACTGTAACAGAATGCCCCTGGGTTCAATCTCTGGTACTGATGAGGTAGAATAGAAGAAATAAAATTTTAGGCAGAAAGGAGATGAATTGGAAGGAAAGGAAAAATATGGTTTTAAAATCTGAATTCTTCAGTTTGGTTAACAGAACTTGGTTTTTCTTTAAAAAACTGAGTATATATATATATATATATATATATATTTTTTTTTTTTTTTTGGGGTACGGTACCAGGGGATGAACCCAAGAGCATTTTACCTTTGTGCTACACCCCCACCCCTATTTTTTATTCTTTATTTTGAAACAGGGTCTCACTAAGTGGCAGAGGCCTTCATTAAGTAGCTGAAGCTGGCTTCAAACCTGTAATCCTTCCTGTCTTGGCCTCTCAAGTATTGGGATTACAAGAGTGCCAAACCGGCTCCAGGCCCATACTTTCAAATCATAATGGGCTGGCTTAGGAAATTCTGAAGCATTTAACCTGAGAGAGCTTCACCTTTTGTCAAAAGTTCCATTTGCCTCCAGGAAGATCTCCAGAAAAGTCACACCTTTTTGTTAAAGAGCCCCACATCTTTTGTTAAAGATGGCCCAGCTTCCTGTCTTCCTGTCTTTGCTCCCAAAGAGTCCTGGCCCAAAAGGAACTCTTACCTTTTGTGAACCTGAAAGCTTCAAAGAGAAGAGGCCGCCCTCCCATGTATCCCTGGCCAAGGCCTCTCCAGAGGGCTCTTATACAACAAAAGGTACAGCTCTGAGGAGCTTTGAGCCATTCTGAGTGGTTTTGAGTCACTTGGGCCACTGTGAGGCAGCTCTGGGGCAGCTTTTACAGCTCCTGCTCCTCTCTCCCCACAACTGTTCTCACGCTCTTTTGAGGTGGCCCATGTCTTTTTACATTACTTGAATTAAAATCTCTGCCTTTATCTCTGACTGGCACATGTTCAAATTCTTTTCTCCATGGAAGCCAAGAACTCACAGAAGCCACTGTGCTGACCCATGACAGGACCAAACAACAATAGAACCCCACAGAGAATCTATGCTAGTGAGCAGTAGAGTGGCTGTCAGGCTCAGCCCCCGCTGGCTGCATTTCAAAGTCTTTATGCTTCTACTACCAGGTAGACCATGATGCGGAAAGACAAGGCGCTGTAGGCATGGGAAGAGGAAGATGTCTGGCTGGAAAGGTGTGTGGACCCAAGGGATGGGATTTTGTTGAGCCTAGATCTAGAAATTCAGACTAGGGCATGGTAGAAAGGTGAAAGAGAGAGAGAGAGAGAGAGAGAGAGAGAGAGAGAGAGAGAGAGAGAGAGAGAGAGAGAGGAAGAGAAAGGAAGAGGAGAAGAGAAAGAAAGGGAAAGAAACTTGGAACCAGAATTCTCTACATTCATTCATTCATTCTTACACTAGGAATTGAAGCCAGAATTCCTTAATCTGTCTGTCTTTTTCTCTCTTTTTTTGTAGTACTAGGAATTGAACCCAAGGGCATTTTACCACTGAGCTATAACCCCAACTCTTTATTTTTTGTTTGAAACAGGGTCTCACTAAATAACTGGGCACTGGCCTCAAACCTGTCATCCTTCTGTCTCAGCCTTCCAAGTACTGGGATTACAGGCATGAGCCACGAACCCCAGCAGTTGTAGTTATGAATCAGTATTAATCAGTAATTATATCATCTTTCTCCCTTAATTTCTCATGCAAACATATAAGTATATACACGTATACTTCCTATGTTATTTCTGTTCACAATTATAATTTCCTAAGAGGAGTGGATACAATCACGTGTTCTGCCTGCTCCTAGCCAAGGCTGTGCTTCTTCCAGCCCAGAAAAGCCTGTCTTTCCTCTACTCCCAGTAATGTGCTGCCATACATAAAAGGGTAAATTGAATTCCCTTTATTCAGAAAATTTCAATTCAGAAGCCTTCTTTAAAATTACTCAGCCAATCAGGGAGGAGGGTGATGAGAAACTGTGCCAAGACTTTTTCAAATGGGCAAATCACTCTGCCCAAATTCAGTGAATGAATTACTAATTCATTTCAATCTGACTTCAAGTCTCTGTGAGAGTGACATGACTTTCTTCAAAACAGAAGCTGAAGTACTTCGCGTCTGCCATTCTGCCCAGATAGTCGTCTCTCTCCAAAGAGCAGACGTGCACGTGTGAGGCTGGGCAGAGCAAGCAGAGATGTGTCCAGTTTCGGAAAACACATCTAGCCTTACTCCACTGGTTCAGATTTTGAAGTATTTTCTTAATAGACAATGTGAAACTGTTTCAAAGACAACCTATTAAAAAAAAAAATGGAGAGAAATGGTATAGTTTCCCAAAAGTTTAGTGGGCCAGGACTTGAAAGAATTAGTTGAAAAGTTAATGTAGTAACTATAATGGGGACAGTCCCCTCTCACTTTAGGGACAGACAGTGAGCTAGAGATGACCACTAGCCAGAACTCCAGCCATGTGATATTTTACAGAACCTCAGTGATAGGATCCAAAGCAGTTTATTGATAGGTTGGGTCCCCTCCCCCCCACCTGACCCCCGCAGTGGGGACAGAAGGTGGAACCCTGGAAGCCAGAAGCAGAGATATCGCGAGAATCCAGATGCCACGAGATCCCAGGCATCACGAGGTTCCAGATGTCGTGAGAGAATGGGCATTCCCACACTGTTAGCCTCATCCCCCTGCTTAAAACACAGGCACTTCACCCCGCCACATGTGACGATTGGGACTATGAGCAACTCCCCGGACACATGGCTCATCGGTCCCTTCCCCCATGGCCGGCTGACTCCCGAGGGTGTCAGTTATTAGGCCAAATAAAGCAGCTTTTGATAACCTGGCTGGCGTTTTACCTCCCTCCCGAACTCCCGAACTCTATTTCAACGTCTCAGTTATAACTTTCTTATTATTATCTTATTTTTAATTTATTTATTTTGTGTTTTATTTTTTGGTATTGGAAATTGAACCTAGCCGGAATTCTACATCCAAGCTACACTCCCATCCCTTTTTTATTTTTTTATTTTGAAACAGGGGCTCGCAAAGTTCCTTAGGATCTCGCTACATTGCTGAGGGCTGGCCTTGAACCTGCGATCCTCCTGTCTCAGCCTCCCAAGTACTGGGATTACAGGCTTGCCCCACCACAGGCAACCTATTAATATATGGAGTATTGTCACTAGAAAAGAGAATGCAGACTATATTCACTTCTTAAAAAAAAAAAAAAAGAGTTGAAGTACAGAGTTAAATAAACAAAATAAGCTAGGCGTGGTGGTGCACACTTGTAATCTCAGTACTTGGGAGGCTGAAGCAGGAAAATTGAAGGTCCACAGCCAGCCTCAGCAACTTAGTGAGGCCCTCCAAAACTAGTGAGACTGTTTCAAAATAAAGATAAAGAACTGGAGGTGCCGCTCAGAGGTAGAATGTTCTGGCTTTAATTCCCAGTGCAAAAAAAAAAAAAAAAAAAAAGTTAAAGAATTTTTCTTTTTTGAGTGGTACTGGGGGTGGAACCCAGGGGCTTTCTACCTCCAGGCCATACTCTCAGACCTATTTTTATATTTTATTTGGAAACAGGATCTCACTAAGTTACTGAGAGCCTCACTAAGTAGCTGAGGCTGGCTTACAACCTGTGCGATCCTCCTGTCTCGGCCTCCCAAGCACGCGGGTTACAAGCAAGCAGTGGGCTACCACGCCCAGCAAAAGTTAAATAATTTGACCTACTCAGTTCTAAGAAATAATGAGAGAAACTCTTCTAGCCTGGTCAGCAGCAGGCTCCACAGGCCCCTCAGGTGGTCTACTGACTCACCTTCACACCCTGGCTGGAGGATAGGCCAATTCTCCACTTCATTAACTTTGATTCACTATGATCGCTATTTGTAGAAATTTAAAATTGGGAGTTCCAAGAACTAAGCAGAAGAAGAAAACAATACAGATAAAATTTAAAAGGACAAGGCTTGAACATCACCCTAGACCATAAAAGTGAGCTGGTGTGTAGCTAGGGAGAGCACTTACCTAGCACTGGATTCAACCCCCAGGCACCAAAATAGAAAAACAAAAAACCCAGAAAGACTTAATGAAGCCATCCCTGCCCTTAGGGACCAGGCATCCGGGAGGAGAGCTGATCCACAACAGATCCTAACACCTGCCCAAGTGCTGACGAAACCAGCCAGGACCAAGCTGAACGGGAGCATGAGAGGCCAAAGAGAAAGGGGTAGATTCTGAAAAATACAAAGAATGTAAATTATTGCAGGCCTCCAGGGGCTTCAGCCTATCTCAGCCATAAGACTCCAACACTAACAGATAAGAAAGCAAGGCTGCATAGAACTTAGGACCAAATAAATAACTCTGTGACAAGAACTGCAACTTGGAAAAAAAAGATCTCTTGTATCATCAAAATCAAAGACTTTCAGGAAATGAGTCTTTAGTTGGGCCTCTAAGGATTCAGATAGAGGGTAAAATAGAGAAGGGAAGTCTAGTCACGGAAAATGGTCCGTCTAGGGACTGCATTCCAGCCGAACAAACTATAAAACGGTGACATGCAAGCAGTTCACTCATTCATTCATTCATTCATTCATTCAATCTAATGATATGTATTGAGAACCTATGACGTGCAAGTTAATAGCAGCGATAAGCCAGGCATGTTGGCACATGTCTGTAATCCAAGCACTTGGGAGGCTGAGACAGGAAGACTACAAACAGGTTTGAGGACAACTTAGTGAGACTCTCTGCAACTTAGAATCTTACTGTGTGTGGGGGGGTACACTGGGGGGGGACCCAGGGGCCGTCTACATCTGGGCTATACTCCCAGACCTATTTTATATTTTATTTGGAAACAGGGTCTCACTAAGTAGCTGAGGCTGGCTTCGAACCTGTGCGATCCTCCTGTCTCAGCCTCCCAAGCGCGGGGATTACAAACTGCACCACCACGCCCAGCTGAGACTCTCACTATCTTGAAACCCTATTTCAAAACAAAAATAATAAAAGGGCAGGGAGTGTAGCTCAGAAATCGAATGCCTCTGGGTTTAATCCCTGTCTCGCACGCACGCACGCACACACGCGGGCCAGGGCATGCGGGCTGCCCTCATACGCTGTATATTCCAGAAGGATGGAGGAAATGTGCCAATAGTTTTGACTGAGACAGTAATTTCTGTTTCACTGCTGTTGTTTGGGGTTGGGCATTGGACCTGGGCCCGACTGCCAAGCATTCGCTTTTCCCCTGAGCTAGAGCCCCATCCCCAACATCTGCATCTTTTGAGTGAGAGTGGCTGGTAAAAGGTATATACCATGAAGAAAATTCTATCAATGCTGTTTTTGTGAATTGGGGGGGAAAAGAGTGACGATCACATGAGAAACTCTTGTGATGGTCCTGGTGTACAACAATGCCGATTCAGTCTGAGGACAGGAGGGGACCCCATAAAGACACACGGGGCTTGGAAACCAGCCAGGAGTCAGGCAGGAGGAGAAAGACAAGGACTAAGCATCTCCACGGTGGGCCAGCCCCCGGGCTGGGCTGTTCTGCAGGTGGGCTTCTTTCCAAACTCTCTGTTTTCATTCTACTGATATTCCCAGGCTGGGTCTCTTTCTTCTCCTTCTCTGGCAGGGCAAAATCTGTTCTTGGGCTCTGTAGGAGAAGATTTCCTAGACTAGTTCGTAGGGTAAGGGTTCACAGATAACTAGTTCGTAGGTAACTAGTAATGGTGGGGAGTCTGGCATCAACGGCAGCCAGGGGAAAGACAGTCATCCCAGCTCTCCTGCATGCTGTGGACGGCCACCTGTTCTGTACATCTACAGCTTGATTCCAGCCCTGCCTAGGAGAAAAACTCCCCTGCATCCCACTCCTCAGAACTGCCCTTTAAGGCGTGCTTAAAGCAGGATAATTAGAGATCACTGGATGCGTTGGGATACTTGGATGCATCCTTGTCCTTGGAAAATATCTTCCTCCAGGGACTTGTTCAGAATCTTGGTGTATGCTTGGACCACTGTGCTCCTGGGCACTAGTGCTCTGTAATCACCTGGGGACCTAGTTGACATACAGACTCAATCAGTAGGTCTGGGTTGGGCCCGGAGCTCTTTCTGCATTTCTGATACTATCCCGGGCATCGTCCGGGCTTCTAGTCCCCAGACCCATAACTTGGATATGTATGCGTCTAGGAATAGACGTTCCCTCTCCAAATCTGACCTTAGATTCAGGTGGCCCCAAATGTATATCCCTCTGCCGCTTCTCAGATGGGTGACCTTGACCTGGCTGCTACCTCATTTGCATCCTCTTCTGGAACCCAGGGAAAACAATAGTCCCAAGCCCAAAGGTGGACACATGCTGGACAACACGACGCCAGGTCTCAGCAACCGTTACTCCCCATGGCAGATTCTTTTGTTCTCAATGGCATGGAAATCTGTTAAATTCTCAGAAGCAGACCAGCCCCTTCAGAGACTTCAGAGAAAAACTCTGAAGTCTCCAGTGGGAATGCCCAAGAATGCAAAGCACAGAACACCCTCAGAAATAGGAGGAGCCATCGAAGCTCCTTATCATGTAATTTGATGTATTTATAAACACTTCCACAAATAGCCTTATCTGCATTTGAGGTATGTATGTATGTGTTTATTTATTTACTTATTTATTTATTTAGTACTAGGGACTGAACCCAGGGGCATTAGACCTCTGAGCTACAACTCCAGCCCTGTTCTATGTTTTATTCTGAAACAAGGTTATCACTAAGTTGCCAGGGACCTTCTGAGGTACTGGGGATTGAACCCAGGGATATTCTACCTCTGAGCTACAATCCCAGTCCTATTTTTAACTCTTAATTTTGAAACAGGGTCTTCCTAAATTGCTTAGGCTGGCAGCAAATCTGTGATCCTCTTGTCTTGGCCTCCCAAGTACTGGATTACCAGCGTGCGCCACTAGGCCTGGCTTTGAGTGCTTTATAACATTAAGATCCACTTTGTGATTTCCCAACTCTGAGATTCCCAAACTACAAGTTTTAGGGAACGGAAGCATTTCTTTCCCAAGGAGAGAGGCACACTATTTAATCAACAGCAGGGGACTTAACTTCGGCCTTCACTGTTCTCTTCCAAACCTCACATTATATCCTGTGTTAAGAACTATGGTCCTAACCAGGAGTAGTGGTACATGCCTGTAATCCCAGTACTTGGGAGGCTGACACAGGAAGATTGCAGGTTCGAAGGCAGCCTCAGCCACTTAGTGAGGCCCTCTGCAATTTAGTGAAACCCTTTTTCAAAATAAAGTATAAGGCTGGGTAGGGCCGTACACGCTTGTTAATCCCAGCATTTGGGAGGCTGAGACAGAAGGATCAAGCTTAGCAGACAGCCTCAGCTACTACTTAGTGAAGCCCTTTGCGATTCAGTGAGGCCCTGTTTCAAAGAATAAAAAAATAGGGCTGGGGGTGTAGCTCAGAGGTAGAATGCCCCTGGGTTTCATCCGCAGTAGCAAAGGGGGAGGGGGGGAACCACTGTGATCCTAGTGTCTCTTTTATATTAAAACTTTAAAGTATTTTTAATCCCAGTACTTGGGAGGCTTAGGCAGGAGATAGCAGATTTGAAGCCAGTGCAGTAATTTAGTGAGACTATGCCTCAAAATAAAAAATAAGAAGGGTTGGTGATATAGCTCAGAAACAGAACGCCCCAGCCGGGCACGGTGGCCACGCTTGTAATCCCCTGCGCTTGGGAGGCAGAGACAGGAGGATCGCACAGGTTCGAAGCCAGCCACGCGCACTGGCTTAGGAGACTCTGTTTCCAAATAAAAATGTAAAAATAGGTCTGGGAGTATAGCCCGGAGGTAGGAGGGCTTCCAGGAACCCCAGTACCACCATAAATAAATAAATAAATAAATAAATAAATAAATAAATGAAATGCCCCTTGGTGCCATCCCCAGTACACTAAATTAAAAATAATAAAATGCCTTTACCGCATAAACCAGAATGGTCTTTGTGCTCTTTACTTATTTCTTTTTTTTCTTTCCTCCTCTTCTGTAATGAAAATTGAACACAAAAGTGTATTCACTACTGAGCTCCACTCCCAGCCCTATTTTGAGACATGGTCTCATTACACTAGCCTCAAACAATCCTCCAGTCTGGGCCTCTCAAGTACTAGGATTTATAGGCATGGGCTACAGTGCCTTGCTACTAGGAATTCTTTACCACAAGTGGAAAAAAAACCCTTTGCTACATTTTGTACATTTCTACATTTTGAAAAGCAAATCACAGTTCTTTGTAAATGTGTAGTTTTTGTCTAGCTAAATATCATCATTCCCTTGTACAAATTAATCTTTTAACCCCCTCAAACCTAAAGTATGTGAATATAAATGTCATCATAAATATCAGGTTCCAGAATATCTACAGTTGTATGGATAGTTATATAGTTGTTTTTTTTTTTAAATTCTTTCCCTTTCTTCATCACACAACCTAGAAAAATAGAAAAAGAAAAAAAACTCTATGGGAAGCCACACCTATGGCTAAGGGCTTCCCAGCCTTGCAAAAAAACATTAAGAGCCATTCAAAACCAAAGGAAATGCCCAGACCAGGAAAAGTTCTCTTGGTGCAAACCACACGGCTCAAATCAACAAAACAATCAAGCTGTAAGCAGGGCTCCCTCCCAGAGCAAGTCAGGCCTCAGGGGAGGGTCGAGGCCAGATCTCACTCCCGCAGGTAGAAGAATAAACAGGCCCTACATTCTCCCCTTCTACCCGGAACAGACAGAATTCTACTTTGGGAATCTTGCATTCCAAAGGTCCATAGAGCTGGACTAGGAAACCCTTCCTTTCCTCTCTGAATCTGGCAACGATCATTCATGTCAACAGAAACATCCAGACCACCCCTGTGGCTCAGGGTCCTCCGTGGCAAGGCTGGGGAGCGCAGGCCTCCATGCCAGCCCAGGCCCTGGCCCGAAGGCTCCGGAGCAGTGAGACCCGCGCACTCTGGGCAGAAAGGGCGCTGCCCTGCAGACTTCTATTTCCTTTTCTACCTGCAAGAGCCAGCGGCACACCCCTGGAGGGCGGTGGGGGCAGACAGGCCAGGACTGGCCCGTGGCCTCGGGTGAATACTCAGCTTCTCAATTGGAGAAGTGCAAGATAAGGGGAGAGGCGGATGCAGAGTCTCCAGGCACCCAGCTTCCTTCTGCTGCCCACTGCCCATATCCTGTTGTATTAAAAGAAAACTCCAAAGGAAGCCTTCACGTGCTATCTGAGGGGGGCTATTTTTATCTTTGCACTTCCAGTTTATAATCAGTTGTCTACTTTAATCCACTGATTGTCCATTGAAGGCTGACCTGCTGCAAGCTAGGTAGAACGGGAAGGGTCTGGGTTCTCCGGCTCCTCTTGGTCTAGTGGGCAACCTTTTGGTTCAGTTCAGCAAAGCTGCCCATCCTTCCACAGGCAGACACTGGGCCGTCCTCTTCGGGAGTGTACACCAGCCAAGTAGGGAGAATAATCAACAAATATATATATATTTTTTTTGGGGGGGGAGGCGGGTCTGGGGATGGAACCCAGGGGCATTCGACCTCCAAGCTGCACTCCCTGCCCTATTTTTTATTCTTTATTTTGAAACCAGGTCTCACTGAGTTGCAGAGAACCTCACTAAGTAGCTGAGGCTGTCCTCGAACCGTGATCCTCTGGTCTCAGCCTCCCAAATGCTGGGATTACAAGCGTGCGCCACCACGCCCGGCTCAACAAATATTTAATGAATTACTGTTCCTCGAAAAATCCCCCATTGGCAGGAGGGCCCAGCTATCTTGCCCAGCTCAGGTCCTCCACTCAAAAGTCCTACTGCAAGTGACCTAACTGGGCCTCTTACAGACCCCACCGTTACCTGAGCTACCCTCCCCTTCCCTTCTGTCACACTGGAGTCCTTTTCTTTCTCCCTCTCTCTTTTTCTTCCATACTGGGGGTTGAACCCAGGGGCATTCTACCTCAGAGCTATAACCCTAGCCCAATTATATTTTTTATTTTGAAACAGGGTCTTGCTATATTGCTGAGACTGCCCTTGAACCTGGCAAGCCTCCCAAGTGCTGGGATTACAAGCATGCACCACCGCTCCCAGCTGGTGTCTATTTCTTTTACACTTCATAGAGCTTAGAAGACCTCACCCATCCACCTGGAGCTGAACATGGGAAACATACTTCAAAAAGTACAAATCCAATTTTTTTGTTACTCAATGAGTTCCAGTTCAAAGATTTCATGAGGACAGTTGGACGTTATTAGTCTTTGGGGTACCCATGAATTTCAAACATTTGAATTCACTCTGGCCTCCAAAACTACATGCAGTGTGGGGGGTGGGGGGCATATTGTTAGCCAGGCCAGGTATGGTGGTGCACACCTATAATCCCAGTACTTGGGAAGCTGAGACAGGAAGATCACAGTTTTGAGGCCAGCCTCACCAGTTTAGAGAGGCCCTCAGCAACTTAACAAGACCTTGTTTCAAAAATTAAAAAAAAAAAAAGAAAAATAGGGCTGGGGGTATAGTTCAGAGGCAGAATGCCCCTAGGTTCAACCCTTAATGTCAAAAATTAAAAAGCATTTGTTGGGGGGGATGTAGCTGAGTGGTAGAGAACTTGCCTAGCATACATAATTATATTGTGTCTGACTAGTACAAAATCACATTTCAATCCTCTCCTTCCATCGACTACATTTGTCTGTCTCTTAGACATCTACACTAAGACATCTCTACTATACATCTAGCTTGCAGAAGTCACATTCTGGAGAACGATCTTTCTTTGCAGATTCCTAGACAGAAGGCGTTTGCCCTGTTTTCAGCAGTCTGGCTGCCTGGGTGAGAAGCGGGGTGGCCAGCGCGGGCAGGCTGCGCGCTCCTGCCTCTGTGGGCGAGTGGCCTGGCTACGGGCCCTTTTGTATCTGTGTCTTCTCCCTGTCCTCGCCGCCATCCCATCTTTCCAAAGGGCGAGATGAACCAAGTGAGGAGTGAGCCTGCCATCCACAGCAGCCGACCGTCCTTCCAGCTAGAGTGAGCGCCTCAGGCGACATCTGGTCCAGGGCGCTCACCGGCTCCCTTACACTGCATCACTGAGTCCCCAGGAGCAGCGGCGTCGTGGCATCATGGCGTGGGTTAGAGAGCACCTCTACACCCTCAGTGTTGTACTTCTACTTTTGACCTTCAAGATGAAGGTCTAGGGAACCCTGGTGTGATAGGGACTAGTTGTAATCCCAGGGCTTGGGAGGCGGAGACAGAAGGATCGCAAGTATGAGGCCAGCAGCAACAACCTAGCAAGACCGTTTCAAAATCAAAACCAGAGAGGGCAGGTGGCGTAGGTCAGAGGTGGAACACCTTTGGGTTCAATCCCAAGTAACTTAGTGAGGCGCGGGGTCTCACTAAGTAACTGAGGCTGGTCGCGATCCTGAGATCCTCCAGTCTCAGCCTCAAAAGTACTGGGATTGCAAGTGTGCACCATCATGCCGGGTTTCTCTCAGCCTTTCTACACTAGTTCCAGGCAACAGAAAAAAAAGCACACAATACTACTCTAGGGTCCAGTATCTGAGCCCAGCAATTACCTCTGTGTGTCCTCAATTAGTAAATAATAATTTTTAGTTAATATCAATGAATCTTCACAAAGGAAACAACAGACTCAGTGGTTTACACATAATCAAAAACTTTATGCCCCTGATTTCTAGTCGATGTATGTTTTAGACATATTTCTCTTTGTAATCATAGAAGATAATGACATCAACACAGGATCAATCTTGTGACTGCACTTTTATTCTTCATTGCTATTCTAAGAAATCAGCTTAGCTGTCGGCACATAATACCTCTCGACACCTCACAGAGCCTGCCTTAGTGCCTCGGAATCCTATAAAAATTATTTTAACTTAATCACTTCCAACCTCTCTCCTCTCTAATGTTTCATTGGTGTGTGTGTGTGTGTGTGTGTGTGTGTGTGTGTGTGTGTGTATCTGGGGATGGAACCCAGGGGTATTTGACCTCCGAGCTACACTCCCAGCCCTATTTTTTATTCTTTATTTTGAAACAGGTCTCACTGAGTTGCAGAGGGCCTCACTAAGTAGCTGAGGTTGGCCATGAACCAAGATCCTCCTGTCTCAGCCTCCGGGATGCTGGGATTACAAGCTGGGATTACAAGCGTGCGCCACCACGCCCGACTCATGTTTTATTTTCAAACATTCCCAGTAAATACAGGCTTTAGACCAGGATTCCTGAACTATGGGTTAGGACTCTGAAATTCCAGGGCCAACTCAGCTCTGAGTTGCCGCATGGCTAGGGACTGAGGACAGCACTTACATCTGCAGACCTCGGAGAGCCAAAGGCTGAGGCCACAGGCCCGCGGGGGACTTAGGCATCTTCCAGGGGAATATGCATGGATGAACACAGATACAATTTTATATCTCCAAGGTAGTTCTAGAATATTCCTAGTTTGACATTACATAAAATCATATATAAAACATATACATGCATATATATACATATATATTATTACTAATTTTTGGTACTGGGGATTGAACCCAGAGACATTCTACCTCCACGCTACATCCTCAGCTTGATTCTATTTATTATTTATTTATTTATTTATTTATTTATACTTTTTGTAGTACTGGGGATTGAATCCAGGGGCATTCTCAGCAACCCAGGGAGACCTTGCTTCCAAATAAGATATAAAATCAAGCCGGGATGCAGGGATAAGCGGGGGTTGGGGGGGCATACTTGATATCCCAGTACTTGGGAGGCTGAAACTGGAGGATTGCAGGTTTGTGACCAGCCTCAACTACTTAGTGAGGCCCCCTGCAACTTAGTAAGAAAGACCCTGTTACAAAATAAAGAATTTTAAAATAGGGCAGGGGTGTAGCTCAGGGGTTGAATGCACCTGGGTTCAATCCCCAGTACTGCAAAAGAAAAAAAAAAAAAGATAAAAAGAAAAATAAGAAATAGCCGGGCGTGGTGGCGCACGCTTGTAATCCCCGTGCTTGGGAGGCAGAGACGGGAGGATCACACAGGTTTGAAGCCAGCCTCCCTGGCTTAAGAGACCCTGTTTCCAAATTTAAAAAAGTATAAACATAGGTACTGGGAGTGTAGCCTGGAGGTAGAAGGGTTTCCAGGAACCCCAGTACCACCAAGAAAAAAACAAAAAAAAAAAACAAAAAGAAAAATAAGAAATAAAATAAATTAAATGCCTCTGGGTTCAATGCCCAGTACCCAAAAAAAAAAAAAAAAAAGTATAAGGGAAACCGGGCATAGTGGCCCATGCCTGTAATTCCAATATTTGGGAAGCAGAGGAGGAGGATCACAGGTTCAAGACCAGCCTCAGCAACTTAAAGTGAGACTCGTAGCAACCCATTTCAAAATATAATTTAAAAAGTCTGGGGTGTAGTTCAGTACCAAAAAAACAACCAAAAAAAGGGAAAACTACTAACTTTGTTTCTCTGAGACACACCCCTTCTCCCAGTCCAAAGACTAGTCAGTGCCAAGTTCTGCCGTATTAAAAAGCCGATGTAAGGTGCAGATACTTATGAATAAAATGCTGTGATAATCTAGGATTTATATCAAACAAAGTAAGAGGACAGCGGGAACAGAGAAAAGCCGGTCACGAGTTGTCAGTTGTTAAAGTTAGGAGATTGGTTTTTTTCTCCACTTGTAGAGTCTTAAACAGGAGAGAGAATATATCAAAGTGACAGATCTGTAGGTTAATGGATTTTTAGCGCAAAGCTAAATTAATCCTATTGGATTCGCGTCTCGCTGAGGAGCCCACAGACGGCAGTCTGTAGCTCACTGAATATGGAAGTGACACAGGGTTATTTTAAGAATTGTCGTATAGTCCAAAAGACATGACTTTCAACCAAGGAAAAAATGTATTTTTGTCTGTTGAGGAATGTTTTTCCCCACACGGTCAGCTCCGTGCTAGCTAAAAAAGCAGAAATAGGGAGGAAGAAGTTCTGTCCCCACCTTGGAAGGCAGGAATCCCACCCCGGAGTCCAAAAGGACAGCTAGCCGGTCTGGCACAACTCTGCTGCTGAGGCGGACTCAAGTTAAATGTTTGTTATTTTCACAAAACTCCTTTTAGCAGATAGAAAAGCTTTTTGTTTTTGCTGTTGGCTTCAGCTTTTACTTTTTCCTTAACAAAACCCAGCAATTTTACAATAGAGAGAGTCTTCACTAACACCAAAGAATTAGAGCTCTAATTCCGCCTCCCCTGGGGAACAGCGGTGGCGGCTGGCGGCGGCAGGAGCAGGGCTGGCCTCTTGGTCACCCACGGGAGTTCAGAATTCTGCCAGGAAGAACTGGAGCGCCCACTAAATTGATTCCTGTCTCGCTGGATTCATCCAGTAAGGAAAGATGAAAGAGAAGAGGTTGATGACTGGGAACTACATCTGAGCCCTTGGATAGACCCTCCCCACACTGGCGCTGGGCTCAGCCACGTGGGTTGCCTTGGCCAATGGGGAGGACAGAAAACTCGATGCAAGCCAAAGTTTAAAAAATGTTTGTGTATTGGAGCTTGCACTCTCCTGCTGTTGTTGGTGATGCTGTGGTGTGAACAGTACTGTGTAACAGGCCAAGACCCGCGTGTTGTGACGGGAGATGCTGGATGTGGCTAACTACAAACATGTGGGTGGGGCCATCCTAGACCACGCGCTCCCAGCAAGCTGACCACAGAGATGAGAACTGGCCAGCCGTCCACAAAATCATGAGGCCTAATGAAGCTTTATTATTGATTCAAGCCACAAAGTTTGGGATGATTGGCTACACCAAAATCTAATAGAAGAGAGGAAGAAAAGGTGAGAGACCCTGAGACGTACTGAATCCGGAACATCTCCCCCGATGGGTCTTTACTCAGCACTTCGATGGCACTTACTGTTGGTTTGATCGCATGTCAACTGTCATTAAAATAAGCAGACACAGATAAAAATTTAAACATATTCATCTTTTCTTTCTTTTTTTTTTTCATACTGGGAATTGAACCTAGAGGCATTCAATGCCTACACCCCCGGCCCATTATTTATTTATTTATTTATTTATTTATTTATTTTACTGGGGGTAAAACCCAGGGGCTTTCTACCTCTGGGCTACACTCCCAGACCTACTTTCTATTTTATTTGAAAACAGAGTCTCACTAAGTTGCTGAGAGCCTAAGTAGCTGAGGCTGGCTTCGAACCTGCATGATCTTCCTGTCTCCGCTTCCCAAGTACTGGGATTACAAATGGGTACCATTATGCCTGGCTATTTTTTATTATGAAATGAGTCTTGATAAGTTGCTCAGGGGTTCACGAAATTGCTGAGGCTAGCCTCAAACCTGCATTCCTCCCATCTCAGCTTTCCAAGGACTAGGATTACAGGTAAACTCCACCACTCCAAGCCTTAATATCCATCCTACAACAATACTTGCTAAAACTCTTGGAATGGTATTACATAAGCTTTTAGGTGTTCATGAACCTCCTAAAATTATATGAAGAATTATAGTAAGCAAATATATTTTTCTCAATTGGAAAAAGATTTTAAAACTACAAAGAATAACAAATATCTATGTATACACTGCCTAGAGTCGCTGTGCTATTTTATCATATTTTCTTGGATTTCTTTTTTATATGTAAAGCAAATGAAACATTACTGACCCCACATGAGCCTTCAGGGCACAGGACAATGTATGGTATACACACGGCAGAAGTTTAATACATTTTGGTGAATAAACAATGATAGGAGCTGGGCATGGTAGAGCACACTTGTAATTTCAGTACTTGGGAGGCTGAGACAGGAGGATCACAGGTTCAAAGCCACTTAGTGAGGATCCCTGCAACTTAGTGAGACCCTGTTTCCAAATAAAGAGCTAAAAATAGAGCTAGGGCGGGGTGTGGTGGCATGCACTTTGTAATGTCAATACTTGGGAGGCTGAGATGGGAGGATTTGGGTTCCAGCCAGCCTCAGCTACTTAGTGTGGCTCTTCACAACTTAGTGAGACACTGTTTCAAAATAAAAAATCTGCTAGGGATATGGCTGGGAGGTAGAATGTCCCTGGGCTCAATCCCCAGTATTGCAAACAAAACAAAACAAAAAGCAACAGGAAGCACAGACCAACAGCCCTATCACAACAAAAGATTAACCAGCCACTACCAACTTCTTGGGTGTGCCGCACCTGCTTGGAACTTTTCCAAATCTGGAAAGGCCCCAGAATTTTTATTTCACACTTGCAAGGTTGCAACTCTGGAGGGCAGACGAAAAGCTTCAGAGCTTGATAAGCTGGACAGGATCACAACCAATGACGAAGCCAAGTACCCTATGCTGTAGCCAATAGTAAAGGTGGAAGGAAGTGATGCTACTGCACATACAGGGTACAGTTAGAGAAGCTATACATCTACAGAGCTTACCTAGTTTTGTGTTTGTGAGATGCACTGGGAACGCAAATGTGGGAGAGAAAAATTTTAAAGACTATCTGTCCGATGTGACCCCCTCAGAGATCCTCAAAGGCAGCTTCGCAAGGGCTGGCAACACTTAGTACAGTTGATGGACCCCTTCAACATGAGATATAAGACACAAAATACATCTGCAAAGGGAAGAAGTTCAATATTTGCACAGAGATGTTGCAGAATGAGGTCTATCTTCTGCTCTACATCTTGGGCACCTGCTGCCTGGCAGAGATCGCTTTCCAGACAGACTCTGAATATACAAACTATGCCATAAAGCACTGACTGAGCCTCACGGAGCTTCCATGGATGAGAAAGGTACAGCAGGAGATGGAGGAAGAGAAGCTGAACAAGCCAGCGAAGGTTCTGGGGAAGCAGACCAGGGGCTCTAAGCCAGAGATGGAGGTCCTGAGGAACCTGGAGGGCAAGGGCAAGTCCCCCTTGCTCCCATGAGAACCGCTATGGCTCCTGAAACAGCCCACCTGGACTTTGGGGCCTTGCTGGGGCAACGCTGCCTGTCTGGGAAGGAGTGGCAGAAACAGGAGGAGGAGGAGAACCTTGGTGAAAGTGGCTAGAAAACATAGACTACTAAGGCATCTCAGAGGACAGGCTCCCGCCCTGCCCTGGCTGGCCCTCCTGCACAGCCTGCCCACCTTAGATGAGGCCCCGAAGACTGAGGTGAGGCAAAAGAGGTGGGCTTGAGGCACTGGCACAGGGGCCATCATCAAGCTGGCCAAGGTGGTACTCATGCTAGGTGCTCCAGAGGAGGAAGGTGGCTGACCCTGCACTCTGAGTGCCTGACACCGCATCCCTGAGTCAGCGAGGTGTTATCAAAGAGGACAGTGTCAGCAAGTGGAATGTGCTGTCCACCACCTTCCCTGGGTCAAGAGCCCAGCATCAGCACATCAAAGGGCATAGGACCCGGTGGTTAGGGCCAGAGGCCTTGTCACCAACCAGAGCCAAGACTGAACAAGCACCAGCATCCTCTAGGGCCTGCAGGGCTGGTGAGCGCTCGGGCACAGGAGCGGGGCTTCTCTCCTGTCTCCCTACCAGACCTGTCGCACCTCAGGGACCCCTGATCCTCCTCTTCCCACGTAGCACTGCGTTGAGGGCTGTGGCATCCCTGGAACATCTCTCAGCTAAGACTCCCAGAGAATGTAAAAGTTCCTCTCTTGGACCACATACCTGGCCTTGTGGGCGAGCCTGCTCACCCCCAGTATACAACCCTGGGCCAGTATCTACCCCAAGCTTGCCTACCTTGCTTCAGTTCTACATCCAAATGGGGACTCCATGTCTCAGGAGCCACAGAAGGCGGAGGCGCCCATGACTGACCAGAGCAGTTCCCATGAGAGCAGGGGAACTCCCCTGTATACACTTCTGGTGGAGAGTGCCGGTTAGTTATAACAGCTTGAGTAATTAGGCTACAAGGGACTACTATCCTGCCACCAAAATATGACAAATATGCCTATCAAGGAAAAGGATTTATAAAACAAGTGGAAAACCACAGAGCGCAGATCATATATTTGCCCCATAATTAAAACTGTTTTTTAAAAAAAGCGTGTCTGTATTGGTTAGAAGGAAACTGAAAGACATAGAAGTAATTACTGTGTTGAAATATAATAAAAAGTCTTCTTATAATATTTTAAAGGCGATACAGTTATATATATTATATATATAACTGTATATATATATATATATATATATATATATACCTTGCTTCTCCATGTAGGCTTTCTTGACGGATCCTAGAAAGAAACTATCTGTCATGTCTAGACTCAAGGAGATCGGCCAAACCATCCCTGTTTAGCAGGAAAAGCCTATCTGACTGAGATTTGAAAACTTGTGCTTTGTCACCGGCTCATGAGATCTCAGAAGCCATTTAATCCTCTACACCTTTCTATGAAGTCAAACTAAAGGGTTTAGGGTAGAATTCTTAAGCTCTCTTTGGGCTTTCTAGGGCGCAGCATACATTTTGCTTCCGTCAGTACAGTATATGACTATAAAATACTATAAACGAAGGCACACACGGCGGCACACATTTGTAATCTGCACCATTCAGGAGGCCGGCACAGGAGGATTGCATAGCATGGCAACTTAACAAGAACCTGTCAAAATAAAAAATAAAAAGGGCTGAGAATGCAGCTCAGTGGTAGAGCACCACTGGGTTTGATTTCCAGTTCTGTGTGCATGCGTGCATGTGAGCACACACACACAAAGTATTATGATGTGTTTGTATCAGTAAAAGTTCTACCGCATCGTTTACAAACAAAGGGTTTCTATCCAGTATGAATGAATGAATTTTTAACATCAGAAACTGAGATGCCAAATAGGGCAATTCTTATACTGAGTTCTGAGAAGAGAACCTAGTCCCCGTGATGGTTCCCATCTTCAGTAGGGCTAATTTTTCCTCCTTTGAGGCAAAATATAACTTTTGGAAAACAGGTGGAAGAGACCTGGTACAAAAACTAGTGAGTAAAATGGGGATCAGGCTATCATTTTAGGTCAAAAAGGAAGTTTAAAAATGGGTTTTCTAGCTGGGCATGGGGGTGCACGCTTGTAATCCCAGCACTTGGGAGGCTGAGACAGAAGGATTGCAGGTTCACAGCCAGCCTCAGCTACTTAGTGAGGCCCTCTGGAACTTAGTGAGACACTATTTCAAAATAAAGAACACAAAATAAGGGTTAGGGGTATAATTCAGAGGTAGAATGCCTCTGAGTTCCATCCCCAGTACCAGAAAAAAAAAAAAAAGACAAAAAGAATATATATATATATTTGGCTCATAACCAACCATTCAAAAGCTCTCTGAACACTGGCAATAGCTTTGTTCCCACGATGGTAACTTCAAAGGAAAGGCCAAGTTCACTTGGATACTATGTAAGTTTCTGGCTTGTAAAAGCCAAAATCATGCTGGGCCCGGTGGTGCATACCTGTAATCCCAGTAATTGGGAAGCTGAGGCAGGAGAGCCATAAGTTCAAGGCCAGCCTAAGAAACTCAGTGAGAGCCTGTCTCAGAATAAAAAAGTGTTAAAGGCTGAGGATGTAGGCCAGAGGGAGAGTGCCCAGGTTCAATCCCCAGTGCCCCCTCCACGCCAGTACTAGTTTAGGGAAGGCTCTTCCCTGTTTTCTCAAGTTTTCTCCAGGGTGGCTGTCATAAAGATACGCAAGGATGTGCTCTGCTAGGCCGCCCCAAAACCTCTTGTCTCTGCCAAAAAAATTCCGAGGTTGAAATTCAAAACACAATTTGTTTATCACTATTATAGAATGTGCTTACAAGGCTGAGATGTTCCGTTTTAATACCTTTGGCATTTAATCTCTTACCTTATTTGCTCTGTAAACATCAAGTCCAAGCAAGGTAAAAAATAAAAATATTAGAGGCTGAAGATGTAGCTCAGTGCTAGAATTATTATATAACATATTCCAGGCCCCAAGTCTGACTCTTGCACCCCAAAATAAAAATAATAATGATAATAAAAATTTTAATATACATAGAATCACCGTTGAAAAATTTTTCATCACATAATGGTAAAAACTCAATGTGCTGAATCTTTGTTAAAAAAAAAAAAAAAAGTAGTGTCGGGTATGGTGGCGCACGCTTGTAATCCAGTACTTGAGAGGCTGAGACAGGAGGATCACAGGTTTGAAGACAGCCTTAGCAACATGGCAAGGCCCTCCACAACTTAGTTAGATCCTGTTTCCAAATAAGAAATTTAGAAAAAAAAAAAAAATTAGGCTGGGGGTTTAGCTCAGAAGTAGAATGCCTCTGGGCTCAAATCCCCAGTGCCACAAAAAGTAAATAAAAATAAATAAAAGTAGAAGACTCCTGCTTGGAAAGGACTTTACATAATACCTTGCACTTGATACAAGTTTTCAAAATGTTTCTTTCTTTGTTTGTTTGTAGTACTGGAGATAGAACCCTGGCGCCTTCTGTCTTGGCCCTATATTTTTTATTCCTTACTTTGAAACAGTGTCTCACTATGTTTCAGAGTGCCTAACTCAGTGGCTGAGGCCGGGCATGAATTACAATCCTCTGTCTCACCTCCCAGCTACTGGGATTACAAGCGTCTGTCACCACGCCCGACTTCAAAATATTTCTCTATGTTGAAACTGATGAAAAAGTCTTCATAGGTTCTCATGCAGTAATGAGACCCAGTCCTCCTCTCATCAGGAAATGCAAAGTACTACTGTACTACCTGACTTTTTGTTTGTTTGTTTGTTTGGTACTGGGGATTGAACCCAGTCTACTTCTGAGCTACGCCTCCCAGTCCTTTTTACTTTTTATTTTGAAAAATAATCTCGCTAAGTTGCAGAGAGCCTTGCTCAATTGCCGAGGCTGGCCTCAAACCTGAGATCCTTTCTCAGCCTCCTATGAGCTCATGACATGCTAATTAGGTAAAATCATATTCAAGTCATAAAAATGCTCAAGGCCACCCACTATCTAGTCGGAAGGATAACTTCTGTAAGAGTACTAAATCCATTCCATTTGCCTCTGAAAGGAGTAACAAAAGAAGTCCATCCCTGCGTAGGAGTTGAAGGGGATGTTCAATTTGCGGCCTCACCCGCCATGGACCCAACCTAACCATTATTTGGATAGCTGCAAATAGCAGCAGCTGGATGCAGATTTTCCCTGTTTGGGTAGCATAGAGATTCTGTGGGTAGAAAAATACCAGGCAACCCCCTTCCTTTAGGGAGACTCAGTAAGAGGATAAGGATATATCAATAAATACTACTGTCATCACTGGGTATGTGGCTAACATCTAGACATTCCGGCTGGTGAGCAGAGGGGCACTGTGGTTCACAGGACACTGCTGAGCCCTCCAATAACAATTCCTTCAAACAGCTGACCTACCGGTGAGTTTGATCTTTCATTGACATCAGAACACATAAAAAAACCGGCAAATCTAAGCTGGTCATGTCGGCACACACCTGTAATCACAGTACTTGGGAGGCTGAGTCAGGAAGATCGGAGGCTTGAGGCCAGCCTCAGCAACTTAGTGACGCTCTCTGCAACTCAGTGAATAAAAGAATAAAATAGAACGGGGGGGTGGGGGTAGTTCAGAGGTAGAACACTCCTGGTTTCAAACCTCAGTTCCACAGAAAAAATAAAAGTGGAAAGTTGGCAAATCTAGCACAGTAGCCTGGATTTCCAGCTTCTCTTAGAAATCAAGATAACCTGGTAATATGCTCACTGCAACTGTGGCCCACAGAGCATGTGTCCCATATTTATTCTCTTGAGACCAGTCCGCATCATCATATCGTATCCTGGCCTGCAGAGGCCTTGGAGTTTGCAACAGCTGATAAAGCTATAGACCCCTCTAAACAGCGGAGGAGGTGGCTTTACCTTCTGCAAATACCTGCTTTCCACCTTCTCCCTCTCTCCATCTGCTGCCCAACTGGGCTTCTGCCCAAAGAGAGGAAACCCAGGGCTGGCCAAATACTTCCTGCTTGGATGGCCCACCAACACCTGATCCAAGGTAAAGGCCTGGACTGCAGATCTTCCTAAATTCTTCTGCTTCCATCAAAACCTCTTTGCTTTATCTCATTCCTTTCCAGTTTTGTTTGAGAAAATCATGTCATTTTGGCCAAGAGACTTCAAGCAGTCTGATAAACTAGTCAGTGGGAACTAACTAGATTACCTTCCCAGAAAACATCTGAAATGAATTCCAAGCTGGGCGTGGTGGTGCATGCTTGTAATCCCAGTACTTGGGAGGCTGAGACTAGAGGATTGCAGGTTCAAGGACAGTGTCAGCAAATAAAATCTCATTAACCTAGTGAGACCCTGTTTTCAAAAAATAAAAAATAAAATAAGGTTGGGGGTGTAGCTCAGAGGTAGAATGCCCCTGGGTTCAATCCCCACCAAAATCTCCCACCAAAAGTAAGAAGGAGGAGGAGGAGGAGGAGGAAGAGGAGGAGGAGGAGGAGGAGGAGAAAGAAGTAGATTTTCCAAGCTATCTAAATACAAACCAGCTTCTACCCAAAGGAATTTACCTACCTGTAGTCATTGATCCATCAGATTTCTAAGTTTATAAGTCTGTTCCTAAGTATTTGTATATGCAATATCTGCAGTTTAAGTAACTAAAGAGAAAATATCTTTGGCATTTTTTGAGGTAATGAACAATTTAGATTTGTTCAGAGACTTAATTCATAGAAACCCTATGAATCACAATTCTGGGGCCAAAACATATACTAGCGTTACCGATATGGGTTTCTGTTCATCAAATAGACAGTCTAAACTGGTCAATGCCACAAAAACTAATTTTCTTTGCAAATGATAAAAAAGCCTATTCTGTGAAGAAAACTTGAGATGTAACTTACTATTAATTAAAACCAAAGGACATTTTATACCATCCTAAACATCCACTAAATTATAAAGATATGCAGAGTTTTTTTTCTTTTCTTCATTTCTTCAAGCCTCCTAAAGAAAAAGTTACAAGCGGGTACAGTGGTGCACACCTGTAATCCCAGTACATGGGAGGCTGAGACAAGAGGATCGCAGGCTCAAGGTACTTCAGCAATTTAGCAAGAGAGACCTTGTTTCAAAATAAAATATAAAACAGGGCTGAGGGTGTAGCTCTTGGGTTCAATCGCCAGTATCATGCACGCACATAAACTCACACACACACACACACACACACACACACACACACGCAGAGGAAGACATACAAAGAACTATTGCTGGCATTGTTCTTGGTTTTCTCAATGCTGTCCCAACATGAGTTTTCAGGAGAAAGACATAAAGCAAACTACAAACTGTACATTGTGTTTATGAGTCAGAAACGACAATCTTCCATGAGTCACAACTGAGTAAGTCTTGGTAGGGCCTTGGGTACAGGTAGAGAGCCTCTCTAATTTGCTACTAGGCTTCCTAAAAGACCATGGGAGTGATCTCTCTCTATCCCATATTTATGCACGCGTGCACGCGCGCACACACACACACACACACACACACACACGTGCTCACACACAATGATCCCCGTAGTACAGGGGCCAAGGGTCTAAGTTCAGGCTCATTCCTGGCCACACCCACTGATGGTAATGTTCCTTCCCTTCCTGTTCTAAGCAGCTGAGGGACACAGCTGGGCAGGCCCAGATGGATGGGGCACACAAAATGAAGCTTCATTTGGCTGACTGGGTTCTTATATAAATATTAAATATTAAAACTATTATAACCAGGGTTTCCAACTATTTAAAATGTTGACACTCTGTCCTAGGATAATTTTCCGTACATATGAATACTTAGAATTTTCAAGTCAGAGAAGAAATTGATTCACTTAATTTTGACCAAATTACCCTGGATCCGAGAGATCTACTGATGGCACATCTCCTATTCCGGGCCAGCCAGCTGTTTCAACTTTTCCACCAGTGCACTGTGGCCTCAGCGCCCGTATCTGATGCACGGATAGTCTCCTGGCAGCCCACAACACGCCCATCTGTTCTGATGGCAGGGAGCCCATCGGTAGGTAAGCCACACCCTGCCCTGAGACAGACCTAGCTCTGCACAGGACCTCAGGACCTGCCCCTTTCACACCAAGCGACCAGCCATCTAGTAAACAGCAAGCAGCAGAATTGCGCCGAAGTTCCTGAGTACTCCAAAACAAGCATCCCAGGCTACTCTTTTAGTCTGCCCAGCAGGAAAAACGAGTTTAATGAGGGAAAGTTAATTTTCTCTCAAGGTACCACTCAAGTAGTTAAACTCAGCACTATTCTTTAAGCTCTTGACATAAACACATTGATTTTTCTTTTTTTAAGTATTGAACCATGGAAAAGAAATGCAGCAATTCTAAAGTACTGGGACTCTCACGTTGCCTACCCTCGAGTGGCCAGATGCCCAATTCCGTGGCTCCACCCAAGGCACGATTCACGTAAATGGTTTTCTGTACGGGTTCCAAAAATAATGCCGAGCAGGCTGACTTCTTAAGCCTTAAAACTACAGGAGGAAGTTTATTTATAAAGTATTCTTTTTACAAAGGTGACATAAGCTTAGAGTAGGGAGAAAGTAAAAGTTTTTGGTCGGGGGTGCCTTTTAAAGGTTTTTCGCTTGTTTTTAATGATTCTTTGGGAACTCCGCGCGGGGCCAGGGGCTGCGTGGCTTGGAGCCCCTCGGGCGGCTCACGGGGACGTGGATTTTTAAACGAGCGCCGTGCCGAGTATCACTGGGACTCGGCTTCGCTTTCACGGCCACTGACCCACGGCGCATCGAAGAGGACGAGCGCACCCACCTAAGCAGGGTTCTCTGAAAAGAAGCAAGCGTGGAAACTCTGAAGCCTCGGAGAATGCCTCTCCCTCTCCTTCTCCCTCTCTCTGCCCCGCGCTCGGCCAAGCTCTTGAAAACAGAGTCTGTGCCTTTGTGCCTCGGAAGGAACACGACACCGCACCGCAGCCTCGGGGCGGCTAGGGTGTTGGGGACGCCGGGGGAGCCCGGCTGGGCTGGGCCGGGCGCGGGGCGCGGGGGAGAGGCCGCCGCCACGGACCCCGAGCACGGCCGGAGAGAGAACGAACGCCCCGCGCCGGAGGGCGCCCCACCTGGCCGGGCCGGGCGAGGCGCCGCCTGAGGGGCGCCCGCGTCCCGCCGCCGCCGGCGGCCAAGTTTCCCGGCAGAAAGCGACTCCGAGAAAGTTGTGCCCGCGGCGCCCGCCTCCCGCCGCGCCGCTCACCATGGTGCCGCCGCCGGGACCCGCCGCCTCCGGCCAACTTCAGAAGTTGCTCCTTCTCTCCGACCACCAGGTCCGGGCGCCCGGGCTCTCACCGGCGCCCCCCGGGCCCCGGCCCGGGCGCCAGGCAGCGCGGTCTGCCGCCCCGAGCGCGGGGTCCCCCCAGACCCGGCCCCGACCCGGCCCGGCCCGCGATGCGCTGCCCGGCCGCCCGCGCCGCTCCTCGGCTCAGCCCGGCGCGGCCCGGCGATCTGTCCATAAATGGAGAAGTCGGCTCCGGCCCGGCCAATCAGAACTCGTTTTGGAAACGTCACTCCTCAGGGAGCACCGGGCAGCCAATCGGCTCGCGGCCGCGGGCGCTCCAGAGCCCCCTGGATCCTGTAGTCCGGCTCCCGCCCGGCTGCGGACCGCCGCGCTCCGCCGCCCTCCCCAACTACTGGGAAGAAAACTTTGCGTGCAAGAGAAGTAAATCTCACTCTCTTTAACGTGAAGATCGGTGTTTTTTCTTTTCTTCCAAGCTGAAGTAGCACGATCTTGCCGGGAGTTTTTTTCTTTTAATTTTTTAAAGAAGGAAGTATTTTATCAGCATCAAAGATCAGAGTCTTGGCAGCAGCCCAAAGGAAATCCTTTTTCTTTCCTACGTCTGGATTGTGAGGAAAGTCAAAAATATCGCCCCGCCCCCTCCTTTTACCTGAATTTCCTTGGAAAACAAAGGAAGGCTCCAGCCTGCCGCTTTGGACGTTTTGATGGTTTAGGGTGCCTGGGCACAGAGCAGAGGCGGGAGCGAGAGGGAAGAGGGCGTCCAGCCTCACCCACACCTACCTGCGGCAGCCATCAAAAGTGAAACCAGCGCGGGCTAAGCCCGGAGCGCCCAGTTTTAGGAAATCGGTGGGCACTGAGGAGAGATTGAAAGCACAGTCCCAAAATAAGGACAGGATGTCTGGTTTTATGAAGGTTTAGGGGCTGAGGGCATAAACCTGGCGGATGACACCGGGCTGTCCTGGAATCTGTGGAACATAAGATTTGAACACCTTAGGACATAACTGTTAGTACATTCAGAAGGAAAAATCATAATGACTTATGATTTACTTACTCTTTTTTATCGTGTGTGTGCGTGTGTGTGTGCGTGTGTGTGTGTGTGTGTGTGTGTGTGTGTGTGTAATGCTAGAAGTTGAACCCAGAGCATTATACCTCTGAGGTACACTCCCAGCCCTTTAATATTTTGTTTTGAAACAGGGCCTTACTAAATTGCAGAGGGTCTCCCTACATTGCTGAGGCTGGCAGCAAACCTTCTGAGGCTGGTTTTGAACCTGTGCTCCTCCTGTCTCAGCCTCCCAAATTACAGGCATGTGCTACCATGCAGGACTCTTTCTTTCTTTCTTCCTTTCTTTCCATGAAAACCAGACATTTAAAAAGAAACAGAAAAAAGGGCTGAGGGTGTAGCTCAGAGGTATAATGTGCTTGACTTTAATCTTCAGTGCCAAAAATAAAAAAGAGATGAAAGAAAATCACCTTGCCTAAATTCATGCAGTTAAGATAGCAATTTAATTTAATATGTAATTCAACTGATATACCTGAATGCTTATGTCTGCCTTGATGAGTTTAAGAAGTGGAGAGAGACGGGCGTGGTGGCGCACACTTGTAATCCCAGCATTCGGGAGGCTGAGTCAGGAGGATCACCATTCGAGGACACCCTCAGCTAGTTAGCGAGGCCCTGCGCAACTCACTGAGACCCTGTTTCAAAATAAAGAATAGAAAATAGTGCTGGGGAGGTAGCTCGGAGGTAGGATGCCCCTGGGTTTCATCCCCAGTAGCACTAGCTGGACTGGGTGTGGTGGTGCACACTTGTAATCCCAGTACTTGGGAGGCTGAGGCTGGAGTATCCCCGTTTTCGGACAACCTCAGCTATCTAGTGAGGGCCTTTTGCAACTCAGTAAGACCCGGTTTCAAAGTAAAGAATAAAAAATAGGGCTGGGGGTGTAGCTTGAAGGTAGAATGCCCCTGGGTTCCATCTCCAGTACCACAAAAGAAAAACAAACAAACAAAAAACAGCTGGGTGAAGTGGCACATTTCTGTCTTCACGGCTACTCTAGAGGCTGAGGTGGGAGGATCTTTTGAACTCAGGAGACTAGCTTGGGTGAGTTAGGCAAATCCCACCTCAAAAATAAAAACAAAACCAACAAAAATAATTATAGGAAAGAAGCAAATATAAGGGGAATGGCAGCTGTTTTATGCAAGGAACTACTATATCCAGAGGTACAATTCAGGCTCATCAATTCATCCACACCTGGCAGTGTGGCTGTAATCCCAGCCACTGGGGGTGCTGAGGCAGGAGGACTGCAGGTTCAAGGACATCCTGGGCAATTTAGCGAGATCCTGTCTCAAAATAAAATTTCAAAAGAGGGCCTGAAGCCAGGCTTGGTGTGTACACCTGTAAACCCAATGCTTAGTAGACTGAGACATAGCAAAGAGAATAGCAAGTTCTAGGCCAGCTTGGGCAACTTGGTGAGATTCTATCTTGAAATAAAAATTATTTATGAAATAAATTATTTTATGAAAAAAAAAAAGGAGCCGGGCGTGGTGACGCACGCTTGTAATCCCCGCGCTTGGGAGGCTGAGACAGGAGGATCGCGCAGGTTCGAAGCCAGCCTCAGCTACTTAGTGAGGCTCTCAGCAACTTAGTGAGACTAAATAAAAGAAAAGAAAAAAGGGCTGGGGGGTAGCTTAAAGGTAGAATACCCCAGGTTTAATCCCCACTGCCACAAAAAAGAAAAGACTCATCTTGCTGCAGTGCGTGGGATAGAGTGGAGAGGAAAGGCACGCACCTGTCGTGCGTTAGTATGTGCTGGGCGTCATAGGGGCGCCTCATTGGGTGCCATACCACGTAGACAAACACGGGCTTCCTGAGATTCTCAGGTAAGTCTCACTCACTCCTTACCTCCCAGGGCATGTCAGCTTCAAAATACTCTCAGGTCCTTCAGGAACTCATGAACAGAGATTGCCAAAAAAGAAATTCCTGCCTACCAGTCCTACAAGAAACATTCCTTAGTTTGGAAATGACACATTGCCTGAGGCACCATCCCATTCATGGTCGACCCTGATAGTTGGATCTACACGCGCTAGTTGTACAAGTAAGTCCTTGTAATCCCAGTACTAGGAAGGCTGAGACAGGAGGATGCAGCTTCATGGCCAGCTTCAGCTGGTTAGTGAGGCCCTCAGCAAGTTAGTGAGACCTTGTTTCAAAATAAAGAATAAAAATAGGGCTGGACCCAGGCGTGGTGGCGCACGTTTGTAATCTCTGTGCTTGGGAGGCAGGGACAGAAGGATCGCGCAGGTTTAAGCCGGTCTCGCTGGCTTAGAGACCCTGTTTTCGAATAAAAATATAAAAATAGGTCTGGGAGTGTAGCCTGGAGGTAAAAGGGCTTCCAGGAACGCCAGTACCACCAAAAATAAATAAATAAATAAAATAGGGCTGGAGGTATAGCTCAGAAGTAGAATGCTACTGAGCTCAATCCCCAGTAACACACAGGGGAGAGGGTGTAGCGTGGAGACCATGTTGCTGAGCTTCACTACATGGCTAGGCTGTCCTTGAGCCTGCCGTCCTCCTGTTTCAGCCTCCTCACCACTGGGATTACAGGAGTGTGGCACCATGCCTGGCTTGTTTGGTCTTTTTAAACCTTTGTTCAGGGTGCAGCATGTTGGTCATCCTAGTACTTGGGGGGCTGAGACAAGAGGATTGCCAGTTCAAGGACAGCCTCACCGAATAGTGATGCTCTTGTTAACCTAGCAAGACCCTGTTTCAAAGTAAAAATGAAGCCAGGCGTGGTGGCACACGCTTGTAATCCCAGTACTTGGGAGGCTGAGATAGGAGGATCTCAAGTTCGCGGCCAGCCTCAGCTACTTAATGAGACCCTGTTTCAAAATAAATAATAAAAAATAGGGTTAGGGGTGTACCTTGGTAGTAGAATGCCTCTGGGTTCAACCCCCAGTACCACAAAATAAATAAATAAATAAATAAATAAATAAATAAATAAATAAAGGGTTGGGGCTGTAGCTTGGAGATAGAATGCCCCTGGGTTCAATTCCTAGTGCCCCACACACAAATTTTTTTGAAGAAAAAAAAAAGTTTTTCCAGGATTACCAGTGCACACCTGTGATCCCAGCTACTCAGGAGGTTGAAGCAAGAAGACTCAAGAGTTCGAGACCAGCCTGGGCAATTCAGCAAGACCCCATCTCAAAATAAATTATAAGAGCAGGGAATGTAGCTTAGCATTAGAGTGCTTGCCTAGCCTACATGAGATCCTGAATTCCATTCTCAGTATTGAAGAAAAAAAGAGCTCCAGTGCAACGGCACATGCCTGCAATCCCAGTCCTTGGGAGGCTGAGACAGGAGGACTGCAAGTTCAAGGCTAGCCTCAGCAACTTAACGAGACCCTCTGCAACTTAGTGAGCTCCTGTTTCAAAATAAAACATAAAATAGAGCTGAAATTATAGCTCAAATGTAGAACAACCCTGTGTTTAAATTTTTTAATTTAAAAAAATTTTTTTAAATGTAATTTTTTTTTTTTTTTTTTTTTGGTACTGGGGGTGGAACCCAGGGACTTTCTACCTCCAGGCTATACTCCCAGACCTATTTTATACTTTATTTGGAAACAGGGTCTTACTAACTTGCTGATAGCCTCACTAAGTAGCTGGGGCTGGCTTGGAACCTGTGGGATCCTCCTCTTTCAGCCTCCCAAGTGCTGGCATTACAAGTTTATGCCAAAAGGGGTGTTGGGAATGTAGCTCAGAGGAATAATACTTCTGGCTTCAGCCCCCAGTACCAAAAAACAGAAAGAAGAAAAAAAGAGAGAGAGAAAGGAGGGAGGAGAGAAAGAGAAAGAAAGAGAGAGAGAGAAAGGAGGGAGGAGAGAAAGAAGAAGGAAAAGGGAAGAAAGAAAGGAGGAAAGAAAAAGAAGGAAGGAAGGAAGGAAGGAAGGAAGGAAGGAAGGAAGGAAGGAAGGAAGGAGTCTGGATGAAAAGAAATCTGGGGTCCTGGTGAGTTTGGTGGGCCGTGGCTCCTGAGCACCTGCTGAGTCATGGCCCTGCTGAGGCGCGCCCTTCTCTTCCAGAAGCTCTCAGAGAATTGGGAGCCAAGGCTCCCCATCACCTTTCTTATGCTTCTCTGGGTCTTTCTCTGTCATTGTGTTTTTCTTAAGACACATAGACTACAACTAAGTGAAACGCTTTAAAGCAGAAGATTGAGCTGGGTGTGATGGCACAGGCTTGTAATCCCAGCATTTGGGAGGCTGAGACAGGAGGATTGTGGTTCATAAACAGCCTCAGCTACTTTGCAACTTTGCAACTCAGTGAGACCCTGTTTCAAAATAAAGAATTTAAAAAATAGGGCTGGGGGTGTAGCTCGGAGGTAGAATGCCACTGGGTCCCATCCCAGTACTGCAATAAACAAACAAACAAACAAACAAATAAATAAAAATAAAAGCAGAAGATCGACTTGGGTTCTCAAAACTGAACCTACTCATTAACAGTTGGAGCACAGAATGTAATGTGACACCGCCTATAATTGCATGAAGGATTCCTTCCAGCCTTCCTTCACTTAGGAAGGTGTGCCGGTAGTTTTGGCTAATGTGACCAGAAGTCCTGGTATACCTGAGAGAGTCCTAGTTTATACGTGTGTGTGTTACTGGGGGTGGAATCTGTTATGGTTTGGGGGTGAGGTTTACCGTTTGGGGGTGACTGTCCCCCAGGGATCCTTGTTAGAGCCCTGGGAATAATTTCCCAACAAAACCACAAAAACAGAAAAAGATAAAAAGGCACGGGTTCTTGTCCAGAGCTAAGGATAAATATACAATAGCCTGGACTCTTGCTAAAGATTTAGAGAAGTTTATTAAAAAGATGGAAATACAGAAGACAGTTACAGCCTCATGTACCCAAGGGTAACATGAGGGGGTGCTTCGAATGAATTCACGGAAATACAAAGCACGGAACAAACTTTTATACATGAGACCTTCCATCTTGTTCACGTAATTCTGATGTCGTAAAAGTCCCTGCAAGGTACCTCCCCTTACTTTCCTGCCAAGGTGTGCTTTCCCACCTAGGTCTCTTTTCACGAAGGTCACAGTCGAAGGTCAACCCCCTCCTCCCATCCTAGCTAGATTATCCAATTATTAGGTCAACCTGTCTTTAGAATGAGGATAAGGAAGTCCTAGTTCCCCTCTCCTATGGACTTGCTAATTACCTTTAGCTAGGTAAATTAACATTGGGATAGTTGCCTGCTTTTGGGGGGCAGAAACTAAGTCCTTTCACCAATTTTTGAAATAATCAGAGCTTTCTCAAATCTTCCTAGGCCATTCCCAATACTGGTACAGAACCCAGGGGCTTTCAACCTCCAGGCTATACTCCCAGGCCTATTTTATACTTTATTTGGAAACAGGGTCTCACTAAGTTGCTGAGAGCCTCATTAAGTAGCTGAGGCTGGCTTTGAACCTGTGTGATCCTCCTGTCTCAGCCTCCCAAGCGCTGGGATTACAAGTGTGCACCACCACACCTGGCCTAGTTTATATCTTGTTTTCAATGAACTTCCTTTTTCTTCTCCTCCTCTTCCTTCTTCTTCTTCCTCCTCCCCCTCCTCCTCCTCCTTTTTCTTCTTCTTCTTCTTCTTCTTCTTCTTCTTCTCCTCCTCCTCCTCCTCCTCCTCCTCCTCCTCCTCCTCCTCCTCCTCCTCCTCCTCCTCCTCCTCCTCCTTCTTCTTCTTCTTCTTCTTCTTCTTCTTCTTCTTCTTCTTCTTCTTCTTCTTCTTCTTCATGGAATCTATGTTGCCCAGGCTGGTCTCAAACTTCTGGGCTCAAACGCTCCTATTTCCTCAGACTCTGAGAACTGGGATGCAGAGACCTAAAGACTTTCGGGGAACTTATTAGCTCAACCTCCCTTTCATTTTTCAAAATCCTAGTTTGAACAATAAATTATGTGGTCATTCTAGCAGGGCACAGTGGCATGTTTCCACAATCCCAGCACTTGGGAGGCTGAGACAGGAGGTTTGCAGGTTCCCGGCCAGCCTCAGTAATTTAGCAAAATCCTCAGCAACTTAGTGAGACTGTTTCAAAGTAAAAACTAAAATAGGACTGTTGGGTGTAACTCGGAGATAGAATGCCCTGGATTCAATCCCTAGTACCAGATTTAAAAATTATATGGTAATTCTAGATTTTTGGCCTTCACCTTTTAAAATGAGTATATTTCCACCAGGCGTGGTGGCGCACGCTAGTAATCCCAGCATTCAGGAGGCTGAGACAGGAGGATCACGGTTCACATACAGCCTTAGCTACTTAGTGAGACCCTGTTTCAAAATAAAGAATAAAAAATAGGGCAGGGGGCATAGCTTGGAGGTCAAATGCCCCTGGGTTCTGACAGGTTGGGTCCCTCTCCGCAGGGGCAGGACCTTAGAAAAGGAGGAGATTCTGCTGGGCGATATCGTGAGGCAGGCAATGCTGGGAGAGTGGCGGCGTTCCTATGCGTAGTCCCATCCACAAGATATAAACCTTAAGAGGAAGGGCATTTCCTCTCCAGTGGCAGAGGAGCTCAGAGGTCTCCTGGAGCAGTCCAGCCCCTATCCCTGAGAGAAGACCACATTAAAATTCTTTTCGGCTGGGCATGGTGGCGCACGCTTGTAATCCCAGCATTTGGGAGGCTGAGACCTGGAGGATCGTGGTTCACGGACAGCCTCTGCTATTTAGTGAGGCCCTCTGCAACTCAGTGAGACCCGGTTTCAAAATAAAGAATAAAAAATAGGGCAGGGGGTGTAGCTCAGAGGTCAAATGTCCCTGGGTTCCATCCCCAGACCCACAAAAAAAAAAAAAAAAATTCTTTTTGGTGCACCCCGGTCTCTCTAGCCTTTTTACTGTGCCAAAACCTGACATCTGGTGCTGAAACCTGGGACGATTATTTTATTTTAATTTAATTAAAAAGATTTTTAAAAATTTCCTGCCGCCACTGCTGCGGCGTGCTCTGGGAGGCCTTGGTGGAAACCTCTGCCTGGATCCGCAGGGGTGCTCAATCCGCTGGGACCGCCCCCACCCTGCCAGCTGCTCCAGGACTGCCGCCTCCGCCCCCTGCCTGCCCAGACTGGAGACCATAAGCCATCTTCCCTGGCCCTGCACTCTCTTCCTAAGAGCCTGCGGCCATCTTCCCCAGCCCCACGTTCTCTGGGAGAACTGGCGGCCATCTTCCCCAGCCCAGAGCTCTGCTGAGAGCCGGTGTCCATCTTCCCAGCCCTGAGCTCTGCTGAGAGCCGGTGTCCACCTTCTCAGCCCCGAGGTCTGCTGAGAGCCAGTGTCCATCTTCCCAGCCCTGAGCTCTGCTGAGAGCTGGTGTCCATCTTCTCAGCCCCAAGGTCTGCTGAGAGCCGGCAACCATCTCCCCAGCCCCATCCCCACGCTCTCCCGGAGAGCCGACGGCCATCTTCCTGGCCCCGAGCTCTGCTGAGAGCCAGTGACCATCTTCCACAGACCCATGCTCTCCGGGAGAGCCAGAAGCCATCTTCCCAGCCCCGAGCTCTGCTGAGAGCCAGCGTCCATCTTCCTGGCCCCAGGCTCTGCTGAGAGCCAGTGGCCATCTTCCCCAGCCCCAGCCCCGCACTCTCCCTGAGAGCCTGAGGCCAGCTTCCCCCGACACACGCTTAGAGCCAGCAGCCATCTCACCACCCAGCCAAGCCCCGGCGGCTGTCTTAGACCTCATCTGGCCCTGATTCCACCCAACAGCTCCACAGCGTGCCCTCCTGGCTCAGCGCTTTGGTTTCAGCCAGCACTGGCTGATAACACTACACTGTGGTAAGCTTCCCCTTCCTTGGACAAGCGGGTTCCGGCTTTTAGCCTCTTCTGGACGTGGGCTCACGGCTATTAAATAAACCCAAATATTTGGTGTCCATGTTCTCCAAGGGTAGCCAGGCTGCCCTATGGTTGTGTAAAGGGAACAGAGACATCCTTCTCTAACACAACCACGCTGTTTCTGGACATTAGGCAGGATCTTGGGATGCCAAATTCCTGTTTTTGTCCTCACCCGCTGACCAGTCATGGGGGGAAGCCAGTCATCTAAAATAAGACTCCCAATCTGCACTAGGCCGTGTTCTGTTTAATCTCCAGACTCTAGGTTTATCCGGGGAACTGTGCCCCAAGCGGCTCATATTTTTCTGTACAAAAGTCTTGCCCACTTATGAATTGGGTAATGGTTCTCAGTGGCCTGAGATGGGTACGTTAGATCTTAAGATGTTGACTGATCTCAGTAACTTTTGCAAAAACAGGCAGTTAAATGGTTGGAGTTCCTGTACATACAGCATTTTCTGTGTATGGATTCCTGGCTTTCCCTTTCCACCTCTCCTGACTCTACTGCTCGAGTCATGCTGGCTGGGGATTCCCGCCAGCAGCAGCTGCCATCTTGGTCACCATGTGGCAACTCACAGGCGCCACGTGCTGGCCTTTCTGGGTCACAGGCATGCTGTTCTGCTAACTCAAGGTCCCCATTCTGTGATGACATGTGGATGCTGGAGTCTGACCTGGCTGAGTTGCAGGCCCCATTTCCTGATGACCCTGACCTACAAGACCTCTCCTTACCACAGTATGGGGCAGCCTCCCATTCTAACCCACTCCTTTCTCCCCCGCCTTTCTCCCTTAAGGGACCAACCCTTACCTCCCCCTCGCCTACCCTTGTAGGTCACCCTACCCGTTCCAGAGACCCCCCACCTTCTCTCTTGGCCCCACTTCATGAGGTGGCTGGTGCAGAAGGTGTGGCTGGTGCAGAAGGCGTGGTCCCGGTCCATGTTCCTTTTTCCCTTCCTGACCTTGCTCAACTTCAAAAGAGACTGGGTTCTTTTTCTGCCAATCCCTCTGGTTTTATTAAGGAATTCCAACATATTGTACAAGCATATGATTTAACTTGGTGGGATCTTCATGTCATTTTAACCTCCTCTTTAACTGCAGATGAACGAGATCATATTCTTTTTTTTTTTTTTTTTTGGTGGTACTGTGGGGTTCCTGGAAGCCCTTCTAACTCCTGGCTACACTCCCAGACCTACTTTTTATATTTTTATTTGGAAACAGGGTCTCTTAATCCAGCACGTCTGGCTTCGAACTTGCACAATCCTCCTGTCTCGGCCTCCCAAGCACAGGGATTATAAGCGTGCACCACCACGCCCAGCCGAGATCATATTCTTAGGGCTGCCAGGGAATGGGCCGATCAGGCTCACCTAACCAATCCACAGCTCCCTACAAGAACAGCTGCAGTTCCTTCTGAGAATCCCCACTGGCATTATAATGACAGGGATGAGGGAATAAAAAGAAAAATCACATGATACTCCATCTTCAAGCTGAGCCCAGGGTAACTCTCCAGGTAGCAGGTAAGCCAATCTCCTTCTTGATTGATATAACGGTTACCTACTCTGTCCTCCCTTCCTTCTCAGGACCTAGTTTCCCTTCCCAAATCAGGGGATTGATGGCATGCTTTCTTGCCCACGTACTACAGGCCCCTTTTATGCCATTTAGAGACCTTTATGGTTAACCATCCATTCCTGATTATCCCTTCATGTTCTACCCCCCTTTTAGGTAGAGACTTCTTAACCAAAATTGGGGCTGAACTCTCATTTAATTTCCCCATGGCTTCTGTTTCCTCTAATATAATTTTAATGGCTACAGCTACAGTTGATGACCAGAAAGCCAAACCTCCCCTTCCAATAGATTTGGTTGACCCTATAGTATGGGATGCCAGTACCCCAGTTGTGGCAACACACCACACCCCAGTCCAGATTGTCTTACATGACCCCACTATTTTTCCTGCCCGTTCCCAGTTTCCTATATCCCTCCTTCACCGATGTGGACTTAAACCCATTATTTCTCATCTCCAGGCTTAGGGACTGCTTATCCCTACTAATCCCCCTTATAATACCCCCATTCTCTCAGTTAAAAAGCCTAATGGGATCTATAATGATGCGGCGGTTCCAATCCACCCAGTTGTCCATAATCCCTATACCCTCTTATCTCAGATTCCCCCCAATACCACCCACTTTTCAGTTCTCAATTTAAAGGACGTGTTTTATACAATTTCTCTTCATCTTGAGTCATACCCCCTTTTTGCCTTCGCTTGGGAGGATCTCAATGCCCTGGTTGCTCAACAACTAGCCTGGACCATCCTCCCCCAGGGTTTTTGAGATAACCCACACCTCTTTGGACAGGCTCTAGCACAGGACCTCCTCCAGTGCCCTTTGGCGCCTAGTTCTCTGTTACAATATGTAGATGAGCTTTTACTTCTTAGTCCCTCCCTAAGAAGTGCCCAAATGGAACACTGCCCTTCTCAATTTTCTTGGAAGCAGGGGTTACAGGGTGGCCCCACATAAAGCCCAGTTATCAGTGTGTGAGGTGCAGTATCTAGGCCTACATCTCACCTCAAACACCCAAGAACTAACTGTTGACCGGTTCAAGGCCTTAGTAGACTTGCAGCTGCCCACCTCAGCTGACCAGATCCAAGAGCTGCGAGTATCATGGCCTGAACTCCTGCCACTAGCTCTGGCCCGTGTAAGGGCCACCCCTCGAAGTCCCACCTTTATGAGCCCCTTTGAATTGCTATACGGTCGCCCTTTCCTGCTTAATCATGCTCTCCCTTCGGATCCCCCTCCTTTGTCCTTCTATCTTCCTTACTTGTTTCTCAGGCACCTTCTTAGGGAACATGGTGACTGGTATCTTCCCCAACCCGGGACTGAAAAAGCAGCTCCTCACCCTGCACTCAAGGCCCTTAAGCCAGGGGATTAAGTCCTCCTCAAGTCACTTCAACCAAAACATCTCCAACCATGGTGGACTGGGCCCTTCACAGTGATCCTCACCACACCTACCGCAGCCAAACTGCTGGGGAACCCCAACTGGCATCATCTTACCCGGCTAAAAAGGGCTCCATTGAAACAGTCCCATGACAAATTCTCTTACACAGTGTTGGGGCCTACTAAGCTTCGTTTTTCTCAGCATAATTCTCTTTGATGTTTTATTTTAGCAGATCCACTTGTTCACATACTATGGTGCTCTCCCTCTTCGGATGCCATACTGTAATAACTCCTTGTCTGCTAAAGTCTCCTCGAGCACACATCACCAAGATGTCCAGGGTAACCTCCGACTCATGCCGCAGCCATACTCTCACCTGTCCACTTCTGGAGGACCCAACCTCTCCCGGCCAAGGGGCCCCTTACCCTTATGACGCCCCTTGCCAGCAGGAAGTAGTTTAAGATTCTAATCTCCGCCCATTATCACCAAAAGGCCGGGATGACAGGTTGGGTCCTTCTCCGCAGGGGAGAAAAGGAGGAGACTGTGCTGGGCAATATCGTGAGGCAGGCAGTGTCACCAGAGGGGCGGCGTTCCTATGCGTAGCCCCACCCACAAGACCTTAAGAGGAAGGGCATTTCCTCTACAGCGGTGGAGGAGCTCAGAGGTCTCCAGGAGCAGTCCAACCCCTACCCCTGAGAGAAGACCACATTAAAATTCTTTTCGGCACACCTGGTCTCTCTCGCCTTTTTACTGTGCCAAAACCTAACAGGTTCCATCCCAGACTCACAAAAAATAAAATAAAATGAGTATATTTCCAATTTTTCTTACTTACATCTATTTTTTTAGGACTTGGTAAATATATATATATATATACACACACACATACAAATATATGTACACACACATATATATATGTATATATATACATACATACATATATATACATATATATATATATATATATATATATATATATATATATATAGTGTTGGGGACTGAACCCAGGGCCTTGCACATGCTGGCCATACACTCCATCTCTGAGCTACACCTCCAGCTCCATATATATATATATATATATATATATATATATATATATATATAATTTTTTTTTCAGTACTGGGGGTGGAACCTAGGGGCATTCTACCTCTGAGCCACACTCCCAGTCCTTCTGGTTTGCTTTGTTTTTGTTTTTGATTTTTTAGAGTCTTGCTAAGGTGCTGAGGCTGTGCTTGAGCCTGCAATCCTCCTGTCTCAGCCTCTCAAATCCTGGGATTACAGGCATGGGCCACCACGCTGGCTAGCAGGTCTTTATTCTTACTCAAGGCCATAGTGGCTCTGGTGCGAAAGCCACTTTGGTAAGTGTAAAACTTCTTCTAGACACATGATGGAGCTGTTCAGATGAGGCTGCATACACCTTGGCATGATTAACTGTATTCATTCATCCCGTCTGAATGAAAAGGAAGAAGTCCAGACAGATACAAATATAATTTGCCATATGAATCTATCAATGAACATAATATACATATTTGGAGAAATAATCATTAAAAATCAGAAAATAAAACCAAGTCAGGAATGGTGGTGCAGGCTTGTAATTCCAATATTTGGGAGACCGAGACTAGAGGATCGCAGGTTCGAGGTCAGCCTCAGCTAACTTAGGCCCTATGCAACTTAGACCCTGTGTCAAAACAAAGAATAATAAAAAAAAAAACTAGTTTCTATATCAAAAGAAACCATAAAAGAACATTCTGAACAAATTCACAATAAGAAATTATTATTATTACTATTATTGCTATTGTTATTATTATTATTAGCTCGGGATGGTGGTGCACACCTGCAATCCTAGCTATATTGGAGGCGGAGGCAGGAGAATAATAGTAAGGTTGAGCCAGCTTTGCAACTTAGCGAGACCTTGTCTGGAAAGAAAAAATGAAGCTGGGTGTGGTGACACACGCCTATAATACTAGTACTTGGGAGGCTGAGACAGGAGGATTGCTGGTTCGAAGACAGCCTCAAAAAAGTTAAGATAGGGCTAGGGGTGTAACTGGGAGGTAGACTGCCCCTGGGTTCCAGCTTCAGTAACACACACACACACACACACACACACACACACACACACACACACAAGAGGTCTGGTAGTGCACCCATGGATTCAAGTTGAGCCAGGCACTGTGACGCATGCCTTTAAACCTAGTACTTGAAGGCTGAGACAGAATCCTAGGGCAGCCTCTGCAACTTACTTAGACCCTGTTTCAAAATAAAAAGGGCTGGGAATATAGCCCAGAGATAGAATAGCCCTAATTTCAGTCCTCAGTGCCCCTACACACAATTTAATGGGAAAATTAGGTCCAAAATCTTTAACAAGGCATTAATAAATAAAATAAAATTTGATTTATACCACATCAAATGTTAAATGTCCGGTACAAGCTGAGCCTGGTGGTGCATACCTGTAGTCCTAGGCGTGCACCACCATGCCTAGATAATAATAATAATAATAATAATAATAATAATAAATATAATAGCAATAATAGTAATAATAATAAGGACCTCTAGTCCTAGTCCTTGGAAGGCTGGGACAGGAAAATCACAGGTTCAAGGTCAGCCTTAGCAACTTAGACCCTGTCTCAAAAAAAGGGGGAGAAGATGGGGGTAGGGACACTTGGAGGAAGAGAGCTCTTGGGTTCAATCCCCAGTACCAAATAAATAAATAAATAAATAAATGTATATAATATATTGTGCAATCCCTGTTTCTGTCCTAACAAGCACCCTTGGTATCAGCTACTGAGCGAAGGACTTAGAAGTATCTACACACCCTGTTAGCATCACTTGCAGCTAGCTATGAAACTTAAGTTAAGAAGGCTCTAAGTAACCTGCCCAAGCTATTGGTCAGCTACGCGGTGTCTAATCTATATGTTTACCTAATTCCAGCCCAAACTCTTATCCTTTTAGGCAAGGATTCTGTAGCAGAAATGTCCATCAGAAATGTCTGTAGCTGAAAGGTCCTTCCCTAAGGCAGGCTCAATATGATAGAACACACTTATGAAGGCTCTGGGAGCCTTCCTAAACCCAGACGTCTGGAAAAACTGCTGCTTTTAATGGGACAGAAAAATTATGTTTGGAGGCTGTAGTAGAGCCCATGTTTAGTATGTATGAGTCTCTGGGTTTTATACCCAACACCACGGAAACAAAACAAACCAGAGAATTACATTTGCATACAGAGTTTAACTCAATTTTATTTATTTTTTCTTAGAAGATTTAAAGAAGTTTATTAGAAAGATAGAAATACAGCCCCATGCCAAAAGGGCATTGGGGGGGGGTGACTCGAAATGAATACACCCTCAATTTTAAATATTCTTTTATAGCCTAGTGTGGTGGCGCAGGCTTGTAATCCCCACGCTTGGGAGGCAGAGACAGAGCCAGCCATGCTGGCTTAAGAGACCCTGTCTCCAAATAAAAAAGTATAAAAATAAAAATAGGTCTAGGAGTGTAGCCCGGAGGTAGAAGGGTTTCCAGGAACCCCAGTACCACCAAATATATATACACACACATATATGTATATATATATTCTTTTATATGTAGATTTGTAAATAGAATATTGAAGAGAATTTTTAAAAATAGATAATATAATATGTTACTTCTGGCTAACAAAATATTATTGCTAAAATCATTGTTTAATTGAAATAAATGAACAGAAATTGTTTAAATATGTTTAAATTAATAGCTTATTTAAAGCACGTCAGTGTAGATGATTATATTTTTCTAATTTAAATCAATATTTTCTTTCCCTTATTTATTTACTTTATTTATTTATTAGTGGTACTGGGAATCAAACCCAGGGCACTCTACTTCTGAGCTACACCCCCAGACCTTTTTGTGTTTTATTTGTGAGACAGGGTCTCACTAGGTTGCAGAGGGCCTCACTAAGTAGCTGAGGCTGTCAGTGAACTGCAATCCTCCTGTCTCAGCCTCCTGAATCCTGGGATTACAAGCTTGCGCCACCATGCCTGGCTCCTCTTTATTTTATTTTATTTTATGTATTTTCTTTGCAGTGTTAGGTATGAAATTCTGGGGCCTCCCACTATCACTAACCTATTCCTCTAGCTCTTTGCTCAGTTTTTGTGGGGGAGGTACTGGGAGACACTAGGGACTGAACTCAGGGGTATTCTACCTCCGAGCCCTATTTTTATTTTTATTTTTAATTCGTTAATTAATTTTGCGGTACTGGGTTGGAACCCAGGGGCATTCTATCTCTGGGCTAAACCCCCAGGCTTGTATGTTTTTACTCTCTCTCTCTTTCTTTCACTCTCTCACATCTTTTTTCTTTTTTTCTTTTTGCGGTACTGGGGATGGATGGAACCCAGGGGCATTCTACCTCTGAGCGCTCTATTTTTTACTTTTTATTTGGAAACAAGATCTCACCGAGTTGCAAAGGGCCTCGGTAAGTAGCTTAGGCTGGTCGGGAACCGTGATCCTCCTGCTTCAGCCTCCCAAATGCTGGGATTACAAGCATGAGCCACTGCACCTGGCTCTAGTCTTTATATTTTTTTAAACAGGGTCTCACTGAGTTGCGAGGGGCCTTGCTGAGCAGCTGAGGCTGTCTGCGAACCGCAACCCTCTGGTATCCGCCTCCCAAATGCTGGGATTACAAACACCAAACCTGCCTTATTATTTTTGAAACAGGGTCTTCCTGGGTTGATGAGATTCTCACTACTTGCTGAGGCTGTCCTTGAACCTGCAATCTTCCTGTTTCAGCCTCCCAAGTGCTGGGATTACAAGTGTGCGCCATCATGTCCAGCTCCCTGATTTTTTTGTGTGTGGTACTGGGGATTGAACCCAGGTGTAATCTACTGCTGAGGCACACCACAGCCCTATTTTATCCTTTTTGTTTGGGGGGGCGGTCTGGGGATGGAACCCAGGGGCACTTGACCTCTGAGCTACACCCCCTGCCCTATTTTTTTATTCTTTATTTTTGAAACAGGGTCTCACTAAGTAGCTGAGGCTGTCGGCGAACCGCGATCCTCTGGTCTCAGCCTTCCCAATGCTGGGATTACAAGCCTGCGGCCACCACGGCCAGCTTTATCCTTTATTTATCCTTTATTTTGTTTTTTTGTTTTGGGGTATTTTTTTGTTTTTTTGGTGGTACTGGGGTTCCTGGAAGCCCTTCTACCTCCGGGCTACACTCCCAGACCTATTTTTACATTTTTATTTGGAAACAGGGTCTCCTAAACCAGCACGCGCAGCTGGCTTCGAACCTGTGCGATCCTCCTGTCTCTGCCTCCCAAGCGCGGGGATTACAGGCGTGCACCACCACGCCCGGCTTTATCCTTTATTTTGAAATAGGGTTTCATTAAGTTGCAGAGGAACTTACAAGCTGCTAAGTCTAACTGTGAACCTGTGATCCTCCTGTCTCAGCCTCCCAAGTACTGGGATTACAAACAGTCACCATCATACCTGGCTCCTCTGATTTGCATTTTTTAAATTTTTTTAATTTTAATTTATTTAATTAATTAATTTATTTATTTATTTTTATTTTGCGATACTGAGGATGGAACCCAGGGGCCCTCTACCTCCGGGCTATACTCCCAACCCTATTTTTATGTTTTATTTGGAAACAGGGTCTCACTAGATTGCTGAGAGCCTCACTAAGTAGCTGAGGCTGGCTTCGAACCTGTGCGATCCTGCTGTCTCAGCCTCCCAAGCGCAGGGATTACAAGCGTGCGCCACCACACCTGGCTTGACTGTTTGCCACTTTAACTTTGGGCTCTGGGCTCTTGTATTTGTACAGTTCTCCTTTTATTTATTTATTGGTTGACTTTTTAGGGGCTTTCTACCTCTGTGCTATACCCTCAGCCCTATTTTTTAAAATACTTTATTTGGAAACAGGGTCTCACTAAGTAGCTGAGGCTGGCTTCGAACCTGTGCAATCCTCCTGTCTCAGCCTCCCAAGCGCTGGGATTACAAGGGTGTGCCACCACACCCGGATTCGGCTCTTTATTTTTTTATTTGAAACAGGGTCTTACTAAGTTGCAGAGGGTACAAGTAGCTGAGGCTGCCCTCCAGCCTCCATCCTCCTGCCTTAGCCTTCCAAGTACTGGGATTACAAGCGTGCACCACCAAGCTGGCTTTGTTGGTTGACTTTTTCTTTTTCTTTTTCTTTTTTTTTTTTTTTTGGCGGGTTTGGGGATGGAACCCAGGGGCATTCAATCTCTGAGATACAACCCCTGCCCTATTTTTTATTCTTTATTTTGAAACTGGGTCTCACTGAGTTGCAGAGGGCCTCACTAAGTAGCTGAGGCTGTCTGCGAACCGCGATCCTCCAGTCTCAGCCTCCCGAATGCTGAGATTACAAGCTTGAGGCACCACGCCCGGCTGTTTGTTGACTTTTAAAGTTATGTCCTCCATTGTTAAAATATTTTTTCTTCTGCTGTTGTTCCAATTCATTCATTCATTCATTCATTCATTCATTCATTCATTCTCTCTCCCCTCTCCTCTCTCTTCTCTTTCTCTCTGAACTAGGGTTGAATCCCCAAGGTCATTCTACCTCCAAACCACCCCTCCCCACCCTTTTTATTTTTTATTTTGAAACAGAGCCTTGCTAGTTTGCTGAGAGCCGCCCAAAGTTGCTCGTCCTGTTCTTGAGCCTGCAATTCTCCTGTCTCCGCCTCCCAGGTACTGATACTCAGGCAGGTACTACTATGCCCAGCCTCATTTAGTCTCTTAGTAACAAGGAACAGAAAAGCACATGGGTTGCTTTGGGGAAAGATTTTTTTTATGATTCATATGCCCGCAGACCCAGGAAAAAAACAACGCAAAGGCAGGTGAGGCTGTGCGTTTCTGCTTTTCTGGCTCCATGGCTTCTCTGCACGTGGACACTCTCCTTGGTGTCTATAAGCTTCCCACGTACATAGGCCGCTCCGCTCCTCCTCTCTTTATTTCAGCTTGCAGAGTGATCCTGACACAGGCTGCAGAGGGACCCGCTGTCCATGTGGCCCAAAGCTCACGGGCAACTTTCCTCTGGGCCTCTTGATTCAAGTTCCAGGGATAGAAGAAGAGGGACGAAAGAGAGACTGCCCCACTCAGCTCCACCTTACAAGCCATGCCAGCCAGGTCATAGGTCACCGGCAAGCCCACGAGGACCTGCTTGGATCAGATGCTGTCCCAGCCTTGCACAGAGCAGAGGTGTTACTGAAGCCTACTGCCCGTTGCAAAGGACTAGGGAGTGGGACTGTCTCCAGGGAGGGACAGAATAGGGGCTCCAAGATTAGGGCATGCAGCAATGTGCTTACTGCATCTGCCTGCTGCCTTAATTTACATGCACTTTCCTTGGTGAGGCCATGAAGGTAGTTCCACTCACCACTTCAGTGGAAAAAATGCCTGGCCTCTGTTAGAGCCGTTATCGTTTCGCCACCATCAGCATACAACTAGATCTGTGTGTATATTAAGAGCTGACGTCACTTGGCCTTTATCATCATATACTTGTATATGCCTATAAATATTGAAATGCAGGTGTATATGAAGGTGATATTTTTCAAAGTATTGTTAGAGCATCTAGTTTTTTCTGTTCAGTGCTTGTCTTTTTTTTTTTTTTTTTCCTTTCTTTTTGTGATACTAGGGATTGAACCCAGGGCATTCAACCTCTGAGCTACACTCCCAGCCCTATTTTATTTTATTTTTTAAATTTTGAAACAAGGTCTCACTAAGTTGCAGAGAGCCTCACTAAGTTGCTGAGGCTGGCCGAGAACCTGTGATCCTCCTGTCTCAGCCTCCCAAGCGCTGGGATTACAGGTATGCGCCACCATGCCTGGCTCAGTGCTGGTCTTTATATTTTTTTTAATTAGTGCATTGTAAGCATATAAGTACAATAAGTGAGACTTACAGTGACACATTCATACTTGCACATAACATTTGGTCTGCTTTCTTTCCTTTCCTCGTCTCCTACTCACCCAGATCCTCTTACTCTCTTCTACTGGTTTCTCTCCTAATTTTCGTGAGCTTCTTTTTCAGAATAGAATGAATAGAATGTTTCTTGATGTTGGTGTGCAATGCACTGATAACATGGTTTCCAAACTCCTATTATTTTCTTTTCTCTCTCTTTTTCTTTTTCTTTTTCTTTTCCTTTTCCTTTTCCTTTTCTTTTCCTTTTTCTGATCTCTCTCTCTCTCTCTCTCTCTCTCTCTCTCTCTCTCTCTCTCTCTCTCTCTCTCTGTGGTATTGGGTACCAAACCCAGGGCCTCCCACACGCTAGGCAATGTTCCACTGAGCCCCAGCCCCAGCTTCAAAGTACTCCTCTTTCAAACATTCTCTGAGCACTGTTGCAGACCCCAGCCACAAGTAAAACAAGCTTCCTTCCTTCCTCACACATCAAATCTTTATTTGTACAGCAAAAACATCTGCATCAAAACAAGAGGCTGAGACAGGAAGATCCCGGGTTCGCAGCCAGCCTCAACTACTTAATGAGGACCTTTGCAACTTAGTGAGAACCTGTTTCAAAATAAAGAATAAAAAAATAGGGCTGGTCGTATAGCTCAGAGGTAGAATGCCCCTGAGTTCCATCCCCAGTACTGCAAAAATAAATAAATAAAATTTAAAAAAACAAGAGATTCCTACTTTCATATAGAACACAGTCCTGAAAATACACACGAAAGTCAGATGTATAAAATCCAAAAACAGACCCATGTATTTTAAGGAGAGCTCCTATTTTCAGAGATCTAAAACATAGTATAAGATTTCTAATTGTGCCTTTTCTCTTAGACATAGTCTAAAGCTATAATTCCAGCATTTGGTAGGTGTTTTTAAATTTTGGGCTCCTCTTTCCCAGCTAAGCAGGTAGCATAAGGATGTGAGTCAGGCTGTTTACCTATTTATGAATCAGAGCTGGGCATGATGGCACACACCTATAATCCCAGTATTTGGGAGACTGAAACAGGAGGATCATAGGTTCATAGCCAGCCTCAGCAACTTAGTGAAACCCTGCTTCAAAATAAAAAACAAAATGGGGCTGGGGGTATAACCCAGAGCTAGAATGCTCCTGGGTTCAAACCCTGGTACCACACACACAATAAAAGTACTTATCGCCGGGCGTGGTGGCGCACCTTTGTAATCCCTGCACTTGGGAGGAGGAGACAGGAGGATCGCGCAGGTTTGAAGGCAGCCATGCTGGCTTAGGAAATCTTGTTTCCAAATAAAATATAAAATAGGTCTGGGAGTGTAGCCCGGAGGCAGAAGGGTTCTATCACCAGTACCGAAAAAAGAAAAGAAAAGAAAAAAGAAATCGAAATAATCAATTGGTATTTATATCTGCAAGAAGAAACTTTGGAAAAGACACAAAGAAATCATGGGAGTGTTTGTGGGATGTTCAAGTAGGAGTGGGAGCAAGATTCTACACTAGTCATGTTTATATTGTTTGAATTTTTTTGTGTGTGTGGTACTGGGGGTGGAACCCAGGGGCTTTCTACCTCCGGGCTATACTCCCAGACCTACCTTATACTTTATTTGGAAACAGGGTCTCACTAAGTTGCTGAGAGCCTCGCTAAGTAGCTGAGGCTGGCTTTGAACCTGTGCGATCCTCCTGTCTCAGCCTCCCAAGCGCAGGGATTACAAGTGTGCACCACCATGCCTGGCTATATTGTTTGCTTTTTGGACAATTGTAAATATATTGCTCAAAAACATTTAAAATATTATTCAACTGTGTGTGGTGGCACACACTTGTAATCCTAGTATTCGGGAGGCTGAGAAAGGAGGATTGCAATATATATATTTCAAGCCAGGTATGTTGGCATATGTCTGTAATCCCAGTACTTGGGAGGCTGAGGCAGGAGGATCACTGGTTTGAGACCAGCCTCAGCAATTTAGCAAGACTCTCAGGAACCTAGTGAGACCTTGTTTCAAATTAAAAATAATAAAATAGGGGTGGGTGTATAGCTCAAAGAGAGAATACACCTGAGTTCGATTCCCAGTACAAATGTGTGTGCGCACACACACACGTGTGTATATATATGATCATGTATATATGTTTATATATGTCTATAATCAAGCAGAAGACATTGATACACATGGCAAAATAATAGAAAGGCTAACGGGGTCATGTGAGTGAAGAGCTTGGGAGCATACTGAGGACTTCTTGGAGTCTAGAGGTGCCAGCTGTCAAGATTTAGAAAGGCGGAGAATGAGGGAGTCAGAGTCACTGGGAGGAGGATGGAAACGTCTAGGTTTTAGGATCTGCACAAGCAGAGCTCCGAGGGCTGAAAACTGATTGAGTTGACTGGAAACATTTTCCCCTAAGATACTTTCTTTTCTTTTTTCTTTTCTTTTATCTTTTTTTTCCCCCAGTACTGGGGATGGAAGCCAAGGGCATTTTACCTCTAAGCTACACCTCCAGCCCCCCAGCCCTATCTTTTATCTTTATTATTTATTTATTTATTTATTTATTTATTTATTTTTGTGGGTCTGGGGATGGAACCCAGGGGCATTCGACCTCCGAGCTGCACCTCTTACACTCCCTGCCCTATTTTTTATTCTTTATTTTGAAACCGGGTCTCACTGAGTTGCAGAGGGCCTCACTAAGTAGCTGAGGCTGGCTGCAAACAGTGATCCTCCTGTCTCAGCCTCCCAAATACTGGGATTACAAGTGTTGGCCACACCTGGCTTCATTCTGAAACAAGGTCTCAAGAAGTTTCGGAGGGCTTCACTAAGTAGTTGAGGCTGTCCTTCACCGACTGTGATCCTCCAGTCTCATCCTCCTAAGTACTGGAATGACAAGTGCCATCTTAGAGCCTGGCCCTAAGACACATTCTGAAACATTTTTTTAATTTTTTGGTATTGGGGATGGAACCCAGGGCCATTCTATGTCTGAGTTACACCCTAGATCCATTTTATTTTTTATTTGAAACAGGACCTTGCTAAGTTGCTGAGGCTGGCTTTGAACCTGCCAATCTTCTGTCTCAGCCTCTCAAGTATTGGGATTACAAACTTTTTGAGAATATAATGAGCTGAGCGTCTACCTGTGTCTCTTTGGGACTTGGCAAAACGAACAGGTCCCGCCTTGCAACTGTATTTGCAGTGTTCCTCGCTCACCGCTGCTGCGGCATCCTCAGACAAGCCGCGTGTCAACCACTGTTCTTTGGGAGAAGACACTAAGTGAATGCAAACTTATTTAGGCCACGCAAATCCACGTTAGGACCAGAGTTTTGCTTTATTTTTGCTTTGTTTCTACTTCTGTTCAAGAGTCTCAGTTCTCAGGCTGAGGGCCAAACGCAGGTCCTTGGGTATGGCTCACCACGCTCTACCACCGACCTATCTCCCAGCCCTGGGTGAAGACAGGATTTTACCAGGCCTGGTGGCGCACACCTGCAGTCCCAGACTTGGGAGGCTGAGACATGAGGAGCAGAGGTTCAAATCCAGCCTTAGCGAGTTAGGGAGGCGCTCAGCAACTAAGCAGGACCCTATTTCCAAATAAAAAAATATAATAGGGCTGTAGTTTGGAGGTAGAAGGCCTCTGGGCTCAACCGCAGCAACAAAAAGAGAGAGAAAAAAATATCAGAAAATCCAAGTGCTTCAGCCTGAGCTTTTACCTCTTTCTCCTTTGTCAGAATTAAGTCTATTGCATCTAAGAGAGTCCGGTTCAATCGGTTTTGTAAGTATTGAGGTCAGGCGTAGGTCAGGCTTCGCAACACAGCCTCCGTTCTGTTCTGTCTTTGCATCTCTGGGTTTGTATCTCGCTGTCCTCCCTGAGCCTGAACCGGGACAAGAGCGACTGAGCGTGAGAGTAGGTGATTCCTAACGACAGGATAAAGGATCTCAGCTTCGTTTTTACCAAACTCATGAAATTGTTCAGTAATTCTACAATGACTCATCTTTGTACTTCAAAATCACATTAACCCTGTTACCTTGAAGTCAGTGCTTACAAATGGGTCCAATTATGCCAAACAGCCTTCTCTCTCTCTCTCTCTCTCTCTCTCTCTCTCTCTCTCTCTCTCACACACACACACACACACACACACACACACACACACACCACACGTGTGCACACATACATTCACCATCTAGGTAAAGAACAAAAAGGCTTTGAAAGAAATATGACAAATGTTTACACTGTTAGGGTTTGAATGGGCAAGCCCATGGAGGGTTTTTCATTTCTTTTTTGATTTTTTATATATTTTCCAGATCTTATTTAATGACCACAAATTATGTTTATTAGAAAAACAAAACAAAAACAACCAAAATGCATATTTATTTATTTATTTATTTATTCATTTATTCATTTATTGAACTGGATATTGAACCCAGGGGCATTCTATCTCTGAGCTACACCCACAACCATATATATATTTTTTAATTTTGAAAAAGAGCCTCAGATTCTCTAAAGCACACAATGTACTTAAACATATCAAAGTCAACCACTAAGCCAAGCATGGGAAGGAGGGATGGGGAGGGGATGGGGTGGGAACTGGGCAGGGGCTAAATGGGTGATGTGTACATGTATGTCTAAACAAGTTTTTTACCCCATTATGATGTATGAATATAATGCACCAATAAAAAAATTTTTAAAATTTGAAAAAAGGTCTCACTAAACTGCTGAGGGTCTTGTTATACTGCTAAGGATGTCCTTGGGCCTGTGATACTCTTGTCTGAGCCTCCCAAGTACTGGGACTACAAGCGTGCGCCACCACACCTGGCTCCAAAGGTATATGTAAAAGCAGGGTTTAAGCCGGGCGTGGTGGCGCACGCTTGTAATCCCAGCATTTGGGAGTTTGAGACAGGAGGATCGCGGTTCGTGGACAGCCTCAGCTACTACTTAGTGAGGCCCTTTGTGACTCAGTGAGACCGAGATTCAAAATAAATAAAGAAGAAAAAATAGGGCTGGGGGTGTAACTCAGAGGTAAAATGCCCCTGGGTTCCACCCCCAGTATGGCAAAAAAAAAAAAAAAAAAAAAAAAAGGCAGGGTTCAGTGGGCCAAGGTCAAGGACTCAGCCCCTTTCTCTTACCTCATTTTTCTGGAAGCCCAAAGGAGCCTGCCATAGCTGCCGGTTTCATCTGCACAGATCTGGGCTTCCTCTTTGAAGGTTTCCCCTTGTCAGCTCCAGGGGAAAAGACAGGAGATAAGTCCCGTCTTCCATTTGATTGGTTAACTCAAGGGCACCCTCAAACCTGAGCTCCTCCTATCTCGGCCTCCAAGTGCATCCAGGCACCTCCCACCACACCTGCTGTCACTCTCAAGCCACCGTTAAGCAGGACTTAGCCCTTGGTCCTATCCCTTGGCCAGCCTCCTCCAAAGTAAATCTAACCCCCCAGTGTCCTGAATAAAGAAGAGTTCAGTCACTTTGCTTTGGGAAAGTCAGGCAAGTTCCTGAAAACAACAAGTAAAGCACCTGCATATGTCTGACTTTTTCTTAGGGTCTCCTCTCCTTTCGCCCTAACTTGCCTCCTGTGGCCTCCTGAGCCTGACATGGCTGCCTCCTCCCTCCGCAGGCACCTGCCTCCTGGGAGAGTCCAGTCGTCAGCCCCATGTCGCCCGCCTCATCTCTTCCAGGCAAGTCCCCGAGGCCCCCGTTCAGTGGAATTACGTGTGGCCTCCCTGGAAGCTGGGTGTGCCTTGGGTTTGACATATGCCGTGAGCAGACATGACAACTGGATAAGACTTGTGCCAAGCACATGCCTGTAAAAATGGGCCCTGTTTTTGGTGCCCTGGAAGATCTGACTGTTGAGGAACCAAAAGAGGGCAAAGGGAAGCTGGGGGCTGTTCAGCCTGAGGTCTCAGCCAGAACTCTCAGCCATTTGGGCTGTCCAGCCCTCCCTCCTGGGAGGCACCAGGGTAGGGCACGCCGTCTCATCCACCTGGACAGGAGAGTGCCGGGCCAGCGGGGGCTTACAAATCATGTGTCTAAATATTTTAAAGTTCTAAGTCAAGCTAGCAGATCATTATATAAAGTATGTTCTGTCCTCCTACCTTGACAAAAATACCTTCAGAACAACCTGGGAGTCTAGGATGAAATGCAGAATTCTCGACTCCTTCGATTTTCTTGCAGAACTCGGAAGCAGCCAGCCTCAGCTTCGCCCTACTTCGGCTCTTCTTGCTTCCGCTGGCGTCTCGGGCCCTTCCCACTGCAGCGGGGACCTCTTGCGTTCCCGTTTGGATGCCCCGGCCCACCTACGCAGGTCCTCTCCCCCTCCCAGCACCCGCCTGTGTTGCCCCGATGGTGGTTGGAGTGAGCACCTCAGCACCAGGGCCATCCCGAGGGAGGCTGGCCTGGAAGCAGGCCTGCGGGGGTTTAGGTAGAGAATTCTGGGGTCCTGTGCATTGGCCATAAAAAGGGGGAGATGTCAAAGAATCCGCCCCTAATTTGTAATCTATGAGAGCTCTCTTCACAATGATTTGAGGGAATTCAAATTAGCACTGTTAATTATCAGCAGTGCTAGAAAACAGAGGGATGGAGCCCGGCATGGGCGCATATTTGTAATCCCAGTAGGTGGGAGGCTGAGACAGGAGGATCGCAGTTTGCCCATACCCTCAGCTACTTAGTGAGATTTCTGCAACTTAATGAGAACCTGTTTCAAAATAATAAAAAATAGGGCTGGGGTATAGCTTGGAGGTAGAATGCCCCTGGGTTCCATCTCTAGTAATGCATAAACAAAACAAACAAACAAACAAACAAACCCAGAGGGATGGATTTCATGACATCTAAAAGCTCTATATCAAGCCAGGTGTGCCGGCACATGCCTGTATTCCCAGTACTTGAAAGGCTGAGGCAAGGATTCCTGGTTTGAGGACAGCCTCAGCAATGTGGCAAGAATCTCACTAACCTAGCAAGACCTTGTTCTGAGACAAGAAATTAAAAGGGCTGAGCTGGGCATGGTGGCGCACGCTTGTAATCCCCGCGCTTGGGAGGCAGAGACAGGAGGATCTCACTGGTTCGAAGCCAGGCCCGCTGGCTTAAGAGACCCTGTTTCCAAAAATAAAAAAGTATAAAATAGGTCTGGGAGTGTAGCCCGGATGTAGAAGGGCTTCCGGGAACCCCAGTACCACAAAAATAAATAAATAATAATAATAAAATAAAATAAAAAATAAAAGGGCTGGGGGTGTAGCTCAGAGGTAGAATGCCCATGAGTAACAATCAATCCCCAGTAACACATACATACACACACACACACACACACACACACACACACACACACACACACAGAGTAAGTAAATAAATTTAAGGCTCAGCCAGGCATGGTGTAGCATGCCTGTAATCCCAATACTTAGGAGGCTGAGACAGGAGGTTCACAGGTTAGAGGACAGCCTCAGCAAGTAGTAAGTCTCATCACCTTAGTGAGACCCTGTTTCAAAATAAAGATAGAATAGGGCTAGAGATGTAGCTTGGAGGTTGAATGCCCCTGGGTTCAATCCAAAGTATTATAAATAAATAAATAAATAACAACATAAAGGCTCATTATTTTTCCTTCTTCCATGCTAAACAGGGTCTTTGGGAAAAGCCATGGCCCACCCGCTCTTTTTTTCTGAGGATTGAATGCAGGGGCATTTTGCCTCAAAGCTACAAATGCTCTCCAGCACTTTTTATGTTTTATTTTAAAACAGGATCTCATTTTACAATGAGGCACTTATTTCTTCCATATCTCCTCAAATTTTATTTCTTTGAAAAGTGATAACTCAGTCGGGCATAGTAGCGCATGCTTGTAATCCCAGCATTCCAGAGGCTGAGACAGGAGGATCGCGGTTCGCGGACAGCCTCAGCTACTTAGGGAGGCCCTTGGCAACTCAGTGAGACCCTGTTTCAAAAAGGAAAAACTAAAAAATAGGGCTGGGGGTGTATCTTGGAGGTATAATGCCCCTGGGTTCCATTCCCAGTACCAAAAAGAAAAAGTGACCACTGGTTCCACAGAGATAATGGTATATCTAGCCGGGCGTGGTGGCACACGCTTGTAATCCCAACATTTGGGAGGCTGAGACAGGAGGATTGCACAGGTTCGAAGCCAGCCTCAGCTACTTCGTGAGACCCTTTGTAACTCAGTGAGACCCTGTTTCAAAACAAAGAATAAAAAATGGGGCTGGGGGTGTACAAAGGTAGAAGGCCCCTGGGTTCCATCCCCAGGACTGAAAAAACAAAATCTATGACCTGACATTTCTCTGAGGTCTGCTCTTCCTGTTCCCAACAAAAGATAGTCAGAGGGTTGGGAATGTAGCTCAGTGGTATAGCACTTACCTAACTTGCAAGAGGACTTGGATTCAGTCCTGGCAAACAAACAATCCACCAAACAAACAAACAAACAAACAAACAACAAAGATATTCACACACAAAAAAAGATAACAAAAATACAAAATAAACCTATTTAGCCAGGCATAGTGATACACACCTATAATCTCAGTACTTGGGAAGCTGAGACAGGAGGATCACAGGTTCAAGGCCAACCTTAGTAGCTTAGCAAGACCCTTTTTTATAAATAAATAAATAAATAAATAAATAAATAAATAAGGCTGGGGGTGTACCTCTAAGGTATAATGATGTGTCTGGGTTCAAACCCCAGTACCAAAAAAAAAAAAAAGAATCCCATGTAAGTATCCCAGCCTGGTGTTGTCATTACCTTGACACTTGCGCTGAGGCCTGTGCTTTAATTGCAGCAGTGAGGTCAACGAGGTCAATGGGAAATGCCCTTGCAGCTTGGACAGAGGAATGGCGTAACTCCTAAGTATTATGGAGTTCTCACAATACCCTTAGGAAGCCACACTTCGTTCTGGCCTTTGGATTGTGGAGAGTGGCAGTGTTTCCATTGGTGAGAGGGGAAACATACAGAGCTAAGAAGGGGAAAGGGGCGCCGGGCAGAGGATTATGTGCAGAGCTCTATTGATAGTAAAGGAGATAATAATGAAAGGACACTTTGAGGAAATTAATCCAGGGCCTTCTTACTGGAGTCTCATCTCCAGGATCCCCCTCCCTTTTTATTTTATTTTTTCAGGGTTGTAGGGAGTAAACCCAGAGGCATTCTACCTCTGAACTGTACCCTTAGCCCTATTCTATTTTCACTTTCATTTTTATTTTATTATTATTATTATTATTATTATTATTATTATTATTAATTTTGCGATACTAGAGATGGAACCCAGGGGCATTCTACCTTTGAGATACACCCCCAGCCCTCATTTTTATTCTTTATTTTGAAACAAGGTCTCAATGAGTTGCAGAGCACTAAGCAGCTGAGGCTGTTCTCGAACCGAGATCCTCCTGTCTCAGCCCCGAATGCTGGGATTACAAACGTGCGCCACCACGCCCGGCTTTATTTTTACTTTGAAACAGGGTCTAAGTTGTAGAAGGCCTCACTGTTTCTGAGGCTGGCTGCGGTCCTCAGGTCTCAGCCTCCCAAGTGCTGGGCTTCTAGGCGTGCGACACCAGGCCCGGCTCTCTCTCCAGGACCCCTTTGCTTCTACTTGAGCCCAGCATGACTCGTGGAGAAGGTTCTCCATGATAACCGCCCACCCTGAGACTCTAACCATGTTCAGTGTCCTCTTTGCCTCTCTAAAAAGACCTTAAGCTTGGATTCTGTAACACTGTACCAAAGGCCCGAGGCAGCTGGGGTGCAGCTTGGCGGTAGAGAGCTTGCCGAGCACCTTAGCATACACAGGGTTCTGGGTTCCAATCTCAGCCTAGCAAGAAAAAAAAAAAGAGTGACATTTATGAGAAGCACACTCAGCACGCTGGCTGTGTGTAATATATTCCCCACAAATGTCAGCTGTCTTCATCATCACCAATATTGGTGTCATCGTCTTGATTCTTTCACTGACTAAACATTGACCCGGAACAAGCTATTGAACATTTCTTTCTTCCTTCCTTTCTTTTCAATACTAGAGACCGAATCCAGGGACATTTTACCACTAAGCTACATCCCCAGCCCTTTATTAATTTATTTTTTATTTTTATTTTTTTGCGGGTCTGGGGATGGAACTCAGTAGCATTTGACCTCCAAGCTACAACCCCTGCCCTATTTTTAGTTCCTTATTATTATTATTATTATTATTTTTTTTTTGGTGGTACTGGGGTTCCTGGAAGCCCTTCTACCTCCGGGCTACACTCCCAGACCTATTTTTGCATTTTTATTTGGAAACAGGGTCTCCTAAGCCAGCGCGCGGGGCTAGCTTCGAACCTGCGCGATCCTCCTGTCTCTGCCTCCCAAGCGCGGGGATTACAAGCGTGCGCCACCACGCCCGGCTAGTTCCTTATTTTGAAACCAGGTCTCACTGAGTTGCAGAGGGCCTCGCTAAGTAGCTGAGGCTGTCCGCGAACCACGATCCTCCAGTCTCAGCCTCCTGAATGCTGGGATTACAAGCATGCTCCACCATGCCGGGCTCCCAGCCCTTTATTTGATTGATTTATTTATTGATTTATTGATTGATTGTACTGGGTATTGAATCCAGATGAATTCTACCTCTAAGCCATGCACCCACCCCTATTTCATTTTATATTTATGTATTTATTTATTTAATTTTGCAGTGCTGAGGATGGAACCCAGGGGCATTCAACCTCTGAGCTACACCCCCAGCCCTATTTTTTATTCTTTATTTTGAAACAGGATCTCACTGAGTTGCAAAGGGCCTCACTAAATAGCAGCTGAGGCTGTCCTCGAACCGCAGTCCTCGGTCTCAACCTCCCAAATGCTGGGATTACAAGCGTGTGCCACCACGCCCGGCTTTATTTTGATTTTTTTGAAACAGGGTCTCATTATGTTGCTGAGTTTGTCCTCGAACCTGTAATCCTCCTCTCTCAGCCTCTCAAGTCTTGGGACTGTAGGTGTGCACCACCACGTCTGGCCCGTGCCCGTTTTGGTTTTATTTGAGACAGGGTCTCACTATGTTGTTCAGGCCGACCTTCAACCTTCCATCCTCCTGCCTCAGCCTCCTGGGTAGCTGGCATTAGAGGCTTATACCACTGCACCCAGCAGCATTACTAAGTCTTGGACTCCTCATCTTTACATTGAAGAATAAGACATACTTATCTTCAAGGATACCTCTGCCCTTCATGATCACTGATAACCACTCTTGTAGTTCTAAGCTGTGCAATGTGTTTGTGGTCTTGGATATGGAAAAGGAGAATCAGGTGGAAATTTGCATGGTAGGTAAATCAACTGATCATTTTAATCACCAAACATTTTTCTTTCCATAAGAGTTATAATTGCAGAACCAGGCGTGTGGTGCACACTTGTAATCCCAGCATTCGGGAGGCTGAGACCGGAGGATCGTGGTTCGTGGACAGCCTCAGCTACTTAGTGAGGCCCTCTGCAACTCAGTGAGACCTGGTTTCAAAATAAAGAATAAAAATAGGGCAGGGGGTGTAGCTCGGAGGTCGAATGCCCCTGGGTTCCATCCCCAAACCCCCTCCCAAAAAAATTATAATTGCAACATTGGATGGTTTAAATAAAAAATACAGCATACTTGTGACTTCAATCTTTTAATAGTATCAGATATTTCCAGGCATTCAGGCATTATTCTTTGATAATGTTTAATTGTTATTATTATTTGTGGATGTGGTACTAGGGAACACCAAGGGTGTTCTGCCACTGAGCTACACCCCCAGTCTTATTTATTTATTTGGTGCTGGGGATTGAACACAGGGCCATTCTACCTCTGAGCTACACCCAGCCCTATTTTATTTTTTACCTGGAAACAGGGTCTCACTAAATTGTGGAGGGCCTCACTAATTTGCAGAGCCTGGTTGTAAATCTGTGATCATCTTGTCTCAGTTTCCCAAATACTGAGTTATAGGCATGTGCCACCATGCCCAACTTATTTATTTTGAAACAGAATCTTGCTAAGTTGCTGAAGGCCTTACTGAGTTGCTGAGGCTGGCCTTAAACTTGTGATCCTCCTGTCTCATCCTCCCAACTACTGGGACTACAGGCATGCACCACCAAGCCCAGCTTAATTATTTTTGATTTCTGATTTTAGAATATGTTTAAGTTATGTGCCTCTGTCCCTTGGCCATTATTTCTTTTGTTTATATTATGTGTGAAGTCATCATCAGTGACAGATGAGCCAATTAAAGCAGAAACCTCGGGCTGTGAAACACCATCACACAGGATCTGACCCGTGAGGCTCTGGGGAGAGTGAGTTATTCAGCGCCGACTCAGTCTGGAGCCTGTTGAAGGGCGCACCACCAAAGCTCATTAGTGCTGCTTCGAGCGAGCGGATCCACCGGATACACTCCCTCCTCTGCTCCGACTTGAATTCGTCCTGACAATCTGCTTGTGCAGCTAGTGATGGAGACACAGATGTTGGACTACCAGGCCTTTCCAGATTGCTTTGACATTCCAAATGCCAAACCATCAGAGTTTTTTAAATTACTTTTTGATTTCCCAAATACCACAAATTAGGACATGCAGACTGGGAGATGCCAATTAGAAAACATTTATTGTGTGTGCTTTTCTTTCCTTGCTGTTTTCTGTGGGTTTATTGGTGATATTAATTGACTATTGGGGAAATAGGCACAGTCTTAAATATGGCATCACCAGAAACCAGAAACCCTGAGTGTAGAGAGCAGCATTTGAAGTGGTCCAACATCACTGCCCTTAGAGAGCCAAGCCAGCTTTCCAGTCCATTCTTGAACTCTTGCCAGCAAGAGTTACTTGGGGTGTGGGGGAGGTCTTTGGACCCATCTGCATAAGAAGAATGTAGCTGAATATGGAGGTACATGCCTATAATCCCAGTGGTTTGGGAGGCTTAACTAGGAGGATGAGTCCTTCCTCTGCCACTTAGAACCTGGGAGCCACTTCTTCCTGAGGTCTATACAGTCCCATCAGGTCCACATCCCCCACTCCATAGGGTATCTTTCATCATGGAACATTTTCTTTCTGCACATTTTAGAGGAAAAGTAGCCTTTTCTAATATTTATAGAGAAGATTATCTTAAGCGAAGGTCTTAAAGGCCTACTATTTTATGATGATTTTTTTTTTTTTGGTACTGGGGTTCCTGGAAGCCCTTCTACCTCCGGGCTACACTCCCAGACATATACATACATATATATATATATATATATATATATATATATATATATATATATATATATTTTTTTTTAATAGGGTTTCTTAAGCCAGCAAGCCTGGCTCCGAACCAGCGCGATCCTCCTGTCTCCGCCTCCCAAGAGCGGGGATTGCAAGCGTGCGCCACCACGCCTGGCTTTTATGATGATTTTATATTAATTTTGCTATTGCTTTGTATTGATATAACGTAATCAATCCAAGTTGGGCAGGGTGGCACATGCTTGTAATCCCAGCATTCGAGAGGCTGAGACAGGAGGATCGCGGTTCGCATGCAGCCCGCCTCTGCTACTTAGTGAGGCTCTCCTGTAACTCAGTGAGACCCTGTTTCAAAATAAAGAATAAAAAATAGCAGTGGGGGTGTGGCTCGGAGGTAGAATGCCCCTGGGTTCCACCCCAGTACCGCTAAATAAATGAATAAATAAATAAATGTCAACTCAAATTTCTCAGATGTTATCAGACGTGGATAATGTAAGAAGATGCCCTAATCTGGGGGATGGACTGGTAGTGTTGCCTTAATATCTCCTGTTTTTACCCAGAACACATCTGCCTTCAGCTCCAGCTGTCCACAAACAGGAGAGGGGAGGGGTGTGGGAAGGGGAGAGGTCAGCAAAGAATCTACTTACATTCTTCTACCTCCCATATATGGATAAACAAATTTCATATCAATGACACTCACCAGGGCCTACAAACTTGTGGTTAATAGGCCAAATTAGTTGTCTAGATGTGTTTTGTTTGGTTAGCAAGGTGTGTGTGTGTGTGTGTGTGTGTGTGTGTGTGTGTGTGTGTGTGTGCGCGCGTGCGCATGCATGCGCACACACGTGTATGTTGCTAGGGATAAAACCCAGGGCCTTAGCCTGGCGTGGTGGCGCACGCTTGTAATCCCCGCGCTTGGGAGGCGGAGACAGGAGTATCGCACGGGTTCGAAGCCAGCCTTGGCTACTGAGTGAGGTTCTCAGCAACTTAGTGAGACCCTGTTTCCAAATAAAATATAAAAATAGCCGGGCGTGGTGGCGCACGCTTGTAATCCCCGCACTTGGGAGGTGGAGACAGGAGGATCGCGCAGGTTCGAAGCCAGCCGCGCTGGCGTAAGAGACCCTGTTTCAAAAATATAAAATAGGTCTGGGAGTGTAGCCCGGAGGTAGAAGGGCTTCTAGGACCCAAAACAACCCAGGGCCTCTTATATGCTAGATAGGTGCTCTACCTCTGAGATATGCCTCTAGCCCCTGAATTTTTGTTTATACCTCCTAACAAATGGATTCCTGGATTTCTCTATCACAACGATATCTCAGTGAGTATCTGTATCTACATTCTCTTTGTGGACCTCATAGAGAGTTTCACTGGAGAATATTCTCAGCAGTGATGTTATTGGCTTATAAGGTATATGTAAGATCATAGTTTAGATAATACTTAAATATTCAACATCATAATTTTTGCCAAGATCTTGGGTATAAAGTTCTATTTCATCTTTTTTTTTTTTTTTGTGTGTGTGTGTGTGTGTGTGGTACTGGGGGTGGAACCCAGAGGCATTCTACCTCTGGGCTATACTCCCAGCCCTACTTTGTATATTTTATTTGGAAACAGGGTTTCACTAAGTTGCTGAAAGCCTCATTAAGTAGCTGGGGCTGGCTTCCAACCTGCGCGATCCTCCTGTGTTACCGACTAGCTCAGTTCTGTGGGGGGCAAGTCCACTAGCGGTCGGGGGCCTCAGAAAGATGGGTCAAAAGGCAGGCGGCGTTCTGCAGATCCTTATCTGCAGCGGTTTCTTTCCCTCTATGAATTCCTCAAGTTTTTTAGTTACGACGTTTTGGAAAAGAAACCTGAAGTGGACAAAGGCTTCTTGAGCCAATGACACTTTATTATGAAAAACCCAAGAAATTTATACACTTCACCAGTAAAGTTAAGAGAAAGGGGGGCGGGGGTCCTTCAGCTGGCTGTTGGCCTTTGAAGAATTAACTTCTGTTTCTCTCCAAGGTCTTGCAGATAAGCAGCTCCAGGTGGCAGCCTCCCAGGATAGTCGAGGCTTGGGAGCTTCTCAGGGGAATCTTCTTTTAACCCTTCCTGGAACTTTCCATCTTTTGGGCTCAGTTCATATAACAAGTGTGGGGAGATTTGGTAATTCAGGTATCTTCTAAATCTGAAAGCTTAAGCATACTCACAACACAGTTTGGCAGACAAAATATCACAAACAACACCACAAGGTTTTTAGTTCTAATTGTCAGATGTATTTTCTTAACTGCTGAGCACTCTTTTTTAAACAACAAGCCTATTAAAAGTCTACTTATCTTTAATAATTTACTTCCCTGTCACAAACTCTCTGCAACCTGCTTTTAACCTTCTAATTTCTTTCTTTTCCAGTTGGGACTTTCTTATGATAAGCTCTTTTTCATGCAAAAATGCTTTTCTTACTCTTACGGTATTTCCTTTTGTTCATACATATATATATATTTAGAATGTCTGTCCTTTATTTTGTCATATTCATTTCTAACTATGCGGCCATTTTTTCTGTCTCCTGGAGTGCTCACACTGAGGTAAAAGTTAACAGTCTTTTTCTTTGGGTCTATTGTATTTGGGCAGCTAAGTTGTTTCTTTAAGGTCACACACAAGGTTTTTCTCTGTCTCTTGGCAGGATTTGCCAGAGTTAACGATGAAGGTCGGAGGCCATTTGTGATTGCTGCAGCTGGGGTGCTTATCACAGTACCCGAATTCTGGCCAGTTTCTCATTATTGTTGAGCAGAGCCAAGGACGTTTAAACAAATTATTAGAAAGTTTATCTCCACGGACTCAGTTTCTTTTTATAGTCCTAATTTCACATCACTGGAGCAATTCGTGTAGAAAGTTAAAAGAAATAATAGTGAAGGGCATCTAAGAGTGGGGGTACTTTAGCCAGAGACGATACCTCCTTCTCGGGGCGTCCTTGCCGATTAACTATGTGGAGTGGGGGTTCTCAACACATAGATGCCGAGGCAGCAGGATGTCTTGGCACTCCTGTCTCAGCCTCACAAGTACGGGGATTACAAGCATACGCCACCACACCCAGCGTGATCTTTTATGTGGTATTTTTAGATATTCCATTATTTCATTTCATCTTTCTAAGTTACTAATGAGGTTAAGAGTCTCTTCACATACTTAGTAGTCCTTAGGAAAAACCTTTTTTAAAAATTTTTATTGGTGCATTGTAGTCATACATCTCAACGGGATAGAAAACTTATGGAGATATACATGCACACATCACCCAGTCAGCCCCCACCCAACCTCTAACCCCTCCCTCCCCCTCCCTCCTACCCATGCCTGGCTCCCTGATTGACTTTGATATGTTTAAGTACATCATGTGCTTTAAAGAGTTTCCCTTATCCTCCCTCTTATCCCCTCAGATATGTCACCTTCATTCTCCTCTATAGGGTCCCTTCTTCATCTAGAGTTCCTCCTGTCACCCATTTCTCCCTAATATTTTGCACATTAAGAAAAGCATCTGATTTTTTATTTTTTGTGTGACACTTTACTGTAAATGCCATAATTTAGTTCTCCCTTATGGCTGGGCAAAATTCCATTGTGTACGTATCCCATAGTTTTGAAATCCACTCTTCTGTTGAAGGACATCTTGGCTGGTTCCACAGTTTGGCAATGATGAACTGTGCAGCTATGAGCATGGTTGTTCATGCGTTGGTTTGGTATTTTGGTTTCTGTTCTTTTTTGTAGATACCCAGAGGTGGTGTTGCTGGATCATACGGTAAGTTCGTTTTCCTTCTTCTGAGGATCTTCTATACTGTTCTCCAAAGTGGTTGCACCAACTTGCAACCTCACCAACAATGTATTAGAGCTTTTAGTTCTCCACACTTATTCCCACTTACTGAAATCCTGAAAGCCAGAAGGTGAGTAACTTTGATGTGCCCCGAACATTTTTCTTACATAGTATGTTGTCCAGAGTTCCTGAGCATGTGGGGCAGGTACACTCTACTTTCGGGGAGATTTCCTCAAAAGTTCAGGGTGAGCCGGGCGTGGTGGCGCACTTTTGTAATCCCTGCGCTTGGGAGGCTGAGACAGGAGGATCGCGCAGTTTCGAAGCCAGCCTCAGCTGGTTTAAGAGACCCTGTTTCCAAATAAAAAAATATAAAATAGGTCTGGGAGTGTAGCCCGGAGGTAGAAGGACCCTGGGTTCCATCCCCAGTACCACCTTAAAAAAAAAAAAAAAGTTCAGGGTGGATTAAAATGAATTTACCTGCCTCTCCCTGATACTGGCCACTGCCGCTGCCACCATCTTGGCCCTCCTCTAGGAAAAACTTAAAGGGATCATTCTTCAAATGATCTCTTGGTGGTCTCTGTCATTTTTCTACTAGGTTTTCTGTCTTTTTGTTTGCTGTTAAATGTTTCTTGTATGTTCTTAGACATTAACATGCTATTGGTTGTAGATGTTGGCAATGTCTTCTAGTCTATTACTTGTTTGTTAACTTTGTGGTAACAGCCATGGGATACTAACCCTTATTATTTTTGGCGTCAAATACAAAATTTTTTCCTTCATGGTTTATGCTCTGGAGATCTTATGTAGGAAAGTCTTCCACAATTGAGGTTACAAAATTATTCTGATATTTTCTATTAGTTTCCATTTTACCTTTTCATTTAGGTCTTTAGGTTTTTAACCATTCAAGGTTATTTGTTTTGTTTTGTTTTGTTTGTTTGGGGGACTGGGAATTGGAGCCAGGGGGATTCTACCTCTGGCTATACTCTCAGCCCTTTTTATTTATTTATTTTTGTTGTTGAAACAGAGGTCTTGCTAAGTTGCTGAGACCCCAAACCTTCAATCCTCATGCCTCAGCCTCCCATGTACTAGGGAATTCCAGATGAGTACCACCGAGCCCAGCTAGAGTTGTGTTTTATGTTCTAAAGTAGATATCTAATTTCATGTTCTCTATAAAATGAACCAAATTTACCTCTATATCATCTGCTAAAGTAATTTTTGAAATTGAGATAGGGCCTCACTAAGTTGGCCAGGCTGGCCTCAAACTTTCAATTCTTTTGCTGCAGCCTCCCACGTCACTGGGATTACAGGTGTGCACCACCACATCTGGCTAAAATAATCTCTTCTAGAAGCTGGGCGTGGTGGCATACGCTTGGAATCCCAGCATTTGAGAGGCTGAGACAGGAGAATTGTGGTTCGCGGCCAGCCTCAGCTACTACTTAGTGAGGCCCTTTGCAACTCAGTGAGACCCTGTTTCCAAATAAAGAATAAAAAATAAAACTGGGAGTGTAGCTGGAAGGTAGAATGCCCCTGGGTTCCATTCCTAGTACCACAAAAAAATAATAAAATAATCTATTCTAAATGGGATTTATGGTGCCACTTCTTTCATGTACTATATTTCTGCATATATGAGAGTCATTTTCTAGGTTATTTTCTTTTTGTTTGCTTGGGTGTTTCTGAATTAATATTCCATCCTGTATTGATTACCTTGACTTCAACATTGTGTTACTATCTGGTAGGGTTAGGTGCGGTGTGGTGTAGAGCAACAGCACATGCCTATAATCCCAGTAGTTAGAAGGAAAAGGCAGTCACAGATGTGAGGCCAGCCTGGGAAACTTAGTGAGACTCCATCTCAGAAAGAAAGCGGGGGTGGGTGCAGCTTAGCAGTAGAGGGACCCTGGTTTCAATCCCTAGTCTCTCCCTGTCTATCTCTTTTACACACACACACACACACACACACACACACACACACACACACACAATCTGGCAGTCTAGTAGGGAGAGTCCTTGGCTTTTCTTTTTAAAAATTATTTTAATCATTTAAAGATTTTAGTTCTCCAGTTAAATTTTAGAATTGGCGCACACTTGTAATCCCTGAGCTTGGGAGGCAGAGACAGGAGGATCGCACAGGCTTAAGAAACCCCGTTTCCAAATAAAATATAAAAGATAGGTCTGGGAGTATAGCCCAGAGGTAGAAGGGTTCCATCCCCAGTACCACACACACACACACAAAAATTAAAATTAATTCTTACCAAAAAAAATCTAGTCGGGTGTGGTGGCTATTTTATTCTTTATAAATATTCCTTATAGTTACTCTTCATAAATGGTGGCTCTATTTTATTTTTTATTTTTATATTTATTTATTTATTTATTTATTTATTTTGCGAGTCTGGAGATGGAACCCAGGGGCATTCGCCCTCCAAGCTACACCCCCTGCCCTTTTTTTTTTTTTTTTTTTGAAACTGGGTCTCACTGAGTTGCAAAGGGCCTCACTAAGTAGCTGAGGCTGTCGTCAAACCTGCGATCTTTCTGTCTCAGCCTCCCAAGTACTGGGATTACAAGTGTGCACCACCATTCCCAGCTTCATACGGGTCTTATACAGCCGGGGAGGGGAACATGAGGGAGTAAACCAAGGGGATTCCACCTCAAGACGACACCTCCAGCCCTTATTTATTTTGAAACAGGGTGTCTGTAAGTTGCTGAGGCTAGCATGGAACCTGTGATCCTTCTCTTTCAGCCTCCCAAGTACTGAGATTACAGGCGTGTGCTACGCAACTGGTCTTAATATTCTTTGTTGAGTACTATTTTGTGATATTATGGTTGTTGGTACCATTGTGCACTGCATCTTAATTTTGATTCTTTTGCTAGTTGGTTTAGCTCATGTAGAAGGTCACTACTGACGTGTATAGGTTCTAGTTCATGTAGTTCATAAGGCTGCATTCCTCTGTCTGTTGTCTTAGCCTTTATTTTTTATTTTATTTATTTTATTTTTTGGTGGTACTAGGGGTGGGACCCAGGAGTTTTCTACCTCTGGGCTATACTCCCAGACCTATTTTATACTTTATTTGAAAATAGGGTCTCACTAAGTTGCTGAGAGCCTCACTAAGTAGCTGAGGCTGGCTTCGAACCTGCGCGATCCTCCTGTCTCAGCCTCCCAAGTGCAGGAATTACAAGTGTGCGCCACCAGGCCTGGCTGGCTTAGCCTTTATATCATGCCGCATAAGAGTGCTCTGACAGTTCCTGGGTATCCAGACAAATCTGGACCAATTTCTAGTCCAGAAGTCTCTTCTCCACAATGGCTAGAATAACCAAGAAATCAGATCATTGCATCTCCCTAATCAAAACTCTCCTCCCAAAGAACTGTGTGGCCAGTACAGCCAACAGGTCTGGTTCTGACCATCGCCTGAGGACATCTCCTACCACCAGCCTCCTCATTAGCTGTTCCGGCTACGTTTCTTTTTGTTCTTTGAACATACAGAGCCCGGGGTCTTCACATGTTCTTCCCCTCTGGCAAAAGTGTGTTTCCTCCAGAACTTCCTTCTTTTGACCCCTCAAAGTTCTGCTAAAATTTCACTTCTTCAGAGAAGTTTTTATGACCCCTCAAACTAAACCAGCTACCCTGCCTCCAGCATAGACTGCCCTTGTTAGCATTTAACTCAGAGATTCGTTTAACTGTTATTTCCTTAGTGTCCAGTCTTATTCCACTAGAATATAAGGTGTGCGAGCGGGAGGGACCTTGTCTACACAGCCCCGGAAGTCACAGGAGTTTAGTACATATGTGTCAAATAACTGAGTAAAGCAGGCTGGCTTGCCGAGCACAGTCTTGGAATTTGGGGAATTTGCTCAGGTGATGCAATTGTCTCTTTCCTTCAATAACGACTGCTCCTCCCCGCTCCCTAAACACTCCAGAGTCAAGTGTCCTCCACACACCAGGAGAAAGCAAACCCTCCCAACAGGGACCAGCCTGCTTCTTCCCGCTCCGAGGCTGTCCCAGATCCCCATGCTGCTCCAACCATCCAGCCTCGGCTTTTCTAGGCTCGGCCAAGCACCAGGGACCCACACGCGCATCCAAGTGTTCGTTTCCTGTGTCTTCAGGCATCTCTCTAGGGCAGCCAGTCGGGGACAGTCACCTGGGGTCTGCAGCTCCAAATACCTGGTAACAAACCTCACTCCGTGACTCTTCGCAATTTGACCCAGAGGGAGGTGACTGCCGAGTCCAGGGCTGCCTGGACGGGAAGTGGACGGGGAGCATGGGGCACAGGGTGTTAGTGGACCCGAGGAGCCGGACACCGCTGCAGACTGCTCCTTCTAGACGATTCTCGTTGAGAAATGCAGTCCCCATCCCTCCCCGATTCGAGACATGATTAAGCCAGGCACAGTCGTGCGCCTGTAATCCCAGTACTTGGGAGCCTGAGACAGGAGGATCACAGATTTGAGAACAACCTCAGCAACTTAGCAAGACCCTGTTTTTTATTTTTTTATTATTTTTTTATTTATTTATTTATTTATTTATTTTTATTTATTTATTTTTTTTTGGTGGTACTGGGGTTCCTGGAAGCCCTTCTACCTCCGCGCTACATTCCCAGACCTATTTTTACATTTTTATTTGGAAACAGGGTCTCCTAAGCCAGCACGCGCGGCTGGCTTCGAACCTGCGCGATCCTCCTGTCTCTGCCTCCCAAGCGCGGGGATTACAAGCGTGCGCCACCATGCCCGGCAAGACCCTGTTTTTTAAAAAAAAAAAAAGTTAGCTCAGAAGTAGAGCAAACTGGGCGTGTTGGCACACGCTTGTAATCCCAGCGCTTGGGAGGCTGAGATAGGAGGATTGTGCAGGTTTGAAGCCAGCCTCAGCTACTTAGTGAGGCTCTCAGCAACTTAGTGAGACCCTGTTTCCAAATAAAGTATAGCCCGGAGTATTTTATTTTATTTGGAAACCCTATTTCCAAATAAATATATAAAAAAATAGGTCTGGGAGTATAGCCCGGAGGTAGAACGTCCCTGGGTTTCATCCCCAGGACCACACACACACACAAAAAAAAAAAAAAAAAAAAAAGAAAGAAAGAAAGAAAGAAAGAAAGAAAGAAAGAAAGAAAAGAAAAAAGAAAAAAAGGGCAAGTGAACTAAATAGATACTTTACAAAAGAAGAAATACAAACAGCCAATAAATGTACCAAAAAAAAAAAAAAGAAGTAGAGCACCCTGGGTTTTTTGTTTGTTTGTTTGTTTGTTTTGGTGGCACTAGGCACTAGACATTGACACCCCAGGGATGTTGTATCTCTGGGCCATACTCAGCCTTATTTTAATTAATCATTTAATTAATTTATTTTTGTGGTACTGGGGATAGAACCCAGGAGCATTACCTCTGAGCTACACCCCTAGCCTTAGTTTTTAATCATTATTATTATTATTATTATTATTATTATTATTATTATTATTTTGGTGGTACTGGGGCTTCTGGAAGCCCTTCTACCTCCAGGCTACACTCCCAGACCAATTTTTTATATATATTTTTTGAAAACAGGGTCTCTTAAGCCAGCAGGGCTGGCTTCGAACCTGCACGATCCTCCTGTCTCCGCCTCCCAAGCGTGGGGATTACAAGCGTGCGCCACCACGCCCGGCTTAATCTTTATTTTGAAACAGGGTCTCACTTACTCACTAAGTAGCTGAGGCTGTCTGTGAACCGCAATCCTCTTGTCTCAGCCTCCCAAATGCCGGGATTACAAGCGTGCACCACCATGCCCGGCTTGTTCTATAACAGGGTCTCACTAAATTCTGGAGGCCTAAGTAGCTGAGGCTGGCCGTAGACCTGCCATCCTCCCGTCTCAGCCTCCCACGTACCGAGACTACAAGGGTGCATTCCCACGCCCACTCAGGTTGCTGAGAGCCTCCTATTTGCTGAGGCTGGCCTCCTACCTGCCATCTTCCTGTCCTGTCCTCCCAAGTGCTGGGATTCCAGACATGTGCCACTCACCGGCCCACATTCCTGCTTCCAGGAGGGAATATAATACTTTGAGCAGTTCCTTTGTGGCAGCTGCCGAGTTAGTAGGTGTTCTCCTCAATCCTCTTAGGCGGTAGACACCCTGCTTTAGGAGATATCGTTACCCTCTTTACACAGACGAGGAGGCTGAGGCTGGGGTGTAAAGTGATTTCCTCCAGTTCAGTTTGCAAGCTGAGGAGTCAGGACTATAATATATAGTAATCTCTCTGCTATTTGGCATACCAATTTAATTCAGTAATCTACACTAAAAAATAAAATGGCCCTTTTATCATAAATTTCACCCAGTCGTTAAGTATGCGATGTAATGATTTTAGCAAATTTGCGGAGTTGTGCGATCACCACCATAGTCCAGGTTTAGAACACTCCCACTACCTCACAATGCTTCCTCGTACCCATTTCTGGTTAGTCCCACTCCACTCCCACCCCCAGCCCCAGGCAACTGCTGATCTATTTCTGTGTCTATAAATTTGCTATTCTAGAGGCTTTCTATAAATGAAACCATTCTCCATTCTCTTTGATTTGATTTTACTACCGACTGCATTTGTTTTGTAGTGACTGTTTGGCTCAGTTCTTGAGGCTCCTTGCAGAGGTGTGCACTGGAGTCGCACCTGGGGGAGATTTCGCATATTCCTCGACTCCTGAGCTTTTGAGATCACAGCTCCTGGGGCTGCCTGGCTGGCTGTGGACAAGCAGATGGGAGTGTGGTGGGGGAATAGCATGTGTGGGCTTTTTTTTTTTTTTTTTTTTTTTTTTTTTTGGTCCTAGGGATTGAACCCAGGGGTGTTCTGCCTTCAAGCTACACCCCCCAGTCCTTTTCAATTTCTATTTTGAAATGGAGTCTTGCTAAATTGATGAGTGCCTTGCTAAATTGCAGAGGCTGGCCTCAAACCTGTCTTTTTGTCTCAGCCTCCCAAGTACTAAGATTTAGGCATACATCACCATGCCTGGTATACATGTTAATTTTCTTGTTCTTTTATTTCTTAAATCATAAGAAACAGTCTGCGCGCGCACGCGTGTGTGTGTGTGTGTGTGTGTGTGTGTGTGTGTGTGTGTGTGTTTTACTGGGGATTTGTGTGTGTGTGGTACTGGGGTTCCTGGAAACCCTTCTACCTCCAGGATACACTACCAGATCTATTTTTTATATTTTTTATTTGGAAACAGGGTCTCTTAAGCCAGCGCAGCTGGCTTTGAACCTGCATGATCCTCCTGTCTCCGCCTCCCAAGAGTGGGGATTACAAGCATGGGCCACCATGCCCGGCTGGTACTGGGGATTTAACCCAGAAGCATTCTATCTCTGAGCTACACCCCCAATCCTATTTTTTATTTTTTATTTTGAAACAGGGTCTCACTAAATTATAAAAAGCCTCACTAAGTAGCAGAGTCTGGCCACGAACCTGTGAGCCTGCGATCTTCATGTCTCAGCCTCTCAAGTACTAGGATTGTAAGTGTGCACTACCATGCCCAGCCATGAGAAACAATCTATCTTACTTTGTGGACTTCTGTTGTAATTTCGGGACTGACTCCATTTAAAATTCAAATATAGCCAGGCATGGTGGCACATACTTGTAATGGCAGTAATTAGGAGGCTGAAACAGGCGGATCTCAGGTTCAAGACCAACCTTAGTAACTTAGCAAGACTGTCAGCAACCTAAGCAAGATCCTGTTTCAAAACACAAACAAAAAATAGGGCTAGCTTGAAGATAGAACATATCTGGGTTTAATTCTCAGTACCCCCCAAAAATGTGATCTAAGGGCAAGAGTGAAGCAGGTCAGCCCAGCCCACCCTGCCCAGTGAGGAAGCTCCTCCAGGGAAGAGCAGGTGAGGGAGCCAATAACAAGGGGCCAACTCTCTCTTGTCCCTCCTCCGAGCACCGGCCCTCTATGGCCATGCAAGGCTGGTGACATTTGCTCTACTCCAGACCTGCACCCAGTGCCGTGACAGCACACACTTGTCTGCCTCTGCACCCCCTTTGCTCCTGAAGGCTCCTGTCCTCAGCAAGTCACAGTGAGCTTGCCTGTGGAGAGAGGAACGAAGGAGCTGGCTCTCCTTCCCTCCCAACCATCACCCCGGCTCCTCTGAATGAAATTTCCATCAGCCCTGCTTCACGGCCATCGGTACATTCCAGCTTCTCACACCCTTGTATTTTCTTGCCACAAATGAATATTTTCAAAGTTAGAAAGGTAGCTCATAGCCAGCCATGATGGCACACGTTATAACCCCAGCACTTGGGAGGCTGAGACAAGAGGATTGAAGGTTGGAGGACAAGCTCAGCTACTTAGTGAGGCCCTCTGCAACTTAGTGAGACACTGTTTCAAAATAAAGAATAAAACATAGGACTAGGGGTGTAGCTTGGAGGTAGAATGTCCCTGGGTTCCATTCCCAGAACTTCAATAAAATAAAGGGTAGCTCGTAGGCGTACTGGGGACAGGAGACAAGGACAATCTCCCACAGGTCACTTGGAGAGAATGTCTCTTCTACACTTAAACAGACTTGAAAGCAAGCCAGTTTAAAATTGTATTCACAAATACCTCTAGGTAAAAATAGGGGTGGGGAAGATTGACTACAAGACTCATATCATCAACAACAATAACAGCCAACACGAACTAAAGACTTACTGTGTGGTGGGAATGGTAGCACATGCCTGTAATGCCAGTACTTGGGAGGCTGAGACAGGAGGACGGAGGATCACAGATCTGAGGCCAGCCTCGGCAGTTTAGTGCGCCCCTTAACAGCTTAGGGAGACTCTCTATTTCAAAAATAAGAAATGAAAAAGGCTGGAGGTGTAGCTCAGAGGTAGAAAGCCTCTGGGTTCGATTCCCAGCACCAGAAATAAATAAATAAAATTACCATGTGACATGTTCTTTATGTTTTACCTCTTCCCCATACTTTAATACTCAGAATAACTCTAGAAGGTCAGTAATAACACTAGGTTCATTTCCCAAAGAATTATTAGTATTATTAATACAGGAATTATGCAGAATTATTATCATTATCAAATTCTTAGTAGTGCAGACTTAATAATTGCATATGTATTATGAGTATAGAAAGTTTATTGAGGCACAGAAATTACTGGTTCAGAAAACAGTATCAGGGGCACAGTTCAGGGGTAGAGGGCTAACTTGGCATACACAACACTTTGAGTTCTACCTCTAACATCAATAAAGAGACAGAGGGAGGGGGGAAGGGAGAGAGAAGGAGAGAGAGAGAAGCTGTGTGTTGTGGCACATGCCTGTAATCCTAGTACTTGGGCAGCTGAGACAGGATTGCACATTCAGGGCCAGTCTCGGCAATAAAATGAGACCTCTTTTCAAAATTAAAAAATGAAAAGGGGTAGAAGTGTAGCTGAGGGGCAGAGCACCCCTGGGTTCAATCCCTAGTGCCCCCCCCCCGCCAAAGACAGTACAGAAAATAGAATAAAAACCATTATTACAGTACGGAAATTATTAGTACAAAGATTCTATCAGTACTGTTATAGTATAGAAATTAGTTCAGAAAATAGTATCAGTACTTCTATTAATGATACTTTTAGAAAATTGAGGCTTAAAGAGGCTAAGCAAATTTACAAGGTTCCAGAAGTAATGGAGGAGGATTACCTTAAGTGAAGAGAGTTCATTTGTAGCCATTAAGCACTTCCTTCCCCGGCAGGGATGAGTGGGAAGGGGAGGGAGAGCCTGAGAAGCAACCAGTGGCCAAAGGAGAAAGAAGCCCAGGTTCTTTCTGGAGACACAGAGCCGACAGGAAAATGGGTAACCAATTAACCCGTGTTCCCAAGAACTGAACCATTTCAAAAGTCAGAAGTGAGCTGACCCATGCTGCATTTGAACTAAACTCAAGCCACAGGGGCTTCTTGGGTGTGGATTTTATACTAGGCTGTTCACTGGGCCTTTGACAATTATGCTGAATTCCACTAACTTTATGGTTACTGTATTCTAGGATTTTGCTCCAGGAATGAGACCAAACTGTAGTCCTACAGGTTGCGGGGGGCATGGGGGAAACATAGGCTTGGGCTGGGGTTCGTCTTGGGAACAGCTGCTGGGGTAAGGGACCCACCAGAGGGAACTCCTTCTTCCCTTCCTTCCTTCCTGATAGATCGGGTCCCTCCCTTCCCCCAGGGTACCCCACAGTGGGGACAGGAGGTGGAACCCCAGAAGCCAGAAGCAGACATGTCGGGAGACTCCAGGTGTCTCGAGACTCCAGACATCTCTGGGCAAACTCCAGATGCCATGAGAGTCCAGATGTCACTAGACGACGACTGCTAGCCCCACCCCAAGATCCGACTACATAAATACCCCTACTCCCTCTCTGTGGTGTGACTCTGCCTACCGTGACCCTGCTGACCGCGTGACTCTGCTGCTCAGCCATCGGTCCCTTTCCCCACGGTCGGTAGACCTCGCCGGAAGGTGCCAGTTTTAATCAAAGAGGCCTTTAATAACTTGGCTGGTGTTTGCCTCCTTCACGACCTCCAACTCAATTTCAACATTATCCTTCCTCCCTCCCTCCCTCCTTTCCTTTCTTCCTTCCTAGGATTGAAGCCAGGGCTGTTCTTTCTCTGAGCTATACCCCTAGCACTTTTTATTTTTTCTTTTGAATAGAGTCTTTCGAAGTCGCTATGGCGGGCCTCGAGCCTGTGATCCTCCTCTGTCACCCTCCTGGATGATAGGTGTGCATCAGCACACCTGGCTGGGGGAGGGTTCTCCTGGGTGCAGTTGTGGGGAGCCCAGAGCTAACCTGAGGCTCTGGACGGAGAAGCAGGGTGGACATCCATCCACGGCAGAACGCAGTGATACATGTGTATCTTCCAGTGGTCACTGCCGCGGTGGTACCCAGGAGGATGGCAAGGTGTTCATCTGGAAGCAGGGATGCAGGAAGGAAATTCCTCGGAGGATCGGCCGGAATTGCCACGGCAGTCTTCAAATCAGCCCAGCATGGCTGCATCTGCTTCTCCTTAGAGCAGGAGAAAGAGCACAGTGCGGGGGAATGTTCCCTCCTGTCCCCGTGTAGGAGCCAGCTCACTTCCCTCCACCCAGAAGTGGCAGGAGAGAGTACCTGCTAAGCAGAGGGAGGAGGGCCGGAAGAGGCCACGGAGGGGGGGGGGGTCAGGACTCCTGGATGGGAGGGGGACTGGGGCTCCAAGATGGAGCTGCGGTGAGGCTTGCAAGTTCTGCACTGTTTAATGTTTGCGATGGCAAAGAAGTTTCCAGAACTGTGTTGGGAACAAAGGCGACTCCCTGGAGCACATCACCTCTGCAAGGGACTGCGGGTTACTTGTGAAGGGAAAGCTAATGCTTCTACTCAGATTCCTGTTCTTGCTGAGAGAGATAGCACTCACCTATAATCCCAGCACTTGGGAGGCTGGGACAGGAGGATCGCAGGTACAAGACCAGCCTCAGCAACTTAACAAGACCCTGTTTTATTTTATTTTATTTTATTTATTTTTTGCGGTGCTGGGGATGGAACCCCAGAGACATTCTACCTCTGAGCTACACCCCTGGTCCTATTTTTTAGTCTTTTTTATTTTTTGAAACAGGGTCTCTCTGAATTGCAAAGGGCCTCATGTAGCTGAGGCTGTCCGAGAACCATAATCCTCTGGTCTTCACCTCCCGAATGCTGGGATTACAAGCATGTGCCACCAAGCCCGGCCTCAAGACTCTGTTTTAACAAAAAAAAAAAAAAAAAAAAAAAGAGAGAGAGAGAGAGAGAGAAAGAAAGAAAGAAAGAAAGAAAGAAAGAAAGAAAATAAAAGGCTAGGGTGTAGACGGGAGATAGAATGTCTCTGGGTTCCATCCCTACACACAAATAATTCCTGTTCCTTCCCCAGAGACAGGTTTTCAGAATAGTCAAAACACCATTTGTTTGTTTGTTTGTTTGTTTATTGTGGTATTGGGGGGTGGAACCCAGGGGCTTTCTACCTCCAGGCTACACCCAAGCCCTATTTTATAATTTACTTGGAAACAGGGTCTCACTCAGTTGCTGAGAGCCTCACTAAGTAGCTGAGGCTGGCTTCGAACCTGTGCGATCCTCCTGTCTCAGCCTCCCAAGCACTGGGATTACAAGCGTGCACCACCACGCCCGGTTTAAAACACCATTTGAATCAAAGAGCATGATAGGCCGATCCCTTCTCTGCTGCCATCTTCTGTAGAGAGACCCAGGGAGGCTCTGGGTCCTCAGCTGGGAGGTCAGAGCAGCAGCAGCAGAGCTGGTTTTGAACCAGTTAAGGAAGGTCCTCCCTGAGCTTTTGCAGGGAGAAAGATCAATAAAAAATTGGAATATAGGAAAAGTCAGCGAAACACACTTGCCCTGTATTCTAAATATACTGCGTGGGGTGGGGCCCAGCGGGGGCAGATGCAGATCAGAGGAACCCAGCCGGAGAGCCCTACAGTGGTGTCCTGCTCGGAGCACCCTCGGGAGGCAAAGCGCACACAAAGGCCATGCAGGTGAAGCACCTCAGTCACAGGCGGAGAGGGGAACCAAGGCAGGCATCTGCCCTGGTCGCTCAAGGTTTATGACTGGCTAATCTGAATAATCTCCTTGGGCTCTGGGTATAGAGGGGCTGGGCCTGGTTTTCTGTACCTGGCCCCAGGATAGTTAAGGTGGTAGGTATATCCTGATCCAGAATAGGACCCAATAAAGGAGGTAGTGGGGTATAGATTTAATTAGCTGGATATGATGGTGCACACCTGTAATCCCAATACTTGGAAGTCTGAGATAGGAGGATTGCAGGTTTTGAGACTAGCCTCATCAACTTAACAAGGCTCTCAGCAACTTAGTGAAACCCTATTTCAAAATAAAAATTCAAAAGAGCTGGGGGTAGAGTTAGGAAGTAGAATACCCCTGGGTTCAGTTCCCAGTAGCAAAAAAAAAAAAAAAAAAATGGAGGGGGAATACTGGTCTCTAGCCTGCCCCCCCCCCCCAGTAGTCTAGCATAGAGAGTCGCCCTTTAAGCCATGGGTGGCCGGCAGTTTCCATTTCCATTTCCCCAGGAAATGTATTTGCAGATTGGTGGCGGTTCCTCTGCCTTTGAGCGAAGGGAAGATTCCTGCACTCAGAGCCACTCTTCTGCACCTCTTGCTGCTAAAAACATCCAACACCCAGATTCGCTTTTGAGCAGAAATGGTTTTACTAAGGGACATTCGGTATCTTGCAGAATCCCTGGGAGGGCCATGGTCCGGGCATCCAGCCAGGAACAATATGCATTCACACAATGGAACTGCTCTTAACAACCTCATTTACTTACTTACCTTGGAATGTTTCAAACCACAGAAAAATGGGACGAATGCTCTGATGAACAACCGTGTACCCCAATACCCCAGCCTGGGTTTGCATCTGCTGAGGGCGCGTCCTGGGTGGAGACGTTTATTTGGAGGCCAGGCTTAGAAGCAGGAGCCAGGGCGTGCTGGACTCCAGACAGGGCAGGAAACAGACAACTGTGCTCATTGCTGGGCCTCTGCGGGACCCTGCGGGAAGGCTTGCCCAGCAGGCCTCATTTTTATTTATTTATTTATTTTGGTGGTACTGGGGAACCCAGGGGCCTTCTACCTCCGGGCTACACTCCCAGTCCTATTTTATATTTTATTTGGAAACAGGGTCTCTTAAGCCAGCTGAGGCTGGCTTTGAACCTACGCGATCCTCCTGTCTCAGCCTCCCAAGCGCGGGGATTACGAGCGTGCGCCACCACGCCCGGCTCCAGCAGGCCTCGCTCCTGCCCCCCTTTGGCTGAGGGTCCACCTGAGAAGTCACCTGCCACAGTTTCTAGATTGTGGCTGATCACCGTTCACTCCCTTGGGCTGGAGAGAGCCCTCTGGCAGAGAAGCGGCAGCACGCGCCACGCAAGGCGGGGTAGTCTCCATCCTTCATGGCAGACGATGAACCGCAATGGCAGTGGCCCGGAGCACTGCTGAGCCCAGGGGCTGGGAGAGCAGCGCCACCTGCGTGGGTCCAGCTCGCTGCCGCCCTTCCCACCTCTCTCTAAACACGCCCACAGAGGAGTGAACAGTGCTCAGCGGCGCCCTGGCATGGCGCCCACTAAGTCACCAGGTCTGCACGTGACCCTGGGAGGCAGGCAGCCTTTATTTGCCTTTTTTCATTTTTTAGTACTGAAGATTGAACCCAGGGGTATTCTACCTCTGAGTTACGCCCCAGCCCGTTTTGTTTTTATTTTAAAACAGAATCTTAGCCGGAGGTGGTGGCGCACGCTTGTAATCCCCGCGCTTGGGAGGCAGAGACAGGAGGATCATGCAGGTTCGAAGCCAGCCTCGCGCGCTGGCTTAGGAGACCCTGTTTCCAAATAAAAATGTAAAAATAGGTCTGGGAGTGTAGCCCGGAGGTAGAAGGGCTTCCAGGACCCCCAGTACCACCTAAATAAATAAATAAATAATAAAAAAATAAAACAGGATCTTCCTAAATTGCTGAGGCTGTCCTCCAACCCGTGATCCTCCCGTCTCAGCCTCCCAAGCACCGGGATTACAGGCATACACCACCATGCCTCACAGCAAAGGAGGTATCTCATAGCCGTGGTGCTTAAAGGACATGAGGATTGTTCCAAGGAGTGCTGGAACAGGGCTATTTTAAAATAGCAGTGTCAGAAATTACATCTTTTGCAACTATTTGAACTTATGGTGAAAAATTATAGATGCCAACTTAAAAATATACATTGGGGGTACATAGGGTTTTTTTTTTTTTCTAAATTTCTTCTTTGAGTCAAAGCCAAAAAGTTGGTAAAGCACCATGCGAGGCTCCTGCCCGCTGGCCTTCAGCAGCGGATGAACCCAGTCACTGAAAAGGCTGTGGGGGCGGAGCATGGGGAGAAGGGAGGCTCCTAGGAAGCACATTTTAAAAAGGAAAGTCAAAACGGGGGACGCTCCAGATAGAAGGGAGCTCAGCTCGCTGCGGATCCAGATGGGCGAGCTGAGTATCCAGGCTGCGCGCCCCAGCGTTGAGTCAGTGGCTCCAGGCATCCCGCCCGCTTCAGCCCCACTCACATTCGGTTCCTTCTCCTCTGAGGCTCCTCAGCCTCAGAGCCAAACTTACTCTATGATCAGCACAGCCAGTTAAAAATAGCTTTAAAGGACTCATTCTACTTTACCATGAGGACTCTCAGGTTTTTTCTCTGCTAGAGAACCCAATGGACATCATGGCATAAACACATGAGAGCAGAACACACTGAGGACATGATGTGAGCTGTGTGTTGCTCTCCCCTCAGTACTGAGGCTCAAGCCCAAGTCTCTTGCTACTGAGCTGCCCCTCAGGTGGGGGGCGCTGGAGACGGAACCCAGGGGCATTCTACCTCCAAGCTACACTCTCAGCTCTATGTTATTTTTTATTTTGAGGCAGGGTTTGAGTTGCAGAGACCCTCACTAAGTAGCTGAGGCTGGCCATGATCTGCCTATCTCAGCCTCTCAAGTACTGGGATCACAGGTGAGCGCCACGGCGCCCAGCTACGGTGTGAGGATTTTTGTAGTTATTGTTTTTTTTTTTGTTTGTTTGTTTTTTCTTGCAGTACTGGGGATGGAACCCAGGGGAATTCTACTTACAAGCTACTCCCCAAGCCTTATTTTTTATTCTTTATTTTGAAACAGGGTCTCACTGAGTTGCAAAGGGCCTCACTAAGTAGCTGAGGCTGTCCGCGAACTGCGATCCTCCGGTCTCAGCCTTCCTAATGCTGGGATCTACAATGTGAGTTTTCTGCTGATGGCTGAGCAGCAGAGCGGAGGCAACAGAGAGTGACAACAGCTTACCTACCTTCCATGGAAAAGAAAAGGCTTGGCTGGAGGGGCAGCTCAGTAGCAAGAGACTTGGGCTTGAGCCTCAGTACTGAGGGGAGAGCAAAGAGAATGAAAGAAAGAAGCCTTGGATGTGATGTAGGCCATCAATTCATCAGCAGTAAAACCACCTTTCTCTTTTTAGAAAATAAGTCTAACTTACAGTGGTGAGCAGATGGGTTCTATGATCTGTCTTGAATTCATTCTCTCAAAGAGTAGGGAAAGAAAGCTTAGAGAGGTTGATAGAATTTGGTGTAGTCGATCACTTAACCCGGCCAGGCGTGGTGGCACACTCCTGTAATCCCAGTACTTGGGAGACTGAGACAGCAGGATCGCGTTTTTTGAGGGCAGCCTCAGCAACATAGCAAGGCCCTCAGAAACCTAGCAAGACTCTGGTTGTTTGTTTGTTTATTTATTTTGCGGTACTGGGGATGGAACTCAGGGGCACTCTACCTCCAAGCTCCACTCCCAGGCCTATTTTTTATTCTTTATTTTGAAACAGGGTCTCACTGAGTTGCAAAGGGCCTTGTTAAGTAGCTGAGGCTGTCTGTGAACCATGATCCTCCTGTCTCAGCCTCCCAAATGCTGGGATGACAAGCGTGTGCCACCATGCCCGGCTAGGACCCTGTTTTAAAAATAAAATTTAAAAAGGGTGTAGCTTGGAGGTACAATGGCCCTAGGTTCAATCCCTGGTACCACAAATTAAAAATAAATAAATAAAAATCACTTAGCTCAAATTGAAAAAGCATGTCTCAAGGTTGGAATAGTATTTAATTCAGTTCAATTCAGCTATTTTTTTTCCTCTTAGAATTATTTATACTAACAACAGGCATAGTAGAAAAACCTTGAAGAACTTCTCTTGCTCTAATTCCTTTTCATAACTGGTGACTTATGGGTAAGACCTTGAGCTCTAAAGACAGATGGCCAAGAGTTTAAATCTGGATTCAATTAGTTCTTACCTCTGAAGCTTGGGAAAGTTAAATTCTCTGAGGTGGGCATGGTGGCATATACCTGTAATCAAAGCACTTGGGAGCCTGAGACAGGAGGATTGCAGGCTTGAGGTCGGCCTCAGAAATTAGCAAGACCTTGTTTCAAAAATATATATATGTATATAAAGCCGGCGTGGTGGCCCATGCTTGTAATCCCAGCATTTGGGAGGCTGAGACCGGAGGATTGCGGTTCATGGACAGCCTCAGCTACTTAGTGAGGCCCTCTGCAACTCACTGAGACCCTGTTTCAAAATAAAGAATAAAAAACTTGCCGGGCGTGGTGGCGCACGCTTGTAATCCCCGTGCTTGGGAGGCAGAGACAGGAGGATGGCGCAGGTTCGAAGCCAGCTGCGCGCGCTGGCTTAGGAGACCCTGTTTCCAAATAAAAATGTAAAAATAGGTCTGGGAGTGTAGCCCGGAGGTAGAAGGGCTTCCAGGAACCCCAGTACCACCAAAAAAAAAACAACAACAACAACAAAAAACTGGGCAGGGGGTGTAGCTCGGAGGTCAAATGCCTCTGGGATCCATCCCCAGACCGCAAAACAAACAAACGATAGATAAATAGATAGATAGATAGATAGATAGATAGATAGATAGATAGATAGATAGATGTAATCCCCGCTCTTGGGAGGCTGAGACAGGAAGATCACACAGGTTCAAAGCCACCTCAGCTATTTAGTGAGGCTCTCAGCAACCTAGTGAGACCCTGTTTTCAAATAAAATATAAAATAGGTCTGGGAGTATAGCCCGGAGGTAGAAAAGCCCCTGGGTTCCACTCCCAGTACCACCAAAAAAAGCTTTTCTGCACGACAGGGTACCCTTCTCACAGGCCTGCGGTGAGTGCAGGGAGCATAGGACTCGCTGTGTGGCGAGGCTGGCTGGCACCGTCACCCGCCTGCCGACCGTGCAGCAGCAGGTCACAGGAAGCCAGGACAACACTGAGCAGTAGATGAGATGCTCACAAAGTGTTTATAAACACCATCTCACCGAACTCTCATCAAAACCCATGAGTTTTAGTGCCTGGTGTATACCTGATGATTCTCAGAGCGTTTACCTGAAATGAAGGCCTAGAAAAATCCATTGCAGGAAAAAAAATGGAGAATCATTTCTTTGGGACTGCGGGAATGAGTCTCCTTTAGGGAAGGAGAAATGAGACAGGAGGTAACGAGCAACTCACCTTCGTGCTTTACCATGTCCTTTCCTCCCCAGAACGTCCCCTGACTCCTCGTCTATGTATTAAGTCATTACAATTTCATCAAAACCCATTGTAAGCGTTCCTGTCCTCTTTCATTTTCTTAGTTTTTCTTCTCTTTAAAGATATTATTTTTTGGTACTGGGGACTAAACTCAGAGGCATTCTACCTCTATCCTACACCCCCAGTCCCATTTTACTTTTTCTAACAGGGTCTTGCTAAGTTGCTGAGGCTGTTCTTAAACCTGCAATTCTCCTGTCTCACCCCCCCCCCCAATTCTCTCCTCTTATCACAATAAAATAACTCATTCTTCTTAGCTTTATTTATTTATTTATTTATTTATTTATTTACTGGTGAACTCAGGAGCATTCTACCTCTAAACTACACCCCCTATTTTTATTTTATTTTTTGAGAAACTCCCTAATTTTCCAAGGGTATCAGTAAGTTGCTGAGGTTGGCTTCTAATTTGCTATCCTCCTGTCTCAACTTCCCAAGTACTGGGATTACAGGTGTGCACCACCAGGTCCAGCTGAAATAACTCATTTTTTTTCCGACCTTCTGTAGTACTAAAAGTGGGAGCCATGTACATTAGTAGTTTCTTATTCCTTCTTGTCTTTCGTTTCTACCCAGTGGCTTCTTGTTTTGCATGTCCATTAAAAAAATAAAAAGCTAGCCGGGTCCGGTGTGCAGGCTTGTAATCCCCGCACTTGGGAGGCTGAGACAGGAGGATCGCACAGGTTCGAAGCCAGTCTCAGCTACTTAACGAGGCTCTCAGCAACTTAGTGAAACGAAACCCTGTTTCCAAATAAAATATACAATTAGTCTGGGAGTATAGCCCAGAGGTAGAAAGCCTCTGGGTTCCACCCCCAGTACCACACACACACAAAAAAATTATTATTAAAAAAATAAAAATAAAAAGCTGCCCATCCAGATGAGAAATCCCTCAAGGGTAGGGACCATGCAACTTAAATACTATTTTGGTATCACTACCCTGCCTCCTTCTTCTGCGCACCCTCTGGCCCAGAGCTGGACTCATGGAACGTGCCTTGTGTATACCTGATGGATTCTCAGAGCGTTTACCTGAAATGATGGCCTAGAAAATCCACTGCAGGATAAAAATGGAGAATCATTCCCTCGGGACTGCAGGCAAAGAAGCAGGGCAAAATGTTTCTGCTGGGAAATTGGAATGCAAGAGGCAGGTGCTAGCAGGAACCCATCGCTCGTGTGCACGTTGAGGCAGATTCCGGAGGTCCCCATCATGGCCTTGTAAGTTTGTGTGACTAGACATGCCTTTAATCACGGTGTCATGCCTCTGTGACCAGATGTGGGTGGGGACAGCCTTCTGTGGTTTATAGCATTCAGTTCTCATTCCTGCAGTGATGACAATTAACTTTATTGTCTAATAAAATTAAGCAACTTTCACTGAGGGGAGCCAAATAGCAACTGATATTTTTGGAGGCCCTCTTAAATTAGGACACCTGAATTTAATGGAAAATAAACACATTTCATACTGAATATCTGTTGCATAGTGAATATCAGCTCAGGGAGAATTTTCCTTTATTTCTTTATTTTTTTTTATCACATTTCTTCCAGTGTTTCAGATGATCTATTGCATAATCAAGTCAACAATCCTTATAAATTCTAAATAGCATGGCATACTTTATAATACAAAATTCCACATGTTTTCTTCTGATTCCAATGACCAGAATTCCTCCCACTAGGACAGATTTTTTTTTCTTTTTTTCTTTCTTTCTTCCTTTCTTTTTTCTTTTTTTTGCGGTACTGGGGATGGAACCCAGGGGCATTCTACCTCCATGCTACACCCCTAGCCCTAAATTTTTTTTTAATTTATTTTTTATTGGTGCAATGTATTCATACATCATAGTGGTATAAAGAAAATACTTTTGTAGACATACATGCACATCTCGCCCAGTTAGCCCCTACCACGATCCCCACCCCATTCCCTCCCCATCCCTCCTTCCCACGCTTGGCTTACTGGTTGACATCTAGTATTATAGCAATTTATACAATATTAACATTGATAATCTCACATAACAGTTTCATTTGTCTGGTACCAAACTTTTGATGACTTAAAGATAACATTTCAATATTTCTTTTTGCTTTCTTTCTTACCAGAGAATATTTTTTTTCTTTTTTTTTTTTAGGTGAAACTATCATACATTTATTTATTTATTTTTCAGAAAAAATCTATCCTGATATGGAATATGGACTCTAGATACCCAAAACAGTCTCAAAGAAGAACAAAGCTAGAAGATGTATATTTTCTGATTTCAAACCATATAAAGCTACAATAATTGAAACAGTGTAGTACTGTTCTAAAGGCAGATATATAAACCATTGGGGCTAAATAAAAGCCTAGAGATAAATTCTTCCATACATTGTCAAGTTATTTTTGACAAGGTTTCCATGAACTTTTGGTGGAGGAAATACTAGTCTTTTAAGTAAATATTGTTGAAAAATAATAATAAATGAAAAAGAATAAAATAGGACCCTTACCTAACACATATACATATATTAACTCAAAATAGATAAAAGACCTAAATATAAATCTTAATACTATAAGCTTTTAGAAGAAAATCTGGGTCATAAAACCTCACAACATTGAAATTGGAAGTGATTTCTTGGATATGATTTCAATGGCACAGGCAACAAAAGAGTAAATAAACTCCCTAGAAAATAAAAATAATATTGTATATCCAAAGACAATGTAAACAGAGTTAAAAGTTACTGATCCTCTTCCAAGAGTTCCTCCTATGACCCATTTCTCCCTAAGTCTCACATATTAGGGAAAGCATCTGATTTCTTATTTTTTGTGCCTGACTAATCTCACTTAGCATAATGTCCTCCAGTTCCATCCATTTCCCTGAAAATGATGTAATTGAGTTTTTTTTTGATGGCTGAGTAAAATTCCATTGTGTACATATCCCACAGTTTTGTAATCCATTCATCTGTTGATGGACATCTTGGCTGGTTCCATAGTTTGGCTATGGTGAATTGTGCAGCTATGAACATAGATACACATGCATTAGTTTGGTAGTTTGGTTTCTTTTCTTTTGGGTAGATACCCAACAGTGGTATTGCTGGATCAAATGGAAGATTTGTTCCCATTCTTCTGAGGATTCTCCATACTGTTTTCCAAAGTGGTTGCACTAATTTGCAATCCCACCAACAATGTCTTAGAGTTCCCACTTCTCCACATCCTCGCCAGCATCTGTTGTTGTTTGTGTTTTGAATGATGGCCATTCTAGTTGGAGTTAGGTGAAATCTCAGGTAAATTTTTTAATTCTTTATTTTGAAACAGAATCTCACCGAGTTGCAAAGGGCCTCACCACGTAGCTGAGGCTGGCCACAAACTGTGATCTTCCTGTCTTAGCCTCCAGAATCCTGGGATTGCAAGCATGCACCACCACGCTAGGACAGCTTTATTTCATCCAGTGAAGAAGCTGAGCCTTGACGCTTTTTTACTTTTTTTTTTTTACTTTTTTTTTTGTGTGATGGGGCCTTACTACATTCTCCAGGCTGGGCTCAAGAGATCCTCCTGCCTCTGCCTCCCAAGTACCTGGGACTACAGGCATGTACCACTGTGCCAGGGAAAGTCATACTTCTCCCAGACTGCCAAACTCCAGTGGGCCACAGACCTTAATGTGTCAATGAATCAACAGGGAGTCTTGTTGAAATGCAGATTCTGATTTTGTAGATCTGGGCTGTGACTCCTGGTTCGGCCTCCCTAACGCAACAGAGCGGCCAGTGCGCCAGGTCCACAGATCACACTTTGGGTAGCAATGTTCCAAGTAGCGAGGGATCTCAGTGGAAGTGGGAGAGCTTGGCTCAAGATGCTTGTGTGGAAGCAGATGTGGTCCCACCACCGGAAGTCAGGAGGAAGGGAAGTCCTAGCTGGTCTTGCTTTAAATGCAAGACAAGCTGGGGAAGATCACAATTTCTAAAGGAAACAGCAGTTTCTCTTAGGGTTCAGTAGGAAACCTCTGCTGGCTGGGAGCCCTCCCTGGGGCTGCTTTAGGCTTCTTCCAACCACCTTCCTCATACATTTCCTGAGTTTCTGCTCTTTTGTCCACGTCGTCCATCTATATCCTCACTCGTAACTGTGCCCGACTTCAATTTGCTGCCTGATTACACCTCATATTTATTGCAGGCCAATACCTGTGGAGTTCTTGGTCCCGCCTTGGGTCATTAAACTTTATTCTTGAGGATACATTCCCCTCCCTTCAGTACTGGGGATGGAGACCAGGGGCATTCTACCTCTGAGTACCCCACCCCCAACCCTATTTTAAAATTCTTTATTTTGAAACATGGTTTCATTAAATTGCAGCAGGCTTCACTAAGTAGCTGAGGCAGCCTTCGAATCTGAGATCCTCCCGTTTCAGCCTCCCAAGTACTAAGATTACAAGCGTGCATTACCATGTCCGGCTTGGGGATAGATTTTCTAAAACCATCAAACCATCTCTCTGTCTGTCTGTCTGTCTGTCTATCTATCTAATCTATCTTTTTTATGTATGTGTGTGTAGCTGGGGATTGAACCAGAAGTGTTCTACTCTGAGCTTCACCTCCAGACTTATTTTATTTTTTTTAATTTTGAAACAGGATGTTATTAAGTTGCTGAAGCTGACCTCAAACCTGAGATTCTCCTGTCTCAGCCTCCCAAGTACTGGAATTAAAGGCATGCACCATGACTCCCGGTTTTCCATCTTTCTTTGTTTTAATTTGATGTTCTAGTTCAGCAAAAGAAAACAAAATTTGTTACGGCCACTCCTTCACAAAAAAAAAAATAATAATAATAAGGGAGGGACACAGAGTATGTGCCTTACATGCAACGGTGTGTGATGCATTCTTTTTTGCATTGATGTGAAATTTACATAACATATAATCATGATAAAGTGTTCAGTGCAATGGATTCATATGTTCACATCTCAATTCTAAAATGCTTAATGAAGAAGCTGGGCGTGGTGGCGCACGCTTGTAATTCCAGCATTTGGGAGGCTGAGACAAGAGGATTGCAGTTTGAGGACAGCCTTAGCTACTACTTAGAGGAGGCCCTTTGCAATGCAGTGAGACCCTGTTTAAAAATAAAGAATTAGCTGGGCGTGGTGGCGCACGCTTGTAATCCCCGCGCTTGGGAGGCAGAGACAGGAGGATCACGCTGGTTCGGAGCCAGCCTTGCTGGCTTAAAAGACCCTGTTTCCAAATTTTAAAAAAATATAAAATAGGACTGGGAGTGTAGCCCAGACATAGAAGGGTTTCCAGGAACCCCAGTACCACCAAAATAAAATAAAATAAAATAAAATAAAAATAAAAATAAAGAATTAAAAAAAATAGGGCTGGGGTGTAGCATGGAGGTAGAATGCCCCTGGGTTCCATCCCCAGTACCCAAAATAAATAAATAAAATGCTTAATGAATATTGTGGGGAGTGGGTACAGGGGATTAAACTCGGGGGTATTCTACCTCTGAGCTACACCCCTGGCCTTATTTTATTCTTTATTATCTCACTAAGTTGTGAAGGACCTCACCAAGTTGCTGAAGCTGGCTACGAACCTGCAATCCTCCTGTCTCAGCCTCCAAAGTACTGGGATTACAAGCATGTGCTACCATACCTAGTTTAGAGCATACATTGTATTGTATTCATTTTGTTTTATTGTGGCATTGAGGATTGAACCCAGGGCACTCTACCACTAAGCTATATGCCCATATCTTTTATTTTTAAATTTTTGATAGAATGTCACTAAGTTGCTCAGGCTGGCCTGGAACTTTTTTATCTCTCAGTACTGAGGATGGAACCCAGGGGCATTCTACCTCCGAGCTACACCCCCAGCCCTATTTTTTTTTTTTTTTTTTTTTTTTTTTTTTTGTGGGTCTGGGGATGAAGCCCAGGGGAATTCAACTTCTGAGCTACACCCGCTGCCCTACATTTTATTCTCTCTCTCTCTCTCTCTCTCTCTCTCTCTCTCTCTCTCTCTCTCTCTCTCTCTTTTAATGGGTCTGGGAATGGAATCCAGAGACATTTGACCTCCAAGCTATACCCCTTCCCTATTATTTATTTATTTATTTATTTATTTATTTATTTATGGTGGTACTGGGGTTTCTGGAAGCCCTTCTACCTCCGGGCTACACTCCCAAACCTATTTTTAAACTTTTAAAATTTGGAAACAGGGTCTCTTAAGCCAGCGAGGCTGGCTTCGAACCTGTGCGATCCTCCTGTCTCTGCCTCCCAAGCGCGGGGATTACAAGTGTGTGCCACCATGCCCGGCTTTATTCTTTATTTTGAAACAGTCTCACCAAGTTGCGGAGGGCCTCACTAAGTAGCTGAGGCTGTCCACAAACCGTGATCTTCTGGTCTCAGCCTCCAGAATGCTGGGATTACAAACCTGTGCCACCATGCCTGGCTTGGCTTGGAACTTTTGATCCTCTTGTCTCAGCTTTCCTGGCTGCTGAGGTTACAGGTGTGTGCCACCACACTTGGCTGAGAAGAGTTTTTTTTTTTTTTTTGGTGGTACTGGGGTTCCTGGAAGCCCTTCTTCCTCCGGGCTACACTCCCAGACCTATTTTATATTTTTGAAACAGGGTCTCTTACGCCAGCACGGCTGGCTTCGAACCTGCGCGATCCTCCTGTCTCCGCTTCCCAAGCGCGGGGATTACAAGCGTGCGCCACCACGCCCAGCGTTGAGAAGAGGTTTTTAACTGAAACTTTTTCCTGTAATTCAGGAAAGTTTAATTAATTATTCATGTGTCCAGATTTTTTTTTTTTTTTTGGTACTGCCAGTGTGCCAGTGGAACCCAGGAGCTTTTCTACCTCCAGGCTATATTCCCAGCCCTATTTTATACTTTATTTGGAAACAGGGTCTCACTAAGTTGCTGAGAGCCTCACTAGGTAGCTGAGGCTGGCTTCGAACCTGTGTGATCCTCTGTCTCAGCCTCCCAAGCGCTGGAAGTGTGTCCAGATTTTAAAGCCAGGACTTGTAACTATGATCTCTTCTCTTTTGAACCACTGTCTTCTTTTCTTTTTGCTGGAACACTCTTATCAGAAAGGAAAACAATGCTAATTTTATATATTCACTTATTTATTTAGTTACTTAGCTATTAATATTCAGGATTTAATCCAGGAGCATTCTATTATTAAGCTGTGTCCAGGGACCTATTTTATTTTGAAACACGGTCTTGCTATGTGTGCACACTCTGGCCTCAAACCTGAGATCCTCCTGTCTCAGTCTCCTAAATACTGAGATTACAGGCATGTGCCACTGGGCCTGACAATTTAAAACAAAGCCCTGTGCAGTGGCGAAAGCCTGTAATTCTAGTACTTTGGAGCCTGAGACAGAAGAATCACAGGTTGAAAATCCAGCCTCAGCAATTTAGTGGGACTCTCAGCAACCTAGTGAGACTTAGTTTTAAAAACAAACAAACAAACAAACAAACAAACAAACAAATGGTCTGGGAGTATATCTTGGAGGTAGAAAGCCCTGAGTTCAATCCCAGTTCCACTAAAAAACAAAACAAAAAACATTTCTCTAGTTTCTCTCGTGCCCCTCATAATTCACTCTCGAAACAACCTCCAGAGTAAGATCTGTTACTTCTCCATTTAAACCACTTGAGGGTTCTCATCTCCAGTGAAACCAAAAGACAACTGCAGCTTCCAGACTCCAGGACCGCCCTGGAATTCATCTAGTACCCCTCGTTCCTTCTCTTTTGAAAGTACAGCCACACCAACCTTCTTTCTACTCCCCAAAATGCCATCTTCCTTCCTTCCTTCCTTCCTTCCTTCCTTCCTTCCTTCCTTCCTTCCTTCTTTCTTTCTTTCTTTCTTTCTTTCTTTCTTTCTTTCTCTCTTTCTTTCTCTCTTTCTTTCTGGTACTGGAGGTGGAACCCAAGGGAATTCTACCTCCGAGCTACACCATCATCCCTATTTTCTTTCTTTTTTTTTTTTTTGCAGGTCCGATGATGAAACCCAGGGGCATTTGAACTCCAAGCTACACCCCCCTGCCCTATTTTTTTTTAATTCTTTATTTTGAAACAGGGTCTCACTGAGTTGCAGAGAGCCTCACTAAGTAGCTGAGGCTGTCCGCGAACCACGATCCTCGTCTCAGCCATCCTGAATGCTGGGATTACGAGCCGGATTACAAGTGTGAGCCACCACCATGCCCAGCTTAGCCCTATTTTTTATTCTTTATTTTGAAACAGTGTCTCACTGAGTTGCAAAGGGCTTTGCTGAGTAGGAACCGAGGCTGTCCGTGAACCACGATCCTCCTGTCTCAGCCTCCTGAATGCTGGGATTATAAACGTGCGACACCATGCCCAGCTGCCAGCCCCCTTCTTTACTCTGGCGGGCTCTTCTGCCTGAAGTTCTCCCCCCTGGATCCCACATAGGGGATGTTAGCTCCTCCAGGTGTTAGTTGAATGCCATCTTCTTAGACAAGTCTACCCTCCATCCTTTCTAAACTAGCTGCCAATCACTATCATGCAGCTCTTTGTTCAATCTATGATCCGTATCGCTATAACAGTTTTGTTTGCTTGCTTATGATTCCCCCCTTTAGAATGTAAGTTTAACAAGGGCATAGCCTACACAAAATTACCACGGTCTCTCTAATCCTCAAATTGTGCCTGGCACAGTCTAGGTGCTCAACAGACAGGAAGTTGAGTCTCACGCAGATTGCATGACCTACTCAAAATCATCCAGTTAGTAAGAAATGAAGCCAAGATTTGAACTCTAAAGTTTGAAGCCATTACATTATAATTCATGCAGTGTATATCTTGAGCAGGTAATTATTTTAATTATGTGAGTTATGGGAAAAGATCAGCTGCCTTTTTGTTATTCACAGTGCTTATAAAAACTAAAGTGAAATTATTTTGCTTTTTCTTGCTCTAAAATGTTATTATTGTTCCATAGACAAAGAGAAAATTCACACTTTAAATGAATACTCTTTGTATCTAGAAGTTATTTTTGTGTTAACACAATAGGCTTTACCTTCACTATTCTTTTTTTAGCAGGCTAAAGCTGACATTAAAAAACCAAATACTGATTTTGTCAGAAAGTTGTTAAAAGATATTTGCAAGCCAGGTGTGGTGATGCATACTTGTAATTCCAGTACTTGGGAGGCTGAGACAAGAGGATAGCAGGTTTGCAGCCAGCCTCAGCTACTTAGCGAGGCCCTCCGCAACTTAGTGAGACCTTATTTCAAAATAAAGAATAAAAAATATGGTCAGGCATGGTGGCACACACTTGTAATCTCAGCATTTGAGAGGCTGAGACAGGAGGATAGCAGGTTCGCAGCCAGCCTCAGCTACTTAGCGAGGCCCTCCACAACTTAGTGAGACCCTGTTTCATTATAAAAATAAAAAATAGGGCTTGGGGTGTAGCTCAGAGGTAGAATGCCCCTGAGTTCAATCCGCAGTTCTGTTAAAAAAAAAATTTGGAATAATTTGCTATACATTCAATGGATTTATGTTCTTTTAAACAAAATTAGTTTTAAAATTAGTGTCATAAGTCCTCTAAAAATGTTTCATAGTGCCATTCTAAAATGGAAGAACTGGCCAGGCATGGTGGTGCAGGTTTGTAATCCCAGTACTTGTGAGGCTGAGACAGGAGGATTGTGCAAGTTCGAAGGCAGCCTCAGCTACTTAGTGAGGCTCTCAGCAACTTAGTGAGAATCTGTTTCTAAATCAAATATAAAATAGGTCTGGGAGTGTAGCCCAGAGGTAGAAAGCCCCTGATTTCCATCCCCATTTCCACAAAATAAGTAAATAAATAAATAAAATGGAAGAACAACACCGGCGTGGTGGTGCACACTTGTAATCCTAGCATTTGGGAGGCTGACACCCGAGGATCGTGGTTCATGGATAGCCTCAGCTACTTAGTGAGGCCTTCTGCAACTTAGAGAGATCCTGTTTCACAATAAAGAATAAAAAATAGGGCTGGGGGTGTAGCTCAGAGGTTGAATGCCTCTGGGTTCCATCCCCAGTACCACACACACACAAAAAAAGAACAACAACTGTAGTTTGTTAACCACATATTTTGAATGAGCCTGAAGCAAAAATACAACAGAAACTATGTCCTAGGAGGAAAGGCGGTAATAAGACTCTGAAATAACCAAGGAATTTCAAAATAATAGATGTGTATGCTTTAAAAATTCTAATTTTTCTCTTAAAATTTTCATCAAAAAATACATGTCCTGAGTTTATAAATTCAAAATGCCTAGCCAAGCTTGGTGGCACATTCCTGTAATGCCAGTGCTTAGGAAGCTGAGACAGGGGGATCACAGGTTTGAGGGCAGCCTCACCACCTTAGTGAGGCCCCCAGCAACTTTACAAAACCCCGTTTCAAGATAAAAATAAAAAGGATTGGTGGCATGATGGAGGACATGGACGAAGCCTGAGGAATGAAAGTTCCGAAAGAGTTAAGGTGGTTTGGCGAAAGACCAAATTCTCCAAGACTCTGGGCGACTCCTGGTCTTTCTGGAATTTGTGTCCTCGGCCCACCAGTGAGAGCAGGAACTGACCTTACTCACATTTTTAATAATCTTTAATCGGGTCACTTTGTTCCTCCCTGTTCCTGCAATTTCCCTTCAATAATTGTATCTTGTAAGCATATGACGTATGTTCTGTGTCAATCATTCTCTATTGTACTTTGATGTTTTCTTTCTCTTGAAGTCATGATTTTTAGCATAGTTGTAAAAAGAGTATAAAAACTTAGTCCTCGAGAATAAAGTTGTCAGTTGCACGAGAGGCAATTGTCCGTGTTTTCATTTTAGGTCTCTCCCTCTCAAGTCGGGGAGAGGAATCTCCGATAGTGGTGTAGCTCAGAGGCAGAATACCCTTGGGTTTAATCCCCAGGACCACGCAAACAGCTTACACTGGTATTTCTTGACCTCTCAGAGTTGGACACTGTCTGTTGGCTTTCTACTATGGAAGATGAGGGTCTAGCTCTTCCGAAAGCTTCAGTTTCTCCTCCCTTGGCATTCTCGACATAGTGACAAACAGCTCTTTATTAAACTAACTAGTAATGTATTTACATTATGACGATTGCTGAACTGAATGTGACTGTAGACCTTTTAACTCTTAGCATTAGTAATTGCTTTCAGCCAGGTTTGGTGGTGCACGCTTGTAACCTTAGCATTTGAGAGGCTGAGCAAGAGAATCTCACTTCCGGGACAGCCTCAGCTACTTAGCGAGGCCCTTTGCAACTCAATGAGATGCTGTTTCAAAAATAAAGAATAAAAAACAGGGCTGGGGGTGTAGCTTGGAGGTAGAATGCCCCTGGGTTTTATCCCTAGCCAACACCTCCCCCCGCCCAAAAAAAAAAAACGCTTTTATTGGGGGGAATACTGGCTTGATTCTTAATGTACCTATCACTAATTCAGCTATAAACTTTTGATAGGATTGTACCCCTCTTACTATGGTCATCCATTTTAAGTAATCTGTTCCTTTCTCTCTTTTTCTCATTTTCTAGGGAATGTCCTCCATATTCTTAATCCAGTTTGTACTAGTTGCTCTTCATCAGACTGTTGGACCTCAATTCTGGGGCTTTCCTTTATCATGCTCTTGAGAATTTCCTTTGATATCATCTTAAGGTGTTTCTTCCACTTTCTTGACCCATGTCTGCTTTTAGATTTACATCCTTATACATAGGGAACATTTCTCAGTATATTCCTTAGATATGGGGTACATTTTTTTTGAGAATTAGCATACACAAAAATGTTGTTAGCCAGGCGTGGTGGTGCACGCTTGTAATCCCAGCATTCAGGAGGCCGAGACCTGAGGATCGTGGTTCGCGGACAGCCTCGGCACATAGTGAGGCCCTCTGCAACTCAGTGAGACCCGGTTTCAAAATAAAGAAAAAAAATAGGGCAGGGGGTAGCTCGGAGGTCGAATGGCCCTGGGTTCCACCCCCAGACCCGCAAAAAAAAAAAAAAAAAAAAAGTTGTTATTTTGCCCTCAAACTTGATTGATAGTTTAGTTGGGTATAGAATTCTAGAATGAAAGTAAGTTTCAGAATTTTAAAATACTATTCTTTTTTTCAGTGTTACTACTGGGAAAATGGATGTCATGCTGACTCTTATTTCTTTCTCTCTTTCCTTCCTTCCTCTCTTTCCTTCCTTCCTCTCTTCCTTTCTTTCTTTCTTTCGGTTCTGGGGTTTGAGTCCAGGGGTGCTCTACCACTGATCTATATCCCTGGCCTTTTTTATTTTGAAACATGGCCTCACTAAGTTCCTCAGGCTGGCCTTGAAACTTGCGATCCCCCTGTCTCTGTTTCTCAAGTACTAGGATTACCAGTTTATACTACTTCACCTGGTCTCTGAGTCCTAATTCTTTGTTTGTGATATACTTCCTATCTGGGAGATTTGGGATCTCATTTTTCCTTTATTGTTCTGAAAGTTTAAAATTAGTTGCCTTGGTATAAATCTTTTTTCATTCACTTTTCCAGGTCCTTGGTAGCTTTTAAAATCTGGATGCCTCTCATAGGTTGGTAAGCCCTTCAGAATTCTTCATGAAGAATGCTTATGTTGAATTTTTTTTTTTTTTTCGGGTCTGGGGATAGAATCCAGGGGCATATTACCCCGAGCTACACCTCCAGCCCTATTTTTTATTCTTTATTTTGAAACAGGATCTCACTGAGTTTCAAAGGGCCTCACTAAGTGACTGAGGCTGTCCTCGAAGTGTGATCCTCCTGTCTCAGCCTCCCGAAAGCTGGGATTACAAGCGCGTGCCACCATGCCCAGCTTGAAGATTTTAAAAAATATTATAATTTTCCCTCTTTAAACTTAATCAAAGAAAGCTGATATCTTCTATGGAAATGTTCCTACAGACACCATTTTTATCTTCCCTTGAAAAAATGAATCTACCCTTAGAAGAAGAGTCAAACTGATTTTGGTAAGGTTAGATATTGAGTATATTTGGGCTTTAAACTAAAATTAGCAACGATTTAGTATGTGTAATGAGACATGTTCAGAAAATAATGTTCTGACTTTAAAGTACTAGAAACACCAAATTCTGACTTCATATATAAAATCAAGTGGTTGAACTAGTATTATTCAGACTTTATTTTCTCAGTGGACTTAGTAGAAAATAAACCAGGGAAAGCTAAGCCCCAACTTCTGGTGTAAGAGATTTTTTTTTGGTGGTACTGGGGTTCCTGGAAGCCCTTCTACCTCCGGGCTACACTCCCAGACCTATTTTTACATTTTTTGGAAACAGGGTCTCCTAAGCCAGCGTGTGCGGCTGGCTTCAAACCTGCGCGATCCTCCTGTCTCTGCCTCCCAAGCGCGGGGGGTGTAAGAGATTTTGATAGAGGACTTAGTCAGAAGTAGGTCCTCTCCCAATGCTGACTCCAGGGTGGGTGGGTGGAGGCAAGTCTTAAAGGGGAGAGCCTGGGTTAGGTGTACGATGAGGGAGGTGCTAGTCGTTTGCCCTGGTGTTGCTTTGAAATATTACTTTGTTGTTCACGAGAACAAGCCAAACAACTAGAAGCAGGGGCAAGGTACTGCCTGCTGGTGGTGGCCACAGCCATTGCGGCCACATTCGTCCTCAGAGACATCAACTGGCAGGAGGCGTGAGTCAACAGGCAGTGGGAGTGGGGAGAAGAGGACAGTGATACCTCTCCCGAGCCACAGCACCAAATACGGAAGCCTCTTTCCTTTCTTAATGGCCTAATTAGGTACTTATTTTGGCTGAATCATATGGGTGGGGCAGGAAGGTTCCGGTAAACAAGCCTCTCACTGTTCTTGGAGAAGAAACCTTGGAATTTGTAATAGGCACAGCCAAAAGTGATCCGGGAGTCAGCCCTGCACACATTTTCCCGAACACTGATAACTACATGCAAGGAGGGCATGGCTGACACCCGAAGATACTCGTTCAAGACAAGTAGCATCAGTAATAAAGTAAAGAGTGCATCAAGCCAATTAGCAAATTCTGTTTTCCTATATAAGATATAGTAGTTGAGCAAGTATTAACTAGATCTTCACTCTTCTGACTAGGTCTTGGGAGAAAATAATAGTAATAAAATTTATATGTTATGCATAAAAGGTGATGTTTTAAACAACAGATAAGATGTTATTCTAAGCTCATTACGTCCATCAGAGCTCCATTAGGACCCAGCGAGGCAGTTCACACTATCCGCAGTTCACACCTGAGGAATCTGACTCACAGAAGTAAATAACTTGCTCAAGCACATTCAGATAGCGTACAGCACCTTCCCAGTATGAGTCTCCTGAAAGGAAAAACAAAACGTTATTATTTATGTTTCTAAGGGGAAGACAATTAATTTCTGGAGTCCACACTGATGATTACCTATGCCATGACAGTGCTGGGCACTGGCACCTGATCTAGAATCCTACAACCCATCTGCATTGGCTTGGAAGCCTGTATTCGTACATGAAAACGATTATTGTGCATCTGAATTTTGGAGGGGAAAACTAGACCTTAGCTTGAAAAAACTTTAAGAGCAATTGCATCATATTAACTTGAAGTGCAGGATATGTCTTGTCTGTTATGATATTTATTCATTTAGGCAGTGCTAGGGATCAAACCCAGGTCCTGGTATATGCCAGGCAAATTCTCTGCCACTGAGCTACATCTCAGTTCTATTATGATTTTTTTTTTCTTGTGGTACCATGAATGGAAGCTGGGGACATTTTACCTCTGAGCTACAGCCCCAGCCCTATTTTTTTTAAAGTCTTTTTATTTTTTGAAACAGGGTCTCACTGACTTGCAAAGGACTTCACTAAGTAGCTGAGGCCATCTGTGAACCATGATCCTCTGGTCTCCACCTCCGGAATGTTGGGATTACAAGTGTGCACCACCACACCTGGCCTTATTATGATTCTGTGTGTGTGTGTGTGTGTGTGTGTGTGTGTGTGTGTGTGTGTGTTACTGAGGATGGAACCCAGGGACGTTTCTACCACCGGGCTATACTCCCAGACCTATTTTATACTTTATTTGGAAACAGGGTCTCACTAAGTTGCTGAGAGCCTCACTAAGTAGCTGAGGCTGGCTTCGAACCTGTGCGATCCTCCTGTCTCAGCCTCCCAAGCGCTGGGATTACAAGCATGCACTACCACGCCCAGCTGAGTGATATTCTTTTTAAAAATCATAATAGAGCCAGGCGTGGTGGCGCATGCTTGTAATCCCAGTGCTTGGGAGGCTGAGACAAGAGGATCGCACAGGTTTGAAGCCAGCCTCAGTTACTTAGTGAGGCTCTCAGCAACTTAGTGAGATCCTGTTTCCAAATAAACTATAAAAAAGGTCTGGGAGTATAGCCCGGAGGTAGAAAAGCCCCTGGGTTCCACCCCCAGTACTGAGGAGGTAGAAGAGTAGTAGGCAGGTAGGGAAGAGGCTTCTGTAGAAAAAACTTAATTTCCTGAGGGGCAACCAATACTAATTAACTCCCAAGTCTCCTAAAAAGAGACCAGCCCTTCCAAGGTTCAGAGATAAGAATGACCAGAGCTTCACAGAACCATCTGTTTACTAATCAACAAACTCAGGAGACATCCCTGGAGCAAGTCTGATACCTCTACTGAAAGGAGACCCCTCAAGGACATGCAAATACCCTATGCAAATTTTAAGAACTGTCTCCCAGACTCCAAGTAACAGAGGACTTACAGAGATATATAAACCCCTAGACCAGTCACCAAGATGGTAAGATGGTTACCCACTCTGGGAACCCCTCTCCATTAGGGAGCTCCTCTTCTTCTCTCTCTCTCTCTCTCTCTCTCTCTCTCTCTCTCTCTCTCTCTCAGGTTGTGTTAGCTTTGAGAGAAGGTGGGGAGCAATTGAAGGCACTTGGCCCGGGCTACACTCAGGTAGTGACCTGAAGGTCTCTGCTGGACATCAAAGCCAACCAGGGCCCCTAGGGGTGACCTGCACTTTTTTTCTGGCAGATTGTGTGGACTTTGGGAGAAAGCAGCTTGCAACTGAAGGTACTTGGCCCAGGCCACACTCGGGTAGTGACCTGAAGGCAGCGGCTGGACACCAGAGCCCCGATAGCCCTTAGGGGGTGTTCGGCCGCTTTTTCCTATTCCCTGTTGCTTCCAATAAACCTTTTACTCCCCTTCCTGCAGTCTGAGGGTGTCATTCTTCGCTCACCACAGACAAGAATCCGGTAAGGAAACGCTGAGTTTCTTCTCAAAAAACTCCGTTTCATCGTAAGGAAACGCCGTGTTTCTTCTCAAGAAACCCCGTTTCAGTACCACAAATAAATAAATAAATAAAACGAACATCACTCAGCTGGGCTTTGTGGTACATGCCTATAATCGCAGTACTTGGGAGGCAGAGATAGGAGGATTGCAGGTTTGAAGCCAGCCTCAGCAATTTAGTTAGGCTCTGAGCAACTTTGTGAGACCCTGTTTCATAATAAAAAATAAAATAGGGCTGAGTTCTCAGAGGTAGAATGCCTCTAGGTTCGATCCCTAGCACAAAAAATACAAAGGTGTGAATTCCTTTGTGAGTGTGGTGGTTTGGGAAAGTACTGGGTATTGAACCCAGGAGCATTCTACCTCTGAGATACAGGTTCTATTTTATTTTTATTTGAAAACAGGTCTCACCAACTTGCAGAGGACTCTGTGTCCCTTTTGCTGGCAAGCACTTGCTTATAAAGGCCTTGCTTTAGTTTCATTGTTTAAGGAGGTACTCAAATCCCAGAATGTTTTTGACTCTATGTTTCAAAGTAAAGATTCTTTGGCCAGATTTATCTGGATAATAACACCAAGTCTTCACTTCTTCTTGTAGTGTAGACTTGAAATATGGTGTAAGAAATCAGATGAAATTTTAAATTAATTTGCTCTCTCAAAAGTATTTTTAGAACCGGGCGTGGTGGCGCACGCTTGTAAGCCCCATGCTTGGGAGGTGGAGACAGGAGGATCATGCAGGTTCGAAGCCAACCTCACTGGCTTAAGAGACCCTGTTTCCAAATAAAAAATATAAAAAAATGGGTCTGGGAGTGTAGCCAGGAGGTAGAAGGGTTTCCAGCAACCCCAGTACCACCAAAAAAAAAAAAAAAAAAAAGTATTTTTAGAATCGGGCGTGGTGGCACATGCTTGCACCAGCATTTGGGAGGCTGAGACAGGAGGATCATGGTTCACAGCCAGTCTCATTTACTTAGTGAGGCCCATTGCACCTCATTGAAACCCTGTTTCAAAATAAAGAATAAAAAATAGGGCTGGGGGTATACCTCAGAGGTAGAATGCCCCTGGTTCCATCCCCAGTACTGTAAAAAGAAAAAATGTATATGTTTTCATATTTTTTGACTTGTGCTGTCCTTGGGGAAAGGAAACATTTACTTAGCCTTTGCTAAGCACACACTTTAGCTACCGTAGTTTGCAAAGAGTTTTCACCCTTAGACTCATGTGGTTCTTGGGAGGTCATTTAGCCCCTGGTTCAAGGAATAGGCTGTGGCATCAAAGACGTCCAAGTTCACATGCCCGCTCTAGCACTAACAGCTCTGAGTCGCTGGAGTAGTCATGTAATGCCTCTAAGCCTCACTTTATTTATGGATTGCTGCAAGTAAGAAAAGAAACTGTATTTAAGAGAGATCAAGAAACACCATTCTACCCATGCGATTTCTCACCTTCCCTACACTGCAGAACTTCTTTAATGAGAAAACAGTCCCGGTCGTGCATTTTTCCAGCATCCAGTCTTTTTGTAAAACCACAGCAATCTGATAGCTAACAAATACTTAGGAAGGTCACCTGTGATCTTCTTTCTAATGGGGTCACCCAGAACCTTCTGTGCTTGAACCTCTCCCCCAATCCCCCACCCCTGCTCCCATCTGATAAGTAAAATAAAAAATTATGCTAGTAAAATAAAAAATAAGTGAGTACGGCAGAGTGTGAAAAACACGAGAGAGGTCCGGTACACGTGGCATGTAAAGTTTTAATGGCATGGCTCTCCCGGGGATCAGGGCGAGGCACCGTGGGGCCCGCGCGCCTGTCCGAAGCTTGAGGACGCGGGCTCTCCTTTTCAAGGTATGCATCTCGCGAGATGGGGGTTTACTCGCGGGAACGCCCAATTCTCCGGGGGTGGGGGGGGTTCAGCCCCTCCCTGTCCTGCAGAGGTCATGTGACACAAAGTCACATGAGTGCAGGACCCAACTTATCACCATCTCTGACTCTTCTTCACTGTTCGTAGGAACCGTTTTCCTCTTGTCCCTACATACAGCCTTCCTTGTTGTTTAATTCTTTGGCACCCTAATATTAGGAATGGATGTAGTATGACATTCCACCCAAACAGATCCAGACACGCCACTGACCTACGAGCCACTGTTGAGGACAAAATAAAGAGATAAACGAATCGTGAACCCACCACATTCTTGGTCTCTTTATAAGTACTACTTTTGACCTTTGCAAGCCCTTGACCTTGACCTTGACCTAGCCTGCTCACTGGCCTGATAGTTGATTGATTTGTATCTTACAGAACTATTAAGGAGTTGGAAAGAAACTAAAGTAGGCTTAAATCGTTGTGCACTAAACTTCATTCTCCAAGGATTCAAAACAAATTTCCTGAAAAGAAACAGATAAAAGGTAGTTTGCAGTAGGAAGTCACCGGCCTAATCCAAGACTACTCTGAACCCTTAGGACTTGTACTGAGGAATCAAGGCTTGAAAAGCCTACACTTGTTTTTATCGGTAATGAATGTGTTTAAATTTGGTATTTTATGTTAATTGGTATACTTTGAGTGGAAATTAATGTCAACTAAATAGAGGGGTGTATATATGTAGCAAGAGTCCCACACCTCACTTTCCAGGTACTCTCCTTTCCCATTCTGGAGTTTGAGAGAACCTGTTATGAGGGCCCTCTGTTTCACGGGGCTCCACTGGAGGCACGCGCTGCCCCCTCCTAGGAAGCCAAGAATAGGTCCCCAAAGCCTTTGACCACAGTGGGCCCTGGGAGGAAGGAACTGGACCAGAGGCAGTGCAGCAGAGGACAGTGGGGAGCCCAGCATGAGGGTGCAGGCCTGTAATCCAAGTACTTGGGAGCCGAAACAGGAGGATCACAGGTTCAAGGCCAGCCTCAGCTACCTAGCAAGACCCTGTTTCAAAGTAAATAAAAAAAGGGCTGGGGGGTTAGCTCAGAGATAGACTGTCCCTGGGTTCAATCCATAGAAAAGGAAGGAAGGAAGGGAGGGAGGGAGGGAAGGAGTGAGTGAGTGGGGAAAGCAGACAGGACTGTCCTATGTCCATCTGAGGTGCACATCCTACCCTGGAAGGCAACCTGATGAGGATGGGAAAAGTACATTTTGAGCCTTTCTCTGGACGCCTCACGATGGGCTCTGGGCTTAAATGGGTGCATCTGCGTCCTTCTGAACACATTTGTGTGTGTGGTGGTTTTTTTTCCCAGTGCTGGGGATTGAGTCCAGGGCCTTGCACATGCTAGGCAAGCACTGTACGTTGAGCTACACTCCCAGCCCTACGTATATTGTGAATATATATATATATATATATATATATATATATATATATATATATATATATGTGGTACTGGGGTTCCTGGAAGCCCTTCTACCTCCGGGCTACACTCCCAGACCTACTTTTACATTTTTGTTTGGAAACAGGGTCTCCTAAGCCAGCGCGGCTGGCTTCGAACCTGCGCAATCCTCCTGTCTCTGCCTCCCAAGCGCGGGGATTACAAGCGTGCGCCACCACGCCCGGCTATTGTGAATATATTTTAAATGGCAGAAAAGCACTGGGAAACTAAGCCATACCGTCATCGCTGTGACGATTCAATTCTATATGTACTTACACATATCATGTGCCCAGCAGTGGGCATTTAACATAGAAAAGGAAAAAAATAATCATAGAAACTTGTACAGTGCTAATGTGCGGCTATGGGGCCAGCTCCCACAGCCCAGGCCCCGGGAGGCCACGCTGCGGTCCAGCTCGGGGGAGCGGAGCCGGCGTCTCCTTTTCCTGGCCGGGTCTCTGAGCATCAGCTGGACCTCGGCAGGCGCCCAGCACGCGCTGCTGTCTCAGGGGATGTTCCAGGCCACTGGCCCTTCGTGGGGGGTATTCAAATATTTTACAGGTAAGGCACCCCCAGCACCGAGCCCACACCCCCAGGGCTCCCCCTCGAGGGCGGCGGGGAGGCGCAGGACCACCTGCTCCCGGGGCGGTCAGGGAGGGGTGGCCGCCCTCTTTGACGTCCCGCCCACGAAGAGGAAGCGAAGTCGGGAGCGGATTGGCTGCTGAGCCCAGCCCGGGAGGAGGGCGCGAGAGTCGGGGCCCCGGGAGGGCGGGCCGGGGTGCGGCGCCCTCCCCGTCGGCCCGCCGCTCCAGCTCGGGGGGGGGGGGTGAGCACTGCTGGGGGCGAGGTGGAGGACGGAGGGGCGCCGGCCCGAGGTCCCCGCGCGGCCCGCCCGGCCCCCATCCCGGGCGCCGTCGAGTCCCCCGCCCCACGCCGCGGCCCGTCTCCCGACCAGCGAGGTCCCCGCCCGCGGGCTCCGCCGCCCGGCGCCCAGGGCTATTTCGGGTGTGGGAAGGCGGGGGCGGCGGCGCGGGAACCTCCAGCCCGCTGCCATGGCAACGGCGTCCAGGCAACGCCGCGCGGCGGGCGGGGCGGGCGGGCGGCGCGGAGCCCAGCCCGAGCCCCGCCGAGCCCCGCCGAGCCCCGCCGAGCCCAGCCCGAGCCCGGCCGCGGCGGGAGGGCGGGCGGCGGGCGGCGCTGATTGGCCGGCGCGCCCCGCAGCCGCCGCGCGCCCCGCGCCCCGCGCACACCGCAGACCGCGAGGACATGGGAGCCGCGGCGCCCGCCCCCCGCGCGGTGAGTGCGCGCCCCGCCGACCCGGGGGGGGGGGCGCGGGGCCTGGCCAGGGGTGCGGTGGGCGCCGGGCGCAGCTGGCCTGGCGTTTTCGCGGGGGTGCGCGCTGGAGAACCCGCAGAGGCCGCGGGGGCGCCCCGGGAGCGCGGCGGTGCGCAGGGCGCCGGGGCCACGGCGAGGGCGAGGCGGCCCCTCCGGGGCTCGGTGACCTTGGGCGCGTTCATCCTCGGCGCTTTTCTTCTGGTCTTTGAGAGGAGGGGCTGGGGCTCTTTGCAGCGCCGCGATGCTGTCGAGCCATTGTACTGTGAGCTGAGACAGGACTCCAAAGTACGCTTCTGCAGGTACTGGATGTACAAGGCTTCACGTGTTTGTTCCGCAGAGGGATTCCTTGAACTGGCTTTCAAACTGGCAAGGAATGTTATTGCTTTAAAGATGATGGCGAAAGCGTTTGGTAGTCTAGGGAATTGCTTCTTCAGATGCACAGGTTAAAAGCACGCAGGTGCCCTAAAAGTCGTGAACAAAATCAGGCTTAATGCTCTTGAGTACTTCTTTCCTGGAGTTGATCTAATAGGAAACTTTGTATTTGAACAGGTAAAATCAAAACCCAGTAGTGGCTGGCAGCAGCTGATGAAGTGAGTCATTTCTTCAATGTGCATGAGGTTTTGTGTGTGCGTGTGTGAGTGCGCACGCGCACCCCCTCAGCTTAAAGTCTGCGTGCCCGTGTTAGAAATTATTTCAGAGGAACAATCAGAAATAATGCCAGACTGATTTGAATCCACAAAAGTATAGCTCTTTCAGGAACAAAACAAGGGACAAAACACTTGCAGGTCACCCTTTCAAGAGGTAGGTTTTTCAAAGTAAGTGTGTTCTTTATGGAGAATCAGTCCTAGGATTTGCACCTTCTATCTCATGGAGTGTGTGTGTGTGTGTGGGGGGGTGCCAAATAGACTGTGATGCTTCGTCTATTTTTAGCACTGGCGGGTACTAAAAAAGATATTCAGCTCCCTTTTAGTATTCTCCATCATAAACTTCTCTCTTCCATCCAGAGAGAAAGGAGGAGTGCCCTGGTTCTGCTCACAGTTCCCTCGGGATGCCCCGTTGGGCTTACTGCTTCTAGGGTATCCTTGATATTTTCATTTCAATCTGATTTCATCTGTATAAAAGTGTGGGTTGGAAAGACAAAGCTTTCAGTTTAATGAATAAGCTTCTGCAAGCTTATTTAACGAAGGGCTTAATAATCTTAAGTGGTTTACGTGTTAGAAACCTGATAGCGTACAGATAGAAAAATTCTTCTCGGGAATTCAACCATTAAGCCCTATAAACCCTGCCTCATTTGCTTGGGATCCTCATTAGCCCCCTCTCCAGCCTCTCGTCAGTCCACTAACCTGCATGACGCCAACCCTCCTTTTTCAGTGTCTCCTTTCTTGCATCCTTCAGCCAACTCCTGTGTTTTCATTTTTCTGTTATGGAGCCTATTTCCTCTCTCTCCTCTTGCACAGAACCCGAGTGAACAACTTCTCTCCAAACAGTCCTCTCTGCTGTCCCCTCTGGTCTTACCAGACCAGGGGCGCTCTTCCCTGGCTCCTTAGAGCCACCTACAATCACTAGTCTTAGAAGGTATGCTGTGTGCTTGATTCTAGGACTCTCCTTATCTTCTGACTCAGTACAAACCTGGTGGCCTCTCAGAATCACCTGAAATGCTTTGAAAAGCATGGCTTGCTTGACACTCTCAAATATACTAAATTAGAATCATCAGGGTGAGTGAGAACCAAAAGATCCTTATCTTATTTCTTTGGGTACTGGGGCCTGAACCCAGAGGCATTCTACCTCTGAGCTACTCTCCAGCCCAATTTTATTTCTTATTTGGAAACAAGGTCTCACTAGGTTGCCGAGAGGCTTGCTTTGAACCCGTGATCCTCCGGTCTCAGCCTCCCAAGGACTGGGATGACAAGTGCGCACCACCACACCCCGCTGGATCCTTGTTTTAAAAGCCCCAAAGCAGGGCATGGTGGTGCAAGGTTAAAAGGAGAAGTGACAGGAAGAAGGAGGAAGAGAGGAAACAGGGCTCCCTGGGCGCTTCTGAGGTCTGCTTGGGTTTGGGAATCACTTCACCTGAGTTACAAAGACCAATCAACACTCTGAGCAACTAGCTTCCTTATCTTCTCCCCCCTATTCTGGGGGATTATGTCGAGACTCTTAATTCATCGGCTTCCAAGTTCCTCCACATGAACGCCCGTGGCTTCGGTTTGCACTTTATTTCAACCACTGACATCTTGGACATAGTCAGTCTTGAGAATTTTTCCACCTTCAAAATCTGGAACTCAGACTTGTGCCTGCTTAGCTGGCTCTTCCCACGTCCTCTGCCGTGCCTGACTTTAACCATCGCCGAGGACTCTGGTCCCTTGATCATGTGTAGTCCCAGTCCTCCAGCCCTTCAGGGCTCCGCTTTTCCTTTTGGACTGTATAGGTAGCCTGCTCTTTCAGTTCCGTCTGGAATCCGGAATCTTTTGTTTCAACATTAGATTCCAGTTCTCAGTCCAAAGTCACCCTCATTGTCTGTATTTTCTTCTCTTAGCCTGCCAGATTATCCAGAAGAAAGTCAGAAGACTTTTAGACTGGTTCCATTGCTATCTCAGCTTCACCGAGGTCTTTTCTATAAAGAAAAAGAAATTCATCATTTATTAACTTTGCACCCATTTAGAGGCTAAATGCCACATTTTCTCATTACTTAAACTTCCATTTCAGGAAGTAGTCCCTTTTTAATGCTGAAATTAAGGACATCCTACCTCACTGCACTCTTCCTCGATATTAATGGCCAATACTGGCAAGCGTTTTTTTCTGCTTCTCCCTGCCCTTTATCTTCTCTTTCTCAAAGGAAGAAATGTCTCCAAGTCCTTTCCCCAAGATTAGCCCGTGTTCGCTCTAGACTCTCCACTCTCTGTACTTGGTTCCTTTCTTCTTGTCCTTTTTGGGAACTTGCTTCAAATTTTCTCATTTTATTTTATTGGTACTGGGGACTGAACTCAGAGACATTCTATCTCTGAGCTACACCTCCGGCCCCATTTATTTATTTATTTATTTATTTATTTATTTATTTATTTATTTATTTATTTATTTAGAAACAGTCCTACTAAGTTGCAGAGGACCTCGCTGAGTTACTGAGGCTGGCTTTGAACCTATGATCTTCCCGTCTCAGCCTCCCAACACTGGGATTACAGGCCTGTGCCACCTGCCCACTCCACTGCTCCCTTATTCTTTCTCTCCATCCTTTGATCCCTTCTTGCTCTGTCCCAGCCCTCACCCCACCACTCCTTCAAGTCCTGAGACATCCTGCTAGAGCCCCTCTCTGTTCAGTACAACTGTCTGCAGCGAGGGAGCTGTTTTATACTGGCACAGTCCTGCATGGGTCACTTAGCCACATGTGGTTACTGAGCTAGTGTGGGAGGAACTGATTTCTAGTTGAAGTTAATTTCAAACTAATTTAGAGCCGGGCGTGGTAGTGCTCAGCTGTAACCCCGGTACTTCAGAGGCTGAAACAGGAGGATTACAGGTTTGAGGACAGCCTCAGCCATTTAGTGAGGCCCTTTGCAACTCAGTGAGACCCTGTTTCCAAATAAATAAATGAGGCTGGGCATGGTGGCACATGCTTGTAATCCCAGTGCTTGGGAGGCTGAGACAGGAGGATTGTGGCTCGTGGACAGCCTCAGCTACTTAGTGAGGTCCTTTGCAACTCAGTGAGACCCTATTTCCAAAAGAAATGGGGCTGGTGGTGTAGCTTTGAGGTAGAAAGCCCCTGGGTTCCATCCTCAGTACTGGAAAAAAAAAAAAAAAAGAGTAAAGAAATAGGCAGGTGATGTAGCTCAGAGGTAGAACGCCCTGGGTTCAGTCCCCAGTCCCACACACATACACACACAGGGTAATTTAAACCCATGGACTTTTGAGACTGAAGCTTTGGCTTATAGCGGATCACACGTTTAGCACACAGGAGACCCTGAGTTGAGCTCAGCACTCCCCACCCCACACACATACAAGAGAGTCAGCTCGAGGCATCCCGGGTGGCTACTGGCTACTGCGCAGGACAGCTCTGACCTCTTGTGTTGCTCTGTCGAACTCCATGAGCTCTGGCCTCTGGCTGAGCACTCGTCTCTGCTGGCCTCGCGCTCACCTTTCTGTTGAAATTGGCTCCCGGAGATCTGAGCCTGAGCTGTGTGCCCGCTCGATCCTTGCCCCCCGCCCTCCTCCTCTGCTGCGCTGTCTCCATGGCGCTGGTCCCCAGGTTCCACTCAGCCTCATTTGTCTGCTTACCTGTGGTTGCTGGATGTGGGGCTTCTGTGAGATCTGCTCCTGGGCTTTCTCTCTTCCTTTCCTGGTCTCCTCCCTTCTCCCCCCAGGCTCAGCATCACAGTGAAGGGCAAGCACCTCCCAAGTCTCACGGGGGACCCTGGAGCTATCCTCGAATCCTTGGTCCTTCTCTGTGAGGCCAGGACTTTGCTCGCTCCTGTTGTGCAGGTGAAGGGATTGAAGGAAGATGCAGTAACTTAAGGGGGCACTGCCTGTGAGCAGCAGATCCAAGGAAGGTCTGGCATCTGACCTGAGAGCCCAGCTTTCAACCCTGCTCTGTCCAGTCCCCCCGACTTTCTCCCAAATTCCATCCAGAATTTAATGTCCAAAAGCCTGACTATTTGGCCATCCTGGCTCCCTTAAGCATTTTTCCTCTTTCTTAACTTTTGACATTAAAATAATTGAGACTCTCAGGAAAGGTTCAAGAGTAATTTGGGCAGCGGAGCGTGGCGGCGCACGCTTGTAATCCCCGCTGATGCAAGCCGGGAGGCTGAGACAGGAGGATCGCAGTTTGCGGACAGCCTCGGCTACTTAGTGAGGCCCTTTGTAACTTAGTGAGACCCTGTTTTAATAAAGAATAAAAAATAGGGTTGGGGGGGTGTAGCTCAAAGGTAGAATTCTCCTGGGTTCCATCTCCAGTATTGCAAAAAGAAGAGAGTAACTTAGGCAATTCTGATATATCTTCCAACCAAATTTTATTATTTATTTATACTGGGAGTTGAACCCTGGGGTATTTTAGCTTGGGGGTGTTTTTTTTTTTTTTTTATTTTGAGAAAGTCTCATTAAGTTGCTGAGGCTGACCTTAAACCTGTGTTCTTCCTGTCTCAGCCCCCCAAGTCCTGAGATCATAGGCCTGTACCTCAAGACCTGGCCTAACCAAATTTTATAAATATTTTGTACCACAAGCCGGGCGTGGTGGCGCACACTTGTAATCCCCGCGCTTGGGAGGCGGAGACAGGAGGACCGCGCAGGTTCGAAGCCAGCCGCGCTGGTGTAAGAGACCCTGTTTCAAAATAAAAAAATAAACTAGGTCTGGGAGTGTAGCCCGGAGGTAGAAGGGTTTCCAAGAACTCCAGTACCACCAAAAACAAAATAAATAAATAAATAATAAAATAAATACTTTGTACCATATTTGCTTGATCTTTCTCACTCTATCACATTCTCTCTGTGTGTCTGTCTACCTGTCTATCTATCTAATGTACACATACACACATACATATGTGTGCTAATTTTTTCCCAAACTAATTTTTTTTGTGATAGTGGGGATTGAACTTGGGGGAATTGTACCTCTGAATTACACCCCAGCCCTATTGTATTTATTTATCTTTATTTTGAAACAGGATCTCACTAAATTGCTGAGGGTCATGCTAAGTTCCCACAGCTGTCATCAACCATGTAATCCTCCTGTCTCTACCTCCTAAGTACTAGGTTTATAGGTTTGTGTTTTAAGAGTAATGTAGAAATGATATACCTTTATCCTCCTTAATACTTAAGTGTATATTTCTTTCTTTTTTAATTTTTAAAAACAATTTTTGTGGTACTAGGAGTAGAACTCAGAGAAATTCTACCTCCAAGCTATATCCCCAGCCCTATTTTTAACTATTTTGAAACAGGGTCTCACTGTTGCAAAGGGCTAAGTAGTAGCTGAAGCTGTCCATGAACTGCAGTCCTCCTGTCTCAGCCTCTCAAATGCTAGAATTACGAGTGTGCGCCACCTTGCCTAGCTTTCTTTCTTTCTTTCTTTCTTTCTTTTCTTTCTTTTTTTTTGGGGGGGGTGGTACTGGGGTTCCTGGAAGCCTGTCTGTCTCCAGGCTACACTCCCAGACCTATTTTATTTTTATTTGGAAACAGGGTCTCCTAAGCCAGTGCGGCTGGCTTCTAACCTGCGCGATCCTCCTGTCTCCACCTCCCAAGCACGGGGATTACAAGTGTGCGCCACCACACCCCGCCCCAGTTCTATTTTTTATTCTTTATCTTGAAACAGGGTCTCACTAAGTTGTGGAGGGCCTCACTAAGTAGCTTGAGACTGACCCGAGAACCTGCGATCCTCCTGTCTCAGCCTCCCAAATGCTGGGATTACAAGTGTGTGCCACCATGCCAGGTGAAAAAAAATCTTTAAAAAGAAATCTCGGGCAGGGCGTGGTGGCACATGTTTGTAATTCTAGCATTTGGGAGACTGAGACAGGAGGATTGTAGTTTGAGGACAGCCTCAGCTACTTAGGCCCTTTGCGCAACCCAGTGAGACCCTGTTTCAAAATTAAGAATAAAAAATAGAGCTGAGGGTGTAGCTTGGAGGTAGAATGCCCCTGGGTTCTATCTTCAGTAACAAGCACGCATGCACGCACAAATAAATAAATAAATAAATAAATCTCCTTGTCCAGGATCTAATACAGGATCTCTCTTGTATCCGCTGCCATTCCTCTCTGGCTTCTGTTCTGGGCCAGTTCCCTCATGACCTTGACCCTTGTGAAGGGTACGCTGGCTGCCTGCTGTGTTCTCCATTGGGATCCCTGCCGTCTGTCTCCTCCTCTTGGCAGTCAGCGCTTCCACCCCTGGGCTTTGCCGACTCTTCTGCACACTCCCATGTCCAGTGGTCACCAGGGGTTGAGGTGCCATCTCCATCCACTCTGTCTCCCTTGCTCTCCCTCCTGTCTCCTGTTTTGAGCAGTGGGGGGCTCAGGCCTCCACGCCCTGGCCGCAGTCACTTTTCAGCCTCATCGCCCGCCCACTCCTGACCTGCAGAACCCGGGGTGGCGCAGGTCTCTGCTTCCTCCCGCTCCACCCTTTCCCCATCGCCCTCATTTCGTAGCCCCTAGGAGTTTGCACGCCCCAGGCCTGGCCTCAAGCGCTCTTCCTGAAGGGCCCCTGCCTCTGTCTGCTGGCCTGGCTCACGCTGGCTGCTGGTTCACACGCGGCTGGCTCGTAGCAGCCGCTCCCCTCTTGCCTGGTGGCTTGCCAGTGCTATTTCCCTACTGAATTCCAGCTCCTGCAGTACCGGGCTGTCTTGCTCAGCACCATGGTCCTGAAGCAAGTACATAGAATGAGCGCGGAGCTGTCTGCCGGCATCGGTGCACCATGGGGGCTTGAGTGCTGCAGTCTGCGGGCCTAGGTTCAAAACAGGAGCTTTCAGTAAAGCGAGAGGTAATTCCAGAAGGCATTTCCATGATGTCAGTGGAATAAATACCTTTCCTCAAGGACATCCTAATTTTGTGTATATGTCATGACAGAGTATGTTTGATTAAAAAATGAATAGAGAAACAGCGTATTTAAAATGGCCTGTGGAGCTCTTCACCCCCCAAGTGAGCAGCTGAATGTAGAGGAGAGGTCCCCAGGCTCCAGCCTCCGCTCCCAGCACCCGTCTCCTTCCTTGTCTGCGCCCTCCCCACGTGCGCCTGCTGCCTCCTCCTCCCTCCCTTCTTACACCTCTTTCTGCCGTTCCTTCCTGTTAATACCTTTCTACTTCCTCCCTCTCCCTATATTGGATATTTTACTTTTTGATGTATGGGATGTGATTTTTGTTTTGGGAGTTTTTAATATAAAAGCAGGTGATTTTTGAAAAAAGAGGACACTATTTTTTATAACTCTGTTCTTTTTTTTTTTTTTTTTTTGCATGGCTCAGTGGTTCTTGGTATTTTACTTTATTTTCTTATAGTGCTGGGGAATCTTACAGGAATCTGTGCATGCTGGGCAAGTGGTCTACCACTGAGCTATACTCGCATCCCCTTTGGTATCTTGAAAATGCAGTTATCGGTGAGAATAAAATGATTTATCAGAACACAATCGCCTCTTTCTGGTACACCAGGGAAGTTCCTGGGAGTATAACTGGTTGACAAACGTCAAAAGGCCTGGAATTGCCAGTGTCTGCTAAAGCAGCATTGTTTCTTGAAGTCAAAATCATATCTCAGGGGGGTGAGCTGTGGAGGTTTTGGGGAGCCGCAGGACTCCTCCCTGAGGTCAGCCCCTCCTGCCCTCATGCTTGGTGGCGGTGACCTGCTCTCTGGATGAAGTAGCTGCCTGCAGAAGTGCAGGCAGAACCCTGCTGCTGTCGCCGAGCACGGCTTAAATAAAGAGCGTGTTTGTGTGGGAGAGAATGTGTGGGGGTTGCTTTCGCATTATGGAATTCTTAAAATTGTTTAACCGGGAAGATGTTATTCAGAAACCCCTGGTGTCTTTGGCTTGATTTTTGTTTATTTCAGATTCCCCCCCCCCATCTTTAATTATCTCTGGAAGAGCTGAAGAGTCCTCCCCTGCTCTCTCTAAATACTTATAAAATTAATGTGCACACTCCAGTTGTTATCCCGAAAAACAGAGTCTCTTGGAGACTCCCCTGGGAGGCAGGAGGTCCAGTGCTCCCTGCGACTGTAGGCAAAGGGCTGGCTCTTTCTTGCCAGCCCATATCCCTGGCTTTCATTTGGAGATTCATGTAGTCCGTGGCAACTAATCTCCTGCCTGCACGAAAACGCGAAAACACGAAGTCCTGGCTTCCCCTCTGCGAACCCCAGTGCATCTGGGGGCCATGGTGGAGACTTTAGTAGGTAGAGAGTTTACACTGGCTTTAATTTTTTTTTCTCTTATTGCTCTCTCACTTGGCAGATACTTTTATTTTTAACATTTGGTAATGTGTCTTCTCTAATGCTCAAAAGAAAAGTTGCCAAATATAGCTGTTGATAGAAGTAATATTAAGACACTCCGTTTTTGGTGTGGGCGTGCGCACATGAGCACCCGGGCCGCTGCAGGGTGACCTGAAGCAGGCTGCCAGGCTCCCAGCCGGAGGCCCACCTTGAGCCAGCCATCGATCTGCCACTTGGGCCGAGCAACTCAATAATTAAAATGACAGGCCTCTTTTCAATTAGAAAAACAAAAAGGCAAATGAACACGTATTTTGGCCTGTGAAGAGGCACTTGCAAGGCACCAGGGGGGGAATGCAGGCTCAATAGGACGTGGTCCCTGAGCCGCTCAACTGAGGAGACGTAATCTGCGAAAAGTTCAAATAAGAGTAGGAGATTTACAAGCGTGAGCCACCATGTCCGGCTTGAAACTTAATTTTTAAGAGTGAGAGATAGCCGAGTGTGCACGCTTGTAATCCCCACGCTTGGGAGGCTGAGACAGGAGGATCACACAGGTTCGAAGCCAGCCTCAGCTACTTAAGCTCTCAGCAACGTAGTGAGACCCTGTTTCTAAATAAAATATAAAATAGGTCTGGGAGTATAACCTGGAGGTAGAAAGCCTCTGGGTTTCACTCCCAGTACCACCAAAAAAAATAAAAATAAAAATAAAAATAAAAATAAAAAAATAAAAGAGTGAGAGATAATCACCCCTCATCTTTCTACCTCCAGCTGAGTTCCTTTGTGATTGTAATAGTATTGAGGAGGGGAGAAAGGCCATTTACACAAGGGAAAAATCAGCCCTGGGACCCCGTGGAGGGATCACACCTCCCTTGAACCAGGGACTTGGGAATGCTCCAGGCCACCCTCTGGACCCTGTGTACAGGCAGCCCAGGAGAGCTCTGATGGCGCCAGGCTCTCAGGCCTCATCACGTGCCCACGAAGGAATGAGGTGAAGGTAGACACTGACAGCACCTTGGTCTTCATTGAACCGCACCATCTTTTAAACCCAGAATAAGGCTTGTTCTTGGCTCTGACACCATTACTGAATAAGCCATCTTAGCATTTGTTGCAGTTTGTTCATTGTTTCATTCTTTTGCTCAAAAAGTACTTGCTTACATTAATGCATTTTAGATATAAGGCAAAACAGATTCTGGGCATGGTAGCACACGCTTGAAAGCCCCAGACTTGGGAGGCTGAGACGGGAGGATCTGGGCTTGCCACCAGCCTCAGTTACCTAGTGAGGCTCCCCGCAACCCGGTGAGACCCTGTTTCAAAATAAAGAATAAAAAAATAGGACTGAGGGATCTAGCTCAGAGGTAAAATGCCCCTGGGTTCCATTCCCAGTACTGAAGGAAAAAAATAAAAGAAGGAAAAGCAGAATAAGAATGTACTCAGTGTCACTGTTTACATTTTTATTTACTTCTTTCCAGTGCTATATTCCTGTGTCATCTTTTCCAAGATGGTGGAGGAATTTATGGGTTTCTGGGGGCACTGCAGGATTGGGAAAACATAAAGGGGTCGCAGATGAATGTAAACTCCATCTGCCATCGCCCTCGTGTGTCCCAGGATGGGCATTCTGTTGAGGACACCTAGCACCTTAGAGGCCATATCAGGCCTGGAGAATGCACCCCAGTTTTCCCCGGCTCCATCTAGCAGCCATAATGCCATCTACACCTCTGATTATATTAGCCCAAGCTCTTTCTTTCAGGGTCGGCTCTCTTGTTCTCTGAATTCTGGTCAGGAGCAGGGAGAGAAGAGCTGTCTGTTGAGGAGCCGGGAGCCAGCTGTGGTGGCACATGCCTGGTTCTTGGGGGGCTGAGGCAGGAGGATCACAGATTGAAGCCCAACCTCAACAATTTAGGGAGGCCCTGCTTCAAAATAAAAAAAGAAAACAAAAAAGGGCTGTGGTGTAGCTTTGAGGTCAAATGCCCCTAAGTTCAATTCTCAGTACCAAAAAAGTAAATAAAAAATAAAAATGTGATATCCTGGAGCAAGGCTCTGGTCTCCAGGCCCTGGGCATGGTTTATACTATAAATTTATCTTGGTTTTATTTTCAAGCTTAACATTATAAATAGCTTATAAATATTTTCTATGTCTCCTTATAGTTTGTATAACCATTATTTTAAATAGCTATTGATATTTTTTATTTTTTGTGGTACTGGGGATTGAACCCAAGGACATCCTACTAGCCCTGCTTTATTTTTTATTTATTTTTATTTTATTTACTTATTTTTGTGGTACTTGTGATTGAGCTCATGGACATTCTGCCCCTGAGCTATACCCCCAGCCCTACTTTATTTTTTATTTGGAAACAGGGCCTCACTAAGTTTCTGAGGCTGGCGGCAAACCTGTGATCCTCATGTCTCAGCCTCCCCAAAACTGGGATTACAAGCATGCACTACCACACTCGGCTTTCTTTCCTTTTAAATGATAGAAAATTATGTTAAGGAAGTCGACATGTACATTTACTTGGAGCCCTCTGTGTTCTCTCTGGTCCCCTCTATCTCCCACTCAGCGTAAAATATGGTTTGTACCGGTCATTTCCATATTCATCGTTACATGTCTTAGATTTGGCATATCATTTGGTATATTTTAAGCCTTTATAAAAGTGGCATCATAATATCCACCTCCTTCTTCAACTTGCTTTTTATTTAATGAGTTTTTGAGATTCATTCATACTGGGACCTGTAATCCTTCCCTCCCTTTCTTCCTTCCTTGAATTGAACCCAGGGACATTCTGTCACTGAGCTACACCCCAGCCGTTTTTGTTTTTTATTTTGTCTTTTCTTTTCTTTGTTTTTTTTTTTTTTTTTTTTTTGGTGGTACAGGGGTTCCTGGAAGCCCTTCTACCTCCGGGCCACACTCCCAGACCTATTTTATATTTTTATTTGGAAACAGGGTCTCTTAAGCCAGCACAGCTGGCTTCGAACCTGCGCGATCCTCCTGTCTCAGCCTCCCAAGCGCGGGGATTACAAGTGTGCGCCACGCCGCCCGGCCTTATTTTTTATTTTGAAACAGGCTCTTGCTGAGTTACCTTGAAGCCGAGATCCTCTTATCTCAGTGTCTCAAGGCTGAGGGTGCAGGCGCATGCACCGCACCCTGCAAGTTCATTTATTTTCTGCGCTCCGTGGTCTTTGGTGGCACAGTGTCTTCTTCCAGGCGCCTAAGGTGCGCCTCTGTCCCCTCCCGTATACGCTTTTACTATTAGAAACTGTGCTACCTTAAGTGTTCTTGTTACTGTCTCCTCTGAACACATTTGGACATTGTTTTGAGTATTTTCCAGCAGTAGAATTTTGGGGTCACGGAGTTCCTGCATCTTCATCTTTACAAGACACTGACCGGTGTTCTCCAAAGCGGCGGTACCAGTTCCCATTCCTATCTGGTGTGCCTGTTGCTCTGTATAGACGGTTCTTGCCAATAATTACTGTTACCAGATGTGATTTTTGCCAGTCCAATGGGACGAAATGGTATCTCTGGTGATGTTTCTCTTGCAACAAGTTGGACTTATTTTATAATTTGATTTCACTGTCAGAATAGAGCCCAATAGTATAAAAAAAAAAACTTGTTCAAGTCCATATTGCTTCTTCAATATTTTTTTTTGATATGTTCTAAGCAAGACAACCATTTGTTATTAATTTTTTTTTTTTTTTTTTTTTTGCGGGTCTGGGGATGGAACCCAGGGGCATTTGACCTCTGACCTACACCCCTTGCCTTATATATATATATATTTTTTATTCTTTATTTTGAAACCAGGTCTCACTGAATTACAGAGGGCCTCACTAAGTAGCTGAGGCTGTCCGCGAACCACCATCCTCTGGTCTCAGCCTCCCGAATGTTGGGATTACAAGCGTGCGCCACTACGCTTGGCTGCAAGGCAACCATTTGGAAATCTATGGAATGACTTAAAGTCAGATTGTAATGTAGGTCTCCTATTCCTGGTGAGCAGAACTTCATTCTCTGTGGTTTGGTGTCAGAATCATAGCTGACTCACTGCTCACGGAGCACAGGAGGCCGCTCCCTGGTGTGTGTCCTGTGGTTCCGTGCAGCCTGCACTCCGTGAGGGTGAGGCGGGGAGCCCGGGCCCTGCCTGACGAGTCTGGTAACCATAACGGGGGCCATGTGTGGTCATTGTATTTCACTTGGGTCTGGTCAGCTTGTTGGGGGAGTCAGAGATGGTCAGGCTTCAGGGGCTGACTTACGCAACTTCACTTCCCATCTCCAATATAATTCTAGCACGTTAATTCACAATGTAAAAAGTCTCTGGCAGACAGACTGGGGCTTGTGTTCGCAGATCCCTGCGTATTACCTTTTTACGCACATCTGTATTGGAAGCCAAAGATGGACTTCGTTGAGTATGGACTAAGCACAAGAGGAATGAACAATATTATCTCGGCGGCTCATGTTATCGGACCCCAGAGCCTACTGTACCCTCCGCTGCACGGCTCGTCCTGCTGCTTTGGATTCTTAGATTCTTGGGGAAATTGACGTCTTTGTCTTTTCAGGTTATCACGTGCAGTGCTGCATGCCCAATGCCAGCTACTCAGGAGGCCGAGGCAGGAGTTCGCAACCAGCCTGGGTAACATAGCAAGACTCTTTCTCAAAATAACGATAAATTTCAAAAGAAAGAGAGACTGCTTTTACTAGCTATGCTGCGTGTACCATCCCCTTTATAGCTGCACGTTCATTTGCTAGTCAAAATATAATTCAGTTGCTTAACGCCAACATGATGCCGTTACTTCAGCTCAGCAGCTCTCACTGAGAGTCAGTCTTGCAGCCAGCATCTGTCGATCAGCCTCGGTGTGCCAGGTTCTTGGACGTAGCTGTGGACAGTGCAGCTCCTGAGCAGCAAACAGAGTAGGCCAGGGACCGACACTCCCCCGGGCTGGCCGCCTCGTTTCGGTGGTGCCGGCCGCAGCCTCTCCTCACTTCACAGATCAGCTGGTTCCGTGGCCTCCTGTATCTTCAGATTTCATTGTCAGAGACTCACCTTGACCTAAATTCTGAATGCACCTTGGAATCCGCCCCATTTACTTTCCATTACCTGACTCATTTTGCAGAAGAAAGGAGAGGAAAATAAGATACCGAAGAGCTAGATGACGTCATGGTTATGGAGCATATTTTGGAGGAAATGTCCCTCGAGAAGGAGCTGGCTTACAATGACCGTACGTTCATTCAGTGGGACGTTGTGCAGGGAGCAAGATGGTGAGCCATAGCTCTGAATATCGACAGGGAAAGATGCTCACGAAACAACGCCAGTTGGGGAAAGCAGGGTGCACGTAGTGGCAATGTGGTCTCATCTTGTAAAAAGAAAAAGTGTATGGAGAGAGATTCTAAACATGTGAATTGACATAGCATCTGCAGTTTCTTCTTTTCCTTTCTTTTTCCTTTGGTGATGTGGGGATTGCATGCAGGGCTCACGCGCGCTAGGCAAGCACTCGACCCCTGCACGACACGCCGGCGTGACATCAACAACCCTCTAATGCCAGCTTTGACTCCGTTCTGTGTATCTATGTAGAGTCTGACTCTCAGTACTCTGTTACTGTATTAGTCATGAAAAGCGTTTTTTCGTGGAAGGTGTTTCTTAAAATGTTCCAAATTTCTTCAGACAAAATATGCATGTAACAAATCGTTCTTTTCATCTGTGTGTTCTGGCTTCAAAAACCACCCAAAACAGTAGTATTTGCTTTGGTCCAGCTGTAACCCTGGCACACGCTGGCCCATGGAAGGGCTGCAGTAGGTCCTTAGTAATTTCCCACTAACCCTAAACAGAAAACAATAAGCCAGTAAATACTATTTGCTGAAACCTTATTCATAAGGGTTTATTAAAAAGTAGATACTCAGCAACCTAGCAAGACCCCGTTTCAAAACAAAAGTTGAAAAAGGGCTGGGAGTGTAGCTCAGAATAAGAATGCCCCTGGGTTCCATCCCCAGCACTCCTCCCAGACATAGATATGTTCCCACCAGATGTAAACGAAGAGCCATCAGCCAGGAGAGTGAAAGGAACCGGCTTTTTTTTTTTTTTTTTTAGACACTGTTCTGGATTCTCCTGCGGGTAAGGCTGGCGAAAGGCCGGTGTCAGTGCCTTCCTGAGCGCCCAGCCGAGGCACACGCTCTGTCAGCAGCTCTTTTTCACATGATCCCTACACAGCCAGCCAAGATCATAGCAGGGAAGGTAGGATTCAGATAAAGCCCTATCCCAGCACAGTGTTGTCCATGCTGGACAAGATTTGTGGGACTGTACTTATGAAAGGGCCCGTGAGAGGGGAGGAGAGAAGCCGACAGCAAGGACAGTGGGCAGCGAAAGGAGAAGAGAAAAGAAAGGGCAAAGGAAAGTGAGTGGAATGCCGGGCGTGGTGGCGCACGCTTGTAATCCCCGCGCTTGGGAGGTGGAGACAGGAGGATCGCGCAGGTTCGAAGCTAGCCCCGCGTGCTGGCTTAGGAGACCCTGTTTCCAAATAAAAATGCAAAAATAGGTCTGGGAGTGTAGCCCGGAGGTAGAAGGGCTTCCAGGAACCCCAGTACCACCAAAAAAAAAAAAAAAAAAAAAAAAAAAAAAAAAAGAAAGTGAGTGGAGAGCGATGCGTGGTAGGAAAAGAAAGCCAAGCCTGGTGTGGTGGCGCACACCTGTCATCCCAGTATTTGGGAGGCCGAGACCAGAGGATCACAGGTTCCAGGCCAGCCTCAGCAACTTAGCAAGAGCCTGTTTCAAAATAGAAAAAAAGGGGTGGAGTGTGGTTTGGAGGTAGAATGCCCCTGGGTTCAATCCCCGGCACCACCCACACGCACACACGGCGCGCGCACACACACACATGCACAGTCGAGAGGAGGCAAGGAGCAGGCTGCGGGAGCTGGGGCGGGCGGGCGCAGGGAGGAGCAGCAGCCCTGGACACCTCTCCTCCCAGGCCCCCCTGGCTGCCTGGAGCCTGGCTGGGTGCTGGGTCTGGCTGGAGGCTGCGCCTCGCTGCCCTCCTCTGGCTCCCACCTGCTCGGCATGGCTGGCCCGGCCTCCCTGGCTGCACAGCCGTCAGCTCCAGGCAGTCCTGTCTGTCCGTCTGCACCAGGAGGCAGGCAGACAGACAGACAGTCAGAGAGCGGCGCCTGCCTGTCTTCTGCACACCTGCTCCCCGCCCTCTCCTTCCACGCTATTTTTAACTGTAAGGAAATTAGCGCGCTCCCCCCCCCCTTACTACCACGTTACAACCACTTTATTCATAGATGCTTTGCCTATTTTTTTATCTGACATTTGGCATAACACATTGACACTATATTTTAACAGTGCAATGAAAAATGAACTTTGTTTTTACATGATTGATATTCAATTTTTTAGTAAAAATTGGTTAAACCTATTTAAATTTTAAATTAAATCATTTTAATTGGTTAAATACATATATCTGTGTGTGTGTGTGTGTGTGTGTGTGTGTAACTGGAGATGGAACCCAGGGGCATTCTACCTCCGAGATACACCCCCAGCCCTATTTTTTATTCTTATTTTGAAACAGGGTCTCACTGAGTTGTGAAGGACCTAAGTAGCTGAGGCTGTCCTCAAACCGCGATCTTCCGGTCTCAGCCTCCCAAATGCTGGGATTAAAAGCGTGCACCACCACACCCAGTTCTACATTTATCTATCTTTTTTTTTCGGTACTGGGGCTGGAACCCAGGGGCATTCTACCTCTGAGTGACAACCCCAGCCCTATTTTTTATTCTTTATTTTGAAACAGGGTCTCACTGAGCTGCAAAGGGCCTCGCTAAGGAGCTGGCCAACAGCATCAGCGTCTCTGGGGCCTGCCAGAGCCGGCTGCCATCCCAGTTCTGCTGAGCAGGACACTCGGCAGGGGGGCCTGTCAGTTGTAGCCTAACAAGCCCCCAGGAGATTCTGATACGCAAATATTGAAGAGCTGCAGTGGTTTTTCAGCCTGACCCCCGCTCGCCGCCGGTCCAGTGGGCTGTCTGCCCGGCAGCGCTCACCTCAGCCAGTTTGGCTCAGCTTAACCTCACCATTGTCCTAACTCTGCCCACGTGCCCACGTCAGAGGTGCCGCCGGCAGCATTATAGCTCGACTTCTTCCCAGAGTCTGTCCTAGTTTTCTTTCCTTCTTTCCTTCTTTCCTTCCTTTCTTCTTTTTAATACTGAGTATTGAACCCAGGGACATTCTGCCTACAAACTGTACCTCCAGACCCGCCTTTTTTGCGGTACTGGGGGTGGAACCCAGGGGCGTTCTACCTCCGAGCTACACCCCCAGCCCTGTTTTTTTATTCTTTATTTTGAAACAGGGTTTCATTGAGTTGTAAAGGGCCTCACTAAGTAGCTGAGGCTGTCCGCGAACCATGATCCTCCTGTCTCCGCCTCCCACGCGCTGGGATTACAAGCGTGGGACAACACGCCCATCCCTCCAGCCCTTTTTATTTTTTGTTTTGAAACAAGGTCTCCCTTGGTTACTAAGAGTATTGCTAAGTTGCTGATGCTGGCCTCTGGCCTCGAATCTGCAATCTTCCTGTCTTAGCCTCCCAAGTACTGGGATTAAAGGCATGCACCACCATGCCCAGCTGTATTTTCTTAATTTCTTTAGTTTGTATGCTAATTGAAGGTCTAACTTAATAGGAATTATTTCAGATGCCTAACAAGTTCCAAAGTTCCTAGGGATCTTGCCTTAGCAACTGCCAGCTTTTCCTTTCTGCGGGTATCTCTGTAGCTTGAAGCTCTCTCCCCTGTTCAAACTCCTTTTGAGAGGAAAAAACAGTTGCAAATGAGGCGAGATTCCTTTATAAAAAAGCTGAATGGAACACGCTGATAAGACTGCAAAGCTGACCACAATTCCTTGCTTTTGGCAGGAGTGACTACAGAGAGTGATTACACTTTGAAACACAGTCTCTCTATGTTACTACTATGGAGAGAACCTACAATCGTCCTTCCAAATATCAGGAATGCAGGTGTATACTACCATGTCTGGCTCCTCCAGTTTTTTTTTTTTTTTTTTTTTGGTCCTGGAGATTGAACCCAGGAGCAGTCTACCTCTACATCCCAGCTCTTTTTTTTTTTTTTTTTTATTTTGAAACAAAGTCTAACAAAGTTGCTGAGATTGACCTCAAACCTGAGATCCTTCTGTCGCTGCCTCCCAAGTACTAGAATACAGGTGTTATACTACCCCAGTCAGCTTCCCCCAGTGTGTGTGTGTGTGTGGGGGGGGGGCGTGCGCGCGCGTGCACGGTACTGGGGACCGGATCCAGCAGCATTCTACCTCTGAGCTACACTCTCATCCCTGTTTTATTTTTCATTTTGTGACAAGGTCTCACTGAGTTGCTGAAGCCTCACTCAGTAGCTGAGGCTGGCTTCGAACCCGTGCGATCCTCCTGTCTCAGCCTCCCAAGTGCTGGGATTACAAGCGTGCGCCACCACGCCCGACTTTCTCCCAAGTTTTTGCACTGATAAAGTGGGGATCCTAACAGTGAATCTTGACATGAACAGTACACAGTGCAGGCCTTCCGGGTGAGGTGTAGACCACTTGCAGTGTTGGAGATAAGAGGCCTACATATGCAGGGAGTGATGACCTCAGGCAGGTAACTCAGAACTGGCAGCAAGCAGACCTGGAAATGACTCTTGAGAAGGTGTTTACTCCAGAGACTTATTCACCACCAGTCTTTAGTGCCCTAACCTACCAGGTGACCTAACAGACGAACAGGTCCTCACCCCATACAGAGACAGTGATCTGCGTGGACCTCCACGAACCGCACCTTCTGAGGTTTCCTGCCATAGGTCTAGAGTCATAGCAAGGTCTGCCAGACAACCAGCGGCGTGCAGGGTCCTCCAGAAAGCCGGTCAGCATGGGCTTCTGCATCTCAGGCAGGATGCTGCACACGGACAGAACAAACTTCAGAGACGTCTCCATTCATACACAGGGACTTGTGGAGTGTCTGGCATTTGGGATTCAGCAACACAACATCCATTCATTCTCATCCTCTCTCTCTCTCTCTCTCTCTCTCTCTCTCTCTCTCTCACTGAGGATGGAACCCAGGGGCATTCGAACCCTGAGCTACACCCCCAACCCCCTTTTTTTGTGGTACTGGGGGTGGAACCCAGGGGCCTTCTACCTCCGGGCTATAGTCCCACACCTATTTTATATATTTTATTTGGAAACAGGGTCTCACTATGTTGCTGGGAGTCTCACTAAGTAGTTGAGGCTGGCTTTGTGGTTTTTTTTTTTTTTTTTTTTTTTTTTTTTTGGTGGTACTGGGGTTCCTGGAAGCCCTTCTACCTCCGGGCTACACTCCCAGACCTATTTTTATATTTTTGAAACAGTCTCCTACGCCAGCGTGGCTGGCTTCGAACCTGCGCGATCCTCCTGTCTCCGCCTCCCAAGCGCGGGATTACAAGCGTGCATGCCCATGAGGCTGGCTTTGAACCTGTGTGATCCTCCTCTCAGCCTCCCCAGGGTAATCCGCAGCAGGGATTACAAACCTGTGCCACCACGCCCTGCCCCCCCAGCCCCTTTTTATTTTTGTTTTGAAGCAGAATCTTGTTAGTTTGCTGAGAATGTTGCTGCATTGCTGAGGCTGTCCTTGAACCTGTGATCCTCCTGTCTCAGCCTCCCAAGGACTGGGATTACAGTTGTGCACCACCAGGAGGCCACGCCATTCTCTAATGCCTTGATCGCTGCGGTTTCTGATGCAGAAACGCTTGCCATTCACTGTAACAAATATGCACTGAGTATTCTGTGTCAGCTGTATGTCTAACAGGGAGGCAGACTATTAAACACCTAGAAATAATGGTACGCAATAAGTAGTATAAAATACAGAAGTCATTCTGTAGACCGGAAGGGCTGGTGGGTGGGCCTTCAAGGCTGGATGTTTTCTGGGCGGGGTGGGGGGCACCCTGCAGGGTGTGATGGCCCAGAGCTCTGGCTCAGGCTCAGCGGGGTGGGGGCCGGCGCACGGTGGGGCGTGGTCAAGTAGGAAGCAGGGGTGCAGGAGGCAGGGCTGGGTGGGAGTGCTGAGGACAGATGTGGTTCTCCAGTCTCTCCCCAGTTCCCCCCTGGCCTGGCTGCTACCCAGAAAGACTGAGCTCCGCTCTGGTGTGTGTTCTCGTCCCATTGCTGATAGTTGCTGTGGCTGTCCTCCTCCTAGGGAAGGGATTTTGTCTTTGTTATACAGGTTACACGGCTGCTTAATAGATGCCAAATCAACTTAAGTTGAGCTATTCTTTTTGTCTTTTTCTTTTTGTTCTGGGGATCAAGCCAGGGGCATTCTATCTCTGAGCTCCGCTCCAGCCCTATTTCATTTTTTGTTTTGAAACAGGGTCTCACTAAGTTGTGGAGTCTTGCTAAATTGCTGAGGCCATCCTCGAACCTGCGAACCTCCTGTCTCATCCTCCCAAGTACTGGGATTATAGGGGTGTGCCATCACACCTGGCTAAATTGAGCTATTTTGTAGAGAGATATCTCAGCTAAGGTGTCTTGTAACTTTGAGGCATAAAGGTGCTCTGATTTTAAATAGCAGCTTTTCCTACCCTGGCCTAATTCTTTGTGGTCTGAGTGGCAGCCTCTCTTATCTTTGACATTTAAGAATTCCTGGGGCGCCATAGTTTGTTTGACATGCATTACTTTTGTCCTTCCATTTAATTTGTTTAAATTTTGAAGTTCTTTGTCTAGGAAAGTGAAATGTTCACATTGAAATTCTAAAAATAAAACACCAGAGAGATGATGCCAAAACAGTGGTGCCAATCAGGAATGCTTTCTGAATTCAACGTCTAAAGGAGGACTAATCACCAAGTTACATCACACTTACCAGGCGTTCATTGTTTTAAGTCAGTTAATGGAAGAATTGAGAAACCCAAGTAATGCAGTCTTTTTAATTCTTACGTTTTCTAACGAGTTGTGATGATTCAATGTTCCTCATGTGTAAGACGCGGTATGGCTGGCCATATCTCATCGTGAAGTTTTGAAGCTTTTATGAAGAATGTTCTCATTCTGTTAGTGGATAGATAGGTTCCCCCGAATCATATTGCGTCGATCATGTGTTGTTTTATTTTAGACTGAGGGAACAAACATTTCTAACTGCTATGGAACTTACCCAGATCAAATAGACTTAGAGGGTTTCTTTTCCTGCAAATTTCTACAGAGAAGTACAGATGGAGTAAATCTACTAAAACTGCCTTGTTTCTGAAATAATAATAATAATAATAATAATAATAATGACATTAACAATTATTGTTATTATTTTAGTACTGGGGATTGAACCCAAGGGCACTCTACACTTGTGCTACATCCCTAGACCTTTTTGTTTTTAAAATTTGGGACAAAGTCTGGCTAAGTTATTCCAGTTGGTCCCTAACTTGAGATCCTCCTGCCTCAGCCTGCCAAGTAGCTGGGATTAGAGGCCTGAGCCCTTGTACCTTGCTTGGAAGAGTTGTTTTTCCAGCTTGAGATGTAGATGTGGGATGAGGAGACTGTTTTGGGTACTGGATACTGAACCCAGGGCCATTCTATCTTCGAGCTACATCTCCAGCCCTATTTTATTTTATTTTATTTTTGAAACAGGGTCTCACTAGGTTGCTGAAAGTCTCGCTAAATTGCTGCGGTTGTCCTCAAACCTGCCCTCCTCCTGTCTCAGCCTTCCAAGCACTGGGGCTGTAGGCCTGTGCCACTGTACCTGGTTCAGTGAGGAAACTTCTGGAAACTCCATTTGGCCGTCCTCCTTGACCTGTGCAGTAAGACTTGGCAGTGTTAATTTCAGAAGCATTTTGATTTTGCTACATTTTTTCTCCTTACTTGGAAACATTTGCTGTTTATTTCATTTATAAGATACAAGGGATTTAATAATAAAACTGATCATTGTGTCAGCATGATCCATGAGCCACTTAGTAAATTCATAATAAGCTTTTGCAGTCATTTAAGTTCTAGATAGAGGCTGTTAAATAATTGAATGCTTATTTTTCTACAGATGTGAATTATTAAAAGAAAATGGCCCAACGGAGCACTGTATTTCCTTCTCTTGTCACCGAGGAAAGGTATAATATATGGAAAATATGCATCTAAGGTATACTTTTCCTTTCCACCAATCCCTGAGGGCTGCGAGTGGGTGTGATGGTTGTTAGGATGAAGTCTTGTGGCTGTTACATTATTCGAGAATAGTTTTGTCCCAGGGCAAGAAAAGCAGTATGTGTCCCCTCTCCTCGCTTCCAATGTGTAGGTACTGTGGACCACTCTGACCCCGAGGGGTGGAGAGTTCACCGTAGCCTTTCAGTAATAGGCTTGGACTTCCCGCCAACGGTGAAATACAGGTCTGGGGCCTTGGGGCTAATGTCCCTGTTGGCTATTATTTATTTATTTATGTATTTATTTATTTATTTATTTTTGTGGTACTGGGGATGGAACCCAGGGGCATTCTACCTCTGAGTGACACCCCCAACTCCTTCCTTCCTTCCTTTCTTTCTTTCTTTCTTTCTTTCTTTCTTTCTTTCTTTCTTTCTTTCTTTCTTTCTTTCTCGGTGGTACTGGGGTTCCTGGAAATCCTTCTACCTCCGGGCTACACTCCCAAACCTATTTTATATTTTTATTTGGAAGCAGGGTCTCTTTAGCCAGCGAGGCTGGCTTCGAACCTGCGCGATCCTCCTGTCTCTGCCTCCCAAGTGCGGGGATTACAAGCGTGCGCCACCACGCCCGACATCCTGTTGGCCTTTTAAATTAAAAGTTGCAAAATGTATTCCAGCCACTAGACAAAACTGGTTCACAGAAGTACATTGCATGCCTTGCATGTTCTTAAGTATTTTAAAAATGAGTTAAGTTTTAAAAAATGAGGCAGTTTCACAAAGAAACGTGAATTTCCTGGCTCTTTTGAAATAAGCAGATGATCTGGAAAAATGGACCTGTCTCCCTACATGGTCATTTATGGGTGGAGCTGAATTGTGGCTCCCATTCACCGGGGAATGCCCTATCCAGTTCTCCAAAGTCCTCACCACACCTGGCTCCCCAGGCGTGGCGTGCCCCATACATCGAGGTCACCCGCCTGGACCTGGTAGACTCTTGACTTTGTAATTCTGTTCAGGGGGAGAGAGGAGGAGCCTGTCAGACTTTGCTGGGCAGCTTGACTGTCGCAGCTTGGATTGTGGAGACATCTCCATGTGCCCAACTCTGCCAGCCTCTTGCTTTTGGAAGTCATGGGATATGCTGTCAGCACACTTCAGCCTATGGGCCTAATTATCTAAGATCCCGCTTGGCTTATGAGATAGACGCTGTGCGTTCCTACTCTGGGAAGTCTTGGGTCTGGCTTTACTAGTCATTTCCTGGACACACACGCTCTGTCCTGTGGTTCCTCTGCAGACGTGTGAGAACCATGCCCCGACACAGCCAGTCCCTGACCATGGCGCCCTACTCCTCCGTGAGCCTCGTGGAGCAGCTGGAAGACAGGATCCTCTGCCACGAGAAAACCACGGCTGCCCTGGTGGAGCATGCCTTCCGCATTAAAGACGATATTGTCAACAGCCTGCAGAAGATGCAGAACAAAGGGGGAGGCGACCGCTTGGCCAGGCTGTTCTTGGAGGAGCACATCAGAAACATAACGGCCATAGTGAAGCAGCTGAACCGGGACATCGAGGTACGGTGTGTGCCGGGCACGCGCCTTTCCACCCAATCGCCCCGGACTCGGGCGGGAGCGCGTGGAGACCTCAGCTGTCTGTCTTGTGTGTTCTTCCAGATCGCCAAGGAAACACACTGCACAGATATCCTAATTAATTTTATTCCAGCATTCAATAGCAGTTGCTGTCGGTGTTGTTTATGTTTATTCTAAAATTACCTTGCCGATGATGAAATCGCTTTGTTTTGTTTGACTCTCAATGGAGAGAGAGAACGAGTCAAGAAGTCTCCCTGCAAAGCCCTTCAGATCTTTGACAACAGCCATTAAACCAATTACTAGGTCAACTTCGCTGCTCCAGATGTGAGGTGTTTCCAGGCTGGCATGATCACAGGTCGCAGTGTGTTTGAGACAGCTTAGGTTTCTGAGTTGCTTCTCAACAGTTGCTCCAGGGTTGCTCCAGTTTGTTCTGAAATGGGCCCGGTAAAAGGACAATAAATTTGCTGCTCCTTTTTTGAGCAGTTTCAGGGAGCATACAGTTGAATGCACAAAGCTTAAAGTCAGTCAGGGCCTGAGCTTCCATCTCTGCCCAGAGTTAATGTCCTTCACGTGTAATGATCAATCTATGACTAAAATATTAAGAAAAACCTTAGTGACAAGTGATGTTGAACATACACTATCATTAGTATGGTTTTTTTTTTGGCGATTGAACCCAGAGGCATTCTATCTCTGAGCTACACCCCCAGCCTTTTTCAATTTGATTTGCAGCAGGGTTTTACTTTGTTGCTGAGAATCTCAATAAGTTGCTGAGTCTGGCCTCGAACCTTCAGTCTTCTTGTCTCAGCCTCCCCAATACTGGATTATAAGCATCTTCTACCACGTTTGGCCTTTTTGCCCCCAATTTTTTTTGTGTGTGTGTGTGGGTCTGGGGATGGAACCCAGGGGTGTTCAACCTCTGAATTATACCTCCTGCTCTATTTTTTTATTCTTTATTTTGAGACAGGGTCTCACTAAGTTGTGGAAGGCCTCACTAAGTAGCTGAGGCCGTCCACAAACCATGATTCTTCAGTCTCAGCCTCCCGAATGCTGGGATTATAAGTGTGCGCCACCACGCCCAGCTGCCCCAAATTTTTTAATTGATTTTTTTTCAATTGTGGGGAGAAAGCAATCATTTTAACAAATTTTTTTTTTCTGTAATGGGCCTCACATTGTGCTAGGCAGTTGCTCTATTACCGAGCTCCATCCCTAGGCCATTTTTAAAGTTTTATTTTGAGTCTTGATGAGTTGCCAGCTTGGTCTCTGAATAGCAGAGATTGCAGGTATGCACCACCACGCCCCACCATTTCAACCATTTTCAAATACATACTTGAGTGACATTAAGTACACCCACAGTGTCTGGGCGTGGGGCGCACGCTTGTAACCCTTGCACTTGAGAGACTGAGACAGGATGATCGCGCAGGTTCGAAGCCAGCCACGCTGGCTTAGGAGACCCTGCTTCCAAATAAAAATATAAAAAAAGTAGGTTTGGAGCCAGGCGTGGTGGCGCACGCTTTTAATCCCAGCATTCGGGAGGCTGAGACCTGGAGGATCATGGTTCTTGGACAGCCTCAGCTACTTAGGCCCTCTGCAACTCAGTGAGACCCGGTTTTAAAATAAAGAATAAAAAATTGGGCAGGGGCTGTAGCTTGGAGGTAGAATGCCTCTGGGTTCCATCCCCAGACCTGCAAAAAAAAAAAAAAACCCAAAAAACAAAAAACAAAAAAAGCTTTTAGTTTTTACACTTAAATTTATGATCATTTTGAGTTTTGTATATGGTGTGAGCTGAGGTAAAGGTGTAATTATTTTTCCATTACCATAGCATTTACTGAATAGAACTGCATTGTTAGGTTATTTTTAGTTATTTGTTTATTTTTGTATGGTCCTGGGAGTGGAACCCAGGGGCATTCTGTCTCCAGCATACATCCCTAGCTCTATTTTATTCTTATTTTGAAACAAGGTTTCACTAGGTTGCTGAGTCTCACTGCCTGCTGAGGCTGTCCCCAAACCTGCGACCCTCCTGGCTCAGCCTCCCAAGTAGTAGGCTTACAGGCCTGCGCCGCACGCCCGGCTTTGCGTTGTCTCTTTACAGGTCCGTGTCCCTCAGGAGACTGAGCTTTCCACAGAGAGAGGCCTGGTCCTAGTCGCCTTCACATTGTCCAGCGCAGTATAAGAAGTGAAATGCGGTGAAAGCTTTCATAGTCATGGTCCATTTGTGCTACTGCAATAAAATACCTGAGAGCAGATACTGTATAAAGAACAGAAATTTATTTCTCACAGTCTGTAGCTGGGACGTTGAAGGCCCTGGCATCTGGTGTTTGGGAAAGTCCTTCTTGCCACAGTCTCACTTGGCAGAAGGCAAGCTGGGTACCGTGGCTTAGGAGGCCAAGACAGGAGGATGACAGGTTCAAGGCCAGCCTCAGCAACCTAGAGAGACCCTATTTCAAAATAACAAATAAAAAAGGGCTGGGGGTAGCCAGGCACGGTGGGGCATGCCTGTCATCTCAGTAGTTGGAAGGCTGAGGCAGGAGGATTACAGATTTGAGGCCAGCCTCAGAAACTTAGAAACCTGTTTCAAAATAAAAAATAAAAAAGGGCTGAGGGTATAGCTCGGTGGTAAAATGCCCCTGGGTTCAATCCCCAGAACAACAACAAAAAAGGCTGGGGGTGTAGCTCAGAGGTAGAATATTCCAGGGTTCAGCCCTCAGTACCATACACACAGGCATACGCACACAGCTAGGTGTGGCGCACAAACCTGTAATCCTAGTGCTTGGGAGGCTGAGACCGGAGGAGAGATTGATCACACGTTTGAAGCCCGTCTAGCAACTTAGTGAGATTCTCAGCAAACTAGTGAGATCCTGTTTCAAAACAAAAAATAAAAAGGGCTGGGGGTATAGCTCAGTGGTGAAATGCTCCTGGGTTCAGTCCCCAGAACTGAAGAAGGAGGAAGAGGAGGCAGCAGAAGGGTGAGGAGAACAAGAGTGGAAGGGCCTCGCTCTGCCAGCCTTCTTAGGCCTGACGGGCTCCGCAGGGTGCCGTCCTCACTCAGCCGCCTCCCAAGAGCCCACCCTGTTGTGGTGCCTGGGATTGAACCTACGGCCCTTGCACGTGCTCGGCAAGCGCTTTACCACTGAGCTACACCTCTAGCCCTTTTTTTGAGACAGGGTCTCCCTAAGTTGCCCAGTTTTTTGAACTTGTGATCCTCCTGTCTCAGCCTCCCGAGTTGTTGGGATTACAGGTGTGTGCCACCACGCACAGCATCCCGATCTCTTAATACTACCACGATGGGGCCTGGTGAATTTTGGAGGGGACATCATCCTTTGAACCGTAACAAAGGCTTATTAAGTGAATAAATGCCTCATTTAGAATGACGCCTTCATAGATTTGCTAGTAGCAAAAAGGACTAGAAGACACTCCAAGAGCGTCTACACAAAGCGCGCCCCCTTCAGGTGGCCCAGTGGAGCGGCTTGAAGTGTCAGACCAGTTAGTGGCAGTGCTGAGACTAAAGCCAAGGGGTTAAAAGGTCCCGGATGTGCGCCTTTGCCTGTTCCACTTGGCCTCTTGGGAGTTCTAGAGCTCTGATCAGCTCTCTACCAGGACAGTCTCTGCTTTCTGAGTATCCCTCCCCTCTAGGACTTGCTCAGGAAGCGCGGTGGTTCTAGCTGTAGTTCTCACCGAGAGCTCCCTGCCCCATCAGGCCTGTGTTGGGATGAACTGCAGTGATGGTTTAGGGTTTTTAGCAGACATGCCTAGAAAGCCAAAAGTCATCAATCATTTCATGCCTTTGCTCATCGATTTTCTCCCCAATTGTCTCTCTTTATAACAGTTTTTGAACAATTTATAATACAGTGAGTTTTAGGGAATTACAGTTCTGCTGTTTTCCCAACATCTGACATGCATTTTGTGTAATGGTTATTCTCGCCTCACCCAGACAGCATGCATTTCCGCTTCCGTATATTTTTAGAGTATGCAAATTTTGCAAATGAAAAGATGATTTCCATTGTAGAGGGGGGAAAAAAACTGAGTAAAATCTAATTTTGGCAAAAAGTTTACTTTGGTATTTGAGTGTTATAATTGGTAATAGCTCCATATCATGTTAAAGTAACAACAAGGAAGTTTAGAAATGCAAGACTCTGCTAAGAAGCACTATATATGAACCTAAGCATACTTACCCAAACAAATTAGGATGCTACAGACACATCAGAATTGCTACACTGTAGCCAGACTTCAAAAAAAGGAAATCATGGTTGTCTTGTCAGTTTGAGCTACTATGACAAGTTACCATAGTCTGTGTGGCTTAAATAATAGAAATGTATCTTTTGCAGTTTTAGAGACTCTGAAGCCCCAGATCCAAAGCCCTGATTCCTGGTGTGTAGACGGTTGTCTTCTTGTGTCTTCACATGGTGGAGCAGAAGCAAGGTCTTGGGTCTGCCCTAATCAGGGCACTCATCCCATTCGAGAGGGCCTCACCCTTGTTACCTAAGTACTTCCCAGAGGCCCCATCTATTGTTTTATTAGTGAATTATTTAATTATTTGGTATTGGGAATTGAACCTGGCTGCCTCTGCGCTACATCCCTCTTCTTACATTTTTGGTTTTGAAACACGCTTGTGCCAGGTTGCTGCGAGTCTCACTAGACTGCTGAGGCTGTCTTCAAACATATGATCCTCCTGTTTCAGCCTCCCAATTGCTGGGATCGCAGGCGTGTGCCACCATGCCTGGCTAGACTTTACTGTTTTAATGCATTCCCACCCATGGTGTGCGTCAGCGCTGCGCCTTGTGATGTGGAGTTTGCCTCAATTATTTATACCTCAGAACTTCCCACAAATTCTCACCACCATTATAAATTTAGAAGAGGTGGTGTAGTCGACTATGAATTATGCATGTCTGGGTTACCCATATTGTCTTTAAACGTTATCACTTCCTGGAAGCCAAGCCCTGGTAAGCTGGCCCTTTTTTTGGTGGTGGGTTTTCCCTTTCGTGTGTGCTGGCTGGGGGGAGTAGCTGGGCCCCCCAGATCTTCTCAGGGCTTTGGTTGTGTCTGTGGCCGGGCTGGGTGGGATGGGCGGACCACGGCTGGTTTCCATGTGCTCCAGATCCTGTGTCCTGTGCTCGGGGTGTTGACTTTGACCTCACTGGGCTTTGGAAGACTCCATCAAGTCCTCGTCTCACTGAGTGGACAACACACAGTTTGGTAATTTAATAATTTGCAAGTGAACTGTTGAAGAGTCTCCTGAGCTCAAGTGTTGGATGCCGTGTTGGGCTTTGTTGACATGTAGGCCAGGACGCCAGCTGTGGCTGGACAGGCAGAGGGACTTGGGTCAGCGTGGATCTAGCACTACCCGGGAGGAGAGAGAGGTTTGGCTGCGGGACTTTATGCATTTTACCTAAAAGGAGGCTCAGCCTGCAGCTGAGTGACCTGGTCCCGCTGGGATCCCTCAGGGGAGGGCCACTGGGGATTTTCATGATTACCCTCCAAAGTCATTTCAGTGCTACCCACCAGACTCTAGTCAAGGAGAGAACACAGTAAATGGAATGAAATTTCACCGCTCTTTCAGTTCTGTTGGCAGAGGGCTTTAAATGTCAATGAATAGTGGCATTCTGGTGTCGGCCCTCTGCCAGAACATTGTAGCTTGTCCGAGTTCATCTTTGAGGACCTATCACCTATGAGTACCAGCTAGCCGCAGTCCTGAAGCATGGAGCTCGGCTAGTTGATAAGTTAGTTAATTGCCCAGGTGAGCCACGCATCGTTAGTTGCCCAGGCTGCAGTTCTTACCCAGGCACACGGCCCCTGCCCTTAGCCCTGCTCCACATGCTGGCGGGTGCACAGGAAGTAAATGCCCCGTAACCAAGGTGACAGCAGCCCACACTGAAGTTTGGATAAGATAATGTGTTGAAAGCAATTGCGGGGCTGTTTAGAAGAGATAAGGGCCTGGGTGGTGGCTCACGCTTGTAATCCCAGCGCTTGGGAGGCTGAGACAGGAGGATGCAGTTCTCAGCCAGCCTCAGCTACTTAGTGAGCCCCCCCCCCCACTTTAGTGAGACCCTGTTTCAAAATAAAGAATAAAACATAGGGCTGGGGGTGCAGCTCAGAGGTAAAATGCCCCTGGATTCAATCTCCAGTACCCCCCCCCAAAAAAAAAAAAAAAAAGAAAGAAAGAAAAAGGTGATAAGGGCTGGGCCTGCTGTGTATGCCTGAAATTCCAGTGCTTGGGAGGCTGAGACCGGAGGATTACAGGCTTGAGGCCAGCGGGGGCTATGTAGTGTGTGGCCCTGTCTCAAAATTAAAAATAAACAAAAAGGGCCGGGCGTGGTGACACATGCTTGTAATCATCCCAGCATTCGGGAGGCTGAGACCGGAGCATTGTGGTTCGTGGACAGCCTCAGCTACTTAGTGAGGCCCTCTGCAACTCGGTGAGACCCGGTTTCAAAATAAAGAATCAAAAATAGTGCAGGGGGTGTAGCTCGGAGGTCGAATGTCCCTGGGTTCTATCTCTAGACCCGCAAAAAAAAAAAAAAAAAAAAAAAGGTATGGGGATGTAGCTCAGCGGTAGAGTAACCCTGGGTTCAGTCTCTCCTATCAACCAGAGAGAAAAAGGGAGAAGAGGGAGCGGGGACGGAAGGGAGTCATTATGCCGTTTTCTCTCTCTCTTGTCTCTCCCTCTTTCATAGAAGGGATCCCGTTCAGTTGGCCAGGCTGACCTCCAGCTCGCGCTCCTGCTCCAGCCTCCTCGCAGCTGGGGTTGCAGGTCTCCACTCGGCCTGGCCTCCTTGTTTAGTTGTTGTTGTTTGTTCTGCAGTGCTGGAGATGGAATCCAGGGGCACTCGACCTACACTTCAGCCCTATTTTTTTTATTCTTTATTTTGAAACAAGGTCTCATTAGTTGTGGAGGGCCTCACTAAGTAGCTGAGGCTGGCCGTGAACCGCCATCCTCCTGTCTCAGCCTCCCAAGTACTGGGATTACAAGCGTGTGCAACCACGCCCAACGCTCATTACTTAGTTTTAAGCCAAGGGATTTATTTTTATTTATTTATTTATTTTTGGTGGTACTGGGGTTCCTGGAAGCCCTTCTACCTCCGGGCCACACTCCCAGACCTATTTTTACATTTTTATTTGGAAACAGGGTCTCCTAAGCCAGCGCGCGCGGCTGGCTTCGAACCTGCGCGATCCTGTCTCTGCCTTCCAAGTGCGGGGATTACAAGCGTGCGCCACCACGCCCGGCATCCTTTCACGCTCTTGGTGCTAGGAAGACATTAGTGAATAAATCAGATTAGAAACCGTGGCCCTTGTGGGGCTTACAGATGGTTTTGTGTTTCAGAAAGGATCGCTCTGGCCACTGTGGTACGAGGGTGGCCGGGGAGGGCATGGAGGCCAGGGAGGGGCTCGGGCGGCCCCACAAGCTCAGGGAAGAGGGGGCCGCACTGCTAGGGGAGTCGCTGCAGATGTGGTGAGAATCGGGTGGACTCTGGACTTTGTTGGAGGTAGAGAAGCAGGACCTGCTGCGTGCTGGAGATGGAGGCTTTCTTTGAGGATTTGGCATGTTTTAGGGGCCCACTGAATACCCAGGTGGAAAGAAATACCCAGAAGGCCGTTGGCAGAGGCTGGAACTCTGGCGAGTTCTACCCAGTGGGGAGATGAAGAGCCAGGGAGGGAGAGCCGGCCTCACGAAGGCTCTGCCCTCTGTGCTTAGGCCTCTCCCTGGTCCTTTCGGGGCTGCACTTTCATTTCCAACTTTTTGTCAATCTCAGAAGAGCTGGAGAAGGAGAAACACAGAGAGCTCCTTCTTTCCGGTTGCTCCTGGGTAAGGCTGCCTGTGTGGCGGCCTGACCATCCCAGGGCACGGTTGTCACCGCCCGTGCGTAGACAGGCTGAGAGCACATGCAGGTGGACACAGGCATCCCTAAAACCCATGTTGTCTTTGGGAAGGAAGGTTCTTTAAAGATAGGTCATGTGGACTAGGCCTGGTGGCCACGGGCCTGCAATCTTAGTCCATGGGAGGTTGAGACAGGAGGATTGCAGGTTCAAGGCCAGCCTCGGTAATTTAGTGAGACCCTGTTTCAAAATAACAAAAAGAAATGGGGGGTATATCTGAGAAGTAGAACATCTTGAGTTCAATCCCCAGTACCTACCAAAGTGCATGTGCACACGTGTGCGCGCACGCGCACGCGCACACACACACACACACACACACACACACGTATAGGCCCTATCTTAGAATAAAATGAAGCAAGACTTGGGATGCATCTCTGTCTCTGTGAAGCGTGTTTATTGTGTGGTGTGTCCTGCTGCAGCTGAGCTCCTTGAGGCTGTGCTGCATAGTTGGTCAGCAAAAAAACCTCTTGAATTGACAGTAATGGAGAATCGATGATTACTCACAGATAGGACTTTTTTTTAACGTAGATGCATCATGATGACCTCCAAAATGACCAGTGAGGGCATATCACTGACTTGCCAGAGGGGCTGCCCTTCTAAGGCTCCATTCTCCAATTCCTTTAAATAGTAAGCTCTGCAAGCCTTGTGTTTCCACGTAACGTTTCAGTAATGAGACGACTTTAGTTAAGCTCAGATATAATTATATTCTGTGTTCTTCAAAGCTTTTCTAATATAATACCTTTATTCATCTGCATAAGAATTCTGAAAGATAAATGGTCTTTTCTTATTTCTAAGCATTAAGAAAACCTTTTTGTTTCCCGGTTATAAAAGCAGTGTATACCCATTGTGGGAAATACAAACAAGAGGAGTCAACCAGAGTCCTACTGTAGAGATAAGCGAAATGTTAACATGTGAGTACTTTATGAGGGTCTTAGTACACAGCTGGTGCCAGGCTGTGTAGTTATTTCGGGCCTTTTTTTGCTTAATATTATATTGTTCCCTTGTTGTTCAAAGCCTTCCAGGAACATCCCAGTGCTTATATTATAATGCACCTTGTAAAAACTTGGTACAAGTGTGTCCCACTATGAAGACATTTTTGTCATTTTTTTCTACTATTCCCTTTAAGTTTAATTCTAAGTACTAGCATTACTGGGTCAGAAGTTAGGAGTGTTATGAATGTATTTTGCTACCTCACTCTCCAGAAGAGTTGTGTCAGGAGGGACCTACTGCACCTTTTTGATTTTTCATATGCTTTTTAGTACAATAAATAAAAAATTGCTTTGTAGTAGTTGTTGTTGTTGGTGGTGGTACTGTTGTTGTTATTGTTATTGTTGTTGTTGTTGGTGGTACTAGGTATTGAACCCTGGAGTACTCTACCACTGAGCTACATCCCCAGACTTCTTTAGTTTTTATTTTGAGACAGACTCTTGTAAAGTTACCCAGGCTGGCCTTGAACTTGTGATCCTCCTGCCTCAGCCTCCTGAGTCACTGGGATTATAGGCGTGCAATACCACACCTGGCCCAAAAATATTAATTTCCTTAGTAAATGAGATAATGTGATTTTAATTTTTAAATGAGATAATGTGAATTTAATTGCAGTACTGGGGATGGAACTCAGGGGCATTCTACCTCTGCGCTCTACCCTGCCCTATTTTTTATTCTTTATTTTGAAACCAGGTCTCACTGAATTGCGAGGGGCCTAAGTAGCTGAGGCTGGCTGCCAACCGAGATCTCTGGTCTCAGCCTCCTGAATGGTGGGATTACAAGCGTGCGCCACCACACCTGGCATGATTGTGGTTTAAATTTTTTTTTGTGGGGTTCTGGAGATGGAACCCAGAGGCATTTGACCTCTGAGCTACACCTCCTGCCCAATTTTTGATTCTTTCTTTGGAAACAGGGTCTCACTGAGTTGCGGAGGGCCTCACTAAGTAGTTGAGGCTGTCCGCGAACCGTGATCCTCCAGTCCCAGCCTCCCGAATGCTGGGATTACGAGAGTATGTCACCACGCCCGGCAAAAAAAAAATTTGTTTTTTTTAAGATAGAGTGGGCTGAGAATGTAGCTCAGTGGTAGCGCACATGCTTAGTGTGCAAGGTACTGGGTTTGCTCCTCAGTACCACACACAGAATGAAGTAAATAAAAATAGCCTTTTAATCTTTTTTTAAAGCAGTTTTAGGTTCATAGCAACTGAGAGGGAAGCACCGGGTTCACACATTGCCCCCGTCCTCACACACAGTGCCCCCGCGCACACCTGCACCAGGCGGTACAGGTAGCCATGACTTTTATTTCCTGACTTTTTGCTTTTAAGGTTGGATCTTTCTTTAAAAATGCGTTAATTATTTTTAGATCCTGCTTTGTGAATGGCTTTCCACTTGCTTAGTGATTAGAAGCCCAAATGATGTAAGACTGGTTATAGCTTTTTTTTTTTTTTGCAGTACTGGGGGTTGAACCCAGGGGCATTCTATCTCCAAGCTACACCCTGGGCCCTGTTTTATTTTTTTTTTTATTCTTTATTTTGAAGCAGGGTCTCACTAAGTTGCAGTGGGCCTCACTAAGTAACTGAGGCTGACCACAAACTGCGACCCTCCAGTCTCAGCCTCCCAAATGCTGAAATTACAAGTGTGCACTGCCCTCCAGCTCTTTTTTTTTTTTTTTTTTTCTTTTGTAGGTACTGGGGATGGATCCCAGGGGCACTCTACCTCAGAGCTACACCCCCAGCCCTATTTTTTAATTTTTCATTGTGAAACAGGGTCTCACTGAGTTGCAAATAGCCTCACTAAGTAGTAGCTGAGGATGGCCACGAACTGCGACCCTCCCGTCTCAGCCTCCCAAATGCTGGGATTATAAGCGTGCTCCACCATGCCTGGCTCTCCAGCCCTTTTAATGTTTGAGAGAGTCTTGCTAAATTTCCCAGGATGGCCTCAAATTCTCCATCCTCCTGCGTCAGCCTCCTGAGCACTGGAATTACAGGTGTGCCTTACACACCTGGCTGCCTTTGTCATTTCTGCGGAGTCTAACACAGTGTCCTCCAGGAGTGGTCCACGCCCTCAGCTTCACGTTCCTCAGCCCATACCCGAGCTTTGGCTTTCTGGAGATGAGGCCTGAGACTTTGTGTGTGTGTAACAAGCCACCTGGGTGATATTTATACACTCAAAAAATATATGAGAACCACCAGTCTTATGTCTTATTATAAGACATATTATTATATGTGAGGCCAGCCTCAGCAGCTCAGTGAGACCTTAGCAAATCAGGAAGACCCTGTTTCAAAATGAAAAATAAAAAGGGCTGGGGTGTAGCCCAGAGGTCGAATTCCCTGGGTTCAATCCCCAGGCCTCCCCAGTGAAAATAAAAACAAAGAAAAGGGCCGGGGATGGAGCTCAGAGACAGAATGTCTCTGGGCTAAATTTGAGTACCAATAAATAAATAGATAAAGGTTTGAGGCACTCCATACAGCAAAAATAAGTGTTACTTCCTATTAACTGTATGGAATAGGTGCCACTTCCTGTTGAGCGAGGCTGGCTCACCAGCCCCTTCTCGGCAGTGGGAGAGTGCCAGACCAGATTAGTCAGCTCTGAGGTTTTCTTGCGGATGCACTCAGTGACTAATGGTTTGCCATTCACAGGTGATTGCAACTAGTTTGCATTCTTCTTCATAAGGCAAGTTCATTCAGAAAAAAGCTGGAAGCTACAGGAAGTAGCAGATTCCAGATTGCTTTCAGTGAAAGGTTTCTGTGACTGCCCCTGTCACTCCATCCAGAGTAGCCCTGCCAGGTTTCCAATAAGGAAAGCAAAGAATATTCACATTTCCTAATTTTTGCTTTTTTTTTGCTAGGATGTTTGAAAATGCTAAAAATGTATGTTAAGTGTAGTTTTCTGTATATGTGTTTTGCCTCACAAGAGAAGCAGAGAGAAAGGGGAGAAAGGAGAGAAAGAAGGGAGGGAGGGGAGAAAGAAAGAGAGGGAGAGAGAGAGAGAGGAAAATGGTTGAGAAAAGGGTACAAAATTAGGAGCCAGCGTGGTGGCGCATGCTTGTGATCCCAGGTTACTTGGGAGGCTGAGACAGGAGGATTGCAGGTTCAAGGCCAGTCTCAGCTACTTAGTGAGACCCCGTTTTTTTAAAAAAAAAGGATTAAAAAATTGGGCTAGGGGTATAGTTTGGAGGTAGAACACCCCTGGGTTCCATCCCCAGTACCATGCAAAAAAAATTGTGAATTACATTTTTTTTTTTTTTTTGGCAATACTGGGAATGGAACCCAAGGACATTCTACCTTCAAACGATAGGAGTATAGCCATGCAACCAACGCTGCACCCAGCTCTAGATGCATTTTCTTGAATAGTTTCTGCCCATTCATTTGCAAATGAGCCTGCAGGTTGTCAATATATGGAAACCATCAGGTTTCTAGAAATAGATAGCAACAAATAGATACCCAGGAATATATTTTCAAGAATGTATATGGTACCAGAGGTAAGAGAAGGTGGCTTGGTGCCTCTCTCTCCTCAGTTCCCAGTCTTAGGGCCTTCTCCCTGAATGGCTGGGCTGGGCAAGCTGGAGGCCTTGGGGATGCCGCGGAGACCCGCCCGGGAGAGGCTGCAGCCAGGTAGGAGTCCCTGAGCAGGGCCTGTGGCCTGAGCCGGCCTCGCACCCCCGAGGCCAGGAGGGCGTCAGGTGGACTGCCCACTGTGCCGGGCTGGGGCCCAGCCGTGGAAAGGCTCAGCAGTCAGACCGGGAGGAGGAAGGCCTGCAGCACTGGGCAGCAGATCCATAACGAGGCACTCACATGTGCGGAGCCCAAGTACAGCAAATGGCCTGCCTTGAACTTTAACTTTTAAAAGTCAGTAGAAGAATCAGAAGCAAGTAGTTGCCCGCGTGGCAGAGTTGATTTCCCTGAGAGCCGTGTGCAAAGAGAGGAGGCTCCTGGGAAAAGGAAAAGGCCTCCTTCAAACCCAGGACCTCTGGCTGGACGCAGGAAGACGTAGGTACGTAGAGGAAGAAATTTTACCTGGGTTGAAGCAAACCAGACGGGAGATTGAGATGCTTATTGAGTTCCAGGTAGAATTGAATTAATTAGAAGCCGGGAGCGGTGGCACACACCTCTAATTGCCATGCTTGGGTGCGATCGCAGGTTCGAGGACAGCCTCAGCAAGTAGTGAGACTCCCATCGACCTAGCGAGACCTTGTTTCAAAATAAAAAATAAATCAGTGCGCGCACGCGCACACACACACACGTACATTCGAACAAAATTCCTGAACTCCAGAGATGAAGAAAAACCTTACTAGTTTTAGTCACCCATAACCAGAGTACTTCTAGAGGAAGCCTCAGGTCACCCACTGGGAGGGAAGACCTTCAGCTCAAGGATTCTTTTTCTTTCTTTCTTTCTTTTTTTGTGGTACTGGGGTTCCTGGAAGCCCTTCTACTTCGAGGCTACACTCCCAGACCTATTTTATTTTTTGAAACAGGGTCTCTTAAGCCAGCGCGGCTGGCTTCGAAACTGCGCGATCCTCCTGTCTCCACCTCCCAAGCGCGGGGATTACAAGCACGCACGGCTTCAGCTCTAGGATTCTGTGGGTGCCCTGTCACCATGCCTTGGCTGGGGGAGGGTGCCTGTGGGCGTGGCAGGCTCACAGTCCTCCTTCCAGTGCTCTGAAGACTGAGCTAGAGAAAGCGCTCTCTGAAATGCTGGTGAAAGTAGAAGCACAAGAGGAGTCCGTGGCCCTTAAACACAGCTGTGGGGCACACCTGCAATTCCAGTGTGAGGGAGGCTGAGACAGGAGGATCACAGCTTTGAGGCCAGCCTCAGAAACTTAGCAGGCCCCTCAACAACTTAGTGAGACTCTGTTTCCAAATAAAACATAAAATAAGGCTGGGAGTGTAGCTCAGAGGTAGAATTTCCCTGGGCTCAATCCCTAGTAGCACACACACACATAAAAAGAGAAATAATAAAGACTCAAACATTTGCTTTATGCTGACTGCTCGGTTTATTGTATACTGGGCACTATTTTTGTTTGTTTTGGTACTGGGGATTGAATCCAGGGTCATTCTACCTCTGAGCTAGACCCCCAGTTCTTTTATTTTTTTGAGAAACTCGGGGTCGAACCCAAGGCATTCTACCTCTGAGCTACACCCTTATCCCTATTTTTTATTCTTTATTTTGAAACAGGATCTCATTAAGTTGTGGAGGGCCTCATTAAGTAGCTGAGGCCGGCCTCGAACCTTTGATCCTCCTGTCTCAGCCTCCCAAGTACTAGGATTATAAGTGTGCACCACTACACCTGGCTTCCCCCAGTTCTTTTTATTTTTAACTTTCGGAATAGGTATTTCTATGTTTCTGAGGGTCATGGTAAATTGCTGAGACTGGCCTCAAATCTGTGATCCTCCTATCTCAACCTCCCAAGTACTAGGATTACAGGCATATACCACCATGCCTGGCCGACTCATTATTTCTCAAACATAGTAGCAATACTCATATCAGGTAAGGTTAAACTTAATATTAGAAGCACTAATGGGATAAAGAAGATCATCACAGGATGGTGATAAACACATTTATCTTAAATCTGTGTGTACCAAAGAAAGTGGCAGCTAAATGGAGGACTTGAAAATATTTTACAGTGGGAAAATTTATGGCTCCTCTTCCACAGCTGGAGAGCTCCTGTGGACAAAAATAAATAAGATCTAGGGAAAAGGAAGAATAAAATCAGCAAGCGCATTAAAATAGACAGTGCTGAACCTTCCATTCCTCACATAGTAAGTATGTGTTTTGCCTGTCTATGAAACATTACAAAAACCAGTCATTAGCCAGGCACGGTGGGGCAGGAGGCCGAGACAGGAGGATCCAGGTTCGCAGCCAGCCTCAGCTAGTGAGGCCCTCTGCAATTTAGTGAGACCCTGTTTCCAAATAAAGAATAAAAGATAGGGCTGGGAGAGTAGATTGAAGGTACTTAAAAAAATGTGTCTTAAACATTAAGCCGGGCGTGGTGGCACACACTTAGGAGGCTCAGACAGAGGATCGCACAGGTTCGAAGCCAGCCTCAGCTACTTAGTGAGGCCCTCAGCAACTTAGTGAGACCCTGTTTCCAAATAAAGTATAGAATAGGTCTGAGAGTGTAGTCCAGAGCTAGAAAAGCCCCTGGGTTCCACCCCCAGTACCACACACACACACACACAAAATTAAATATCTTGTACACCATATTTTTCATTAGCCAGTATAATCAGAATTGAATAATAAAAGTGACTATAAAACTTAACTGCTTAAAAATGAAGGTACGAGACCGGAGGATGGCAGTCTGCGGACAGCCTCAACTACTGAGCGAGACCCTTTGCAACTCAGTGAGACCCTGTTTCAAAACTAAAATGACTAAAAAATAGGACTGGAGGTGTAGCTCGGAGGAACAATGCCTCTGGGTTCCATCCCCAGTACCAGAAAAAAAAAAAAAAGAAAATGAAGATACAGTTTGCTCAAATATACATATATATATATATATATATATATATATATATATATAATATATATAACAAAGCAACAACATGTATGTACCAGTATATATATTTTTTGTTGTTTTGTTTTGAGAACAGGTCTCACCACGTTGCCGGCAATTGTGGTTCTCTTTTGTGTGTGTAGTTCCAGGGATTGAAACTAGGGGCGCTCCTCTACTGAGCTACATCCTCAGCCC